>NC_000078.6:30925833-31555000 GCF_000001635.26 Mus musculus
CCCTCCCGGAGGTTCTACAGATCCATGCTATCCACAACAGACACTTGCTGCTTAAACCTAAGGGGCTGTCTCTACCAACCTTTCTATTCCTGCTCTCCACCACACTGCATCTCCCTATTGTTTTCAAAGGCTGAGTTTCCTTCCCCCATCTTCCAGAAAAAAACAGCTACCCACCTGCTGAAACTAACAGAAAGGCTGCCCAAAAAAGGGCAAGGCGAGTTTCTGATCCCAGAGAACAGGCCAGTAAGGTAGGCATTGCCAGGCACAGGACTGAAAAGCAGCTTCAGGATTACTAGGCACTAATTCTGTAATCCAATCTCTTCCAAGACCAGCAGGTTAGTTCCAGAAGTATCCTTCAATAATACTTCTCTAGGGTGAGTCCCCAGCAAAGGGAGGTCAGCATAGAAGCATCGTTTAGAGATAAACACTCTCAACACCAAGCTAAAAGGAGTTTTTCTTCATTTGTTTCTATCCAGAAAAAATAAGTGCATATCAGTTTTTAAACTCCAAATAGAAATATTGTGCTTAGATTACAAATATAAAGGAAACTTCTTTTGCACAAGAGGTGCCAAAACAATATATGACAGCAACAGTTTAGAGTTATATTACCAGTCCCTGCCCCCAGGAGTCATTGAAACACTCTTGAATCTTGATCTCTTATGTCTGACACCATTGTGACCTTACGTGGGCAGTTAAGCTTTAAAAAATATTGATAGTTAAAATTCTTACTGTTGTATTATGTTAAGTGGATAATTCGATCATAGTTTAGGCATATGTGAGCCATTAGGGAAAGCGTGCGTTACATGAGTTTGTAAGTGTGACATTCTTGGTGAATACTTAGTATCTTTTTAAAAACATTTAATTTTGACATGATTTTAAAGTATAAGATTCAAGAGTCTTTTAAAAAATAAGTATTCCTTTACTTAATATTTATATGACACATTTTATATATTCAAATGTTCTTGTTTTTTGTCAGAATGGTCTGCACCTTCAGCCATTGGGATAGCTGGGCTTGGTGGAGGATTTGAAATAGGAATAGAGGTAAGTGGGCTGTCTACACCGTTGTCACAATCCCTAAAGGTAGCCCAGGCTCAGCATGGTGGGGTGGAGGCTCCAGAATGACCTTATTTTGCTTCTTACAGAAGAAATCAGATTGTTTCCCTCCCCTCCCCTCCCCTCTCCCCTCCCCTCTCCTCCCCTCTCCCCTCCCCTCTCCTCCCCTCTCCCCTCCCCTCTCCTCCCCTCTCCCCCATTCCCTTCCCCTCTTCCCTCCCCTCCTCTCCTCTCCTCTTACCTCCTTCCTTCCCTTAATGTAAATTTATCTGTCTTTTGCCTTCTGTATTAACTGTTGTATACATCCAAGACAACATAAACACAGAATGTTTGAGTTCTGCTTCTCACCAGCAGTGTAGACAGTAGAATCCACTGTGGAACCTTAGAAGTACTGCTCCCAGCAGCCATGGCCTCTGGTGCCTTCTCCTGGCCATTCCTTTCCTCAGATAAGCTCCCCGGACTTCCAGTTCTGATGTCCCCAGCCCTCTTCGTTTGATCCCACTCCTTATTTCCAGTCTCCATCTCTTATTCCACAATTCCCAATCGTCTTTTTACACCCTGCCATTTCTATAGTCCCTATGCCGTCTGATTGCCCCAACTCCACGTGAGCCTGCTTTGAGCATCAGATAAGATGTCATTTGTTTTGAACGTGTTGAGAGACTAAGTAGTAATAGGTAACTTAAATTTCAAAAAAACTAAAGACCTTCAAAGATCACTCTTTAGAAATTGAGAATTTTTTCCAGTTTAATTGCCTTAAAAAAGGAAATATAATGAAACATGAGGACATTAAACAAACATCTCATTAAAGTTATACTTTATTGTTTTCAAAGCAACATGGGTTACTGGGTGAACTACTCTATGGGGGAGGGTGGCAGTGGCTCAAATTCTAGCCAGAGCACCCACCTGCTGTGTGATGTTGAAAGGAACTCTCTTCGTCTACAACATAGAGATGGAGATGGCCTTCATTTAGCTTATACTAATAATCAAATAGACTGACATGCATAAAAAGCTCTTAGAATAATATGTTATAATTTTTTTAATTTTACCATTTACAAAGTTTGGATCACGAAGCTTATATTGATGGTAGTATAAAATTAGTTCTGGAATTTATTTCATTAACATCCAAAAAAGATAATTATTAGTTTTTTAAATGTAGTTTTGAATTATTACCTAGAGTTACTTATTGCATCTTAAATACTGTCTTTAGTATTTTTATTGCTTCTTTTAAAGTGCTTTTGAAACAGATGCCCTAAAATATAGGTACTAAATAATTGACGGTTCCCCAGGAATTCCATGTAGAGTAAGGGAAAGCCTGTTCCTATTGCTGTCGGTGGGAAATCCCTGGGATTAGCTTTCTCAGGAGAAGGAGAATTGCAGTCCAGCGTCAAGGTCATGCATGACCAGGTGAACTGGGCTGCAGATACCGTACTGTTCACTGCAGATACCATACTGTTCACTGCAGATACTGTACTGTTCACTGCAGATACTGTTCACTGCAGATACTGTACTATTCCCTGCAGATACTGTACCATTCACTGTAGATACCGTACTGTTCGGCCAACAGGCTTAA
This sequence comes from Mus musculus, assembly GCF_000001635.26. Taxonomy (NCBI): domain Eukaryota; kingdom Metazoa; phylum Chordata; class Mammalia; order Rodentia; family Muridae; genus Mus; species Mus musculus. The sequence continues at coordinate 30,928,457 of NC_000078.6, forward strand.
GGACAGCGTTACTCTGTTTACACAGTCCTCACATGTGAGTTTGGGAGATGCTGAGTATACAGTAATTGTTATTTTCTTCTCCACTGCTTCTCCAGAATCCCTATACAATATATTTAGATCTGCTGTATGGGGCTTTGAACTTTTATGGATCTGTCCCCATCTTTATTAATGTCATTTATTCTATTTTCAGAGATAGAACCTCAAATTTGTATCTTCTGTAACTTTTTTGGTTGTCTCCCTGACCCTGAGAAAGTGCACTTACACCTCAGTAAGAGCTCTAGAGAAACCAATGACCTTGAATGGGTGAACATTATTTGTAAAAAAGACCATATAAGAAATAAGGTGAAACTAATCAGCAAGCTAAACATCTGCCGTTGTAGATTTAGATGACAAGTCATATTTTTCCTCTGAGTCATAAAAACATCCAGCCATCTTAACCTTTACGTATAAATACCCTTGATTAGACAATTAAAAAATTAAATACTAGGAGCCGCAACAATAACACACAAATTTACCATTTGCTGTAAGAAATTTTTTTCCTAGAGAGAAGGGGAGTTAAGTGGTAGATTCTCGCTGTAGTCTTCACCTACTGCCTAGAACAGTTTCCCTGTAGCTGCACAGGTGCACACTGCCCCCAATGCTGCCACTTAGTCTTAGTTTTCCTAACCTGTACTTCCTAGTTCCCTGGAAAACCCTGAGGCCTTATGGAATTAGGGCCTGATTGTGTACAACTACTGAGAGGAGGGACTGGATACCAATGTGCAGGTTCAAGGACCTTACCTATCTTCTCCTTTCCAGGGGGAATATGAATATTGTAAGCCTAGCTGTGATTATTTCAAGCAGGTGGCTATTTGGTTTAAAATACATTGCACAATATCATATTAGTAAAAAAAAAAAAAAGTTTAATCTAAATTATACACATGAAGTAATGTAATAAATTGATACTACCTGTGTACATACTTATAAAACCATTAGGCCTTATAAGTTTCCAAATAAACCCTGGAGAAAATACAAGATAGTTTTTTGATTTTTATAGCATGTATGATAAATTGGTGTTTATAGCATCCAAGAGAATGTAGCTGACTGTGATGCTGGGATGTTATGTGAAAGATTTTAGACAGAGTCCCTTTAATCCCTTCCATGTATGAGCATCCCATTGTTATCAGCACCTTTGGTGAATAATAGTAACCACAATCTGCAAATAGTTAATCTCTCAGATGTTCTTGAGCACACAATGCCTTTTCCTTAGGCTGTTCTGTTCTCTTCCCTATCACAGAGTCTGTGGCCACCTGACCCAGAACAGAGACTTTGTAGGAAATTTTGCTATAAACATGCTTGGCTCTAAATAGGGCCAGTCAAATCCTATCTCAAGAGCCGACTTTTCCGTGAGCTAAAACAGCATATGAGAATTTTATTTTCAGTATTATCCATAGCCAAAGGGCACTTATTTCCCTATAAGCCTGAAGCTAGTGATCTGCATATCCATAACGAGTTTGCATTTGTCTGCAGCTGGAGACAGACAGCCTGAAACCTTAGCATGTACTTTTCCTTTACAAAGACATCAAGTAACCAGAAAATAGAATGATTCTGTGAGGCATGGATATCTTGGTTCCTTTGCCAATAAAACCTCTCATCTATTTTTCCCTTTGGCCCTTTTAAAAATTATTGTATCTGCTAAAACATTAAATATAAAACCCAGGCATCTAAAGGAATTTAGGAAAGTTGGGTCTTTTTCCTTAGTTTGTTGTGTCTTCATAATTACAAAGTAGGAACAATAGCAAGATCATCCATCCATCTTTGGTGGGGCAAAAACAAAGGCAGACCACAGAAGTGGGGCAAAGGAGTCCCGGGTAAGAGAAATACCTTACCACAGAAGAAAGTCTTGGAAATGCCCATAGAAAGAGCAAGCATCAGGACCCAGGATAGCTTTTATCTCTAGTCTCCTGTCTAGCCCTGTGGCTAAGGGACTCTCCCTGGACTTTATTGGACCTAATTTTGCCAGCAAGACTATACATCCCTGCTCATAGAGGCCAGAGGAGCCGTTTCTTTCCCCTTTTTTTAGAGATACCTGAACTATATTTTGGTTTTTTTGGTTTTTTATGTTTTTTTTTTGGTTTTTCGAGATAGGGTTTCTCTGTATATCCCTGGCTATCCTGGATCTCACTTTATAGACCAGGCTGGCCTCGAACTCAGAAATCCACCTGTCTCTGCCTCCCAAGTGCTGGGATTAAAGGCGTGCACCAACTACTTCTGTATGGAAAAAACAAATCCCTGATCTTTTTTTTTTAATCATTTACATCAGGCTCTCCTCCATTCTTATTCCTTAAATTCATTTTTTATTGGTTATTTTATTTATTTACATTTCAAATGGTATCCCCCTTCCCAGTTTCTCTTCCATAAACCTCCCATCCCTTCCCTCCTCCCCTTTGCCTCCATGAGGGTGCTCCTACACCTACCCACTCCCACCTCACCCCTCTCCCATCCTCCTATGCTGGGGCATCAAGCCTCCACAGGACCAAGCACCTCTCCTCCCACTGATACAAGATAAGACCATCCTCTGCTACATATGTGGCTAGAGCCATGGGTCCCTCCATGTGTACTCTTTGGTTGATGGTTTATTCCCTATGAGCTCGGGGAGGTGGGGGTCTAGTTGGTTAATATTGTTGTTCTTCCTATGGGGTTCCAATCCCCTTCAACTCCTTCAGTCCTTCCCCTAGCTCTACCATTGGGGTCCCCAAGCTCAGTTTGTTGGTCAGCTGTGAGTCTCTGCATCTGTATTAGTCAAGTGCTAGCAGAGCCTCTCAAGGGACATCTATACCAGGCTCCTGTCAGAAAGTGCTTCTAGGTATCAGCAATAGTGCCCGGGTTTGGTGTCTGCAGATGGGCTCTTAATTGGACCTTTTGTGTCAAGGAAAGAGATCTGTGTCTTAGCTCCAAACTTTGTCTCTGTAACTCCTTACGTGGGTATTTTGTTCCCTATTCTAAGGAGGAATGAAGTATCCACCCATTGGTCTTCCCTCTTCTTGATTTTCTTGTGTTTTGCAAATTGTATCTTGGGTGTTCTGTGTTTCTGGGCTAATATCCACTTATCAGTGAGTGCATATCTAATGACTTCTTTTGTGATTGGGTTACCTCACTAAGGATGATATCCTCCAGGTACCTCCATTTGTCCAAGAATTTCATAAATCCATTGTTTTTAATTGCTGAGTAGTACTCCATTGTGTAAATGTACCACATTTTCTGTATCCATTCTTCTGTTGAGGGACATCTGGGTTCTTTCCAGCTTCTGGCTATTTATTATAAATAAGGCTGCTATGAACATAGTGGAGCATGTGTTCTTATTGAAGAAGTTGGAACTTCTTCTGGGTATATGCCCAGGAGAGGTATTGCTGGATCCTCCGGTAGTACTATGTCCAATTTTCTGAGGAACCTCCAGACTGACTTCCAGAGTGGTTGTACAAGCTTGCAATCCCACCAGCGGTGGAGGAGTGTTCCTCTTTCTCCACATCCTTGCCAGCATCTGCTGTCACCTGAATTTTTGATCTTAGCCATTCTGACTGGTGTGAGGTGGAATCTCAGGGTTGTTTTGATTTGCATTTCCCTGATGATTAAGGATGTTGAATATTACCCATGTAAGGAGTTACAGAGACAAAGTTTGGAGCTAAGACAAAAGGATGGACTATCCAGAGACTACCCCACCTGGGGATCCACCCCATAATCAGCCACCAAACCCAGACAGTATTGCACAATACCAGCAAGATTTTGCTGAAGGGACCCTGTTATAGCTGTCTCGTATGAGGCTATGCCAGTGCCTGGCAAATACAGAAGTGGATGCTCACAGTCATCTATAGGATGGAACACAGGGCCCCCAATGGAGAAGCTAGAGAAAGCACCCAAGGAGCTGAAGGGGTCTGCAACCCTATAGGTGGAACAACAATATGAACTAACCAGTAACCCCAGAGCTCGTATCTCTAGCTGCATATCACTGGGAAGGTATTGCAAACTTTATATGCCCCAATACAGGGGAATGCCAGGGCCAAGAAGCAGGAGTGGGTGGAGTGGGGAGCACGGCAGAGGGAGGGTATAGGGAACTTTCAGGATAGCCTTTGAAATGTATATAAAGAAAATATCTAATAAAAAAGATAAATCAATCAATCAATCAATCGGGAGAAAAAAAGAGATCTGTGGAGCAGCCCTCCCTGCCCCCCCCCCCCCCGCCAAAGCACAGATGGGGCAGGCTTCAGTGGTGAAAGTAAGTTTACATCTAATTTATCCTGTTGTATCCAGCTGAACAGGCAGGCTTACATCCTCAAAGAAAGTTCTTCCTAAACACTGTAGACAGACAGAGGGTTCTGCAGGTAAAACAAACAAGTGGACAGAACCTATACCAGGCAGCACATTCTTCCACACATTTATTCAAAGATGACAACATTCACTTCCATTGTTTTCTTAATGGACAATCTGACTTCTGAGAAGCGCAGCTTTGAAAGCCGGTAGTATAAGAATATAATAATGGCAGGCTATGTCTTACATACATTCAACAGCTTCTTTATAGGAAAATGGCAGTGAAGTCCAAAGCACAGGAGACAGCACTGCTTCCAGCCTACCCTAGAATAATCTGACTGACAGAGTTCATAATAGATGCTGAGTTTCTGTCATTGGAACTTGGTAGGGGTCGGAGCACCAACCAACTCAGCCTTTTACAGAGAGAATATTAGGAAGCCTTTGTCAGAGATGAGAGTTTAGTCTTTAAGCCTCCAAGGACAGAGCTGAGTGAGGACTGGAAGATGTTGGAAGGCAATCCCTCTATCTGGTTTGTGTGGTGAGACTAGCCCACTGCCTCAGAGTTAGGTGTGCGAGCCTCTGTAACAAGATCAGCAGGGAAGTTGCATAGCTTCCAGGCAGAGTCAACAGGGGTTGGGAGAGTGGCGAAGACAAGTCTGGCCTCTGTGGAGTATGAGTAGGAGGGGTTGTGTGACAAAGCTTTTCCTGGGAAAAGACAGTACTCATCTACTCACTGCAGATAGGGAATCCACAACAGACCAAAGTCCCAACAGAGTGAGCCAGAGAGTTTTATTGGGCTTAGTTATAGTAATATGGGCTGGGTGAGGGGTTGCTATAGGAGCAGAAATGACTCAAAGAAAGCTGCATCAATAAAAGCTTACTCAGTTCCAGGCAGTTCTTCTAGTTTCTGCTGCTTCTAGGCAGCTGATCTCAGAGTCATCTTTGCATTGTTAATACCACTTGATGAGAATAACATGACTATCACAATATTTGAGCCAAATTTGAAGCAAACTTTATTAAATACTGGATAGGAAGATGGACACTAGCCAGGGCCACCCCCAGGATTCCCAGATAATGCCACTGAATTACATTAGACAGAGGCTTATAAAGGCAAAGCCTACAAGTTTATATACTTTCTCTCCCTTTATCCAATCAGGGGTCCCTGACTTCTGTCCATTGGTTGGGTGTAAATATCTGCATCTGACTCTTTTAGCTGCTTGTTGGGCCTCTCAGAGGGCAGCCTTGCTAGGCTCCTGTCTGTAATCACACCATAGCAACAGTAATAGTGTTGGGCCTTGGAGCTTTTCCTTGAGATAGATCCCAAGTTGGGCTGGTCACTAGACTGCCTTTCCCCTCGGTCTCTTCTCCTTTTTGTCCCAGCAGTTCTTTTAGACAATTCTGGGTCAGAAAATTTTGACCGTGGGATGATAACCCCATCCCTCCACTTAGTGCCCTGTCTTTCTTTTTTTTTTAATTATGTATTTTCTTCATTTACATTTCCAGTGTTATCCCAAAAGTCCCCCATACCTTCCCCTCCACTCCCCTACCCACCCACTCCCACTTCTTGGCCCTGGCGTTCCCCTGTACTGAGGCATATGAAGTTTGCACGACCAATGGGCTTCTCTTTCCACTGATGGCCGACTAGGCCATCTTCTGATTCATATGCAGCTAGAGACACAAGTTCCAGGGGGTACTGGTTAGTTCATAATGTTGTTCCACCTATAAATTCTATAGCTCCTCCATTGGGGGCCCTGTGATCCATCCAATACCTGACTGTGAGCATCCACTTCTGTGTTTGCTAGGCCCCGGCATAGTCTCACAAGAGACAGCTATATCAGGGTCCTTTCAGCAAAATCTTGCTAGTGTATGCAATGGTGTCAGTGTTTAGAGGCTGATTATGGAATGGATCCCCGGATATGGCAGTCCCTAGATGGTCCATCCTTTCATCTCAGCTCCAAACTTTGTCTCAGTAACTCCTTCCATGGGCGTTTAGGGAACTTTCAGGATAGCCTTTGAAATGTATATAAAGAAAATATCTAATAAAAAAGATAAGTAAATAAATAAATAAATAGGGGGGAAAAAAGAGATCTGTGGAGCAGCCCTCCCTGCCCCCCGCCAAAGCACAGATGGGGCAGGCTTCAGTGGTGAAAGTAAGTTTACATCTAATTTATCCTGTTGTATCCAGCTGAACAGGCAGGCTAAATATGGGCTGGGTGAAGGGTTGCTATACGAGCAGAAATGACTCAAAGAAAGCTGCATCAATAAAAGCTTACTCAGTTCCAGGCGTTCTAAGAAGGGACAAAGTGTCCACACTTTGGTCTTCGTTCTTCTTGAGTTTCATGTGTTTCACAAATTGTATCTTATATCTTGGGTATTCTAAGTATCTGGTGGACTCTACAAGTTCCCTCTCCCCACTGATGGACATTTCATCTAAGGTCCCTTTGAATCCCCCCAGGTCTCTGGTACTTTCTAGATGGTCCTCCCACCTCCCACCCATTGAGGTTGCATATTTCCATTCATTATGCTGGCCCTCAGGGCTTTTCTCCTGCCCCACCCCCATACATGATCATGTTCCTCCTTTCCCCTCTCCCTCCCCTCTTCCACTGAGGTCCCTTCCTCCCTTTGCCTCCAGTGATTTGGGATTGAAGCATCCTCACTTGGGCCCTTCAGCTTGTTAACCTTCTTGAGTTCTGTGGATTGTATCCTAGGTATTCTGTACTTTTTTTTTTTTTTTTTTGGCTAATATCCACTTATTAGTGAGTACATACTATACATGTCCTTTTGGACCTGAGTTACCTCACTCAGGATGATATTTTCTAGTTCCACCCATTTTCCTGCAAAACTCATGATGTCCTTGTTCATAATCGCTGAATAGTATTCCATTGTATAAATGAACTATATTTTCTGTATCCATTCTTCTGTTGTGGGACATCTTGGTTGTTTCCAGATTCTGGCTATCACAGATAAGGCCACTATGAACATAGTGGAGCACATGCCCCTGTGGTACATGGTAGGGCATCTTTTGAGTATATTCCCAAGAGTGGCTTTGCTGGGTCTTCAGATAGATCTATTTCCAATTTTCTGAGGAACCTCCAGATTGATTTCCAGAGTGGTTGTACCAGTTTGTAATCCCACCAGCAATGGAGGAGTAAAATATTCAAACTTTTGTCAGATTCTCCAGTGCTATCTTATACTGTCTCATGTTGCTCCACTGCCCGGCCTTCCTCAGGAAGACTTTTCTGCTTTTCATTTTCAGCTATAGAAATCTCTCGGGCTGTTATCTTTGTCACTAGTATCACAAGAAGAACACAGGATCATCTTACTCTTACTTCAGAGAAACCAAGTACAGAGCAGATAGAAAATTAGAAGACTGACTTTTCCTAAGTAGCCTCTCAGAGTTTCTTTTCCTGACTTAACTGGCCTGAGTGGTTGTAAGTGTAGGGTAAAAAGTCTGAGCTTACTTTCAAGTTTGAAAGCCCACCAAAACCACCAGTTCCTGAGCTCAAAAACCTACCAATCCCTGACCTAAATATCCAAGCAGCCCTACCCTTCATCCCCTGTGTCCTGCTCAGAGCCCTACGGGCTTCTCGCCCTAGCAGAGGCAGCCACTTCTTGGGTGTTTCCCAATAAATCTCTTGTGTGAGATTTGTTGCGCAGTGTGAGTTTGTAGTGTTCCTTGGCTCCAGACTGCCAGAATACTTTTCTTCTTAGAGCTGCAATGCTCTACTGGGGAAACCTTTCCCGTTGGAGCTTACCCTAAACTGTATGCAGCAACTAGTGCAGCATTTATGGAGGGAAATTTACATCTTTTGAGTGTGAATGTACCAAACAATACAAGGTTATTTTGTTACCTCCAGGTGCCTGTGAGACGTAGTTATATAATCACAGCTTGAAGTGCTTAAATGGGCAGAAGGAATGCTATCAGGTGTAATGGAATAGGCCTGTAATTCCAGCATTCAGCAGACCAAAACAGGATTGTAAATCCAAGGCCAGCAGCATCGGCTGAGGAATGAGACAACAATGAAGAGATGCTAAACTGTCCTGTCATTCAACACTGCAATCCTCAGTTGCATAGTTAACTATGCCAGTTAGTATAAGTGAAGATGCAGAGAAACTGGGCCAGTCCCTGGGCAGAGTTATTGGGTATCAGACAGCCCCGCTGTCTTGGGGCAGGGGATGGGGTGGGAGAGAGCAATTAAGAAAATGGTAGAAAGCAAGCAGATTTTAGATGCCAGTCATCAGGGTGAGGACCTAAGCTAATCCAGGCGTCTGGGTTGACTAGGTGCCCTTGCCCAAGGTAGTTGACCTTTGCGGGAGGTTAAGGGAAGTTCCTGGAGGGTTAAGGGTGATTTCTGGCAAATAGGAATGGGCCTTAAGCCATCTGCTTTTCTAGTAAACAGAAACCCTGCCTTTAGGCATTAGTCAATCTATTTACCTGGCCAAAGTCCTGTTTAGGGCACTGTCACTCTTATTGCCAAGGGAGAGAGGGAGTTTGCACTGAACACTTGGCAAGAGTTGAGAAGACTTCTGCACTTATCAAGAACTACTTGTATCAGGGATGGGCTTTTTGTTGTTGTTATTTTATTAGATATTTTATTTACATTTCAAATGTTATCCCCTTTCCTAGTTTCCCCTCTGCAAATCCCCTATCCCCCCTCCCCCTACTCCCCAGCCCTCCCACTCCTGGTCCTGGCGTTCCCTTATACTGGGGCATAGAACCTTCACAGGACCTAGGGCCTCTCCTCCCTTTGATGACCAACTAGGCCATCCTCTGCTACATATACAGCTAGAGCCACAAGTCCACCATGTGTTTTCTTTGATTGGTGGTTTAGTTCCAAGGAGCTCTGGGGGTAATGGTTAGTTCATATTGATGTTCCTACTATGGGGCTTCAAACCCCTTCAGCTCCTTGGGTACTTTCTCTAACTCCTTCATTGGAAACCTTGTGTTCTGCCCAATGAATGATTGTGAGCATCCACTTCTGTATTTGCCAGGCACTGGCAGAGTCCCTCAGGAGACAGCTATATCAGGCTCCTGTCAGCAAGCTCTTGTTGGCATCTACCATAGTGTCTGGGTTTGGTGATTATTAATGGGATGGATCCCCAAGTGGAGCAATCTCTGGATAGTCATTCCTTCAGTCTCTTCTCCAAACTTTGTCTATAACTCCTTCCATGGGCATTTTGTTCCCCCTTCTAAGAAGGATTCTGAGCTTCTGGGCTAATATCCACTTATCAGTGAGTGCATAGCATATGTGTTCTTTTGTGATTGGATTACCTCACCTCCAGATCCATCCATTAGTCTAAGAATTTCATAAATTTATTGTTTTTAATAGCTGCATAGTACTCCATTGTGTATAAATGTACCACATTTTCTGTTCCACTCCTCTGTTGAGGGACATCTGGGTTCTTTCCAGCTTCTGGCTTTATAAATAAGGTTGCTATGAACATAGTGGAGCATGTATCCTTATTACATGTTGGAGCGTCTTCTGTGTATATGCCAGGAGAGGTATTGCTGGATCTTCCAGTAGAACTATGTCCAATTTTCTGAGGGATGTTTTGATGACAAGATTTTTCTGTACATCAAGTGAAACATTAATTAGAAATCATTTAGACATTTTTAAATAATTATGCCTGTTAAGGCATGTTTTAGGATCTGCTTGGCCTGTTATGTGGCCATATAGGCTTCATTCATTTCTTTTCCTCGCACAGTAGAGGGTGGCTATGTGAACATGCCACCATTATAAAGAAGGAGCCAGACTTTGAGCATCTATCAACATTATTTCCCCCAAGATGACACAACAATTAAGAATTAGTGGCATTCACACCCAAATATCTTCTATTTTAAGCCCAGTTTCTTACCACCTGCCATTCTTCCTTCAACTTTACAGATACAGATGATGTGTGTATCTGATCCTCATGACAGTTGGGTGAGGTATGTTCTGTGCTGAGACCCACCAAGGTCTTACAAGAACAGGATGCCATCTAAAGTATCACAACTTAAGGGGGAGGGAAGTGTGGGTCAGCACTGCCGTCTCCAGTGATGCCTCACACATGATACACTTTTTCTTCTCTAACTTTGGGCCTCCTATGGCCATTATGAATTTGAAAAACAAACTCTATGCTGTATTGATCTCAGCATTCACTTGAATCTCCTTAGACATTACTAATACTAAAGCCAACTAACACGATTTAAATATCTAATATGCAGGCTCTTTAAGTATACAGCCACTTACAGAGTTTGGGTAGAAGCCACCTCAGACATGAAGCCTGGTATGAAGTCCTAGCTCTGCATTCTATGAGAATAGATTTTGTAGTTTATTTTGAGACCAGAGGCCATTTGGTCTTCACCGTTTTTTGATCTGTTCTGGTTATCAGTGTTGACGATTTGCAGGCTCGCTGGTACATCATTAGCTGCCCTGCAAGTTGATGGGAGGGATAAAGGAGACAACTGAAGGCTGTATGGCTCACAGGAATTTGCCATAATTTACCTGTGCAAGGCTGGCTTCTGGCCTTATCTACGCAAAGCCCCCGCATCCCTTTCACATCTGGCCTCCTATCCATATTGTAAGTTATATGTGACAGAGCTGAGTTTAAGTCACCGAGTATGTTATGGACTGTTTAGGTATGGTTGATCTGGTTTGGGGTTTTTCTCTTAGGGAGGTCGGGTGTTGTTTATCGAGTAGGTAGTCTAGCTAGCTGCTTGGAGTTAGCTAGCAGGATGGCCTTGAACACACAGAGATGTACTTGCCTATGCCTCCCAAGTGCTAGGCTTAAACGCGTCTACTTCTTCATCAGGCTGTGTGGCTATTTAAAGTGAATGGATTTCTACATTTCAGGTATCCGATTTGGTGATAATTCTGAATTATGACAGAGCAGTAGAAGCCTTTGCAAAGGGTGGAAACCTGACCCTTGGAGGGAATTTTACTGTCGCAGTTGGGCCCCTAGGCAGGTAAGTAAAATCTTCTAAACTATAAAGACAAAAGAAAATTAAGTTAAAATGAACACACATTATTTCTAAAGCTTTTTCACAGGACATGCTTTCTGTCAAATTGACATAAATTTTTCTATAAGTATAGTCAAGTTTTATTAACTGATAAAGGGTATAAGTATTCTGGAATAAATTTTTCTTAAAGTAAATCATTGAATGTGAAATGGTTGAATCTTATTGAGCAGTGTTTATAGCACTGATTTTAATTTCCTTCTCTTTTAATGAAACAGTATTCTTGCATTAGTAATCATGCTAGAGAGATACAATTGCGCCTACTTACAGAAGTTAAACTATAGGCCATCTGAAATGTTGTACGTAAGAAGAGTCTGTACTCAGCACTCCTCTCTGGTTGAAAGGACTACTCCCAGATCTCTCTCTCCAGTGTAATCCCACCATACCGCCGGCCCTTCTATAGCACCTCCATGTGATGTCTTCCCACAACTGCCTTCTCTTCAAGCCACATTAAAACTCTAGCTCAGCCAAGAAATGCCACGGCCCAGGAAGACAGGCCTCGTGGCTAAGTGCCAGTGATGAGCAGTCACTATGGTTCTGTCATCTTTTGTAGGAACCTGGAAGGCAACGTGTCCCTGAGGAGCTCCGCAGCCGTCTTCACATACTGCAAGTCCAGGGGCCTCTTTGCTGGTATCTCCCTGGAAGGAAGCTGTCTGATTGAGAGGAAAGAAACCAATCGGAAGTAAGTCCACACAGAGTCCCTCTGGTTTTTCTGAAGTACACACTGAGAAGATAATACTTCAAAAGTTGTCATAGTCTAAGAGTTTACACTTACATTATCATTTAAATACCTCAAGGTCTATATTTACAATCTGTAAGATGAAATCAGTGTTGCTTGGGGCTGGGGAGCTGGCTCAGCAGTGAAGAACACTTAGTGCTCTTACAGAGGACCTAGGTTTGTTTCCCAGCACCATCATGGTGGCTCACAACCACCAGCCCTAATTCCAGTCCCAAGGGATAAGACGCTTTCTTCTTACCTCTGAGGGCACCAGTCAAGCATGAAGTCTACCCAGACAAAACACATAAAATAATAATAATAAAGTAATTAAAAATTTTGAAAAGTAGTATAATCTTATGAAAATAAAGCTTAGACAAAATAAAGCATGATACATTTTTCTTACTAATACTTTCCAACTACCTCCTCGTTCTCCTCAGTCTTCTTTTGCCAAATAAGATACAATCATGGCATACATTCAATTGCAGATGCATTCTTTTCTACTTGGCATTGTAATAAGCACAGCCATAAGTTGTTCAGGCAGCGCTTACTAGGTGACAGTATGACATTATCATGCCTTGTAATGAGCATGCAAATGATACTGTGGGTCAGTCAGAAATACTTCACTATGAAAGACTTCCTACCACCACATTCTGAATTGTCTCCTTCCATACCAAATAGAGACCAGTTTGGATTCAAACCCCAATTTGATTTTTCAAATATTTGTTACTATCTCAGAACTTCCTTAATCTTGTGTCTGGACAGTTTTTCCTCAAGTGAGTCTTAGAGATCGAACCCAGCAGACTACAGAATCACAAGCCCAAAGGGACCAGAGCCTAAGTGGCATTCAGGACCCTGCCAACATTGACAGACACTCTACTGAGTTTGGAGTAAATGCTGCTACCAGGCTCATACCAGCTTTCCCAAGAGCACATATCATACTGCTGCCGTGCCTATAAACCAGAACTAGTCTGATGAGGGAAATTAAGGTTTGCAAAAGTCATCCTAGAGAAGCAAGAGAGATGTGTCTGTCCACTTCTGGTTTCATGAAGTTGAGAATGCTTTTAGAAACTCCTAATGCTGGGTCTTTGGCAGCTTTCTTCCTAAACCTCAGCTAAATATTAGGTAAACTGTAACAAATAATCCCTTAGTGAACTGTAAATCCTCCAGCTAAATGTTTTAAAGAAATCACAAAGCTATGTATAGGACTTCTTTTTTAGAAAAACAAGGCTTATGGAATATGTGTACTTTATATGTTTATGTGTTTCTATATAACTTGTGTCTGTGTGTGTATATGTGACATGTTTTTTGTATGAAGAAAAGTGCATATCAATAAGTACATACATTAACCTAGAAAGTGAGTTTGGGGTAAGCCTAATAGTGAGACATGGAGTAAGACTTGAGGTATGTGATGTGCATCATAAGATCGACTACACATGTGTGTGAATGTGCCATATTTCCCTCCAAAGCAGCTCTGCATGCCACAGAGATGTTCTTCTCTTTGTATTTACTAGATTTTACTGTCAGGACATTCGAGCTTACGACATTTTATTTGGAGATGTTCCGCAGCCTGCTCAAGCAGAAGATCTTTATGAAATTCTTAATTCCTTCACTGAGAAATATGAAACTGAAGGGCAGCGCATCAATTTGAAGAAAGTAGCCCGGGAGCAGAGGAAGGTGCTGTGGCCTGGCTTCACGTCTCTCTCAGTGAACATGAGGGGTTCTGTCTTAGCACAGCTCTGAGCGCAAGTTCCCAGCAATACACTGAACTTCCTTTATGATTCATTTATGTAACGTCTTCAGAAATGTCCTAGAGGTTTGGCAGGTAGAGATTTTAAAAATAGTTTATCATCTATAATTGTATGTCTCTTAGGATGAAGTCTGGTAACATCGGAGAACCAATCCTAGCTGTGACTTTCTTTCTTTGGTCCCTACTTTGTTCCTGTTGTGCAGAGTGAAATTGAAGTATAGAGTTTAAGTTCTCACTGCCTTTCTCTGCTGACTGTTCCCTGTGACTATATCACTGGAGTTACAGCCCCCTACAAACCACATACAGTTGTCAGAGGGGGACCGGCTGTACTGATAGAGTGTACTAGACCACACACACACACACACACACACTCATCAGAGAGGGAGGGGCCCACGTGCTGCAGTGCACTAGGTCAGCCACGTTAGAGTCTCACATCCAGCCCTGCATACATACGAGTTTCTAGGAGCCCAGTTAATAAATACAAAGGCAGAAACCTGATCAATGAACAGCTTGGAAGCAAAGTCATCCTATTCTCATAAGTAAAAGTAGATTTTTAAATGTTGTGTATTTATTCTTGTGCCTCCCAGGCCAAAGAATTACCTCCAAAACCATCTTCAAGGCCCCAGCCAGCCCACCCACCTGTACAGCTGAATGCTGGCTCCCAGGGTAAGTGCTGCTGTTGCAGCTTAAATATAATAATATTTAAATAATTATTATGTATTAAGAAAACAGTTAACCTTTGTTATATTTTAATATCGAATAGAAGAACATTTAAGAGAAAAATGAAGGTTCAGCATCTTCAAAGCCATAACAGGGGCTTTCATACACAAGTCTTCACTGATGTAATATGTGAAGACATCTCTCATTAATAAGGTATTTTCTTAAATCTGCAATGAGATTTATATTTATATTTAATTTTTTATCATATGGGGCTTGAGAAATTACTCAGCATTTAATACCGCTCGGCACTCTCGCAGAGGAAACTGTCTCCATTCCTAGCACCCACATGGCAGCTCAAACGTCTGTAACTCTATTTCCAGGAGTCTGGACGCCCTCTTCAGGTCTCCGTGGGCAGTGCACATGTGTGGTTCACATAACACGGGCAAAACATTCATACAGATAAAATAAAAATAAAGCAATCTTTAAAACTTCCATTTATTTCGCTGTATGTGCTTGTACATGGTCTCCATGAAGTGAACTAGGTATAGCTATGCTGAGGACAGCCTCAGTCGTTTCCGGGTTCTCAGCCTCAGGCAGTGACAAAGGTGCAAGCTGACAGGTGACTCATTGCTGCTCTGAAACTGCACTTGGAGGCAGCTTGTTTTCTCTCTCTCTCTCTCTCTCTCTCTCTCTCTCTCTCTCTCCTCTCTCTCTCTCTCTCTCTCCTCTCTCTCTCTCTCTCTCGTTTTTTCACTCTCTGAGTTCACCTCAGTCTTTTATTGGTAGCACACTTCCTTGTTATACAATAATACATAATCAAAGCCTTTCCACTGTTTTCCTCAGGCCAATTCATTAGCTTTCCTGGAACCCCCATGTGACTGTGCCACCAGAAAGCACAGTGCACACACAAAGTCATAGTCCAGTGTCTGCTAAGGCAAGTTACACATTAACTTCTGACTCTCAGAAAAACCTCCAAATCCCAGGTCATCTGGGTGTGAACTTGAGGTTAGAGTACCAGCGTGACAGAACGACGCTAAATAGGCTAGGGTAATGGTAATATTTTTAACTTGTCTTAAATTTGCAAAATCTCTTAATTAAGCTCACATGTATTTCTACAATGCTTTTCAAACTTCTCCATATGCAATAGTAATTCCTCTTGCTACTTCCTCCAGGGCTCCATCACAGGCCCAAATTCTATCTCTTAAAACTCTACCCTATTTTCCTTAGGCAGGCGATGCCTGGGTGTCAAATCCGTTCTAGAAGGTCAGCTTGCTAGTCCAGCTGACCCAGCTAGTTCTTCTCTGTCTTGTCCCTTGTGTTTTCTATGGGCATCCCTGTCCTTAGTGACCCAGGCCCAGTGTTTCTTTTCCTTGCGGTCTTCAAATCTCTTAATTACTAAAGCTTCAGGCTTCTCAAAAAACATTTCCTGCTTCATATATCTGCTGCTACAACTCAGTCATCATGGGTTGGCTAAGATTTCCCAGAGAACAATTAAGGCCTTCACATGCAGAGCCCCTTGTCCTGTTATGCCTGGGTCGGCTGCTTGGGTGGCCAGGGCCTGAGCAGTTTGTTGCTATGGACACCAGAGCCATTTCCTTCTCCAGTAATGCTCTCACTCTGTTTCCCAGAAAGTTCGACCAGAGTTCTATCTGAGGACAAAGATGATATTTTTTAAAAGGCAAAACAGACAAGCATACAAGAGAGAGCAATGCCATCTGCATACTAGAAAGATAGAAATGCATGATACAGGTTGACGGTGCTCCTGCACCCAAAACTATGTCATGCAGCTACATTGGCAACCATGTCACACCCGACATAACTAGGTTTTATAGACACCTAGGTTTCTTCTTCTCTCATCATACCTGTTTTAATTTTTAAAAATTAAGGTTTTTAAATTAATTATTTATTTACATTCCAAATGTCTCCCTTCTTGTTCCCCCCTCCACGAGCCCCTCACCACATCCCACATCCCCTTTGCCTCTAAGAGGGTGCTCCCCCATCCATCTACCCACTCCCACCTCATTCTAGCATCCCTCTTCTCTAGGGTATAAAGATTCCACAGGACCAAGTGCATCCCCTCCCACTGAAGCCAGACAAGGCAGTCCTCTGCTACATATGTAGTGGGGACCACAGACCAGCCCATGTATGCTCTTTGGTTGGTGGCTTAGTCCCTGGGAGGTCTGAGGGGTCTGGTTAGTTGATATTGTTGTTCTTCCTATGGGGTTGCAATCCCCTTCAGCTCCTTCAGTCTATCCCCTAACTCTTCCATAGGGGTCCCAGTCCTCAATCCAATGGTTGGCTGTATCTGCATCTGCCTCAGTCAGCTGCTGGTAGAGCCTCAGAGGACAGCCATGCCAGACTCCTGTCTACAAGCACATCTTGGCATCAGCAATTGTGTCAAGGCTTAGTGTCTGCACATGGGATAGATCCCAAGTTGGGGCAATCTCTGAATGACCTTTCCTTCAGTCTGCATTTTTCATTCCTGCAAGTCCTTTAGACAAGAACAATTCTGCGTCAAAAATTTTGAGATGGGTAGGTGGCTCCATCCCCCAACTGGGGGCCATGTCTATCTACTGGAGGTGGTCTCTTCAGGTTCTATCTCCCCATAGTTGGACATTTTGACTAAGGTCATCCCTATTGGCTCTCTGTGTAGCCACTCTAGTCCCTGGAGTTTACAACTCTCTAGTAGGTCCCACCAGCCCCTGCCCCACACTGCTGCATATTTTAGTTCGTTCTCCTGGCCCTCTGGGCTTCTCTTATGATTCCCCCCAAACCTGATCCTGTCCCCTTTTTCCCCCTCTCCCACTCAGGTACCTCCCTCCCTCTGCCTCCCATGATTATTTTGTACCACATTCTAAGTGGGATTGAAACATCCACACTTGAGCCTTCCTTTTGTTAAGCTTAAAGTAGTCTGTGAGCTGTATTATGGGTATTCTGAACTTTTTGCCTAATATCCACTTATCAGTGAGTGCATACCATTTATATCCTTTGGGATCTGGTTACCTCACTCAGGATACTTTCTAGTTCTATCCATTTGCCTGCAAAATTTGTGATATCCTCATTTTTAATAGCTGAGTAATACTCCATTGTATAAATGTATCTCATTTTCTGTATCCATTCTTCAGTTGAGGGACATCTGGGTTGTTTCAAGTTTCTGGCTATTATAAATAAGGCTATTATATATAAGGCTATTATTTATAAGTATGAACATAGTAGAGCTCGTGTTCTTGTGATATGGTAGAACGTCTTTTGGGTATATGCCCAGGAGTGGTATAACTGGGTCCTCAGGTAGAGCTATTTCCAGTTTTCTGAGGAACCACCAGATTGATTTCCAGAGTGGTTGTACCAGCTTGCAATCCCACCAGCAACGGAGGCGTGTTTCTCTTTCTTCATATCCTCACCAGCATCTGCTGTCACCTGAATTTTTGATCTTAGCCATTCTGACTGGTGTGAGGTGGAATCTCAGGGTTGTTTTAATTTGCATTTCCCTGATGACGATGGATGTTGAACATTTCTTTAGGTGCTTCTCAGCCATTCAAGATTTCTCAGTTGAGAATTATTTGTTTAGCTATGTACCACATTTTTTAATTGGGTTATTTGGTTTTCTGGAGTCTAACTTCTTGAGTTCTTTGTGTATTTTGGATATTAGCCCTCCATTAGATGTAGGGTTAGTAAAGATCTTTTCCCAATCTGTATGTTGCCATTTTGTCCTTTGCTTTACAGAAGCTTTTCAGTTTTGTAAGGTCCCATTTGTCAGTTGTTGACCTTAGAGCCTGAGTCATTGGTGTTCCGTTTAGAAAATTTTCCTCTGTACCAATGTGTTCAAGGCTATTTCCTACTTTCTCTTCTATGAGATTCAGTGTATCTGGTTTTATATGGAGGTCCTTGATCCACTTGGACTTGAGCTTTGTACAATGAGATAAATATGGATGAATTTGCAGACTGCCTGTTAGACCAGCACCAATTGTAGAAAATGCTTCTCTTTTTCCACTGTACGGTTTTGGCTTCTTTGTCAAAGATCAAGTGTCTATAGGTATGTGGGTTTATTTCTGGGTCTTCAATTTTATTCCATTGATCAACCTATCTTTCTCTGTTCCAATATCATGTGGTTTTGTTTTGTTTTGTTTTTATTACTATTGCTCTGTAGTAGAGCTTGAGGTCAGGGATGGTGGTTCCCCCAGAAGTTCTTTTATTGTTAAGAATAGTTTCCACAATCCTTGTTTTTTGTTGTTGTTGTTGTTGTTAGTTCATATTTATTCAGTATAGTACTCGAAGTTATTGCTAGAGCAATTAGACAACAAAAGGAGGTAAAAGGGATATAAAATTAAAAGGAAGAAGTCATGGTATGACTACTTACAGATGATATGATAGTATACATAAGCAACCCCAAAAATTCTACCAGAGAACTCCTACAACTGATAAACAACTTCAGCAAAGTGGCTGAATATAAAATTAACTCAAGCAAATCAGTAGCCTTCCTCTATACAAAGGATAAATGAGCTGAGAAAGAAATTAGGGAAATAGCACCTTTCAAAGTAGTCACAAATAATATAAAATATCTTGGTGTAACTCTAACCAAACAAGTGAGAGATCTGTATGACAAGAACTTCAAGTCCCTAAAGAAAGAAATCTAAGACTTCAGAAGATGGAAAGATCTCCCATGCTCATGGATCAACATAGTAAAAATGCCCACCTTAGCAAAAGCAATCTACAGATTCAGTGAAATCCCCATCAAAATCGCAACTCAATTCTTCACAGAGATAGAAAGGTCAATTCTCAAACTAAGACTTTCATACTTGAGTACTGACTGTCTTTACATCGTTTCCACCCCTTTCTCTCTCCTCTTTAATTCTTCTGCTTTCCCAATCCCCTTTCAAATTTATAACCTCTTCCTCTTTACTTTTTAATCAGAGTATATATATATATATATATATATATATATATATATACACATACATACACACATACATACACACACATATATACACACATATATACATATATAATATATATGTAAATACATACTATATATATATATATATATATATATATATATGTATAATCTTTACATCCCTTCCATTCTTTCGCATTGTGTATATGTAGAATCTTTTCATCCCTTCTTCCCTGATGTTCTCAGTGCCTTGTTTGCAGTGCACTAGGATTGGATTGTTTTGTATTGTACTGTATTGTAGATATCACCTAGGATTGAGTACCCCACAGTCAGTCATTGTCTATATTCTGACCAGTTGTGGCCATCCTATAATGGTTTCCATCTGCTACAAACTAATGCGAACTACACTTATCTCTGTAAATAAAGATGAGTACTTACAATGCAGTCAAAAAATTATACTGGAAAAAAAAAGAAAAAATATATACTGGTTTAGAAAAATGCAAACAGTAGGTTCTTCTATAAGGTCTATGACCGAACTGGCTGTGGGTAGTTGATGAATTTCCTCCTATTGAGCAAGGTTAAGTCCAATTAGATGGTTGCTAGTTACCACTAGCTGTAAGAGCCACTATTGCACCACTGGGGACATCTTACCAGGGGCGTCATTGTTTTAGTCCATAGACTTTACAGTTAGGCAGGACTCTCTTTTCTCCCTTGATTACATGTATCCCTTGGTAGCGTACATGAACCTGGCAGTACTGCAGAGGTACTCCTAGGGAAGAGGCTTTTAGGTTTACCCCAGTTGCATTCCTCCAAGTCCTGTGTCCAGAGTGTGCTGTCTTCAGCAATAGTGTCTTACTTTCAAGTTCTAGGAGGCAACAAAGGGCAAAATAGCCTGTGAAGTTTTAGAAGCTCTTGGATTCCCCTGGATCCCCATGCTTAGCTTTGGGGTTTTGTTAGTGAGTCTATAACTCTTGGAGAGATCAGTATCACCCCCAAATGGCATAGCATCATTTAAACTATAAATATCTATTTGTGTGTGTGAGAGAGAGTGTGTGTGTGTGTGTAAACACAAAATAGTATGTTTCCCTCTGGCTCCAACATCCTTGCTGTTATTTAACCTTCCTCTGTTCCTCCCCCTTCTGCATTACGTTTCCTCCTGAACCCCATTTTCTCACGTCCCCCTTCATAGCACCCTTGTCCTCCTATCTCACTCTCTAGAGCTCTTTCTCCTGCATCCCCTAGTCACTTTTCATCATCCTGGTTTAAGAGTAGGTCTCTCCAGGTTCTTTACTCACATCTTAGAATTCACAAATGGGGGAAACCATGTGGCATTTGTCTTTCTGGGTATGGGCTACCTCATTCCATATGTTTAGCTGCAAATTTTGTGAGTTCACTTATTCCTGGGCATATGCCAAAGAGTAGCATAGCTGGGACAAATGGTAGATCTACATTGGGCTTTTTTGATAAGTCTCCATACTGATTTGCAGAGTGGCTGTACCAGTTTGCATTTCTACCAACAGAGAGCAAGGGGACCCTTTCTCCACATCCTCTCTAGCGTTTGTTGCCAGCTGGTTTTTTGGTTGTTTGTTTTTGGTTTCGGTTTTGGTTTTAGTTTTTTGGTTTTTTTGTTTTGGTTTGGTTTTGGTTTTTCGAGACAGGGTTTCTCTGTATAGCCCTGGCTGTCCTGAAACTCACTTTGTAGACCAGGCTGGCCTCGAACTCAGAAATCCACCTGCCTCTGCCTCTGCCTTTGCCTCCTGAGTGCTGGGATTAAAGGTGTGTGCCACCAAGCCTGGCTGCCAGTTGTTTTCTTGATCTTGGCCTTTCTTCCTTGTTAGATGAAATATCAAAATTGTTTTAATTGTGTTTTTCTAATTATTAAGAATGTTGAACACCTAAAGATATTTCTTTACCATTATTTTTACTTCTTCATTTGAGAACTTTTTGTTCTGATTTTTAGCCTATTTTTAATTGGATAGTTTGTTATCTTTATTCTTTATTTTTTGAGTTCTTTCTTTATTCTAGATATTAATTGTCTGTAGGATGCTTAGCTAACATTCTTTCCACTCTGTAGGCTTTCTCTTGACTGTTACCTTGTTGTACAGATACTCTTTGGTTTCATGAGATCGTAGTTGTCAAGATGACCTTAGCTCCGGGGCCAATGCAGTCCTAGTCAGGAAGTCCTTCCTTGCACACACATCTCGTGGGCTCTGCCTACATTTTATTCTAGCAACATCAGCTTTCAGGTTTCACATTGAGGACTTTGATGCATTCAAAGTTCCTTTTTGTGCAGCATGGTAGACACGAGTCTAATCCCATTCTTCCAAGTGTGGGCATCCAGTTTTTACCACAATATTTGTTGAAGAAGCTGTCTTTTTTCCAGTGTGTTTTTGGTATCTTTGTCAAATATGAGTTAGCCATGATCATGTACACACATATTTAGGTCATTGTTTAGTTCAGTTGATTTACTTGTCAGTGCTTATGCTGCTACCATGCTGTCTTTATCTCTGTAGCTCTCGACTATAGCTTAAAACCTAGTATGATTATTCTTCAGTCTTTCTGATTAGGATTAGCTATCTAGGGTCTTTGTGGCTCTAAATGACTTAGGACCTTTTTTTTTTCCTAATTTCTATGAAGAATGTAATATGGATTTTGATTGCATTGGATCAAAAGTAATCTGTAAATTTCTTTTGGTAGGATGGTCATTTTTTTTTCAATATTAATTCTACCAGTACATGAATGTGGAGGTCTTTCTGATGTGTTTATCTGTCTCTTTCTCTAGAGATCTAAAGTTTTCATTGTGGGAGGTTTTTACGTTCTTAATTGGGTTTATTCCTAGGTATTTTGTTTATTTTCATTATTTCATCCTATCTTACGTATATTGATGTTTTATCTGCATGTATGTGTGTGTGACAGATGTGGACAGTGCCTAAGGAGACCAGAAGAGGGTATTAGACTCCTGGGAAGGGAGGGAGCAGGCAGTTGTCAGCTGCCATGTGCAAACTGGGGATCAAGCTCAGATCTTCTGGACTAGCTAGCACTTTAGCCTCTCAGCCATCTCCCCATCCTCTTTTCTTTCTTTCTTTTTTTCTCTTTTCCTTTCTTTTTCTTTTTCTTTTTTTGGATGGGGGTTAAAGATGGGGAGTGAATTGGGTGGTGGGTTTCTTTAATTGTTGTAGTTTTGGTTTTTATTTGGTTTTGCTTTTGTTTTTTCTTTCCCTGAGGCTCATTGGAATGGAAATGTTTCCACGATCTCTGTCAGGATGTTTTTTACTAGTATCTAGAAAGGCTACTAATTTTTGTTAGGTGATTTTTGTATCTTAACACTTCATTGAGAGTGTTGATCATTTCTAGAAGTTTTCTGGTGGAATTTTGGGGATTTCTTAATGTGTAATATCAAATCATCTATAAGGAGGGATAATTTGACTTATTTTTCTATTTGTATTCCTTTACTTTCCTTCTCTTTGTTTTATTGCTCTAGCTAGGTTCCAAGTGCTATATTGAAAAGAAGTGGGGATAGTGGACAAACCTGGTTCAGCCCTAATTTTAATGAGGTTTCTTCAAGTTTCCTACATTTGGATGATATTGGCTATAGGTTTGTCATGTAGAACCTTGATTAGGTTCAGGTATGTACCATCCTCCTGCCCTACTGTTTTTAGGACTTTATTATAAAGGCATGTTGGGTTTTGTCAGGGTCTTATTTTTGAGATGATCATGTGATTTTTGTCTTTAAGTTCATTTATATAATTTATTACATTTATTGACTTAAATATATTGAGCAATTCCTGCATCTCAGGGGTAAGGCCAACCTGATTGTTCTGGATAACCTTTTTTATATAATTCTGTAATTGTTTTGCAGGGTTTTTTTTTAGTATTTTTGTGTCTATTTTCACCAGGAATAGTGGCCTATCATCTTCTTTTGTGTGTGTCTTTATTTAGTTTGGGTATTATAGTAATATGTGCTTTGTAGAAGGAGTTTGAAAGTGTTCCTTTTGTCTCTATTGTTCTGAATAATTTAAGAAATATTAGTTGTAGACCTTCTTTGAAAGTCTGGTAGACTTGTGTGGTTAATCCATCTAGCCTGGGTGTGCGTTTGTTTGTTTGTTTGTTTGTTTGTTTGTTTGTTTGTTTAATCCAGAAGGCTTTTCATTATTATTTTGATCTCCTTTTTGGTTATGTGTTTGTTTAGGCTGTTGGTCTCTTCTTGGTTTAATTTAGATGGTTTAGATAAATCTAGAAATCTTCCCAATTTTAGATTTTTCTAACATAATAGACTGGATTTTTAAAGTATTTCTATATAATCTGAATTTCTTTGGCATCTATTGAAATATTTCCCTATTCATCTCTGATTTATTGATTATTATTGGGTTATCTCTTGTTTCTTTTGACTAATTGGGTTTGTCAATGGTATTTATCTTCTCAAAAACCAGATCTTAGATTTATTGATGCTTTGTATTATTTTATTTGTTTCTATTTAATTGGCTTATGTTATGGTTTGGGGGTTTTGCTTATTTGGTGTGTTGGTTGGCTTAGTTTGGCTTTGGCTTTTCAAGACATAGTTTCTCTGTGTAGCCTTGGCTGTCCAGAAACTCACCTTGTAGACTAAGCTAGCCTTCAACTCAGATCAACCTGCCTCTGCCTGCCAAGTGCTAGCTAGGTTCAAAGGAATAGGCCACACAGCCTGGCTTAGGCTCCAGTTTTTAATATTTCTTGTCATCTATTGGTTTTCAGTTAATTTATTCTTGCTTTTCCAAATTTTTGAGTTGCTTCATTACATCAGCTATTTGTATTTTGCAGGATACTTTAAGGTAGGCACTTAGAGCTATAAATTTCCCTTAGGACTGATTTTCTTTTTTATTACCTTTCAAATTAATTAAAATATAATCACATTACCCCTCCACATCATTTCCTCCTTTCCCTCCACTCCTTTTCAAATGCATGGGCTTTTTATCATTATTATTACATATTCAAATAAATATGGAAATGCAGCCTGCTGAGTCTGACTTAGGCTGTTCATCTCTGTGGAAGACTACTTCTCCCTCAGCAGCCACTAACTGTCTATAGCTCTTCAGATAGAGGTTGGTGCCTGTGTGATTTCCCTCATCTACATTGACATTTCTGTTGATGTTATCATTTTTCTGGTCTTGTTAACATTTTTCTGGTCTTTTTAAGTAGACATATTGAAATTTTGTGGGTATTCTTTCCGGCCCTATCTAGAAGACACAATATTATAGCACATGTCTTGGTTTTTTGGTTTTTATAATCTTTCCGCTCCCACTTTCACAATGTTCTCTGAGCTTTAGGTATAGGAGATGTCTTGTAAATATATCAGTAAGTGCTAAGCATCCCATAGTGACTTTTTCTCCGAATTTTGACAAATTGTGAATTCCTGTCAGGTCTTCTACAGCAAAAGAACTTCCCTGTGAATATAAGGATATATTTGGAATTTGGAATATATTCCTTGTAAGGAATATAAATATTTATAATACAGTTAGGGATCATCCTTTTTTATTAAAGTGATAGTAGTAGGTTGTCCTCTGAAATTTGTGATCTCACAAACAACAGGTAGTCAGGCCTCCAGGTTTACAATCCTAGTCATGAGTTCCCCCTTATTGAATAGGTCTTAAGTCCAATTAAACAGCTCTTGGTTCCACCAAGACATGTGTCTTGCCATGCTGATCAGGGCTGTTTTTAATGTGTCCCAGGGGGGCTTTGCTGTGTTCTGTTTAATTTTTATTTAGTTCTAGGATTTGCAATTTTTCTTTGACCTCATTTATCATTAAATAATGTGTAGTTTCATTTCCATAAGTTTGTGAAAGTACTAGAGGTTCATTTGCTGTTGTTTTTTTTTTTTTTTTTTTTTTTTTTTTTTTAAGATTTATTGTGTTGTACTCAGGTCAGATACAGTAAGTTATTTCAATTTTTGAACTTCTTAAGATTTGTTTTATGTCCCAGTATGTTGTCTACTTCAGAGCTTCCATGTGCTGATAAATAGAAAGTATATTCTTTGGTTTTGGATTGAATATTCTGTAGATCTCTATTAAGTCCATTTGATATATGATATTGTTTAATTCTGATGTTTCCTGTTTATTCTTTGTCTAGATAGCCTGATTTGGGGAAAAAATAGGTACTAAAATCAACTACTATTAATGAGTTGGAGTTAATCTGTTTCTTTAATTCCAACTTTACTCTTTTTATAAAATTGGATATTCCAGAGTTTCATACACACACACACACACACACACACATACACACACACACAAATATAGGTGGTAATGTCTTCTGTATTAATTATGCCCATGATAAAAATGCAGTGTTCTTCTTTTTCTCTTCAGATTAATTTGTTTAAAGTCTATTTTGTCAGGTATTAGAATAGTGACTTCTCAAATTGCTTTCTGGTCCCATTTGCCTGACATATTTTTTCAGTCCTATCCTTTTAAGGTAGTACCTATCTGTGAAGGTAAGATGAATTTCTTGTACACAACAGACAAGTGGATT
This sequence comes from Mus musculus, assembly GCF_000001635.26. NCBI lineage: Eukaryota > Metazoa > Chordata > Mammalia > Rodentia > Muridae > Mus > Mus musculus. Next base: position 30,954,252 of record NC_000078.6, read on the forward strand.
TTCTTTCTTAATCTGTTCAACTAACCTGTGTCTTTTGATTAGAAAGTTGAGGGCATTAGTGTTTAAAGTTACTATTAAAAGGGGTATATTACTTGCTGTCATTTTGTTGGTAGTCGTTTTCCCTATTTGTATTCTTAGTCATATTTTGTGTTTTAGTAATTTTAGCTTTATTTGTTTTCTTTCTGTAGTGTCTTAGCTATAATCATTCTTCTCTTCAGTCCAAACTATTACTTCCAGTATTCTCTGGCAGGCTAGTTTGGTGCACGTTAATTTTTTTAGTCTGTTTATATCATGGAATGTTTTTCCTTCTCCTTTTAACTATGGTAGATAGTTTTGTTGGGTATAATAGTCTAGGTTGGCATCCGTGGTCTATTAGAACCTGAAATATATTGCCCCAGTTTCTTCTGACTTTTAAAGTTTCCATTGGAAAAAACACCTGTTATTCTGATAGGTTTTCCTGTCTATGTGACTTGAGGTTTGTCCCTTGCATCTTTCAGTGCCCATTTTTGCTCTGTGTACTTAGTGTTCAGCTATAATATGCTGTGGGGCATTTACCTTCTGGCCCCACCTACTTGGTGTTCCCTGTGCTGCTTATCATTTGTATGAGGATGTCTGCTGTAAATTTGCAGCTTTCTTCTGTAATTCTCTTGACCTGGTATATGTCACTGACCTGGCATTCTTCTTTTATACCTATAATTTAAAGAATTGGTCTTGTGGTGTTGTCCCAAAGTTCCTGCATGCTCCTTTCCTATGTTTTTTTAAATGTTTTATATTATTTGCTTGAGTGGTCCAGTCCGTTTACTTTATCTTTTCCTACTTATATTCTATCTTCTCCTTGATCCATTCTACTTGTAAGGCTTTCCCCTGTGCTGTGTTGTTGAATTTTTCAGTTCCATATTTATTTCAGCTTGAGTTCTCTTCAGGATTCTTATCACATTATGGAATTTTATTTTAAAATTTTTAATTGTCTTTGTCATTTCGTTTATCTATATATTTTTGTTTTCTTGAATATTGTTTCAGGTGTTCAATACTATATACTCTTTAACTTCATAGAGCTATTTGTTCATATTTTCTTTATAGTCCTTGGATTCTTTGATGAAGTTTATGATTCTTCTTTCAAATTTCTGTGTCCTAGAGTTCATCTGAGTAATTCAAAGAACATTTCTATGGGACTAGTGGGTTTATGGGCACAGATCATACTGTATTGGCCTGTCATTATGAGTTTTTGTACTGTGACCTGGTCATATGGACTTCTTCCATTGTCTGATGTTCCATGCTAGCCTACCCCAGGCTGGACTGGTGCAGGAACTGGGATGGCTAAGCCTGTAAATATCCAGATGGTGTGGTGGAGCTTAGAATTGGGAAAATTTACCAAAGAAAGCTATGAAGCCAGAGATATGCCTGGGAATGGTGTTAGCAGGCAAGGAAGGGTCCATGTGCTGGTCAGGTTTGGTCAACTTGACACAAACCTGGACATATCTGAGAAAGAATATTAATTGGCCTATGACATGACTATGAGGTATTTTCTTGATTGATTATCAATGTGGTACAGCCCACCCCACCATGGCCAGTCCCACCCTAACGGGTGGACCTGGGAAGTATAAGAAAGGCGGTTGAATGTGAGCCTAAGAGTAAGCAAATCAGTGGCTTTCCTCCATGGTTCCTGTCTATACTCTGTCTACTTCCTAGCTTTCCCTTAATGATGGACTGTGACTAAGAGTACATAAGCCAAATAAGCCCTCTCCTTCCTAAGTTTGATTTGGTTATTATTTATTGCCATAGTAGAAGGTGAACTAGTGCAGTCTAACCATCACTTTTTCATAACACTTACTATTAGAATTGTGTTTTTCATGTATCTAGTTATATTAACAAGCCGATTATGTTGTGTATACTACAGTGTAATATTTCATAAAATAGAACACAAAGTTAGTTATACCTTGGATCTTTCCCATCAAGAATTTTCAGTATTGGAAGAACATTACATGTTAGAATGCACTTCCACTACTATTAGTGGATGAAGGACTAGAATAAACAGAAATGTTTTTCATGCGGCTAACGGGCTTGTCACAGTCCCACTTTTAAGTTCAAAATCCGTTTTCTTAGACCGGATTCCTCACTCATACTGCTTTTGCACATTTCTCACCACAAACATTACCATCTTCATTTCCTACCACAAAAGTTCCCCACCATGTATACCCCACCCAGATACAGTCCTGAGCATATAATGCACCCCTCAAATACATACCCACCATGGTCCTGTCTATCACAGCCTTTCTCAGCTCCTGCATGCCTCACTTTTGTTTGTGTTGGAACATCTTGATGTGTTTCTAGGGCAAGGATGACATATTTCCTTGTTAGCAGGATCATGGTCATCCCAATATGTTAGTGAATTTAACTCTCTTCATATATTTTCTGGTGTTTTAGGTAACCCTTTAGTGAAAAACTCTTCATCTTCATATATTTTTTGGTGTTTTAAGTTTACTCCTTAGTGAAAAACTCTTCACTGGTATATTTATTTTCTTGCTTAAGTTATGAAAAAAAAAATGTATTCTTGGGGCCTTGCCATTGGGTTTGGTATATTCTACATTTATTCTAGGTAGATGTTCATTATTTTACTAAGCCCTGTCTGTCCTGGAACTCTCTCTGTAGACACCCTGACCTTGAATTCACAGAGATTCACCTGTCTCTGCCCTTGAGTCCTAGGATTAAAGATGTGTTCCTCCACTGCCCAGCTAAAGTTTTAATTGTTATGTGAAATATATCTCTTTTACTTTTTGTAAATTCATCATTTTTTAAAATCATGACTAAAGAGGTCTTTCTACCTCCTGTGGAAATATTATACTCACTACCTCAGAGTTTCTTCTGATAGTGTTAATGTCTGATTCTGGGTTACTTATTTTTTAAATACTTTAAGATCATTTTATTACTTTTTTCCTTCTTCTCCCAATATATAAGTTAAAACAATGCTAAATATCTTTATCTGCTCTATATTATTTGTATTTCCATCCACTATCCTGTTTGTTTATTAATTTTCACTATATCATATTCTGTTCTTGCTATGCTTTCTATTGGGAGAGATGTTATTTTGTGTCTTTCAGTAAAACTTTTAGTTTCTTTTGTCTTGTATTTTTTTTGTTTTTTTATTGTTGTTGCTGTTGTTGTTGGGGGCGGTTGTTTGCTTTTGTTTGTTTTGTTTTGTTTTTAGATTTCTCTCCTGGTTGATGGTAGATTGATGGTTCCTGTTTCCATTCAGAGTTGAGGAAATCTTAGTTGGCATATGTCTGTCTAATATCTGGTAATCTACCCAAAGTTATTTCTGTTCAGTTTCTTCAAGTGGGTTCTCTTAAGGTACCTGTATTTTCCTTCATGTGCTGATAGTGTTTTCTGTGTCTTTCTGTTCATGAATTCCATGATGTTTTTGCATACTCGGAGTGCATGGGACTGCCAGGGCATATGGAGAGGAGGCAATTTCCAGACCTCTAGTACTTGGAGGAGTTCCTCAGAGCCTGCTCAGTTGAGAGCATGAGACTATGGTTTGAATGTTGAAAGTGGGTGCTGCTCATTCTTTCTGCTGGGAAGGCCTGTTGATATTCTTTAGTCAGCCATAGTGGGACTCAGCTCACTGTGGTTTGTAGACTCCAATTGGGAAGGAGAAATATTATTTAATTCAAATAATTGGTACTTATACTATGTTGCAAGCATATGCCTTATGACTATTTAAATTCATCTTGAACTTTAGATATCTATCAGAAGCTGTACAGGGGCTCATCTGTGTGGAATCTGACTGTTTAGAGATCCCTGTGTGGGCCTGTAACCCTTCTTGCTAAGGTTTCTTTGGGTGCTTCTGTGCATAGACCATGGACTAGTATCAGGCACTTCAGCTACTTATGCCTTGTTCTTTGTACAGTTTTGGGCATCTCTCAGTTTACAGCCTGACCCAGTAGTGTAAACCTTTAACAAGGTCAGGATTTGATGGTTTTGTGTGTGTGGGTTTTTTTATTATTATTATTATTGTTTATTAGGTATTTTCTTCATTTACATTTCCAATGCTATCCCAAAAGTCCCCCATACCGCCCCCCCCCACTCCCCTACCCACCCACTCCCACTTCTTGGCCCTGGCGTTCCCCTGTACTGAGGCATATAAAGTTTGCAAGACCAAGGGGCCTCTCTTCCCAATGATGGCCGACTAGGCCATCTTCTGTACATATGCAGCTAGAGATATGAGCTCTGGGGGTACTGGTTAGTTCATATTGTTGTTCCACCTAAAGGGTTGCAGATCCCTTTAGCTCCTTGGGTACTTTCTCTAGCTCCTCCATTGGAGGCCCTGTATTCCATCCAATAGCTGATTGTGAGCATCCACTTCTGTGTTTGCCAGGCATCTGCATAGCCTCACACGAGACAGCTATATCAGGGTCCTTTCAACAAATTCTTGCTGGTGTATGCAATGGTGTCAGCGTTTGGAGACTGATTATGGGATGGATCCCCGGGTGTGGCAATCTCTAGATGGTCAGCTGAGTTCTGGTTTTGTGTGTTTTATATACTGTAGTAAGCTTTTAAATCTCATTCCCCCCCCCCATTTTATTTTTATTTTAACAGGTAATAGAAATGAATATAAGCTATATCCTGAGCTTTCTAGCTATCATGAGAAAACTGGTAAGTAAAAAGCTATTAAAAATTACTTATAGCCACCCTATTACAATCACATAATTTCCAGTTAATTTGATGGGTTACGAAAATATCTTGGAAAGTGTTCATAGCTCTATGAGATTTTTTAAAGTAAGTTTAATTGTGAATATTGTTTAGTGACAAGGCATGCTTTTGGTCTCTGATAGACTTTGAGAGGCCAGTAGAGACTGTGCAGGACCAAGCATTGCCATTTACAGACCATGGCTTTATAGTAAAATTGTTTCTCCACTTGTTTTACTTAAATATTCCTTAGAAATTTATCTTGAAAGAATTAAGCACTTTTTAAAAAGTGAGTTGAATATACACTGAGGCTAAAGATTAAACAGCTATTAATTTAATGTTCTAAATTTGCCATGGAAGTCACCAAATTATATGCTACTGAATTTATAAACTATTGAGAAATTAGCATTTTGTATAACTATAAGTAATATTGTCTAGAAACTGGGTAATCAAAATTGTAAATATTATCATGTAGATAAAAACAGTTTAAGTGTCTTTCCTGATGAACCTTGTGCTTTTGCCTTTTCCTGGCTCAGCTGGGTCCTGCTGTTCTCGTTTTCATGTTTTCTCTGTGACCCCATGTCTCTGATCCCATTGTACACAACATATAGCATTTGTGGAGGCTAAAAGACAACTTGTAGGAGTCAGTTCTCTCCTTCTATCATATGGATCCTAGGGATCTATCTTGGTCCTTCATCTTTCAAAAGGAGAGAATTCTAAGGTTAACATGTGAACATCGAGAGATTGTATAGTAGGGGTTCTGACACCCTTCAGGGAGTCAAAAATCAAACCCTAACTGATCAATTTCCCATACTTCAACTTCTATCCTAAAATATTTATAATTTGATTATATTTTCTTGTTTTAGGCAATTTGAATCAACCAATAGAAGTGACAGCATTATACTCTTTCGAAGGACAACAGCCAGGAGACTTGAATTTTCAAGCAGGAGACAGAATCATAGTTATATCAAAGACCGACTCAAATTTTGATTGGTGGGAAGGAAAACTTCGAGGTCAAACTGGAATTTTCCCAGCCAACTATGTAACTATGAATTAAAGTTCATGCTATTTTGTTACTTGATAATTACACAAAAATATTTCTACACAGACAGGATTCACTGTTTACTGCAAACGTCAAGCACACCCTTGCTCTGCAAATGTTTTTATCCAGGTGTAAAATATTTTCTCTGCATATAAATAAATGGTTAAGTTAACATGCAGCTAAGTACTTTGTGTTCACTCAATCAGATAACTTTTCTATAGTTGCCATCGACAGGTTTTATGGACATGATTCTTTGGTGTTCTTCAGACAACCCCACTGACCCTTGAGTCTGACTGCTTCTTACCTCTGTTTTGGTATAAACAAAGCTTGTCTGGGAAGGAATACCGTGCTCCCTTTTATATGAACGTGGGTCAACTTCTGAACATCTGTCTGGGTGCAGTTTGTTCTTTTTATTTAACAAAGATTAAATGATTAATTGAGCTTGTGAACATAACAAATAGGAGGCTCACACAGAGGACAGGGGCCTCAGAGTCTTCAACAGGGAGGTCTGTGTCTGACCTTTCCCACCCTACCGGGTTTTGTGATCCATACTCCCAAGACAAACCATAGAAACTAGAGTTTCTCTTCCCCCAGGAGTTATAGAAACTAGAACCTCTTCTTCTGAAAGCAAATCTTCATGCCTAGAAATAGCAATCTTCCTCCCCCATCCTTCCACCTTTTCATCTTGGAACTAACCATAAGGAAATTCTCTCATGTGCTTTGCCTGATAAATCATAAGAGCCAGGCACAGGCAGGGAGTATCAGGTAGTGGCCGTTTGCCAGTTGCAGTTATGCATAGCTGTCCATTCATCATGGAACTTAAGGATAAATCAGTCTGTAGGCTACCATAAAAGATGTCCCATAAAATAATGATCAAATATATTTCTTTTACTTCTCCCCTGCTCGCTTGTCATTTAGGAATGGGTATCATCATGCCCATAGGCATCATTGTCATTTGGAAATGGGTATCATCATAACATTATGGGACTGGCAGAAAATGGGTTACTTCCTTTCTTCTTCTGAAGTGAGCAAGATCAAATCATCTTACATAGCGCAGTGAATACTTGCCCTGTACAAGAAATGTACAGATTTTGGTTAATTTGTAAACCTCAGACCAGCCTCCATGACTGATCTTGAACAATTTACCCAACCTCTATGTCTCAGTTTCCCTACTGCTGCTGATTGCATAAATGCTTAGAACAGTGCTAAGCACATGAAGAAATAATGAGACATTAGCAACTAATGTTATGTATCCTTACATGACAAAGAATCCTGCCTTTTCTAGTGACCACTTGGCTTGCCCACATAAGTAAGACACAGGAAAAGGGAAGAGGCCCTTATGGTGTGAAGTAAGATATATTCTAAGTGGATTTAATTACTCCACAATGATAATGTTATGGTTTGTATATGCTCAACCCAAGGAGTGGCACTATTAAAAGGTGTGGCCCTGTTGGAGTAGGTGTGGTCTTGTTGGAGTAGGTATGGCTCTGTTGGAGTAGGTGTGTCACTGTGGGTGTGGGTTTAAAGACCCTCATCCTAGCTGCCTGGAAGTCCATATTCTGCTAACATCCTTCAGATGAAGATGTAGAACTCTCAGCTCCTCCTACACCATGCCTGCCTAGACGCTACCATGTTCTTGCCTTGATGATAATGGACAGAACCTCTGAACCTGTAAGCCAGCCCCAATTAAATGTTGTCCTTAAAAGACATGCCTTGGTCATGGTGTCTGTTCACAACAGTAAAACCCTAACTAAGACAGAAGTAGGTACCAGGAGTGGGGTATTGCTATGATAGACTTGACCATGTTTTTGTTTGGAAGAATGTGGGTTTTGGGACTTTGGATTTGGAAAGCATTGGAATGCTTTAAGTGGGGCTTAATGGGCTATCCTAGAAGGAATATGAAAGACTTTCTTGCTGAATATGATTTGAACTGTGCAGACCTGGCCCAAGAGGTTTCAGAGGAGAATTTCAGAATGTTTCCTAGAGACTGTTTTTGTGGTATTTTGATGAAGAATGTGGCTGCGTTTTGCCCTTGTCTGAAGAGTCCACTTGAGTCTAACGTAAAGAGATTTATATTAATTGCATTGACAACAGAAGTCTCAATAAAGCCCAGCAGAGACAATGTTCTCTGGTTAAGTCTCATGAAGAGCATTTTAAACAAGCGCAGCAAGCTGAGAAAGGAAAAATATAAAACATATGGTTCAAGTATTAAAGGGGAACCAGGAAATGAAATAGGGCTGAATCCTGTGTTTAAGGATATTGAATTAAGGGAGTAGTGACCTTGGAGCAAGATCCCACACAGCTAAATATAGATCCAGACATGGTGGTACATACATTTAAACCTAGAAGATAAAACCAAGCAGATCTCTGAGTTCAAGGCCAGCCTGAGACAGAGCAAGTTCTAGGTGAAGAAAAGCTTAAATCCAGGAGACATACATGCAGATCTCAGTTCAAGATCAATCTACAGAGCAAGATCCAGGACAGCTGAGTTGAGGCAGTGAAGGAGTTGGAAAAGAGAAAGCTAGTGATAATGTAATAGAACAAGGGAGCCATCTTGCAGCTCCTGCAAACAGCAGAACTCTGCAGCTTTGGCCATGTGTCTCTGGCTTTATAGTCAAGAGGAGAAGGAGAGTACTGGGACAATTGATGCTGGTTAGCTAGAGCTAAGAAATTAGTGGTGATTAAGAAGAAACTCTTGTGAGGCTATGCCAATGCCTGGCAAATACAGAAGTGGATGCTCTTACCCAAGGAGCTAAAGGGGTCAGCAACCCTATAGGAGGATCAACAATATGAACTAACCAGTACCCCACAGAACTGTGTCTCTAGTTGCATATGTAGCAGAGTATGGCCTAGTCGGCCATCAATGGGAGGAGAGGCCCTTGGTCTTGCAAAGATTATATGCTTGAGTACAGGAGAATGCCAGGGCCAGGAAGCGGGAGTGGGTGGGTTGGGGAGCAGGGCGGGTGGCGGGGGGGGGGGAGTTCCGGGATAGCATTTGAAATGTAAATGAAGAAAATATCTAATAAAAAAATGGAAAAAAAAAAAGAAGAAGAAACCAGCTCTCCAAAAAACAAAAACAAAAAAAAAAGAAGAGACCAGCATCACTAAGGTGAAATCTTCTGGGAAGTCTTTTCTGAGAACACAAAGAAGCTCTGTTCTAGAGACAGCCAAGGTTGTACTTCATGCTGCAGCTCTACTTGGTAATGTATAAGATCCACCAAGGTGCTGCTGGTTTTGAAGGCATGAAGGGATCATGCAGAGCATCTGAGGCTTGACACTGTGAGAGGGCATGGAAAGCCATTGATGAAGATGCAGCTCCAGGTGCAGTTGACATCTCAGGACTGCATCTTCAAAGGAGTTGAGGCTGTTAAATTTGAGGATTCATTTATAATTTGCAAAGATATTTTATATTACACCAGACTTCTCACCAGAGACAGCATTAGGGAAGCAGAAAACCGGCCTGACCAGGGGCACAAGTCCCTTCCAGTCAGCACCAGCACTGGGTCAGGGTCACCTTGGGCACGGAATCGGCAGATTCCCCCACAGTCCCCAGAGGACTCTCCACTCGATCTTAGGATCACAGGTGAGTGGAACACAACACCAGTTCCAATCCAATTGTGACAGGACTGTGACAACAGGAACAAGGACACCGGAGCCCTTCCTGACCAGAGGCTCGGTTTCTTTTGATCCGTACTGGCTTAGCTTGGTTTTGAACAGACCAGAGAGCTCCATGGTCCTCAAAGGAGACACCACTTCCAGGCACTGTAACACGCCCAAAATCTTAGAATAACAGGATCCTAGGATAACAGGAGCTGGGTCACACCAGTATTTCAGGGTCTCAGAGGAAGCTTGACTGCCAAGAACTTTGACACACCCAGAGTCTCAGGTTCACAGGAGCCCACAATCAAAGGATCACAGAGAAAGCTGGACTATGAGGAGTTCTGAATCAACTGGGATTATAGGAAGGACAGGCTCCAATCAGATATATTGAGGGCAGCAAACACTTGAAATAATCAGATGGCAGGAGGCAAGCTTAAGAACAGAAGCAACAGAAACCAAGGTTACTTGGCATCATCAGAACCAAACTCTCCCACCATAGCAAGTCCTGGATACACCATCACATCAGAAAAGCAAGACATGGATCTAAAGTCAATTCTCATGATGATGATGGAGGACTTTAAGAAGGAAATACAGGAAAACAGAGGTAAACAGCTAGAAGCCCTTAAAGAGGAAGCACAAAAATCCCTTAGAGAGTTACAGGAAAACACTACCAAATAGGTGATGGAATTGAACAAAACCATCCCATAATCAGACAACAAATGCAGACACTATTGCATATGCCAGCAAGGTTTTGCTGAAAGGACCCTGATATAGCTGTCTCATGTGAGGCTATGCCAGTGCCTGGCAAACACAGAAGTGGATACTCACAGTCATCTATTGGATGGAACACAGGGCCCCCAATGGAGGAGCTAGAGAAAGTACCCAAGGAGCTGAAGGGGTCTGCAACCCTATAGGTGGAACAACAATATGAACTAACCAGTACCCCCCAGAGCTCCTGTCTCTAGCTACATATGTAGCAGAAGATGGCCTAGTCGGCCATCATTGGGAAGAGAGGCCCCTTGGTCTTGCAGACTTTATATGCCCCAGTACAGGGGAATGTCAGGGCCAAGAAGTGGGAGTGGGCGGGTAGGGGAGCAGGGCGGGCGGGGGGAGGGTATAGGGGACTTTCAGGATAGCATTTGAAATGTAAATGAAGAAAATATCTAATAAAAAATTGGAAAAAAAGGACAGAATCTTCATGTAAAATTAGAATCCACTGGATGTATGAAAAGATTTTATAAGTAGAAGAAACAATGAGTTGAACCTAGCAAGGTCATGAAGGCAGAAGGCTGGCTGGTTGCACCTAGGATTGCAGAGAGCCATGGAGGAGGTTTCCATTCTGTGTATCTGTATTCTCAGGGCAGGGACTGGCCTTGCAGAACCATAGATAGTCACTGAGAGGCAAAGGCTGTGAATGTGACCCACCCAGTTAGAGGTCTTAGAGGTTCATATTGGTTTTTTTCTTTTTTTTTTATTATTAGGTATTTTCCTCATTTACATTTTCAATGCTATCCCAAAAGTCCCCCATACCCCCCCCCAATCCCCTACCCACCCACTCCCCCTTTTTGGCCCTGGCGTTCCCCTGTACTGGGGCATATAAAGTTTGCAAGTCCAATGGGCCTCTCTTTGCAGTGATGGCCTACTAGGCCATCTTTTGATACATATGCAGCTAAAGACAAGAGCTCCCGGGTACTGGTTAGTTCATATTGTTGTTCCACCTATAGGGTTGCAGTTCCCTTTAGCTCCTTGGGTAATTTCTCTAGCTCCTCCATTGGGGGCCGTGTGACCCATCCAATAGCTGACTGTGATCATCCACTTCTGTGTTTGCTAGGCCCCGGCATAGTCTCACAAGAGAGAGCTATATCTGGGTCCTTTCAGCAAAATCTTGCTAGTGTATGCAATGGTGTCAGCATTTGGAAGCTGATTATGGGATGGATCCCTGCATATGGCAATCACTAGATGGTCCATCCTTTCATTACAGCTCCAAATTTTGTCTCTGTAACTCCTTCCATGGGTGTTTTGTTCCCATTTCTAAGAAAGGGTAAAGTGTCCACACTTTGGTCTTCATTCTTCTTGAATTTCATGCGTTTGGCAAGTTGTATCTTATATCTTGGGTATCCTAAGTTTCTGGGCTAATATCCACTTATCAGTGAGTACATATTGTGCGAGTTCCTTTGTGATTGGGTTACCTCACTCAGGATGATGCCCTCCAGGTCCATCCATTTGCCTAGGAATTTCATAAATTCATTCCTTTTAATAACTGAGTAGTATTCCATTGTGTAAATGTACCACATTTTCTGTATCCATTCCTCTGTTGAGGGGCATCTGGGTTCTTTCCAGCTTCTGGCTATTATAAACAAGGCTGCTATGAACATAGTGGAGCATGTGTTCTTCTTACCGGTTGGGACATCTTCTGGATATATGCCCAGGAGAGGTATTGAGGGATCCTCCAGTAGTACTATGTCCAATTTTCTGAGGAACCGCCAGACTGATTTCCAGAGTGGTTGTACAAGCTTGCAATCCCACCAACAATGGAGGAGTGTTCCCCTTTCTCCACATCCTCGCAAGTATCTGCTGTCACTTGAGTTTTTGATCTTAGCCATTCTGACTGGAGTGAAGTGGAATCTCAGTGTTGTTTTGATTTGCATTTCCCTGATGATGATTAATAGAATGGTTTCAGAATAAAGAAAGGCTATCAATAAGTTGACTGTGAGCACGAGCAGATGGAAGTAGAGAAAGCAGGATCTTCCCAGCAAATAAGGTTTGTGCTCCATAGAATAAACTATGGAGAGGTAGGATAGGCTTGGTTAAGCAGAAAAAGGGCAAAAGATGTGTTTATCCTTTTTCACCATGTTAATTTTAGGGATCCCACTAGACTCATCCAAGTGGGTCTGTAATAAATCAGAAAGATCTGAAGTCAATATTAAAATCTGGAGCCAATTGCTGTGTACTTGGTGATAAAAACCAAGAGAGGGTTCGTTTTGAGGGAGCAGAGCGACATCTGTGCACAGCTCCAGTCAGAAACAGGACTAGAAGAAGAAATTCCTTATGTGGGGAAAAAGATGTCCATGTAGGTTCAGAGTTCTGAACTCATGCGGAAATGAGCAATGCCTTCATATGGGTGTCACAACAGTTCCCTGAGTCACCATGGGCATCCCAAGTAGAGGCCCAGTGGGCAAGTGCCAGCGTTGGCACTGGCAGAAGCTCTGGGATGGGTACAGAGTCTGGGGCCAGCTTCCATGCTTACACTCATAGGAAGGAATGAATAAATTTTCAGGATAAATCCTGCTGGCAAAATTAGTACATAGAACTATGCAACTTTGAAAGCTTTTGCTGTAATCTCATTAAAGCTTGTTTGATTTTTATGCTCAGTATTTGAAAAGCATGAACAAACTCTAATTGGTCTAAAACCTCAAGAATTGTATAGACTATTCACTTTAGTGCCAAAGGTATTCATTACCCAACTGTATGCAACAATAAATTTTAAAATAGCTTATATTACATTTGAAAACTGTTGACTTTATATTAGACAGTCTGGAAATAAAACTGTTTCTTCCAAGGATTAGCTGACGAATGCAGTCCAGACAGACTTTCCGAAGCTCAGCTCAGTAGCTCTGGGAGCTGCCTTAGGAACCTGGTTATTAAATGAGCTCAGCGAGGTTTGTACAGCCATTGGCTTAGTGATAACCACACCAAAGTGTATCTGTTAAATTTGGGGATTCATTTATAATTTAAAGATATTTTATATTACTCAAAATTTAAAAATCAGAGTATAAAGTCATGTGTCATTTAATTACACTTTTTAAGTATCTATTTGTAGGAAGAATCTCTTGTATACTGTATGAAAGCAGAACCTGTCAATAAAAAGATGATTAGCCAATAAGCTGAGGCAAGAAATAGGAGGTGGGGAATCCAGTAGAGAGAGGGGATCCTGAGATTGACCCCAAACTCTGAGGAGACAGATGCACGAAACTGAGAAGAGGTAACCAGGCATGTGGTACTCATAGAGTAGAATAGATGGGTTAATTAAGTTATGAGCTAGTTTGGGAACAAGCCCAAGCTTATGGCTAAGACATTTACTCATATATAATTACATCTCAGAGTCGTTATTTCAGAGCCTGGGGTGTGGGTGGAAAAGCCTGTGGTTATGTACATTAAAAAGGAAACCATATATTCAAACTGATCATAGGGCTGCATCTGGCCAGTCTGTTCAAGAGACATCATTTGTTAATAAGAAAAGTTCTTTAAACATAGAGGTCTGTTTGACAAGCCCTAGTGAACAAACCTAGACCTATTGTTACTGCTGTGATCCTGGGAGAGGGGTGGATGAAGGCAGAGTCGCTGTCCTGGGAGCAGCAACCTCACTGGCTACATAGATAGCCAAGGATGGTGGCAGTGTGGTGCCCATTGCTTTGCTACTGAGGGTATGCAAGCTGGCAAAGGCCAGATCACCAGAGAATACCAGCAGTAGCTGGCTAAATACAGTTCTGTCAACCCACAGGATGTGGCTCTTTCACACCGAGAAGGTGCGTTAGCTCTGCAGGCCCTAAGTTGTTGCTCTTTCGAAGGGTGTTGCTCTGTAGAAGTAGTGATACCTCAACCTCTAAGGTGCTGCTGCTTCCTTCTCCCAGAAGGCCCAGGTGGAAGCAGAGGCCAGGATCAAGACCCAGATCACCTGGGTATCATCCATTGTATGTCCTACAGACATTCATTCCCCTTGGTCTGTGCAGAGCCAGCCCTGCCACAGAGGCCTATCTAAATAGCTGCTTTTCCTTGTAGAACATAAACGCGTGCTGCTGGTGGTCCCATGTAAAAGTGTCAGGCAGGACAGCTGTCACTGGAATGAAGCCTGAACTACAGGATTAGAATTCTGGAGGCTTTGGGTTTCTCAGGGAAAGGCCCTGGCTTCAGACCCTAAAGTCTAATATCTGGAAAATATCCTGTAATTTCTGCTTCAGAAGAGGTCATATTGTTAGCTGTAATGCAAAAAAAGGACACACAGAAAATAGAATTATCTGTGGGTAAAATAAGAACAAGATAAAAGGTAAATTGAAGACCCTGTGTTCTGGCTAGTTTTGTTTTGCTTTTTTTTTCTGAGTTTGTTTTTGGTTTTGTTTTGATTTGGGTTTTGGCCACTTGACACAAGCTAGAGTCATTTGGAAAGAAGAAACCCCCAACTAAAAAAATAACCCCCACCAGATTGGCCTGTATGCAAGACTCTGGGGGCATTTTCTTGATAATGATTGATGTGGGCGGGCCTGGCCTACCACTGTGTGTGGTGCCACCCTGGGCAGGTGGTCTTAGGTGGCATAAGAAGTCACCTGAGCCAGCAATCGGGAACAAGCCAATAAGTAGCTTCTCGCGACATCTCTGCTCCAGTTCCTGCTTCCAGGTTCCTGTCTTGAGTTCCTGTCCTGACTTCCCTTCATAATGTAAGCTATAAACCAAAATAAACTCTTTCTCCTCAAATTGCTTTCAGTCGTGGTGTTTAATCACATCAATAGAAAAGACACTAAGACGCACTGAGCGTTATTTTTCGTCCAGGAGTCTTATGCTAAATGCCACTTTTAAACATTGTTGGGCTTGTAGTGGGAAGGTAAGGGGAATCCTGGGCTGCTCACAGACTTGGTTTCCAGGGAGTCTGAGGAAGATGCTGCCTAGTTTTGACCCGGTTGTCTTTGTACCACTGGGTTATTACTTACCTTCCCAGGCATAGTCTTGGTGGAAAATCCTTCTGAAATGATGAATATTCTACTAGATATAAAGCATTCCTCTGACAGCAAATTCTCCCTCCTCCCTCCCACCCTCCCTACAAATTCCCTTTCTTCCTTCTACATTTAATTGTTTACAATTTTCTTCATGCTTCTCATTGAGTTGAATTGGAATAATTTAAGTTGAAATGACTTGCAAAAGGATTAAATTATGATGAAAACGCCTATAAACAAGAAAACTGATCATTTCTAAGTGTGACATTTATAGGTGGATACTATAATAATTAGGATTCAAACTTGGTGTCTGCCTTAATTTCATGTCAGATTTAGGTCTGAAGAAATTATTTTGTGCAAGTCAACATGATAATTATAAAAGATGTTTAAAGACAGAATGAGAAAATAAACAATGAAAATATCCTATTGTAACATGGAAGAGACCCCAGTAGTATACATTGACACATAACTAACAGAATGAATGGTAGCTGAGCCTAAGAGAGGGTTGACATTGATTCACTACAAAAAGAATCTGGCAAATAAAACACTATTAGCCCACCAGACTATCACAATAGTAAGTGAGCATTGTATGTAAAATTCTCTTAAGAGTTCAGAAGTGGAAATGGGTTAAATACACAGATTTAAGACTTTACGCCTTCGAATGTTGTCTTAGTCAGGGTTTCTATTCCTACACAAACATCATGACCAGGAAGCAAGTTGGGGAGGAAAGTGTTTATTCAGCTTACACTTCCATACTGCTGTCATCACCAAAGGAAGTCAGGACTGGAACTTAAACAGGTCAAGAAGCAGGAGATGATGCAGAGGCCATGGAGGGATGTTCTTTACTGGCTTGCTTCCCCTGGCTTGCTCAGCCTGCTCTCTTATAGAAACAAGACTACCAGCCCAGAGATGGTCCCACCCACAAGGGGCCTTTCCCCCTTGATCACTAATTGAGAAAATGCCTTACAGTTGGAGCTCATGGAGGCATTTCCTCAACTGAAGCTCCTTTCTCTGTGATAACTCCAGCTGTGTCAAGTTGACACAAAACAGCCAGTACAGATGCCAAGAGCAGGAGTATCCTCCTCCCAGGGAGGTGCCCCATAATTAGCTAAGCAATACCAACTGTCCATCCCTGAAATTATGTATATGCAAGCAAACCTGAATGGATTCATTGGGTTGTATTTAGATGTTTATATGCACCTATATTACAAAGAAGAGGAGGCCAGGAATTTGAGGAGTTGTAATGAGAGGAGGAATGTGAGGTGTTGGAGGAAGGAAGTGATCTAATTATATTTTCATTTTAAAAAAGAATCTCCCTCGTGTATGTGTGTGTATACATATATAAACATTTGTATAAAAATAGATTCTTAGTACTGTTCTATTGCTGTGACGGGAGAGCATGACCAAGACAACTTTTATGAAAGACAGCATTTAATTGTGGGCTTACTTACAGATTCAGAGGGTTAGACCATTATCATCATCGCAGGGAGCATGATGGCAGGCAGGCAGGCAGGCATGGTGCTGGAGGTAGAGCTGAGAGCTTTACATTCTGACTGTAGGCAGGCAGACATGGTGCTGGAGATAGAGCTGAGAGCTTTACATCCTGACTGTAGGCAGGCAGACATGGTGCTGTAGATAGAGCTGAGAGCTTTACATCCTGACAGCAGGCAGGCAGGCATGATGCTGGAGATAAAGCTGGGAGCTTTACATCCTGACTTCAGGCAGGCAGAAAGAGAAAGACTCTGGGCCTCAAAGCCTGGTGACACTCCTCCTACACGGCCACATCTACTCCAACAAGGTCACCCCTCCTAATTCTTCTTGAGCTGTTCCATTAACTGAAGACCCAGCATTCAAACATATGGGGACCATTCTAATTCAAACTACCACAGAAAGTCTTATGCTGCTTCTTATCAGAGTCAAGTTTGTCAACAATTTGACATTGATAAGCAGTCAAAAGTCGCCTGACTAGCATCCTATCAGAGTCACTGACCAGTAATAAATACCCTGTAATTTTCCAACCAGTACTCTTCAGGATACCCAAGAGTGCCCTCCCAAGACTTCTGACCACTGCTTATCTAAGATTTCTGACCATTACCTTCCAAAGGTACCTGACCAATACTCTCCCAAGCTACCCATAATACCCTCCAAGGTAGCCAAGTAAGTATACCTTGCCAAGTTTCCCAGCCCTTCTCAGTGCCCTCCCCAGGATTTCCACTCATACTCCTTGAGGGTCTCTCAAGATTCTCAGCTAGAACCAGCTAAAGGAGCCCAACCTGATTTGTTGCATTTGGCATCTTGAGGCCTCTGTTTCATGGCAATGCCAGGTTCATCTTTGGCTGGCTAGGCCACTGCTACTGTAGTGTTGGCTATTTCACAAATTTTTATGTGTATACTTACATTAATCTATAACAATGTTCCAAATACCCCAGTAGTAAAAACAGGCTGTCTTCATCATAAATTGACACTCACAGCTCAACAGAGAACAGAACGGGGAAAGAGGGAAGGAGACTGTAAGGAGCTAGTGTGCAGCTAGTCTTGGAGGGAGTCTTTGCAATCTTTATACTTCTGTGCTTTGGCGTTGAATGTTTCTCTCTGGAAAGCCCCCCATACTTTGATACACACTGTAAACAAATGAAACCCACCTTAAGTGGTTTTCTGCTCCAGGTAGCCAAACTCATTGTGTGCACACACTACTTCATGATAAAAATTTCTGCCAGCCTTGATCCCAGATTTCAGCTGCATTCTGGTTTGAACATGAAATGCCTCACCCCAAAGGTTTTTGCATCTGAACACTTTGTCCCCAGTGTGCTATTTGGGAAAGTTATGGACCTCTAAGGAGGTGGAGAATAGGCATCGTCCGGCCTTTACTGCCTGTTGCTGTCTTTCCCTCCATGATGGACTCAATGTGGATTAGACTGTGACCCAGAACAATAATATCCACTTATCAGTGAGTCACTTTTGTGAATGGGTTACCTCACTCAGGATGATATCCTCCAGATCCATCCATTTGCCTAAGAATTCATGAAATCATTGATTTTAATAGCTGAGTAGTATTTCATTGTGTATATGCACCACATTTTCTGTATCCATTCCTCTGTTGAGGGACATCTGGGTTCTTTCCAGCTCTGGCTATTATAAATAAGGTTGATATGAACATAGTGGAGCATGTGTCATTATATGTTGGAACATCTTCTGGGTATATGGCCAGGAGTAGTATAGCAGGGTCCTCAGATAGTACTATGTCCGGTCTTCTAAGGAACAGCCAGAGTGGTTTCCAGAGTGGTTGTACCAGCTTGCAATCCCACCAGCAATGTAGGAGTGTTCCTCTTTCTCCACATCCTCGCCAGCATCTGCTGTCACATGAGTTTTTGATCTTAGCCATTCTGACTGGTGTGAGATGGAATCTCAGGGTTGTTTTGATTTACATTTCCCTGATGACTAAGGATAGTGTAAATTTCTTAAGGTGCTTCTTAGACATTTGGTATTCCTCAGTGGAGAATTCTTTGTTTAGCTCTGTACCCCATTTTTAATAGGGTTTTTTGGGTCTCTGGAGTATAACTTCTTGAGTTCTTCATATATATTGGGTATTAGCCCTCTATCAGATGTAGGATTATTAAAGATTTTTTCTCAATCTGTTGATTGCCATTTTGTCCTATTGACAGTGTCCTTTGCCTTACTGAATCTTTGCAGTTTTGTGAGGTTCCATTTGCCAATTCTTGATCTGAGAGCATAAGCTACTGGTGTTCTGTTCAGGAAATTTTCCCCTGTGCCCATGTGCTCGAGGCTCTTCCCCACTTTCTCTTCCATTAGATTCAGTGTATCCGGTTTTCTGTGCAGGTCCTTGATCCACTTGGACTTGAGTTTTGTACAAGGAGATAAAAATGGATCAATTTGCATTCTTCTACATGCTAACCATTGAAACAGCACCATCTGTTGAAAATGCTATCTTCTGTTCACTGAATGGTTTTAGCGCCTTTGTTAAAGATCAAGTGACCATATGTGTGTGGGTTCATTTCTGGGTCTTCCTCTCTATCCCATTGATTTACCTGACTGTCACTGTACCAGTACCATGCTGTTTTTATCACAATTGCTCTGTAGTACAGCTTAAGGTCAGGGATGGTGATTCCCCCAGAAGTTCTTTTATCATTGAGAATAGTTTTTGCTATCCTGGGTTTTTTGTTATTCCGGATGAATTTGGAAATTGCTCTTTCTAACTCTATGAAGAATTGAGTTGAAATTTTGATGTAGATTGCATTGAATCTGTAGATTGCTTTCAGCAACATGGCTATTTTTACTATATTAATCCTGCCAGTTCATGAGCATGGAAGATCTTTCCATCTTCTGAGATCTTCTTTGATTTCTTTCTTCAGAGACTTGAAGTTCTTGTCATACAGATCTATTGCTTCCTTAGTTAGAGTCACAACAAGGTGTTTTATGTTATTTATGACTAGTGAAGGGTATTGTTTCCCTAATTTATTTCTCAACCTATTTATCCTGATTTTTAAAAAATATTTTTATTAGGTATTTTCCTCATTTACATTTCCAATGCTATCCCAAAAGTCTCCCATACACTCCCCCCACACACACTCCCCTATCCACCCACTCCAACTTTTTGGCCCTGGCATTCCCCTGTACTGAGGCATATAAAGTTTGCATGTCCAGTGGGCCTCTCTTTCAAGTGATGGCCTACTAGGCCATCTTTTGATACATATGCAACTAGAGTCAAGAGCTCTGGGGTACTGGTTAGTTCATTATGTTGTTCCACCTATAGGGTTGCAGATCCCTTTAGCTCCTTGGGTACTTTCTCTAGCTCCTCCATTGGGGGCCCTGTGATCCATCCAATAGCTGACTGTGAGCATCCACTTACGTGTTTGCTGAGCCCCAACATAGTCTCACAAGAGACAGCTATATCAGGGTTCTTTCAGCAAAATCTTGCTAGTGTATGCAATGGTGTCAGCGTTTGGAGGCTGATTATGGGATGGATCCCTGGATATGGCAGTCTCTAGATGTTCCATCCTTTTCTCTCAGCTCCAAACTTTGTCTCTGTAACTCATTCCATGGGTGTTTTGTTCCCAATTCTAAGAAGGGGCAAAGTGTTCACAATTTGGTCTTCGTTCTTATTGAGTTTCATGTGTTTCGCAAATTGTAGCTTATATCTTGGGTATTCTAAGATTCTGGGCCAATATCCACTTATCAGTGAATACATATCATTTGAGTTCTTTTGAGATTGGGTTACCTCACTTGGGATGATGCCATCCAGGTCCATCCATTTGCCTAGGAATTTCATAAATTCATTCCTTTTAATAGCTGAGTAGTACTCCATTGTGTAAATATACCACATTTTTTGTATCCATTCCTCTGTTGAGGGGCATCTGGGTTCTTTCCAGCTTCTGGCTATTATAAATTAGGCTGCTATAAACATAGTGGAGCATGTGTCTTTCTTACCAGTTGGAAGATCTTCTGGATATATGCCCAGGAGAGGTATTGCAAGATCCTCCGGTAGTACTATGTCTAATTTTCTGAGGAACCGCCAGACTGATTTCCAGAGTGGTTGTACAAGCTTGCAATCCCACCAACAATGGAGGAGTGTTCCCCTTTCTCCACATCCTCGCCAGCATCTGCTGTCACCTGAATTTTTGATCTTAGCCATTCTGACTGGTGTGAGATGGAATCTCAGGGTTGTTTTGATTTGCATTTCCCTGATGATTAAGGATGTTGAACATTTTTTCAGGTGCTTCTCAGCCATTCGGTATTCCTCAGGTGAGAATTCTTTGTTTATCTTTGAGCCCCATTTTTAAATGAGGTTATTTGATTTTCTGGAGTCCAGCCTCTTGAGTTCTTTATATATATTGGATACTAGTCCCCTATCTGATTTAGGATTGGTAAAGATCCTTTCCCAATCTGTTGGTGGACTTTTTGTCTTATTGCCAGTGTCTTTTGCCTTACAGAAGCTCGACAATTTTAAGAGGTCCCATTTGTCAATTCTAGATCTTACAGCATAAGCCATTGCTGTTCTATTCAGGAATTTCTCCCCTGTGCCCATATCCTCAAGGTTTTCCCCAACTTTCTCCTCTATATGTTTCAGTGTCTGGTTTTATGTGGAGTTCCTTGATCCATTAGATTTGTCCTTAGTACAAGGAGATGAGAATGGATCAATTCACATTCTTCTACATGATAACCACCAGTTGTGCCAGCACCATTTGTTGAAAATGCTGCCTTTTTTCCACTGGATGGTTTTAGCTCCTTTGTCAAAGATCAAGTGACCATAGGTGTGTGTGTTCATTTCTGGGTCTTCAATTCTATTCCATTGATCTACTTGTCTGTCACTATACCAGTACCACACAGTTTTTATCACAATTGCTCTGTAGTACAGCTTTAGGTCAGGCATGGTGATTCCACCAGAGGTTCTTTTATCCTTGAGAAGAGTTTTTGCTATCCTAGATTTTTTGTTATTACAGATGAATTTAGAGATTGCTCTTTCTAATTCATTGAGAATTGAGTTTAAATTTTGATGGGGATTGCATTGAATCTGTAGATTGCTTTTGGCAAGATAGCCATTTTTACAATGTTGATCCTGCCAATCCATGAGCATGGGAGATCTTTCCATCTTCTGAGATCTTCTTTAAATTCCTTCTTCAGACAGTTGAAGTTCTTATCATACAGATCTTTTACTTCCTTAGTTAGATTCACGCCAAGGTATTTTATATTATTTGTGACTATGGAGAAGGGTGTTGCTTCCCTAATTTCTTTCTCAGCCTGTTTATTCTTTGTGTAGAGAAAGGCCATTGACTTGTTTGAGTTAATTTTATATCCAGCTACTTCACCAAAGCTGTTTATCAGGTTTAGGAGTTCTCTGGTGGAATTTTTAGGGTCACTTATATATACTATCATATCATCTGCAAAAAGTGATATTTTGACTTCTTCCTTTCCAATTTGTATCCCCTTGATCTCCTTTTGTTGTCAAATTGCTCTGGCTAGGACTTCAAGTACAATGTTGAATAGATAGGGAGAAAGTGGGCAGCTTTGTCTAGTCCCTGATTATAGTGGGATTGCTTCCAGCTTCTCACCATTTACTTTGATGTTGGCTACTGGTTTGCTGTAGATTGCTTTTTTCATGTTTAGGTATGGGCCTTGAATTCCTGATCTTTCCAAGACTTTTATCATGAATGGGTGTTGGATTTTGTTCAATGCTTTCTCCGCATCTAAGGAGATGAACATGTGTTTATTGTCTTTGAGTTTGTTTATATAATGGATTACGTTGATGGATTTCTGTATATTAAACCATCCCTGCATCCCTGGAATAAAACCTGCGTGGTCAGGATGGATGATTGCTTTACTGTGTTCTTGGATTCGGTTAGCGAGAATTTTATTGAGTATTTTGCATCGATATGCATAAGGGAAATTGGTCTGAAGTTCTCTATCTTTGTTGGATCTTTCTGTGGTTTAGGTATCAGAGTAATAGTGGCTTCATAGAATGAGTTGGGTAGAGTACCTTCTACTTCTATTTTGTGGAATAGTTTGTGCAGAACTGGAATTAGGTCTTCTTTGAAGGTCTGATAGAACTCTGCACTAAACCCATCTGTTCCTGGGCTTTTTTTTTGTTTGTTTGTTTGGGAGATAATTAATGACTGCTTCTATTTCTTTAGGGGATATGGGACTGTTTAGATCGTTAACTTGATCCTGATTTAACTTTGGTACATGGTATCTGTCTAAAAATTTGTCCATTTCGTCCAGGATTTCCAGTTTTGTTGAGTATAGCCTTTTGTAGAAGGATCTAATGGTGTTTTGGATTTCTTCAGGATCTGTTGTTATGGCTCCTTTTCATTTCTGATTTTGTTAATTAGGATGCTGTCCCTGTGCCCTCTAGTGAGTCTGGCTAAGGGTTTATCTATCTTGTTGATTTTCTCAAAGAACCAGCTCCTGGTTTGGTTGATTCTCTGAATATTTCTTCTTGTTTCTACTTGGTTGATTTCGCCCCTGAGTTTGATTATTTCCTGCCATCTACTACTCTTGGGTGAATTTGCTTCCTTTTTTACAGAGCTTTTAGGTGTGTTGTCAAGCTGCTAATGTGTGCTCTCTCTAGTTTCTTTTTGGAGGCACTCATAGTTTCCCTCTTAGAAATGCTTTCATTGTGTCCCATAGGTTTGGGTATGTTGTGGCTTCATTTTCATTAAACTCTAAAAAGTCTTTAATTTCTTCCTTTATTCCTTCCTTGACCAAGGTATCATTGAGAAGAGTGTTGTTCATTTTCCACGTGAATGTTGACTTTCCATTATTTATGTTGTTATTGAAGATCAGCCTTAGTCCATGGTGGTCTGATAGGATGCATGGGACAATTTCAATATTTTTGTATCTGTTGAGGCCTGTTATGTGACCAATTCTATGGTCAGTTTTGGAGAAGGTACCATGAGGTGCTGAGAAGAAGGTATATCCTTTTGTTTTAGGATAAAATGTTCTGTAGATATCTGTTAAGTCCATTTGTTTCATAACTTCTGTTAGTTTCACTGTGTCCCTGTTTAGTTTCTGTTTCCACGATCTGTCCATTGATGAAAGTGGTGTGTTGAAGTCTCCCACTATTATTGTGTGAGGTGCAATGTGTGCTTTGAGATTTACTAAAGTTTCCTTAATGAATGTGGCTGCCCTTACATTTGGAACGTAGATATTCAGAATTGAGAGTTCCTCCTGGAGGATTTTACCTTTGATGAGTATGAAGTGTCCCTCCTTGTCTTTTTTGATAACTTTGGGTTGGAAGTCGATTTTATTCGATATTAGAATGGCTACTCCAGCTTGTTTCTTCAGACCATTTGCTTGGAAGATTGTTTTCCAGCCTTTCATTCTGAGGAAGTGTCTGTCTTTTTCCCTGAGATGGGTTTCCTGTTAGCAGCAGAATGTTGGGTCCTGTTTGTGTAGCCAGTCTGTTAGTCTATGTCTTTTTATTGGGGAATTGAGTCCATTGATATTAAGAGATATTAAGGAAAAGTAATTGTTGCTTCCTGTTATTTTTGTTGTTAAAGTTGGCATTCTGTTCTTGTGGCTGTCTTCTTTTTGGTTTGTTGAAGGATTACTTTCTTGCTTTTTCTAGGGCGTGGTTTCCATCCTTGTATTGTTTTTTTTTCTGTTATTATCCTTTGAAGGGCTGGATTCCTGGAAAGATAATGTGTGAATTTGGTTTTGACATGGAATACTTTGGTTTCTCTATCTATGGTAATTGAGAGTTTGGCTGGGTATTGTAGCCTGGGCTGGCATTTGTGTTCTCTTAGTGTCTGTATAACATCTGTCCAGGCTCTTCTGGCTTTCATAGTCTCTGGTGAAAAGTCTGGTGTAATTCTGATAGGCCTGCCTTTATATGTTACTTGACCTTTTTCTCTTACTGCTTTTAGCATTCTATCTTTATTTAGTGCATTTGTTGTTCTGATTATTATGTGTTGGGAGGAATTTCTTTTCTGGTCCAGTCTATTTGGAGTTCTGTAGGCTTCTTGTATGTTCATGGGCATCTCTTTCTTTAGGTTTGGGAAGTTTTCTTCTATAATTTTGTTGAAGATATTTGCTGACCCTTTAAGTTGAAAATCTTCATTCTCATCTACTCCTATTATCCGTAGGTTTGGTCTTCTCATTGTGTCCTGGATTTCCTGGATGTTTTGAGTTAGGATCTTTTTGCATTTTGTATTTTCTTTGATTGTTGTGCCGATGTTCTCTATGGAATCTTCTGCACCGGAGATCCTCTCTTCCATCTCTTGTATTCTGTTGCTGATGCTTGAATCTATGGTTCCAGATTTCTTTCCTAGGGTTTCTATCTCCAGTGTTGTCTCATTTTGGGTTTTCTTTATTGTTTCTACTTCCCTTTTTAGGTCTAGTGTGGTTTTATTCCATTCTATCACCTGTTTGGTCGTGTTTTCCTGCAATTCTTTAAGGGATTTTTGTGCTTCCTCATTACGGTCTTCTACCTGTTTAGCAGTGTTCTCCTGTATTTCTTTAAGTGAGTCATTAAAGTCCTTATTGATGTCCTCTACTATCATCATGAGATATGCTTTTAAATCCCAGTCTATCTTTTCGGGTGTGTTGGGGTGCCCAGGACTAGGTGGGGTGGGAGTGCTGCGTTCTGATGATGGTGAGTGGTCTTGGTTTCTGTTAGTAAGATTCTTACTTTTGCCTTTTGCCATCTGGTAGTCTCTGGAGTTAGTTGTTATAGTTGTCTCTGGTTAGAGCTTGTTCCTCAGGTGATTATGTTAGCCTCTATCAGCAGACCTGGGAGACTAGGTCTCTCCTGAGTTTCAGTGTTCAGAGTACTCTCTGCAGGCCAGCTCTCCTCTTGCAGGGAAGGTGCCCAGATATCTGGTGTTTGAACCTGCCTCCTGGCAGAAGTTGTGATCCACTCACCAGAGGTCCTAAGATCCTGTGGAGACCTTGGGGGTGTCCATAGACTCTCTTCCCAAGGTGTACCGGTCTGGCGTGGACCGGAAGGCCTGATTTTTTTTTTAAGTTAATTTTATATCCAACTATTTTGCTGAAGTTGTTTATCAGATTTAGGAGTTCTCTGGTGGAATTTTTGGGTCACTTAAGTATATTATTATATCATCTGCAAATAGTGATATTTTGACTTCTTCCTTTCCAATGTGTATCCCTTTGGCCTTTTATCGTCTAATTGCTCTGGCTAGGACTTTGAGTACTATATTGGTCAGGTAGGGAGAGAATGGGCAAGCCTTGTTCTAGTCCCTGATTTCAATGTGATTGCTTCAAGTTTCTCGCCATTTAGTTTGTTGTTGGCTACTGATTTGCTGTATATTGCTTTTACTATGTTTAGGCATGAGCCTTGAATTCCCGATCTTTCCAAGGTTTTTATCATGAATGGGTGTTGGATTTTGTCAAATGCTTTCTTAGCATCTAATGAAATGATCATGTGGTTTGTTTTCTTTGAGTTTGTTTATATAGTGGATTACATTGATTGATTTCTGTATATTGAACCATCCCTGCATCCCTGGGATGAAGCCTACTTGATCATGATGGATGATCATTTTGATGTGTTCTTGGATTCACTTTGTGAGAATTTTATTGAGTATTTTTGCATCAATATTCATAGGGAAATTGGTCTGAAGTTCTCTTTCTTTGTTGGGTCTTCATGTGTTTTAGGCATCAGAGTAATTTTGGCTTCATAGAATGAATTGGGTAGTGTTTCTTTTGTTTCTATTTTGTGGAGTAGTTTGAAGAGTATTAGTATTAGGTCTTCTTTGAAGGTCTGATAATAGAATTCTGCACTAAACCCATCTAATCCTGGACTGGTTTTTTTTTGTTGTTGTTTGCTTGTTCGGTTGGTTTTGGGGGGGTTTTTTTGTTTGTTTGTTTTGTTTTTGGGGTTTTTGTTTGTTTGTTTTTTTAAATATTTTTATTAGGTATTTTCCTCATTTACATTTCCAATGCTATCCCAAAAGCCTCCCATACCCTCCTTGCCCCCCATTCCCCTACCCACCCACTCCCACTTTTTGGCCCCGGCATTCCCCTGTACTGGGGCATATAAAGTTTGCAAGTCCAATGGGCCTCTCTTTCCACTGATGGCCAACTAGGGATGCAGGGATGGTTCAATATACAGAAATCCATCAACATAATCCAGTATATAAACAAACTCAAAGACAATAAACACATGATCATCTCGTTAGATGCGGAGAAAGCATTTGACAAAATCCAACACCCATTCATGATAAAAGTCTTGGAAAGATCAGGAATTCAAGGCCCATACCTAAACATGATAAAAGCAATCTACAGCAAAACAGTAGCCAACATCAAAGTAAATGGTGAGAAGCTTGAAGCAATCCCACTAAAATCAGGGACTAGACAAGGCTGTCCACTCTCTCCCTACCTATTCAACATTGTACTTGAAGTCCTAGCCAGAGCAATTTGACAACAAAAGGAGATCAAGGGGATACAAATTGGAAAGGAAGAAGTCAAAATATCACTTTTTTGGAGTTTTTTAGGTTTTTTTTTTTTTTTGGTTGAAAGACTATTAATGACTGCTTCTGTTTCTTTAGGGGTTACGAGATGGTTTAGATTGTTTATCTGAACCTGATATAACTTTCGTACCTGGTATCTGTTTAGAAAATTGTCCATTTTATTCAGATTTTCCAGTTTTGCTGAGTAT
Source organism: Mus musculus (assembly GCF_000001635.26). Classification (NCBI taxonomy): domain Eukaryota; kingdom Metazoa; phylum Chordata; class Mammalia; order Rodentia; family Muridae; genus Mus; species Mus musculus. Next base: position 30,981,415 of record NC_000078.6, read on the forward strand.
AGGCTTTTGTAGGATGATCTGATGATTTTTTTTTATTTCCTCAGTTTCTTTTGTTATGTCTCCCATTTCATTTCTGATTTTGTTAATTTGGATACTGTCTCTGTGCCCTCTGATTAGTTTGGCTAAGGGATTATGTATTTTGTTGATTTTCTCAAAGAACCAGCTCCTGGTTTGATTGATTCTTTGTATAGTTCTTTTTATTTCTTCTTGGTTCATTTCAGCCCTGGATTTTATTATTTCCTGCCATCTACTCCTCTTGGGTCTATTTGCTTCGTTTTGTTCTAGAACTTTCAGTTGTTTTGTCAAGTTGATAATTTATGCTCTCTTCAGTTTCTTTTTGGAAGCATTCAGAGCTATGAGTTTTCCTCTTAGGAATGCTTTCATTGTGTCCCATAAGTTTGGGTATGTTGTGGCTTCATTTTCATTAAACTCCAAAAAGTCTTTAATTTCTTTCTTTATTTCTTCCTTGACCAAGTTATCATTGAGTAAAGTATTCTTCAGCTTCCACGTGTATATGGACTTTCTATTATTTTCATTGTTATTGAAGACCAGCCTTATTCTGTGATGATCTGAAAGGATGCATGGGATTATTTCAATCTTCTTGTATCTGTTGAGGCCTGTTTTGTGACCAATTATATGGTCAATTTTAGAGAAAGTACTGTGAGGTGCTAAGAAGAAGATATATTCTTTTGTTCAAGGATAAAATGTTGGGTACATATCTGTTAAATCTGTGTCTCTGTTTAGTTTTTGTTTACATGATCTGTCCATTGATGAGAGTGTGATGTTGAAGTCTCCCACTATATTGTGTGAGGTGCAATGTTTGCTTTGAGTTTTAGCCAAGTTTCTTTTATGAACGTGGGTGTCCTTGCATTTGGAGCATAGATGTTCAGAATTGAGAGTTCTTCTTGGTAGATTTTACCTTTGATGAGTATGAAGTGTCCCTCCTTATCTTTTTTGATAAGTTTAGTTTGAAAGTTGATTTTATTCAATATTAGAATGGCTACTCCAGCTTGTCTCTTGGGACCATTTGCTTGGGAAACTGTTTTCCAGCCTTTTACTCTGGGGTAGTGTCTGTCTTTGTCACTGAGGTGGGTTTCCTATATGCAGCAAAATGTTGGGTCTTGTTTATGTATCTGGTTTGTTAGTCTATGTCTTTTCACTGGGGAATTGAGTCCACTGATATTAAGATATATTAAGGAAAAGTAACTGTTGTTTCCTGTTATTTTTGTTGTTAGAGGTGAAATTATGTTTATGTGGCTACCTTCTTTTTGGTTTCTTAATGGAAGATTATTTTCTTAGTATTTCTAGCTTGTAGTTTCCCTCCTTGTGTTGAAGTTTTCCATTTATTATCTTTTGGAGGGCTTGATTTGTGGAAATATATTGTGTAAATTTGTTTTTGTCATGGAATACCCTAGTTTCTCTATCTATGGTAACTGAGAGTTTTGCTGGGTAGGCTGGGCTGGCATTTGTATTCTCTTAGGGTCTATATGACATCTGCCCAGGATCTTCTGACTTTCATAGTCTCTCGGGAGAAGTCTGGTGTAATTCTGATAGGTCTGCCTTTATATGTTACTTGACCTTTTTCCCTTACTGCTTTTAATATTCTTTCTTTGGTTTGTGCATTTGGTGTTTTGATTATTATATGATGGGAGGAACTTCTTTTCTAGTCCAGTCTATTTGAACTTCTATAGGCTTCTTGTATGTTTATGAGCACCTCTTTCTTTAGGTTGGGGAAGTTTTCTTCTATAATTTTGTAGAAGATATTTAATAGCCCTTTAAGTTGGGAATCTTCACTCTCTTCTATATCTATTATCTTTAGGTTTGGTCTTCTCATTGTGTCCTAGATTTCCTGGATATTTTGGGTTAGGAGATTTTGGATTTTGCATTTTCTATGACTGTTGTGTCAATGTGTTCTATGGTATCTTCTGCCCCTGAGATTCTCTCTTCCATCTCTTGTATTCTGTTGCTGATGCTTGCATCTATAACTCCTGACTTCTTTCCTAGGATTTCTATCTCCAGAGTTGTCTCCCTTTGTAATTTCTATCTTTCTTCTTCCATTTTTAGATCCTGGATGGTTTTGTTCAATTCCTTCACCTGTTTAGTTGTGTTTTCCTGTAATTCTTTAAGGGATTTTTGTGTTTTCTCTTTAAGGGATTCTATCTTTTTACCTGTGTTCTCCTGTATTTCTTTAAGGGAGTTATTTATATCTTTCCTAAAGTCTGCTATCATCATCATGAGATGTGATTTTAAATCCAAATCTTGCTTTTCTGGTGTTTTGGGGTATCCAGGAACTTGCTGTTGTGGGAGAACTCGGTTCTGATGATGCCATGTATCTTGGTTTCTGTTGGTACGGTTCTTGTGCTTGCCTTTCGCCATCTGGTTATCTCTGGTGTTAGTTGGTCTTGCTGTCTCTGGCTTGAGCTTGTCCCTCCTGTGGGCCTGTAAGCCTGTGTCAGTGGTCCTGGGAGAGCAGCTCTCTCCTGGCAGGACACATGCAGAGGGCTGAGGAACATCCCCAGCTCCTGGGTGCAGATGGCATCTGGAAGGACCCTGTCCCAGCTGCTCCACCACTCCTGCACCCTGTGCACTCCTGGCTTGTCCCTCCTTAGACAGTCACTGGAGAGAAAATGGTGATCTAACATCTGAGCCCAGAAGTCAGAGCAATCCCTGGAGACCAGCTCTCCTCTGGTAGGACCTGTGCACAGAGGGCTGTGGAACGGCCCCAGCTCCTGGATGCAGATAGCAACTGGAAGGACCCTGTCCCAGCTGCTCCACCACTCCTGCACACTCCCTGACAGGTCTCATACAACGCACTAGGTAAGTCCGAGCTGCTCAACCAAGGGGAAGTAAATCTCTATCTTGCATCATGCAAAAAGGTAAAGAGCCAAATTAATGCATCAAGATGACAGAAATGTATCTGGGTGCCTGTTTGAGGAACTCAGACAGAGTTACTTGACTGGCAGCACAAATTTTCCCCAGTGCTTCGTGCCTTTCTCCTTATTTATTCTAGAAATGACCATGTCGTCTTCCTCCCTCTGAATGAGTTCGGAAGGATCAAATACCACCTTAGAGACCCTAGGTGTTCTGCTGGATCTCATTCCTCAAAAAAAAAAAAAAGCAGAATTTATGTTCTTAATTACATGTGTCATCTGGGAAAGAATAAGCTCAAAGTCAACTTTGCATACGGGAATACAGGGATTAGAGGACTTCAAGATTCAAGAAATGCTGCTTCAAGCTTAGCAAGCCAGTAAGTAACATCCCTCCATGGCCTCTACATCTGCTCTTGCTTCCTCACCTGTTTGAGTTCTAGTCCTGACTTCCTTTGGTGATGAACAGCAATGAAAAAAAGTGTATGTGTAAATAAACCCTTTCCTCTTCAAAAAAGAAGAAGAAGAAGAAGAAGAAGAAGAAGAAGAAGAAGAAGAAGAAGAAGAAGAAGAAGAAGAAGAAAAAGAAAGGAAGAAAGAAAGAAAGAAAGAAAGAAAGAAAGAAAGAAAGAAAGAAAGAAAACAAAAAGAATAAGAATAAGAAAAAGAAAAAGAAAAAAGAAAGAAATGTTGCTTCATGGGGTCACAAGCACACAAGTGCTAACATGTTTAGCATGAACTATGTCAGGAACTGTGGCTGTCACAGTGGAACAGCAGCACAGAAGACTACTTATGGAGGAGTTAGAGAAAGGACTGAAGGAACTGAAGGGGTTTGCAACCCCATAGGAAGAACAACAATATCACCCAACCAGAGTTCCCAGGGTCTAAACCACCAACTAAGAAGTATACATGGAGGACCCATAGCTCCAGTCACATATGAAGCAGAGGATGGCCTTGTTGGGCATCAATGGGAGAAGAGGTCCTTGTTTCTTTGAAGGCTCAATGCCCCAGTGTAGGGGAATGTGAGGGTGAGGAGGCAGGGGTGGGTGGGTGGGGAAGCACCCTCATAGAAGCAGTAGGAGGGGGGATGGGATGGGGGTTTGTGGGGGGGGGGGAATCGGGAAAGGGGATAACATTTGAAATGTAAATAAATAAAATATTAAATAAAAATATATATTAAAATAAAGACTATTTATGACAAACATTTAGAAAACTCACAGTACATCACAAGACCTCTATTGCCACCATATAGAAATGGAGTGAAATTGTGTGTACAGAGACCAACAGAGAAAATACATGTGAAAATGTCTGACATGTCACGGTTTGTACAGAAAAAGGTTTTCATGTAACATTTTATATCATGCTTTATTTTATTATACTGATACCTTATTGTAACTAGGCTTTGTCAACTTGACACAAACTGGAGTTACCAGGGAGTCACAAGGGAACCTCTGCTGAGGACTTGTCTTTATCAGATTGGTATGTAGGCCTGTCTGTGGGGCATTTTCTTACTGAGTCCTTGATGTGAGGGGCCCAGCCTGCTTGGGCATTGTTATCCTTGGACAAATAGTACTGAGTTGTTTAAGATAATACACTGAGTCAGTCACAGTGACACATGATTTTAATACCAGCACTTGGGAGGCAGAGGTAAGTGGATCTCTCAGTTCAAGGCCAGCCTGGTCTACAGAGCAAGTTCCAGGACCCCCAGAGATACACAGAGAAACCCTGTGTTAGAAAAGAAAACAAAACAGAAGACAGTAGACTGTGTGAACCATGGGAAACAAGCCAGTATGCAACATTTCTCTATGGTTGTTGCTTCAGTTCCTGCCTCCAGATTCCTGGTTTGGCTTTCCTTGGTGATGGACCATAATCTATAAAATTAAATAAACCCTTCTCTCCCCAAGATTTTTTTAGTCATCTTTTATCCCAGTAACATAAAGGCAAACAAACATAAGTAGAAATAATTTTTGTTGTTTTTTGTTTGGTTGGTTTTTAGCCTGGTTTATTGTGGGTTTGTTTGTTTGTTTGTTTTTGTTCACTTTGCATCACCATTGCTACCTCCCTCCCTGTTATCCCCTCCCACAGTCCCTATCCCATAGTCCCTCCCCTTCTCCTCTGACAGAGATGAATCCCCCACCCTGGCACACAAGTCTCTGCAGGACTAGGTGCTTCTCCCACTGAAGCCAGACAAGAGAGCCAAGTTAGGGAAAAGGATTCCACAAATAGGCAACAGCTTTAGAGACAGCTCCCACTGCAGTTGTTTGGGACCCACATGAAGACCAAGCTGCACATCTGCTACATATGTTGGGAAGGGGCCTTAGGTCCAGACCATGTATGTTCTTTGGTTGATGGTTCAGTTTCTGAGAGCTCCCAAGGGTCCAGGCAAGTTATAATTACAATGAAGAGCCTGAAAAAAAAAAAAAAAACAGTGCCAGGACATTGTATCCAAGAGTCTTGGTCAAAGAGAACACACTACGGTATGGCTCAATATGGCATTCCTGTAGAAATATGCACATCTTTTTTTTTAATCTTTAATTTTCAAATGTCTTTTACTCAACAGATGTAACTATGGGTATCAAAAAATTGGTCTTTTCTACCTTTGAAATCAGCACTGACTGACCAACCTAACCACAAGGTCTTCTAGGTAGTGTGTTTGTAAGGTTGATACAGGCTTTTGATTTTCAATAGTATTTGTATACTCAATATACTAAGTATACTTGTATGCTCATATAGTAAATGTATACATTTACAAATAGTTAGTTGAGGGAGACTGATACACATTTATACATATAGCCACAAATCATATGACACTAGTATTGACATCAGGACCTACGAAATCTGTGACATCACATAGGTGGGACATGTTGCCAAGACAATGGCCACCATATTCCCAGAATCCACTAGGCTCATATCCTACCTTTACCTGTGTTATGCCATTATCCGTACATATAAAGGGAACCCCCTTCTTCTCTCTCACTTCCCCCCTTCTCTTTCCACCACCATCTTCCTTGCTCCTCTGTCCCCCAATAAACCTCTTACACATGGAACTGTTTTGGCCTAGGGTGCTGTGTCCAGACACGAGCCTCTATTCTAACACATCAACTAGGAACAGAAAGATAAAAATCCTTGCACTTTTACCTAACTATGTAGCAATGCACTAAAAACACATGCAATAAAAGTAAAATAAATATCTCAATATATTTTCTAAGTATTTATTAAATAAGGTAAAACATTATATATGTACATATATATACATACACATATATACATTCATATACATGTGAATTATGAATGTGTAATAAAGGGATAAGTGGGAAAACAGAAATATTTTTATAAGGCAGAAAATGATAAGAAAATAAATAAATTATTCTGAGTTATTTTATAATAGTATCTTTATATTAGATTATCTTTAAGGTTCTATAAAATATCTATAGATGCAGCACAGCTGCATGTGTCAGGCATGCATGTAGTGTAAACACAGGCTATGAATGCTGTTCACACATTCAGCATGTACCTACAGACTTGGTGTCTTGTTCCAGTTCCTCCTGTTCTGAGCGTATTCCCTTATGCATTAGTAACCTGCATATGCTCTAACATGACAGGAACAGACCCTGACATGTGACATCCACTATGTCCTTCGTCCTTCCCAACACCAGAGCAACCTATGCAGCTATCCGCTGGGTCAGTCAATAGGAGTCATATCTCTCTTGCTTTCTAGCTATTAGATAGAGAGAAATGAAGTATCTTCCACATTTTTAAAACCAATTCTCCCCTTCAGCTCATGAATATTATTGGTTATGGGGGAAAATATCTATACAGACAAGAGAAGGGCCAAGACCATGTAAAATTAAAATTTGTTTTTAATCTAAAATAAGCATCTTTCTTTCTCTGCATCCCCCAAAGCTAGAAAACATTAGAAATCAGATGTTCAGGGGGCGGGGCAGGAAGGTGGGGAAGTCCCCAAGAGGAATTTATAATTCTGAATTACAGAACTTTGGTTATATTTCCTATTTATAGTTGCCCTGAGCCTGGAGGGGGATGAGAAAGGCCGAAGGAGCGGCTAGAGGTCTTGAGCATCAGGTACCCATCATGGCTCCAAATTCTTCACAGAGTTCTGTAGAATCGAGACACCAGGCACAAGGCACCATGGGGATGGATGCCTCAGCACAGTTCTCAAAATAGCAGAGAACAAGGCACAAAAAGGGGACACAGAGGACACACTGGAGCAAAAAGATACACATACGCAGATCTCAATAACAGAGTCTATGCCCATTCCCCAGAATGTCACATTTTTATAACTACCCTCCCAGGAACCAAGAAAAGACCCCAAGCTTCACTAAAGCACAGGAGGAACCCACTGAATTAGCAGCCATCACAATGGCTGACCACTAGAAAATGTGTCCCAAGTCTCCTGCTACTCTGTGCACGCTGTCTTCAGCTACTTGGTGAAAATGAGGAAGGGCTGAGTGTGTGCAAACAGACAGAGGCCTGGGGTGACTCAGTGGGAAAAAAGCCCAAAGGCACCACATTAAGTCTCTGATGAGGCAAATGCCTAGGTTCCATAGCAGAGGATGAAACTCAGAAGTCTCGATAAAGAGATGCATGGGAAAATCCACATTGTAGGTGTTCAGCAAATGCTCCTTCCTTCTAGGGCAATGTTGCTACTGTGTCTAACAAGGCCATATTCTCTTTCCTTGCTGTGCCATTACAATGACACCCAAACTTGGGTCCCCTTCAGCTCAGTTCTCTGGTGTTGTCTGCTGCTAGATCAAGCACCCTCCAGCTCATAGACCTTTTTTCTGGAAATAACTTGCTGCTGTTCTTCCTAGTGGTAGTTGGGAACAGGGTGACAAGACTTGTTGTCTGGAACTGAGATGAAAGGCCATCAGTTGCACTGCAGTCTTTACAAGTCGACTCTCTGGAGCTCTTACTAGACTAGGTGTGTGTTATCATTACATACGTTCTTGCAGTTATAGAGTTCTGTGTGACTTTTTTTTAAAGTGCATTTATAATCATGTAACATGGCATTTATCTTCTTAGACCTTTCTTTCTATCCATAGTGGGCAATTTTAATTACGTTTCGTTATTATACCCAGATGTCTAGACCCTTTTTTGACTAGAGCTTCATCTTTTAGCACTAAAATGTTAGCCTCACTAAACACTTATTTTTCTCCTTATTTCCAGTTCTTTTCAACCACTTTCCACTCCTCATTTTCATGCTTTTTGACTACTTAGGATTCTTCTTGTTGAGTTCTATGTGGTATCCCTCATTTGTGACTGGCTCACTTCACTGTGTCTGGCAGGAGAGGCAGCATCCTCCATGTTGCTGATTATTCTCCTAATTGCCTTACTTCTAAGATTGCCCAATATTCTAGTGCTGTGTTCTCTTCACCATCCATCTCTGCGCACTTGAATTGCTTACATCCGTTGGCTTTTGTGAATGTAGATATGCAAATACCTCCTTAAGATCTGGAATTACAGGATCATGTGACAGTGTTAGCTTAATTGGTGGAGGGCTGGATTTCTAGTTTTGTGTAGCAGCTGTACCATTGAAATTTCCACCTGCAGTGAAGATGGTTTTAATTTTCCTACACTTTTATAATTGTTTTCTCTCTCTTTGAAACTGGTCATTCTGATGTTTTTGAAATGGCGTCACCTCTTGGTTCTGACTAGCATTTCTCAAAAGAAAAAAAAAAGCAAAATCATCAACCAAATAAAACCTTCAACACTGACTCTAAGGGGAATTTTTGATATGTTAGAGAGATGTAAACTTCATTTATGCTTTAAAATTTTATCCGCAGGTGATTAGAAGGTCACATGCAGGTGCAATTTGTTGGCAAACAACAAACAGTATTATTTCAATAATAGTTCACATGTGTATCGTACTCAAGAAAGTAAAAATGAAATCTCTCCCTAGACCACTTATAAATATTCTTTAAAAAGAAACTTTATGCAATTAGATTTTTAATTTTGGCAGTGAATACAAAACTCTATAATTTTTCCCTGATGCTTATTGTAGCAAATGAAACTTGTGCCTTTGAAAAACAATTTTTAGCATGACTTATATTTTTAATGACTTAATTATGAAAGAAAAGAGTGTATCTAACCAGGAAATTAAGTGTTGTATATTCTTTGTTATCCACTCTTAGTATATGCATGTTTGCAATACAGTCAATGGCTGAACTGGAAATGTATAACTTATTTTTAAAACTTGCTTTGTCTTCAAGTCTTTTTATTTAATATAACGTGATTGGTCACACTGGGTTGCCATCCTCATGTTTCTTTTTTTTCTTTTTGGTTTTTTGAGACAGGGTTTCACTGTGTAGCTCTGGCTGTCCTGGAACTCACTTTGTAGACCAGGCTGGCCTCGATTTTTTTTTTGTCATGTTTCTTTTTAAACCGAAGTACATTTTCACATCTTGAAAGGTTTTCCTCTCCATGTACCAAATCAAATCAGCCCAGGTAGCAGCTCTATCCCATCCTGCCCTATGTATAAGGGCACCGTCATGTGCTGGTCTGTCCTTATAGCTTCCTCAAAGCACTGTTTGACAAGGAAAGTCTCTAATGCATTAAGGCAAAACTGTATAAACCTTCGTACATATATATTGCCAAATGGTTTCTTTACCAAATGTGCAAAGTTCAACACCAGTAGGAACAAATATTCTCCACATGCCATGTATCCAAAGGATCCCAGAGTAGGGTTCCTTTTGGAATTAGAGTCACCTCCAGGACCCCCAGGTACTAGGTATCTCAGATTTCAGAGCTCTCAGATATACCAGTCCCTGTTGGAAGACAGAAGCCTTTAGACAGAGCTGTATACAACTTCCCAAACAATTCCATCTGTTTCCTTTATTACTCTCAGTATGCTGTAAACAGTTCCTGTGTATTTAGGGAAAGATTGCATGGAAAATATCCATCCACTACATACAGGTGCATTTTTATATCAAACACTGTAGATCTTTAGTGGATAAGGAGATGTGAGTAGGGAAGACACTGTGAGGATGTGGGTCTATAGGACTGAGGGTGCACACCCTTCTGCTCACAGATCTGTTTGTCAGGAGGAAGCAAGTACAAAGGCCTCCCCTTTAGATCTTCATCAAGCCTGCAGGGACTTTCAGATTTTTCTAATTAAAATTGCTAGGTGACACAGCAGCAGCGGTCGCCATCTTGGTCCGAGACCCGCCGAACTTAGGAAATTAGTCTGAACAGGTGAGAGGGTGCGCCAGAGAACCTGACAGCCTCTGGAACAGGCAGAAGCACAGAGGGGCTGAGGCAGCACCCTGTGTGGGCCGGGGACAGCCGGCCACCTTCCGGACCGGAGGACAGGTGCCCGCCCGGCTGGGGAGGCGACCTAAGCCACAGCAGCAGCGGTCGCCATCTTGGTCCGGGACCCGCCGAACTTAGGAAATTAGTCTGAACAGGTGAGAGGGTGCGCCAGAGAACCTGACAGCTTCTGGAACAGGCGGAAGCACAGAGGCGCTGAGGCAGCACCCTTTGTGGGCCGGGGACAGCCAGCCACCGTCCGGACCTGAGGACAGGTGCCCGCCCGGCTGGGGAGGCGGCCTAAGCCACAGCAGCAGCGGTCGCCATCTTGGTCCGAGACCCGCCGAACTTAGGAAATTAGTCTGAACAGGTGAGAGGGTGCGCCAGAGAACCTGACAGCTTCTGGAACAGGCAGAAGCACAGAGGCGCTGAGGCAGCACCCTGTGTGGGCCGGGGACAGCCGGCCACCTTCCGGACCGGAGGACAGGTGCCCACCCGGCTGGGGAGGCGGCCTAAGCCACAGCAGCAGCGGTCGCCATCTTGGTCCCGGGACTCCAAGGAACTTAGGAATTTAGTCTGCTTAGGTGAGAGTCTGTACCACCTGGGAACTGCCAAAGCAACACAGTGTCTGAGAAAGGTCCTGTTTTGGGCCTTCTTCTTCGGCCAGGAGGAGGTCCAAATACAAGATATCTGCGCACCTTCCCTGTAAGAGAGCTTGCCAGCAGAGAGTGCTCTGAGCACTGAAACTCAGAGGAGAGAATCTGTCTCCCAGGTCTGCTGATAGACGGTAACAGAATCACCAGAAGAACAATCTCTAAACAGAGTCAACTATAACTACTAACTCCAGAGATTACCAGATGGCGAAAGGTAAACGGAGGAATCTTACTAACAGGAACCAAGACCAATCACCATCACCAGAACCCAGCACACCCACTTCGCCCAGTCCAGGGAACCCCAACACACCTGAGAACCTAGACCTAGATTTAAAAGCATATCTCATGATGATGGTAGAGGACATCAAGAAGGACTTTAATAAATCACTTAAAGAAATACAGGAGAACACTGCTAAAGAGTTACAAGTCCTTAAAGAAAAACAGGAAAACACAATCAAACAGGTAGAAGTCCTTACAGAAAAAGAGGAAAAAACATACAAACAGGTGATGGAAATGAACAAAACCATACTAGACCTAAAAAGGGAAGTAGACACAATAAAGAAAACTCAAAGCGAGGCAACACTAGAGATAGAAACCCTAGGAAAGAAATCTGGAACCATAGATTTGAGCATCAGCAACAGAATACAAGAGATGGAAGAGAGAATCTCAGGTGCAGAAGATTCCATAGAGAACATCGGCACAACAATCAAAGAAAATGGAAAATGCAAAAAGATCCTAACTCAAAATATCCAGGAAATCCAGGACACAATAAGAAGACCAAACGTACGGATAATAGGAGTGGATGAGAATGAAGATTTTCAACTCAAAGGTCCAGCAAACATCTTCAACAAAATTATTGAAGAAAACTTCCCAAATCTAAAGAATGAGATGCATATGAACATACAAGAAGCCTACAGAACTCCAAATAGACTGGACCAGAAAAGAAATTCCCCCCGACACATAATAATCAGAACATCAAATGCACTAAATAAAGATAGAATACTAAAAGCAGTAAGGGAAAAAGGTCAAGTAACATATAAAGGCAAGCCTATCAGAATTACACCAGATTTTTCACCAGAGACTATGAAAGCCAGAAGAGCCTGGACAGATGTTATACAGACACTAAGAGAACACAAACTGCAGCCCAGGCTACTATACCCAGCCAAACTCTCAATTATCATAGAGGGAGAAACCAAAGTATTCCACGACAAAACCAAATTCACGCATTATCTCTCCACGAATCCAGCCCTTCAAAGGATAATAACAGAAAAAAACCAATACAAGAACGGGAACAACGCCCTAGAAAAAACAAGAAGGTAATCCCTCAACAAACCTAAAAGAAGACAGCCACAAGAACAGAATGCCACCTTTAACAACTAAAATAACAGGAAGCAACAATTACTTTTCCTTAATATCTCTTAACATCAATGGTCTCAACTCGCCAATAAAAAGACATAGACTAACAAACTGGCTACACAAACAAGACCCAACATTTTGCTGCTTACAGGAAACTCATCTCAGAGAAAAAGATAGACACTACCTCAGAATGAAAGGCTGGAAAACAATTTTCCAAGCAAATGGTATGAAGAAACAAGCAGGAGTAGCCATCCTAATATCTGATAAGATTGACTTCCAACCCAAAGTCATCGAAAAAGACAAGGAGGGACACTTCATTCTCATCAAAGGTAAAATCCTCCAAGAGGAACTCTCAATTCTGAATATCTATGCTCCAAATACAAGAGCAGCCACATTCACTAAAGAAACTTTAGTAAAGCTCAAAGCACACATTGCGCCTCACACAATAATAGTGGGAGACTTCAACACACCACTTTCACCAATGGACAGATCATGGAAACAGAAACTAAACAGGGACACACTGAAACTAACAGAAGTGATGAAACAAATGGATCTGACAGATATCTACAGAACATTTTATCCTAAAACAAAAGGATATACCTTCTTCTCAGCACCTCATGGTACCTTCTCCAAAATTGACCACATAATAGGTCACAAATCAGGCCTCAACAGATTCAAAAATATTGAAATTGTCCCATGTATCCTATCAGATCACCATGCACTAAGGCTGATCTTCAATAACAAAATAAATAACAGAAAGCCAACATTCACATGGAAAATGAACAACACTCTTCTCAATGATACCTTGGTCAAGGAAGGAATAAAGAAAGAAATTAAAGACTTTTTAGAGTTTAATGAAAATGAAGCCACAACGTACCCAAACCTTTGGGACACAATGAAAGCATTTCTAAGAGGGAAACTCATAGCTATGAGTGCCTTCAAGAAAAAACGGGAGAGAGCACATACTAGCAGCTTGACAACACATCTAAAAGCTCTAGAAAAAAAGGAAGCAAATTCACCCAAGAGGAGTAGACGGCAGGAAATAATCAAACTCAGGGGTGAAATCAACCAAGTGGAAACAAGAAGAACTATTCAAAGAATTAACCAAACGAGGAGTTGGTTCTTTGAGAAAATCAACAAGATAGATAAACCCTTAGCTAGACTCACTAAAGGGCACAGGGACAAAATCCTAATTAACAAAATCAGAAATGAAAAGGGAGACATAACAACAGATCCTGAAGAAATCCAAAACACCATCAGATCCTTCTACAAAAGGCTATACTCAACAAAACTGGAAAACCTGGACGAAATGGACAAATTTCTGGACAGATACCAGGTACCAAAGTTGAATCAGGATCAAGTTGACCTTCTAAACAGTCCCATATCCCCTAAAGAAATAGAAGCAGTTATTAATAGTCTCCCAGCCAAAAAAAGCCCAGGACCAGACGGGTTTAGTGCAGAGTTCTATCAGACCTTCAAAGAAGATCTAACTCCAGTTCTGCACAAACTTTTTCACAAGATAGAAGTAGAAGGTATTCTACCCAACTCATTTTATGAAGCCACTATTACTCTGATACCTAAACCACAGAAAGATCCAACAAAGATAGAGAACTTCAGACCAATTTCTCTTATGAACATCGATGCAAAAATTCTTAATAAAATTCTCGCTAACCGAATCCAAGAACACATTAAAGCAATCATCCATCCTGACCAAGTAGGTTTTATTCCAGGGATGCAGGGATGGTTTAATATACGAAAATCCATCAATGTAATCCATTATATAAACAAACTCAAAGACAAAAACCACATGATCATCTCGTTAGATGCAGAAAAAGCATTTGACAAGATCCAACACCCATTCATGATAAAAGTTCTGGAAAGATCAGGAATTCAAGGCCAATACCTAAACATGATAAAAGCAATCTACAGCAAACCAGTAGCCAACATCAAAGTAAATGGAGAGAAGCTGGAAGCAATCCCACTAAAATCAGGGACTAGACAAGGCTGCCCACTTTCTCCCTACCTTTTCAACATAGTACTTGAAGTATTAGCCAGAGCAATTCGACAACAAAAGGAGATCAAGGGGATACAAATTGGAAAAGAGGAAGTCAAAATATCACTTTTTGCAGATGATATGATAGTATATATAAGTGACCCTAAAAATTCCAACAGAGAACTCCTAAACCTGATAAACAGCTTCGGTGAAGTAGCTGGATATAAAATTAACTCAAACAAGTCAATGGCCTTTCTCTACACAAAGAATAAACAGGCTGAGAAAGAAATTAGGGAAACAACACCCTTCTCAATAGCCACAAATAATATAAAATATCTCGGCGTGACTCTAACGAAGGAAGTGAAAGATCTGTATGATAAAAACTTCAAGTCCCTGAAGAAAGAAATTAAAGAAGATCTCAGAAGATGGAAAGATCTCCCATGCTCATGGATTGGCAGGACCAACATTGTAAAAATGGCTATCTTGCCAAAAGCAATCTACAGATACAATGCAATCCCCATTAAAATTCCAACTCAATTCTTCAACGAATTAGAAGGAGCAATTTGCAAATTCATCTGGAATAACAAAAAACCGAGGATAGCAAAAAGTCTTCTCAAGGATAAAAGAACCTCTGGTGGAATCACCATGCCAGACCTAAAGCTTTACTACAGAGCAATTGTGATAAAAACTGCATGGTACTGGTATAGAGACAGACAAGTGGACCAATGGAATAGAATTGAAGACCCAGAAATGAACCCACACACCTATGGTCACTTGATCTTCGACAAGGGAGCCAAAACCATCCAGTGGAAGAAAGACAGCATTTTCAACAATTGGTGCTGGCACAACTGGTTGTTATCATGTAGAAGAATGCGAATCGATCCATACTTATCTCCTTGTACTAAGGTCAAATCTAAGTGGATCAAGGAACTTCACATAAAACCAGAGACACTGAAACTTATAGAGGAGAAAGTGGGGAAAAGCCTTGAAGATATGGGCACAGGGGAAAAATTCCTGAACAGAACAGCAATGGCTTGTGCTGTAAGATCGAGAATTGACAAATGGGACCTAATGAAACTCCAAAGTTTCTGCAAGGCAAAAGACACTGTCTATAAGACAAAAAGACCACCAACAGACTGGGAAAGGATCTTTACCTATCCTAAATCAGATAGGGGACTAATATCCAACATATATAAAGAACTCAAGAAGGTGGACCTCAGAAAATCAAATAACCCCCTTAAAAAATGGGGCTCAGAACTGAACAAAGAATTCTCACCTGAGGAATACAGAATGGCAGAGAAGCACCTGAAAAAATGTTCAACATCCTTAATCATCAGGGAAATGCAAATCAAAACAACCCTGAGATTCCACCTCACACCAGTGAGAATGGCTAAGATCAAAAATTCAGGTGACAGCAGATGCTGGCGAGGATGTGGAGAAAGAGGAACACTCCTCCATTGTTGGTGGGATTGCAGGCTTGTACAACCACTCTGGAAATCAGTCTGGCGGTTCCTCAGAAAATTGGACATAGTACTACCGGAGGATCCAGCAATACCTCTCCTGGGCATATATCCAGAAGAAGCCCCAACTGGTAAGAAGGACACATGCTCCACTATGTTCATAGCAGCCTTATTTATAATAGCCAGAAACTGGAAAGAACCCAGATGCCCCTCAACAGAGGAATGGATACAGAAAATGTGGTACATCTACACAATGGAGTACTACTCAGCTATTAAAAAGAATGAATTTATGAAATTCCTAGCCAAATGGATGGACCTGGAGAGCATCATCCTGAGTGAGGTAACACAATCACAAAGGAACTCACACAATATATACTCACTGATAAGTGGATACTAGCCCAAAACCTAGGATACCCACGATATAAGATACAATTTCCTAAAGACATGAAACTCAAGAAAAATGAAGACTGAAGTGTGGACACTATGCCCCTCCTTAGAAGTGGGAACAAAACACCCATGGAAGGAGTTACAGAAACAAAGTATGGAGCTGAGATGAAAGGATGGACCATGTAGAGACTGCCATATCCAGGGATCCACCCCATAATCAGCTTCCAAATGCTGACACCATTGCATACACTAGCAAGATTTTACTGAAAGGACCCAGATGTAGCTGTCTCTTGTGAGACTATGCCGGGGCCTAGCAAACACAGAAGTGGATGCTCACAGTCAGCTAATGGATGGATCACAGGGCTCCCAATGGAGGAGCTAGAGAAAGTACCCAAGGAGCTAAAGGGATCTTCAACCCTATAGGTGGAACAACATTATGAACTAACCAGTACCCCTGAGCTCTTGACTCTAGCTGCATATGTATCAAAAGATGGCCTAGTCGGCCATCACTGGAAAGAGAGGCCCATTGGACACGCAGACTTTGTGTGCCCCGGTACAGGGGAACGCCAGGGCCAAAGGGGGGGAGTGGGTGGGTAGGGGAGTGGGGGTGGGTGGGTAAGGGGGACTTTTGGTATAGCATTGGAAATGTAAATGAGCTAAATACCTAATTAAAAAAAAATAAAGAAAGAAAGAAAATAAAAAAAAAAATAAATAAATAAATAAAATTGCTAGGTGAATTTAATAAAATGGCGTCATCCATCGCTTTAGTCTATATAATTTCTCTTTTTTGTGTATGTGTACTGCAATCAGGTCCTTTGATGGGTATTATTGCACAGAGATAGATGACAGCAAAAGATTCTCAACCCTGCATCTCAGGTCTGTTCTAAAACTCGACATGTGGTCACATGTTCACATTTGATCAAGAAACAAATGTTTCTTTGTTTTTGTACATTTCTTGATTTCTATATACTTATTGATCTCAATTTTACCAGCTTTAATCATTCCTCTTTAACTTTGTCCCTTTCCTTGACTTTATAATCCTCAGTTGTGATATTAATTTAAACACTTTCTCAGAGAACCTCAGACAACCCCCTCTCTCTTCTGGTTACTTAAACTTCTCATTCTTTATCTCCATACATTTTTGTGGGGATGGATTATTTCTCCTGAGTCATCAAGAATCTATTGAAGGCACAGGACACCTCCCCATTGGTACTAAGTAGCCTTTAAAAGCAAGAGCCCAGGTCAGAAGTGGGCTTTTTTTTTTCCCTAATGAGACACAAAGAATTACCCCGAGGCATAATCAGTTGGAACAAAATCTCTGACTTGGAAACCCAGGTAGGGCTCAGCTGTGAGCTTTGACCTCAAGACAAAGCTGCCGTTGAATTCTTTCCAGGGCTGTTTTCTGCAGACTCTTTCACAGCTCCATAGCCCAGCTGGAAGCAAGGCACAGTCTCTGAAGACCGGCACCTTAGGAGCTCCTCTGTAGGCAACAGGACATCTGCCTCAGTTAAATAAGCAGTCAGGAAGAAGCATGGGCAGTTTGGGACCTCACTCTGAAAGCCATGAAAGACCCCACTCTTTTGCCATGTTACATTTGTTATCAGTAACCCAGCGTGCAGCTTCCTCTCTAGAAAGGAGACCTTTCAGGAGTGGGAGCTCACTAGCAGCTTATAAGACTCAGTAGCTGGCCACCCTCTTTAGAGGGTGGTAAATGATCATTTTATGGCCACAGTCTATCCTCTCAAATTGGATTATGTGAGCTTTATGTCATTTATGTATTATGATTGAGACACATTTATTTTTAATTTTTTTATTTTTAAGTGTGCGCGCACACACACACACATGCATAGTGTTGCACTTGGTAGCTACCCGAGCAGTATAGAAGAGGGCATTACATCCCCTGGAACTGGAGTTATAGATGGTTGTGAGTCACCCAAAGTGGTGCTGGGAACTGAATGTGGGTCCTCTGCAAGAGCAGAATCTGTTCTTGACCACTGAGCAATCTTTCAAGCCCCTCAAACCACATTTCTATTGGTGAGTGATGTAACTGTGGTATTCATTTTTCTTTCCAGAAGATCTCCCATCTATGCTCTTTGGAAGATCATATACAGACCACATTCGTGATACTTTCTTTTACAGCTGGGTGTGTGTGGTATCAATATCTATAGTTCCAGAAAATGAGGCAAGAGGACCTGGAGACTGGTATCTAGAGCAAGCCTGTGGTACCTCTCCATTTGGAAGTTCCATCAAGCTAATTCTGAGAATACAGACATTCTTTAAAGGTTTCCTCCCTGTTCAGAGATTCGATGATGACAGTCCTTCTGCAACTTTCCACATAACAGAAATGTATGCTTTGTCAGACCTCGTTCCCAGGTGAAGGGGATGTCTGTGTCCCCAGCTATGCTGTTGGGGGCTTATGGCTCGGTGAGGTGTACTCCAGCTGGCCCCTAAGCTCTCAGGCCAGCGGCTTTGTTTGCTCAATATCTAGTTGACAAGATTTAGCTTGTCAGAGTTCACAACTCCAAACAATGACCTTAGCATTTTGGAGAACTTTATTTATATGACACTAAGCTACAAGTGACCTTAAATTCTAAATAAAAGTTACATGTCCAGTTTGTATAAGAGGCTTGTTTTTAGAGAAAATAAATTATATGACAAGTTTAATTGTGTATGTGTGTATGTTACAGATCAGGCTAGTGAACACTTCACTCAACATTTAAAAACCCTTAATTAAAACCTTTCGGTAGATGGTGCTCACATAACAAAATCTAGCAAAAAAAAAAATCTATAAAATCTAAACACGGTTTTAAGAGCGAGGTGGTGGTGCAGATATTTGCAGGCCTGGCCTTCTGGGTGGTCATGCCTGTAGGCAAGTTTTCTCAAAGAACTTCAGAAACAGAAACTTAGAAACAGCATGAGCTGTGTGGCATTGGCTGAAGTCTGCTCAGTGTGACGTGTTTATAGAGTCTAGATCATGGCATCTCACAGTAGCAAACCTCATCCCTAGTACCGGGATTCCTAAGCTTTCAGGTGCTGGTTGGTGTGTTCTCTTGTCTGTTCTTGGAACCTTCTCCCTCCCCATGCAGAAAGACCATGCAGAAAGGCTTGGCCCCTCTTCCCATGTGACTTATACTTTCTCTAAAATCAGACAGACACAACAGAGGGCACAAGATTTTGAATTCACACTCTTTCCAGGTGGAATTATTACTGTATGTTCTTATTCTTGTGGAAACATTAGCTACAGAGTTTATAGTCAGTCTCCATTGGTGACCCCAATGTACAAGGATTCTGAGGAATTCTTTCTCAGCAGGTGCCATAGTGTTTCAACACCAGCTTCCTCCTCCTCCTCCTCCTCCTCCTCCTCCTCCTCCTCCTCTTCCTCCTCCTCTTCCTCTTCCTCTTTCTCCTCCTCCTTCTCTTCCTCCTCTTCTTTCTCTTCCTCTTCCTCCTCTTCCTCTTCCTCCTCCTCTTCCTCCTCCTTCTCTTCCTCCTCTTCTTTCTCTTCCTTCCTCTTCCTCCTCTTCCTCTTCTTCCTCCTCTCCCACCTCCTTCCTTTTACATTTCCAAAGCTTATAATTTTGTTAATAACATATAATATTTTAATAGCATATAACAAAACACACAACTTTGTTAATAAAATGCTAGAAGATCCTAGCACTTTGAATGAAAAGTTTGAAGTGATTAGGTATCTAACTGAAAGTCAGATCGCAATTACAATGGCCACCATATTGGGCAATATTGTGGCTATCAGGGGGCCCACAAAAAAAAAAAAAAAGCAGCTTCATTTCATCACATCTGGGCCAGAGCCTAACCTCTTAGTGCTTCAGTATTGGCCATGAGAAGGAGGAATCAACGTATTTGAGAGGTAGAAGAGACCATCCTGCTACAACCTACCACCAACTCAGAGTTAGACAAAGTTAGACAGAGTTAGACAAGACAGCAAGAGACCCACATCACCTCTCTATAGGAAGTAACTGCTATTTGAACAGAAGACATGAAACAGGGAGTGAAGAAGTACTTCATGGAAATTTCAATGAGGCCGAATAAACCTCTCTGGGAAGCCGATTGTTTCATCCATTTTTTTCAAAGGAGGATACCTGATGTTAGACTTCTTCAGATGCAGTGAACATGTATCAAGAGGAGCTATGCCTCGGGTGCATTTTCTGGTTTGCAGTGGTCTTACTCTTCATATGCATTTATTGTAGGAATCAGAAAACATGCGAGCTGCCCTCGAGCCCCTGCCCTATCAGTGCCCAGCATGCATGTCTTTCCTGTCACACGACTATTCTCTCATTTTCAGAGACCTGTATACAACAAGTTTTTTTTCTTAAAAAAAATAATCATTTGCCCACATGTCCAAAGTATCCTTTCATTCTGGGGTGACTGAGTAGATTCCACAGCACGTGGTCAGAAGTGTGTGGATGGAATCCCATCTCAGGCGAGGAAAGGTGTCCAAGCAATGATCATCCTGTGTCCCACAGTCCCCCAGCCAGCGGGCTGCTTGTTTGTCCTTCACTTGTGGGTATGAATAAGTATACAACAGTGTGTGTGTGTGTGTGTGTGTGTGTGTGTGTGTGTGTGTGTGTGTGTGTGAATGCATGGCTGTGTGTGTGTGAATGTGTGGCTGTGTGTGTGTGTGTATGTGTGTGTGAATGTGTGGCTGTGTGTGTGTGTGAATGTGTGTGTGTGTATGTGTGTGTATGTGTGTGTGTGACTGTGTGTGTGTTGTGACTGTGTGTGTGTGTGTGTGTGTGTGTGTGTGTGTGTGTGTGTGTGTGTGACTCTGTGTGTGTGAATGTGTGGCTGTGTGTGTGTGTGAATGTGTGGCTGTGTGAGTGTGTTCATGCTTGCATGTGTGAATATGTGGCTCTATGCATGTGTCCACATGTGCATGTGTGAATTTATGTGCATGTGTCCATGTGTGTGTGTGTCCACATGTGTGTGCAAGTGAAAATTGCTGATTTAATCCTCAGACACATCTGACAGAAGTAAACCGTTTCCTACCTGTGTCTGCGTGTAGGTATAAATCCATCTCAGGCTCTAAATGTGGGCATTTGTGTAGATTTCTGGGTTGCTACTTCCAAGGCAGGGTTTGGTTGCTCACATTCAGAGATTTCAAGTTTTTCCTTCTTGGAATTGGTATCACAGACATTCCCTTGGGTCAGCTGAGAGTCTATTCACATGATGTCCTCTAATTCCACTAGTTCTTGCAACGTCTAACCTCTTAGGCATGTGGCTTTGTATTTAACTTGCTCCTTCTTTTACTTCTGTTTATAGATCATTGCTGGCTCTGCTCCATTTCCATTGCTGTGCCTTGAGTCTCTCCCAAAGCTCCATCTCCAGATTCGCTTAGGAGATTGGGTTTGGTAAACTTCAGACTTCAATAAAATGTTCATAATAATCTTCCATTATTGTGTACTTATAAAACCTTCCACATCTTACTTCTTCCTTGTTTTCTAACAGGTTTTGAATCAACTGTGTCCTATTTTCACCAAAATAATGTGTTGAACATGTAAATAACTGATATTTGAGTACCAACCAATATCCAATGGTTGATCCTAATAGTTAGGAACGTATCAAAGTGATATATTTGTAAGGTTGAAACCTCAGACAATACTACTAAATGAATAATCATGTAAGACTTTCTTGTTTCTCCTGTGGCTAGAGAGTTTGTTTTTTTTATATATAATTGAATCTGCTTCTCAACTTTGGTCTTTCCTGTGGTTGTAGCGCCCACCTATACTTGTCATCCTTGGTGTACATTGGATGATCTAATAAGGAGAGACGATGTGTTGTCAGAGTAACGATTCTTTAGTGGTCTTTCATTGAGAGTCAGTTTCTCCGACACTAATAAGTGATACCTTGTTCTAGACCATTTCATTTATCCAGAGGCACGCTCTGGCTCTGTGTGGTTCTGCGTTGTTCCATCTCCTGCTGGGGTGTGGGAACACCACTGGGCAGGTAAAATGCTGAGATGCTAGACTGCATTTACCCTGTGCCAGTGTTGCAAAGTAAGCACCAATACACCACTCTGGGTGGGAAAACACAGTCTAAGATGTAGGAGGCCAAAGTTGGGGTTCCCTGACTTCCAGCTGCCCAGTCACCACTGGAAACCATGTGGAGGAGTCAGAGGGTCGAAGTCCACGGGCCTGGGATGAGCGGGCCTCCCAAACTCTTGGACATACACATGCCACTGGAAGTCTCAGAGGAGCCGAGAATGAAGGATGCCTCAGGCTGAGGATGAGCCCAGGGCCAGGGGGAATGGGAAACTCCAGTTTGGCTCAGCGGTGGTGAGTCCAGAGCACAGAGGGTCCTTCTGTGGAAGACTTAGATGGCACAGCTCTGTAGGTGAAGGCTTCCTCCATGCTCCCCAGGGCAGTTCTTGATGAGAGAGACAGTCCTTGGTTCCAAACTGTTTACTGACTGTTCATCATGGAAAATGGGTGCCTATCACCTCCTCAGGGTGGACCAGAGATAAATACCGTTTGCTGGAAGGAATGCCCATGATGGGAAGCTTATTGGGAAACTCTAGATGCCTCATTAGCATGGAGAACTCCCTTCTGATCTACATGACCACAGGTCACATTCCTATGTAGCGAGTGTGGTCACATGACAGGGGCCATGTCAGAAGCAGGTGAAGCTCCTACCATCCCCTCTGGGTTACAGGGCTTCCAACCTGCTCAACCTTACCAAGTTTCCTGGCACGGTCCACTGCTCCACAGCTATGGTTCTCCCATTTACATATTTGATGAGTGGAGCGTGTTACAGGACATGAGGATGGAATCTCCAGTCAGAAGATTTCGATGAATCCCTCTGTTTTAGATGCCTGCCTCAAGGCTTTTGAATGGCAAGTCAAGTCTTAGGCACACAATGCTGTCCTGCATTTTTTTAATTAAGTCATTTTTATTAGATATTTTCTTCATTTACATTTCAAATGCTATCCCAAAATCCCCCTATACCCTCCCCCTGCCCTGCTCCCCAATCCACCCACTCCCACTTCCTGACCCTGGCATTCCCCTGTATTGGGGCATATGATCTTCGCAATACCAAGGGCCTCTCCTCCCATTGATTGCCAACTAGGCCATCCTCTGCTACATATGCAACTAGAGACATAGCTCTAGGAGTACTGGTTAGTTCATATCATTGTTCCTCCTATAGGGTTGTAGACCCCTTTAGCTCCTTGGGTACTTTCTCTAGCTCCTTCATTAGGGGCCCTGTGTTCCATCCAATAGATGACTGTGAGCATCCACTTCTGTATTTGCCAGGCATTGGCATAGCCTCACAAGAGAAAGCTATGTCAGGATCCTGTCAGCTAAATCTTGCTGATATATGCAATAGTGTCTGGGTTTGATGGTTGTATATGGGATGGATCCCTGGGTAGGGCAGTCTCTGGATGGTCTTTCCTTCCATTTCAGCTCCGAACTTTGTCTCTGTAACTCCTTCCATAGGTATTTTGTTCCCCATTCTAAGAAAGAGAAAAGTATCCACACTTTGCTCTTCCTTCTTCTTGAATTTCATGTGAAGAAACTAAATGCTAAGAAAACACTAAAGATTGGGCCAAAGCAGTCTCATCTAAGCTCCTTAAGGCACTAGAACCCCAGATTTTCTGCAGTGATGGAAGAAAAACTAGCTTCTGCTTGTTTCAAACATATACTTCTTGTTATTTTATACCATTTTATGTTACTTTTATGTTACTTTCACAGTAAAAAAGTATAAGAACATGTTTTATTATATTTTATGTACAGAAATAGTCTATCCACAAGGGCCCACAGACCTCCCTAGTCCTGTTTCCCTAGTAGTCTCCTGGCGCCCTCTGGTGGCAGAATCTCAAGATGCGTCTTAGCATACACTCAGCCACAAGGCAGAATATTAATGAATTAGCCATGCTGCACCCCTCTGAAACTATTGAGCCAGGAGTTTGCAAAATGATTTGGAGCAAGTTCAGGATAGATGTTATATATAGATGGATGTGTTCTTTTTCCTCTCTTGAATACATTTTTTTTTCAGGCGCTTACTATGATAAAGCTTCCTCTTATCTCTGAAAAAGTGTTGGCTTGTTAGTGGTAAGTTTTTATTTGATAGTCTGTAAAATTATTACCTTGATGTTAATAGACAAGAATGTTATATTTAGTTCTTTCCGTAGGCATATTTAGATCTGATAAAGCCCAGAAGGTCACAGAAGCACCCCTCACATTTAGTGTAGAACACTGTGTGGTATGTGGGCTCCCGTTCTTTGAAGACTTAAAATATTATATTAATTCTTTCATACATTGTATTTTGACTTTATTCTATATGCATCTGTGATGGCTAATTTCATGTCAACTTGGCACAAGCTAAAGTCATGCCTCCATAAGACTGAGCTGTTGGCAAGCCTGTAGGGAATTTTCCTAACTGGTGATTGATAGAGAGGCACAGCCCACTGTGGGTGGTGGTCCTGGGTTCTGTATGAAAGCTGAACAAGCCAGTAGGGAGAACCTTTCCAGAGCCTCTACATCAGCTCCTCCGTCCAGGCCGCTGCTCTGTTTGTGTCCCTGTCCTGACTTCCTTCAATAATGAACAGTGATGCGGAAGTGTAAGCCAAGTCAACCTTTTCCTCCCCAACTTGCTTTTGGTCATGGTGTTTTTCACAGCAGTAGTGCCCCTACCGAGGACAGCATACTTACTCATATATGTCACAGTCTATACATGTCTATAGCTTCTTTTCTTTCTCTTAGCACTGCCTTTTGAAAAACAGTTCTTAGGTTTTTGTTGTTGTTGGTTTTTGTTGTCGGGTTGTTTTGTTTTGTTTTGTTTTTGTTTTTTGTTTTGGTTTTTTCGAGACCAGGTTTCTCTGTAGTCCTGGTTGTCCTGGAACTCACTCTGTAGACCAGGTTGGCCTTGAACTCAGAAATTTGCCTGCCTCTGCCTCCCAAGTGCTGGGATTAAAGGTGTGCACCACCATGCCCGGCCAGTTCTTAGTTTTAAGGAATTCTGATCTTTTGTTTGTTTCATGAATAATCTTTCTGGTGTTACAACTGAGCAGCCATCTCACTCCAAGGTCATGGGGTTCCCCTACATGATGCACTCAGAATTTAATGATACTGTATTTTATGCTTTGTTAGCATAGAAAACTGAGGAGACCTAACTAGGCATGTTGCAATTGCATCTTCGACTTGCTACATTTGTCCTGGTACATAACAAAACGTTACAACTGGAAAATATTCCTTTGTCTGGTCTCTAAACCGCAAACTAACTTTTCATTATGAGATGCTGAGGTGTTGCTCTTTAAGGGTTTTTCTGGTACTGAGGCCATTAGGAAACTTCTCTTGGGATCTCTACCTTATGACAGTGGCATCAGCAGGGAGGGAGTATAGGACTGTTGTGTGAATGTTATGTCACAAAACATGAAACTTTCTAACTTGTATCTAAGCTTCCCAAGATCTTGCAGGAGATTACCAAACTAAACTTTGTGTCTGCTGCACTGTCCATAAGGGATCTTGGTCCCAAGAGCAGCTCCAATGAGTCATCCCATGTATGTAAAGATGACCTCATGGATGTGACCCTCCACTACAGGAACCACAGACAATATGTTCACGTGGCTTTTTCTCATGAATGTAGCTTAAGTCTTTAATAGTTGCCTGTCTTCAAACTAATAAGTGTGTTTGCCATATGATTCTGAAATGCTAAATATCCAACTATTGAGCCTCCATTGGGGATGGGGGAGTGCAGTAAACGTAGATTTAAAGCATTGGCTTAGAAGTTTAGCTTTATGTTGCATAGCTCTTTTGAACTGTTTGCTGTGGTGTTCAACATCATCACCCATACTTATTGGGACAGTATGTTAAAATTAAAAAAAAAAACACTTGTTTTAGATGTGTGAAAATTCTGTAATTCCTTTTGCATGTGCTGGTAAGATGGGGATTTCCAAGGCAGCAAAGGAAACACAGTCAATTCCAAAAACTTCCTATGCATATAGCATAAGAAAAATCAGTTTGATGCCCTAGCACAAGTGAAAACAGGACTCGC
This sequence comes from Mus musculus, assembly GCF_000001635.26. Classification (NCBI taxonomy): domain Eukaryota; kingdom Metazoa; phylum Chordata; class Mammalia; order Rodentia; family Muridae; genus Mus; species Mus musculus. The sequence continues at coordinate 31,007,399 of NC_000078.6, forward strand.
TTTCTTTGCTACCCACAGAGTCTGACTAGAAAGCCGCATCAGAGAAACTCAAGGATGTTCTCCAATTCCCCAGTCCTTTATGTTAAATGATTTTGGAAAGCCAAAATACTTAGGAGGACAACAGCAGATTTATATATCACAGGGATTTTATTTCATCAGAATACTCAAATCCCATATATATAGAGAGAGAGAGGATCCACAGTCGTCAGAGATGCCCGTTGGTGGAAGTTCCAGATATGCTTCTGTTGCCTTTAAAAGATATATTAGGATGTTTAAAGGGGGCTTTGCAAAGGGAGGGGGACTGTTGGTACAGCAGCGATGAGCAGCTGTGCTTTTTCTAGGAACCAGGATGTCTTCAGTTGTGTTTTCAAGTGGTTATCACCAAGCAACAAGCTGTAAAAACAACGGCAGAAACCTATAGAGTTGTCAGGACCCCATCCTACCTCCTGGTCTCAATTGGAGTGGGGAATGGCCCTAAGGTTCTGTCTTAGATGCTCATTTTGTCTCCCAGGGTTCAGCTAAGGGTCAGAGGTCAAGTCAGAGGGGTGAAGTGACGTGGGGGACAAGTGTGGAATTGGTGTGTAGGCCACAGCCCTCTTCACGGCAGGAAGGAAGTTTTGTCAAAATGTTTCCGTGGGAAGAACCCTGAACAAAGCCATAGCTCTTCAATCACATGTTTTTGTCTTCTTTCTAGGGACGTGCTTATGGTGGGTCAAAAAAGATATTCTTTCCACTTTCTCTACTTCTGTCTAATTTGGCAAGTGTTTTCGAAATATTCAGGTCCTCTTGGCCTCAGGTGCACCTCACAGTCTACCTGTTGGAAGCTGTGATTCTTCCTCAATGTTGATAGTGATGTCTGCTACCAGCAGCACACAGCAACATCTTCTTAGAGTAGGGGTAGTCCTTCAGTCCCTGGCATGCTACTTTTGTTTAAAATTCTAGTTCCTCGGAGAACGTTCCACATTTGACCACATGATGGCAGAATAGAGCCAGGGAGCCATCTAGGTAATCATACGGTTATTTGATCTAGTATCTTCTCCATGCACTCACTCACACACTGAAGTCACGGGGTTTCCTGCACTGAACCCCAAAGGAGAAAGTTCAAGAATACTGGTCTTGTTTTACTAGTGATTTGTCGTGGTTTTAGCCTTGCTACCTGTTCCGAGCCTGGGAAGAGGGCCGAGAATGGAAGGATCCAGGTAACTTTGGTGGTTATCAGGAAAAATGACATCATTTACTGAATCCTAGATATTCAAGAATGCCAACAATTAGGATATTAAGATTCAGAACAGTGTAGCATTACTGTAGCCACCAGGAGCACCTCTAGCCACCTGGAAGTTGCACACTGTCAACAAACAATATTATGTCAGTCTCCTCCGTGTCTCCCATGATTGTGGTCTCCATGGATATCCTAAAGTTAGCTCAGGTGTTCCATGAAAAATAAATAAATAAATAATAATAATAATAAACAGCAATAACAATATACTTCCAAGTTACTTCTGGAATTATTTAACCCTTTACAAATGTAATATCACACATAATTTGTCATAAGGTTTTCAATGCAGAACTAGCAAGATGGCTCAGTGGGGAAAGCCTGATATTGGTCTCCAGGCTAGAAGGAGAGAATCAATTCCAAAATGTTGTTCTTGAGCACCACATATATGCTGTGGTATGGACACATACATACTCATGCGTGCTGGTGCACACAAACACTGTAAAATGTAATAGAAAATTAAAAAAAAATATTTTCTGTGTATTACTTTATGTTAATGCATTTATGGGTAGCATGAAGAAGCCATTCCAGAACCAAGAGGGATGGTAATGACGCTGTCACTTTACCATGGTGCCTGTCACTCTCCTAGTGCATGCTCTACAAGCAGTAGAGCCTTGGCTTCCACAGGTCAAATCTTACCAGACTTCTGTTCTGCTTTTGGATATTTCATCTTGTTAACACCAACCAAGCCAAAACCTGTCGATAAAGTTGCAGTCAAAGTAGTGTTCGAGAGCGAAACTGTAGAGCTCCATTTCTGTGCTGTGATAAAAATCACAAAATCAACATAGAGGAAAAGGGAATTATTTTATCTCCTAACTCCAGTTTTAAGTTCATTGTAGCAGGGAAGTCAAGGTAGCAAGACCTTACATAGCTGGTCATGCCACACCTACAGTCAAGAGCAGAGAGAAGGGAGTGCGTTCGCACTCAACTGCTCGCTCGCTTGCCTTTGCTCAGCTCAATTTCTCCAGCCCCGTATACTCTTCCCGCATCCACTACCTTCATTAAGAAAACCCCCTTGCAAACATGCCCATGGGTGAACCCCATGCAGAAAATCCCTCACTGAGACTCTCTTCCCAGGTATCTAGGAGCTCCAATGCCTTTCTGTGCCACTTGCTGACAGGAGCCATCACTAAGACTGATAGGGTGAAGGATTTGAGCATTAGCTGAAAGATCGAGCCATGGCTGAAGGAGTCTGGCCTCTCACAATGGATAGCAGGGTCTCAAAAGTGTCTGCTGCCTGGAACAACGTTGGGATCCAATAGCCACACTTCCATGTAACACATCTAGAGTCTGACCAACAAGCACCTAGTGGCCACTAATGATGTATGTAAGTTAACATCACAGAGTACAGGTTAACCAGGTAATTCAGGAGTCTCTCTTGGGGCTCTTAGTTTTATTAATAAAAGAATTTAAGAACAAGGAAATTTAAACACAAGCTTGGAGACTTTTTTTTAGACTTTAAAAGAAAAAACAAATCCCAGAACAGACGAGTTCTAAATCTATCAGCTGCTGGGAAGAGGAAAATAGAGAAGGAAAGAAAGCCAGGCCGTTTGAATAAGTGAGCACGGAGTTCAGCCACATGGTGGGAAGGGTAGCTATAGAGAAAGAATAAGTATAAGGGAAGTATAGTTAGACTGTGGTCGCCATCTTTTAAAAAGGAGACAGAAGAGAGGAGAGAGTAGCCCATTCAGGAAAGTGGGCAGATCTGGCCAAAAACCTCCTGGCACTGCTTAGAGACTGTTCCAGAGAGACGGGAATTCTGCGAAAGCAACACTATCTTAATGTGAAGCTGCCTTCCTCTTGGAGGTCCTGCCTTCCTCCTGGAGGTCCTGCCTTCCTCCTGGAGGTCCTGCCTTCCTCCTGGAGGTCCTGCCTTCCTGGCATATGGTTCATTAGCCACATCTTTGGCTTGCTCAGCTGGATTAACTCTCATGAGAGGAGACAAGAACACGTCTCCCACCTGCAGAAATGAATTCTATTCTTTATCTAACACAAGTGGGAGATTGCGGTGGCAGTGTGGCTGCTGCAAAAGCTGCATACAGTCTGGCGTCTCCAGAACCACAAGGTGAAGAATAAATATAGTGAATGAGCAAGAGGTCCAAGTGCAGGCATCTTCTGTGTACTACCAGCAAGTGCAGGCATCTCCGCTGTACCACCAGCAGCTTCCTTTCTCCCTGGGGTGTCTGCTGGGTACCCACAGCACAGGAGTGTTGTGTACCAACACTCTATGAATTGAAGCATTCCTGCCTGGAGTGAGGAAGGATGCTCATTAGACTTAGGGACCTTGGGGACCTTGCATGTGCTTTTGTGGAGCTGCCTACTTGTTTTACCATCCCCAGGGACTCCGGGGATGCAATTTCCGGAGCCATCATGCTTGCTGGCACAGACTTTTGTTATGACTTACAGCAACAGTTGGATCACCTTGGGTGTAACCATATTTATTATGTGAGTATACTGTAAATGTCCACCCATTCTAACTGAATATTTAGATTTTTGATTTCTTCTTTTAAGGATGTGGCCTTAAGCATATGTGCGATATGATGAGACCCATTCCTATGGGTGGACATCCTTGATCGCAGGATGTAACTGCTTTTGTTTAATCATTCCTCTCCTGTACCATACTTCGTTAAAGTCAAATGTCATGTGAATTGTATCTCTCTGAGACGCCTTTACATATCCTTCTATTCACATTTCTCTTTGCCATTAATGTGTCATGTCTTTATATGTTTTCTATCATTTCTTCTATCCATAATTGATTTCACAATTTTTATAATTTCAAGGGATAGGAAACAGAAATATTTATGCAAGTGAATTATGTCTTTCCTTCTCAAATCAGACTCCCCCACTTTAGATCTCAACCGAAATGAGGAGGTGGTAGGTTGACCTTGTGACTGGTGCTTAGGTGTGTAGTTTCTTAATGAGTCAAGGATGTGCTACAAAGGAGCTCACACCATTCTTCTTCAATACAAGTAAGTGTCATTATTGGAGTTAATTTATTTTCTGAGATAAAGCTGTTATTACTTCTTTGAAAAGGTTCAGAACTTATTTTTAGTTCCTATGAATTTAATTATTTTAAGATGCAAAAATAGAAAACAGTAATTACACCGTACGTAGTATCTAAAACATTAGGCCTGGCCATCACCTCCCACCCTGTCCAGCCAAAATCCTGCCTGCTTGTTCCTAGCACCTGTTATGACTAGAATCTGAAGCATCTCCCAAAAGCTCTGATCACTTATTCTTGGCCTTTGGCCCATAGTGCTATTTGGTAAGTTTGGGAAACTTTTGGAGTTAGGGCCTGACAAGAAGCTGAGCTCAGCTGAAGAAAGATTACATGCCCTTGACTCAGGTTACTCTTATGAAGCAAGAATAAGTAGAGACTTGGATGATACCAGCAAATACTTTAGATTCTGGACAAACAACATTTTGACCAGTTACTCATTACATTGGTGATGAATAAGCCAGTTGTTCTCAAATAAGTTATGCGCTAGAATCATTCTAGAGTTTAAAAAAAAAAAGCATCTTTTCTCAGACAAAGTTACTTTAGTGTTTAAAGATCTCCCAAAGTAATCCATAATTTGAAACCCTGGCACCAACGGTTACAGTAAAATGAGGCTTCAGAATTGGGGTTTATAGTGTTTAGACAGATCTGAGGGGAAAAAAATGCACAGAATCTTGCTAAATATCAGCTTGTTCAGTGGAGCCCTCAGACAGCCGTGCCAAGGAATTCAGGGGGATTTATTACCGTGGTGCTAGAGAAGAGTAATTGACAGAGCCCAGAGGCTCCCTCCCTTCCCAGACCCACAATGCACCTGTGTCTCCCTAGGACTCCCTAAGAGTCCTCCCTAATTTTGTTCTGAAGATAAAAGATCCCGTGAACTCAAAATGATTTCTCAATCTACCAAAAATAGTACTGTAATCTATGCTTCTAAACTTGTATTTCGATCCTCCAAGAGTACAAAAATGTCCTCTGCCTCAGCAATTTGGTTTCCTATATTACAATGTCAAACTAAGAAATAAAGACACCATCTTTCATGACTTATGTCTTTAAAGTAGTACAAGTAACTTTCCTTCCCTATGTTTTCACATTGCTAGGATCCTGCTGACTACTGTCTAAATCCCAGATATTGTTTTCTTGCTGTCTCATTGTTTATCTCTTATACTGAAGCTTATTTTACCATTATTGCTGTATCAATATAATTTAAACCATCTTCAGTATTTTTCAGGAATTTAGAATGTACTTGCAGTTCCTTAAAATTCCCATGTCTCTCTAGTCTATACAGACTTCTCATAAATTTTCTGAGGCCCAACCCCAGCCATCTGACTGTAATCTGGCTCTGAGCCTCCCATTACCTTCTCAAAATGCCTCATGCATTCTTTACCCTTGGAACCAGCCTTCCCAGACCTGGTCAGTACAGGGAATGCATTTTGGCTTCTTGTCTATAAACAAGACTAATCTTAAAAGTATAGTTTCATCATTCCCAGTAGAGAAGGCCTGCAATCTAAGTGGGCTGAAGCAAAAAGATCACAAGTTCAAAACTAGCCTAGGCCAAAGAGCATATTCAAGGCCAACCTGAGCAACTTGGTGGACTGTCTAAAAAATACAAATCATAAAGAAGGCTGGAGCTACAGCTCAATGTTGGTCACTTGTCTTGCATACACAAAGTCCTAAATTCAATCCCTAGTGCAATAACAAGTTTAACTCTGATCACACCTCTTTATAAATTATTACATATTTGTATCCATGTACTAATTCACTTATCAATCATTCAAAAACATTCACCAAGGGTTAGAGGCCTGGAATTAACACGTAGATTTCAATTTAATAACTTTAATTTTCTGAAAAAATAATTGGAGATTCATATACTATAATTTTTAAAAAATCAGATCTTACTTCAAAAGCCTATACTTGACAAAACTGGAAAATCCAAATGAAATGGATGATTTTCTAGACAGATACCACTTACCAAAGTTAAATCAAGATTAGGTAAAGGATCAAAACAGTCCTGTAACACTGGAGGAATAGAAGTAGTCATTAAAAGTCTTCCAACCTACCCTCCCCCCCACCCCAAAAAAAGCCCAGGGTCAGATGGTTTTAGTGCAGAATTCTGCCAGACCTTCAAAGAAGGGCAAATACCAATACTCCTCAAACTATTCCACAAAATAGAAATAAAAGGAACACCACCTAATTCATTCTATGAGAACATAGTTACCCTGATACTTAAACCACACAAAGACCCAACAAAGAAAGAGAACTTCAGACCAATTTTGCTTATGAACCACTGATGCAAAAATACTCAATAAAAATTCTCACAAACCAAATCCAGGAACACATCAAAACCATCATTCACCACAATCAAGTAGGCTTCATCCCAGAGATGCCTGGATGATTTTCTATATGAAAATCCATCAACATAATCCACTATATAAACAAACTCAAAGAAAAAAATCACATGATCATCTTATTAGATGCTGAAAAATCCTTCAACAGAATCTAACACTCCTTTATGTTAAAAGTCTTGGAGAGATCAGGAATTTAAGGCCCATACTTAAACATAACCAGCATCCAATTAAATAGAGAGAAACTTGAAACAATCCCACTAAAATCAGGGACAAGGCACAACAGTACTGACATACAGATGAATTCACAGAGACTATGGCAACAAGCACAGGGCTATGCAGGTCCAAGTCCAATGGAGTCCAGGTGCTAGGGGGTTTGGTGGAGGAAGTGGATACAAGCTTCTGTTCTTAACCAATAAGCTATCTCTAAATGGCATGTGCTTGCAAAGGAAAATTCTTCTTCAGTGGATTCTAACTGGATACATATATAAACCACACTTAACTGGATATATAAACCACACTTAAGAGCAGGCCTGCCCAGATGGATAACACAAAGACAAGAACAATAGTAGTTTTGTAAATTTTTAATCATATTGCTTTGTTTTGCCATTTTTGTCTTACTGGTCTTTTGCTTCTATATTATGGTTTTCAATTCTGTGCCGTTAAAGTGGTGTGTGTGTGTGTGTGTGTGTGTGTGTGTGTGTGTGTGTGTGTGTTTCTTATGCTTTCTCATCATTTTTTTAATTTCTTGTCTGTTTTCTAAAGAGGGATAGAAAGAATATTTAAAGTTGGATGGGTTGGAGAGGTGGGAAGGACCAGAAGGAGATGAGAGAGGAGAAACCATGTTCAGAATGTACTGTACTTGAAAAAAAAATCCATTTTCAATTGAAAGAGGAAAAAAATGTAGTTCCAAGTCAGTTTTGCTAAGCAGTGAGTTTTAACAGGCTAGTCTTCAGGAATGACCTGATCTGAAATGACATGAAAATCTTGATATTAGGTATTTTGGATTAAAACAAGAACATAAGAATGTGAATGCATTGGGAAAGGATCTTTACCTATCCTAAATCAGATAGGGGACTAATATCCAATATATATAAAGAACTCAAGAAGGTGGACTCCAGAAAATCAAATAACCCCATTAAAAAATGGGGCTCAGAGCTAAACAAAGAATTCTCACCTGAGGAATACCGAATGGCTGAGAAGCACCTGAAAAAATGTTCAGCATCCTTAATCATCAGAGAAATGCAAATCAAAACAACCCTGAGATTCCACCTCACACCAGTCAGAATGGCTAAGATAAAAAATTCAGGTGACAGCAGATGCTAGCGAGGATGTGGAGAAAGAGGAACACTCCTCCATTCCTGGTGGGAAATCGGTCTGGCGGTTCCTCAGAAAACTGGATATAGTACTACCGGAGGATCCTGCAATACCTCTCATGGGCATATATCCAGAAGATGTTCCAACTGGTAAGAAGGACACATGCTCCACTATGTTCATAGCAGCCTTATTTATAATAGCCAGAAGCTGGAAAGAACCCAGATGCCCCTCAACAGAGGAATGGATACAGAAAATGTGGTACATATACACAATGGAGTACTACTCAGCTATTAAAAAGAATGAATTTATGAAATTCCTAGGCAAATGGATGGACCTGGAGGGTATCATCCTGAGTGAGGTAACCCAATCACAAAGGAACTCACACAATATGTACTCACTGATAAGTGGATATTAGCCCAGAAACTTAGGATACCCAAGATATAAGATACAATTTGCTAAACGCATGAAACTGAAGAAGAACGAAGTCCAAAGTGTGGACACTTTGCCCCTTCTTAGAATTGGGAACAAAACACCCATGGAAGGAGTTACAGAGACAAAGTTTGGAGCTGTGTCAAAAAGATGGACCATCTAGAGCCTGCCATATCCAGGGTTCCATCCCATAATCAGCTTCCAAACACTGACACCATTGCATACACTAGTAAGATTTTGCTGAAAGGACCCAGATGTAGCTGTCTCTTGTGAGACTATGCCGGGGCCTAGCAAACACAGCAGTGAATGCTCACAGTCAGCTATTGGATAGATCACAGGGCCCCCAATGGAGGAGCTAGAGAAAGTACACAAGGAGCTAAAGGGATCTGCAACCCTATAAGTAGAACATTATGAACTAACCAGTACCCCGGAGCTCTTGACTCTAGCTGCATATGTATCAAAAGATGGCCTAGTCGGCCATCACTGGAAAGAGAGGCCCATTGGACTTGCAAACTTTATATGCCCCAGTACAGGGGAACGCCAGGGCCAAAAAGTGGGAGTGGGTGGGTAGGGGAGTGGGGGGGGGGGGTATGGGGGACTTTTGGGATATCATTGGAAATGTAAATGAGGACAATACCTAAAAAAAGTATAATTAAAAAAAAAAAGAATGTGAATGCTAACTAAAAAGCTACACAACACCGAAATTCCTTAATTAGGTGAAAGAGCTCTGTGGTATCAGAAGGTCACAGGAATAAACTTTACTCTCTCCAGCATGAAAAGTGCTGTACCATTCAGAGACGCGAATGATCAGCAAGGTCAGCATCCCAGTATAGAACCATGTACTCCCAACATTCTTTTGAGCTAGTCTCACATATTTTAGTGACTATTTCCCTAAAACTCTCAACTCAAGCAATTCTAGATTAGGTTGAAAGAGACTGAATTAACCTGATTCCAGTCTCTCTTGTTCAGAAATTATGGCTGGAGAAAAATCTTACCTGTCCTCATTTTGGTTAGAGAGAAAACCTGATAGGGAATCCATAGAATTTTCTCTCAACCCATGGCTGCACAATTGAGCAACTATTTAACAACAAATATATATATATATATATATATATATATATATATATATATATATATATCTTTTTCCCTTTATTTTTGGTGTTAAGTGATTAGTGCCATTAACTAAAAGTCAGTAAAAGCAACTTTGTAGTGAAAGAATAAGAGGAAAATATCTCTTGTTGATAGGGGCTATCACAGGCAACAAATTGTATTTTTTCCTTTCAGTTAAGAGCTGTCTTTACTGTTCCACCCCAGGATCCATCCCATAATCAGTCATCAAAGGCAGGCACTATTGCATATGCCAGCAAGATTTTGCTGAAGGAACCCTGATATAGCTGTCTCGTGTGAGGCTATGCCAGTGCCTGGCAAACACAGAAGTGGATGCTCACAGTTATCTATAGGATGGAACACAGGGCCTCCAATGGAGGAGCTAGAGAAAGTACCCAAGGAGCTGAAGGAGTCTGCAACCCTATAGGAGAAATAACAAAATGAACTAGCCATTACCCCCCCCCCAGAGTTCATATCTCTAGTTGCATATGTAGCAGAGGATGGCCTAGTTGGCCATCATTGGGAAGAAAGGTCCCTTGGTCTTGCAAACTTTATATGCCCCAGTACAGGAGAATGCCAGGGCCAAGAAGTGGGAGTGGGTGGGTAGGGGAGAAGGGAGGGGGGAGAATATAGGGGACTTTCAGGATAGCATTTGAAATGTAAATGAAGAAAATATCTAATAAAAAATTGAAAAAAAATCAGGTTTTTAAATATGAAAGTCCACTCAGTTACTACCTTAACTACATAACTTTAGTAACTTTGCAAAGCAGTTGCATTTTTATGAACTATGTGTGTGAAAAAGGGGAGGAGACTCAAAGACATCAAGTTACCTCCTGAAGATGCTAAAGGCAGAAATCACGTGGCTTGAATTAAATTTCTGTCTGAATCGTGTTTAAAAAAAAAAAAGAGCTGTCTTTAGTGTATAGAATCATATCAGATGCAAATAAGAATACTTCAATTTCTTCCTTTCCTATTTGTATCACCTTTATCTCCTTCATTTGTCTTACCACTTTAGCTAAAACTTCAAGTACTATATTATATTGAACAGGCGTGGTGAGAGTGGGCATCCTTGTCATTTCCTGGTTGGGTCCTGGGTTCTATAAGAAAGTTATCTGAGCAAGCCATGGTGAACAAGCTAGTAAGCAACACTCCTCCAGAGCCTCTGTATCAGATCTTGCCTCCTAGTTCCTGCCCTGACTTGCTTCAATGATGGACTGTGATATGGATGTATAAACCAAATAAATCAGATGCCCACTCGGCGAAGCCCCGCACAGCAGCGACCTGTCCTCGCTCGACAGACTTCCGCTTTAGGTATCACAGCAGGAACTGAAGTACGCCTGAGGACTTCAGGAACCATGCCGAAGCCACACAGCGAAGCAGGGATTGCCTTCATTCAGACCCAGCAGCTCCATGCAGCCATGGCTGACACCGTCCTGGAACACATGTGCCTCCTGGACATTAACTCTAGCCCGTCACAGCCCGCAACACTAGCATCATTTGTACCATTGGGCCTGCTTCCTGATCTGTGGAGATGCTGAAGGAGATGATTAAGTCTGGAATGAATGTGGGTCAGTTGAATTTCTCTCACGGAACCCATGAGTACCATGCAGAGACCATCAAGAATGTCCATGAAGCCACATTCTTGATGTGTCCATTCTTGTCCATCTGATCCCATTCTCTAACATCCTGTTGCGGTGGCTCTGGATACAAAGGGACCTGAGATCTGGAATGGGCTCACCAAGGGCAGCGGCACTGCAGAGGTGGAGCTGAAGAAGGTAGCCACTCCGAAGACCACCCTGGACAACGATTACATGGAGAAGTGTGACGAGAGGATCCTGTGGCTGGACTACAAGAACATCTGCAAGGTGGTGGAGGTGGGCAGCAAGATCTACGTGGACGATGGGCTCATCTCACTGCAGGTGAAGGAGAAAGGTGCTGACTTCCTAGTGACCGAAGTGGAGAATGGTGGCTCCTTGGACAGCAAGAAGGGCGTGAACCTGCCCGGCGCTGCTGTGGATCTCCCCGCTGTGTTGGAAAAGGACATCTAGGACCTGAAGTTTGGGGTGGAGCAGGATGTGGACATGGTGTTTGCATCTTTCATCTGCAAGGCAGCCGACGTGCATGAAGTCAGGAAGGTCCTAGGAGAGAAGGGCAAGAACATCAAGATCATCAGCAAAATCGAGAACTATGAAGGTGTCCGCAGGTTTGATGAGATCTTGGAGGCCAGTGATGGGATCATGGTGGCTCGTGGTGACCTGGGCATTGTGATTCCTGCAGAGAAGGTCTTCCTAGCTCAGGAGATGAAGATCGGACGATGCAACTGAGCTGGGAAGCCTGTCATCTGTGCCACGCAGATGCTGGAGAGCATGATCAAGAAGCCACTCCCCACCCGTGCTGAAGGCAGTGATGTGGCCAACGCAGTCCTGGATGGAGCAGACTGCTTCATGCTGTCTGGAGAAACCGCCAAGGGGGACGACCCTCTGGAGGCTGTTCTCATGCAGCACCTGACTGCCCGAGAGGCAGAGGCTGCCATCTACCACTTGCAGCTATTCGAGGAACTCCTCTACTTGGCGCCCATTACCACCGACCCCACAGAAGCTGCTGCCGTGGGCGCCATGAAGGCCTCCTTCAAGTGCTGCAGTGGGGCCATTATCGTGCTCTCCAAGTCTGGCAGGAGTGCTCACCAAGTGGCCAGGTACCGCCCTCGGGCTCCCATCATTGCTGTGACGTGCAATCCCCAGACTGCTCGCCAGGCCCATCTGTACCGTGGCATCTTCCCTGTGCTGTGTAAGGATGCCGTACTGAATGCCTGGGCTGAGGATGTTGACCTTCGTGTAAACTTGGCCATGGATGTTGGCAAGGCCCGAGGCTTCTTCAAGAAGGGATATGTGGTCATTGTGCTGACCGGGTGGCGCCCTGGCTCTGGATTCACCAACACCATGCGTGTAGTGCCTGTACCTTGATGGCCCTCTGGAGCCCCTCTTCTAGCCCCTGTCCCTTCCCCTCCCCTATCCTTTCCATTAGGCCAGCAACGCTAGGCCAAAGTGTGGCGCTGGTGGGCTGGGACACCAGGGAAAATTAATGCCTCGAAAACATGCAATAGAGACCAGCTGTTTTTCATGGCCCTACTTGAGCCAGGGGTGAAGGAGGAATACAGAATTGGAAACCCTCTGACTTTATCAAAGATGGGCAGCAGCATCTCTGTACTTTGCTCCTATAGAAAGTTGTCCAGAGATTTCCCAGCCCTAGCCTGGAGTCGGGAGACAGCAAGAGTAGGGGCTGAGGGCGTGGGGCCCAGGGTCCCAGTATAGATGACGTTTGCCCCTGGCCCTGACCTGCTTTCCCAACAGCTTTGGCCTCCCCACTCCTTGTGCACTCCACTGCTGTCACTGCAGACACTCTACTCTCCACCTTGTATTCTGCAGTCTCCAGGCCTTTTGCTATAGTGCCCACCTGAACGTCAGTAAACAGCAGCTGATGCAAAAAAACAACAACAACAACAACAACAACAACTTTTCCTCCACAACTTTTTCTTGGTCATTGTGTTTTAACACTGTAATTCTAAGACAGACATGAAATAGAGTTATTTATATCAAATAATTTGTGTCAAGTACACGATATCCCTCAATGCAGTAAGCACTCAATGATACAATTATGGTCATGAGATAATTGAAACAGAAGACTGTGGCAAATGACTACAGCACCATTCCCAGACTCTAAAAGCCCAGAATTGTACATGAAGTGTGAGTGATTAAAGCACTTATGGGACAATATTGCTCCTTGTCCTTGCTTGCCAGTGCAGGTGCTGCCTTTGAGTCAACAAAGTCCTCATTCCTTACATGGATCAGGGCCACCAACTGTCAGAGTCCAAACTGGTCAAGTGACACATTTTTAAAGACAAAAATTAAGGTATGGAATTAATATGCCAAGTTCTTGTTGATGGTAAGTGTACAATCACTGTAGTTGAGGGTGTTATCCAACAAGTCTTGGGAGAGTGTTGTTGGCCTCAGAAGGCTCATTTCTAGAACTCATTTAAAACATGATTCTTTCTTTCTTTCTTTCTCTCTCTCCTCCCTCTGTCTCTCTCTCTGTCTCTCTCTCTCTGTCTCTCTCTCTGTCTCTCTGTATCTCTCTCTCTCTCTCTCTCTCTCTCTCTCTCTCTCTCTCTCTCTCTCTCTCTCTCTCCCTCTGTCTCTCTCTCTCTCTCCAAGCACACACATGCAGAGAGAGGGGATGGGGGAGAGGGGGAGAGAGAGAGAGAACAGGACAGTTCCAAATTATGCCTATAAAGAAAAGCAAATTAGGACGGCTGGTTCACAGCAAAGTGGGGAAATCTCAGCTATAGACTTCTGAGGAGGGTATCTCAACATTCTTAGCTCTTGAGTTGTAGAAGATAATGGTCAGCTAAGTTAATACGATCTAAAATCTGTTAGTCACAGAATGTTATCTCTAACACAGAGATGTGCAAGGAATGACTATTTAAGGGAATAAAGGTAGCCCAAAATAAATTAAAATGAGGCTCTTGACTTGCAACATTCTAACCTCCCCTGTCACTGTAATTATGATTAGTCAATCTGCCTTTCCAGACACAGCTTCTTTTCAGGAATTTTCGTTCACATGATGAAAATATGCTAAGACTCAAAGGATAAGGGAATGAAAAAAAAAACTGTCTTTAAGGTCTAGTACTATAAAGTGCTGAATGCCACAAGGGACAATCTAAGGACTGGTAACAACAGGATATAAAAGGACTATAGTTTCATTGATGAACCTATAATTTTAAAACATATGGTAAGAACTAACTGGCCTTTTAAGGAGAGAATATGGCATATTTAGTGGGTTTAGGAATATTAGCTTTTAGAAACTTGGATAAAAGGATTTATGAAGTCCCTTAAGAGACTTAGGTATAAACAGGTATTGGGCTTTCATGGGAAATGATCTTTGAAATGGGCAAGATGTGAGAGGACTTGCATGGGGTTGATGTGTTCTAGACTAAGGGGAACCTGGATAGTTATTGAGGAAGGAGTACCAGAGAATAAGGTAGGCAGAGCATTGGGAGAGGGGGTAGTGGCTAAAAAACCCATAGGCCAAAGTGCTTCAAGATGCAGATGTAACCAAGTCCTAATTTAGACAAGTCTCTCTTGAAAAGGAAGAGGACGGAAGAGCAAAATCAGATAGGAGTGACTAAAGACTTAACCTTCTAGACCAATAGCCATTTGTTGTGAAGAATGTCATCTATCACAACAGTGGAGATTTTAGAAGGAAAGAGGAACCCCCAATCCAAGCAGAAAAAGAGACTCCGGTATCTATAACAAAAATAATATTCTTTATCTGCCAGAGAGAGCTGTAGGGGGTTCAATCATTTGGATGATATAAGATGTGGTCTCTTCCAATTTGGGGGCTTGTAAATCTGCCGAAGGAGGCCCAAAATGTATACCACTAAAGAGGAGAACCATTTTTGTCCTTTAGGGTTGGGTTTGGGAAATGTTGGCCCTCTCTTTTGGAAGAGGAATTCTTCTTCTTCTTCCTCCTCTTCTTCTTCTTCTTCTTCTTCTTCTTCTTCTTCTTCTTCTTCTTCTTCTTCTTCTTCTTCTTCTTCTTCTTCTTCTTCTTCTTCTTCCCAACTGTTTTATAGTCTGGGCACAGTTTTGAAGAAGAAGACCTTTAACTGGGCAGCTTTTGGTCCACTGGCCAGTATGACCACATCTAAAACAAATTGTGAGGCATTTTGGATTGATGAAAGAGTGGCTCTTTGCGCCAAGGATGACTCTGTCCTTGGAGTGTTTTGATTATGGCTAAGGGAGGAAGTTGGTAGGATTATTTTTGATCTTCTTGTGATCTTTCTATTGTTTGTCTGTCCCCCTTCCCCCCATTTATGCACATTTATTACTAAAATCTTTAAAGTCTAAAAGGCCTTGTGTAGTTCTTCTACTTGGTATCTGATGTCAGGAGGGGCCTAGGAGATGGAGTGCATGACCAGGATAAATTGCCATCAGAGGAGACCTATGCACTTCTGAAAAGTCTCTAATAGAAGGTTTTCTTTGAGTCTCCAAGTGGTCTCTCTGATTTTACCTTATTTGATAGCATCAGAAACAACCCTTTCATTCCCTCTATGAGACAAGACAGTGTATGATGTTTTTAGTTCAGTCAGGGAAGGGTAGCTGACAGTTCCATGATGGATCTACTTTAGCTTTAGAGGTAGCCCTATCCTCCGTATCATAATATGCTCGTTGCCAGAGAGAGTGAATAAATCTTTTACCACACTGGCGAAAAATCTTTGCTTCTTGTCAATATTCTATTGCCGTAAACTGTACAATATTTTATTGCCTTAAGGACCATTCGTGTGGGGGAAATAAGATTGGAAATAGGTCATGAGAATGTACTCAAGTTGTTGAGAAAAGGTTAGAAATTAATTTTTTGTAATGTGTGAACTTTGCATAAAGGATCTCAATTTTATTTCAGTTTGAGGAAGGAATGCAGTGTGGACAATGTTCTCTATTCCACCACTTATTAGAGAGAGTGCTGATTAACAGAAACAGTTGCTTGGAAGGGGCTTGGTTGCTATGGATATGCTTGGATCAAGTGGCCGAGGAGATAGAGAGTGGAGAGTGGATATGGATGAGGCTGAAGAGGACAGTCAAGCATGGAATGGCGGGGAGCCACATGGTCAGCGGTATCAAAGTTAGAGTTGGGGCCAGATGCAGCTGAAGGGGGAGGGGGACAGGTTGAAGGGAATGTAGACATGAAGCGTGTCTAGGTGACAGATGAGTTTAAAAGAATCCCAAGCATAAGGTTCTGCAGAACCTCTGCCAAGACCTAGAGATAAAACCAAGTTTGGGGAGACTGTTGTGAATGAGAGAGTCATTTTCAAGTCAAACTGCCTATCTGTCTAATTTATGTAAGGACTAGGTCATGCTGCCATTGAGCATGAGGTATTTGGACCAAACATCTCTCTCTAATAAGGCAGACTTAAGGTTGTTTAGGATACATCATAAAGGGGAGCCCTTGGGAGGTGCCAATGGATGGAGTGTTGCCCAGGATACCACTGATAAGGAGAACATCCGGAGGAAAGAAAGGACCAGGAGGAAATGATTAAAGAACTGAACATTGTTTTCTAGCATGCAAAAGAAAAATGTGAGTCATGGCTGATGAAAAAAGACCAAAGAGGTCTGTCCCCACTCTTTGGTAAATCTGGAAGGAGGAGAGAGTGCAAGAACTCTAACTACAAGGAGGTTTTGAAAAGCATAAGTTGTTCCATTGAGGAAACAGGAAGCTTTAGCTCTAGAATTTTTTTTTTTTTTTTTTTTTTTTTTTTTTTTTTGCCAAATGGAAAGGTAAACAGAAGTGGTGTGAGAACAAGCGCTTTCTGTTCCCCCCAGCAGGGACACCCCTACCCCTACCCCCGTTACTGTAGTTGATGTTAACTTACCATTGTCCTTATCAATCCCTGGCACTGACCGTGGGCTCCAGAGAGGTGGGGTAGTGATATAGGACACCAAAATTGTTAGATAGAAACTTAGTCCAGAGTCATGGGAAGCAAATATTTTCACCAGTATGGCAAAAGATTTATTCATTCTTTCTAGATAAAGACAAGCACCAAGAACAGCCTAGCCTACTCTTGTTAAACACTAGGCATGGGAATTGAGCTGTAAGTCTGGAAGGGAAGGGTTTGTACAAGGCTGGCAGCAAGCTTCAGGAAGTAATTTTCTTAATGCTGTAAAAAAAAATGTTAGCAGAATAGGGGTCTGCTATTTTTGTTTGGGTTTAGTCATTACTTATTTGTGTTAGTTCTTAGTTAAACAAACCCTGGACCAGATAGTACTGAGTGGTCATGGTCCTTTTCTTCCAGCTAGTTCTCCCATAAACAGGCTAAGGGCAAAAGGTAAGCTATTTTTATCCAGACATCATTTTGTTCGGGTCTTTTAAACTAACAGCACCCAGTAATAATTTAGTAAGAGGAGTATCAATTGTCACTGATGCTGGTATACTTTAGCTATGATATTCTGTTTAGTACATATGATATCTCCTTTATCTAAAATGACATCTTGGATTGATTCTGTTGTTACTACCTCAAAAGTATACAAAACCTCCTGTAGTTGATTTATCTGTTCTACCTCCCTGCAGCATCTGAGTGCGTTCCTTGCTACCTGCCCCCAATGCTCTGGGTTCTCAAATGAGGGACACACACACTTGGCCTTATTTTTAATATGCCTTAAACAGCTCAATGGCTAGACACTTCTGAACATCTCCACAGCTAACACACTCTCCCCTCCAATATTCCTGAATTATTGCTTACTAAAATCTATATTCCATCTTGGCTACCCGAGGCCCAGGCCTGCAGCCATCCTGGGCCACAGTCCCTGACTTGCATGTTGGCAGTCTCACTATCCTACACCTCTCAGGCCTGGACCTTCCTCATCATGGCACCTTCTCCCTATCCTGTGTTGCTTGCCCAAATCCTAAAAGTCCTGCCTCTGTTTCCGTGCCCAACCATTGACCACTGGAAGCTTTATTTACCAATCAAAGCCAAGTGGGGGCAGGGACCTGCAGCATCCTACATACAGACATGTGAATTCCCATTTAATTTTGAGAACTCAACGTAATACAAGCAATAAACCAAATCCACAACAAACTCCAATTATTTGCACATTGTCAAGATGAAAACATGATAAGCTTAAAATAAAAATAGTTAATGGGCCAAATTAGAGTTATATACATAGGTAATATGTGATATTTCACTCAGAGGGATTAATATTGTGTATTGATCTATAAAAAGAAATAAGCAGGTGAATAAGGCACTGGAGACTCCAGACGACTCCATGTTGAACACAGGGCAGACATGTAGTGGTTTTCATTCAAAATAATCAGCACTGAAGGTTTCCAAACTGGGAATGAATTTGATTCTCCGATGTTAAAGATAAAATATCATCCAATTTAAAAATACACAAAGTACCATTATAAGCTCATGCACTCCCATTTCCTGAAATAGTTTTCCAAATTTCTTGAATAAGCTGAAGATGAAATGATATAACGTTTTATATAGTGTGTATTTGACTCAGCACTATACTATGAATATGTTTTTAAAGCAAAATTAGAATTTTTCAAATGTTGGCATTAACTGAAATTTATATTTATTCCTTCATTATAAAGAAGCATCTCTTTGACCAATATCTATCTCATAAATATTCATTATAGTCCTATGTTAACAAAATGCTATTTATTAAACATGAGTTGAAAAATCTTTTAAACTTATATATTCAGATGTCTTATCCCTATAAACTATAGCAGTGAATAATTTTAAAATATGTTTCTAAGTAGATTAATTGATTTTTAATTATTTCTTATTTTTATGTTTAACCCTGCTGGCTTTTTAACATAAAAATGAAAAATGATTGGGCCCAGTGTAGTAGGTAGTGATAGGTTTTGTAGCATATTAGATTTGCTTTCAAGGAATAATAAAAATGATAGATTTTTGTGTCTTTCTTAACAACGCCAAGCTAATCATAAAGTCAAGATGAATTAAAATGGAAAGTCTTGATATTTAGGTAAGTCAGAGGTCAGTGTGTAAATCATTACCTTAAAGTGTGTGTCACTCATCTGTGTGTAGAAGCAGCTTTCAAACAAACACAGCCTCTAACGTGTTCCAAAATCATAAGAACTCTTGTCGGTGTTTGATCTTGGCCCAGCTGACTTTGGGTTTTGTCAGCTCACAAGTAACCTCCGCTGCAAAGTGTTTAGACAATCCTTCTGTGAGCACTTGTCAAAAGGAAAGAAAGCAAAACTTAAATGTCATATGACCCATCGTGTAACTAAGCACAAAGCTCGGGGCGTTCTAGAAATTAGAGCCAGATGGCTGAGATCACTAACTTGATCATAAAAATGTCAGCACCATGCAAAGGCTTTGCAACGACAATTAAACAATGTGCAGCTGATGCAAGTACACAGACTCCCAGCTTGTACTGCAAAGTGTGCTAACAGAAAACAACAGACAACTATGACAGAAATATGTTCCCAGAAGTAAGATGTTAGATTAATCAAACTAATTACCTCTCTCCTCTTTCCCTCCTGTTCTTTCTTCTTCCTTTCATTCATTCTTTCATCAATGTATCTCTCTTTTGTCTCATTACCCAATATTTATTTGAATCATTAGTAATTGATGACAAGGAGCAAGAGCTCAAACACAGGTAGAGCTGTCTCCTGAGAGGCTCTGCCAGAGCCTGACATATAGAGACGGATGCTCACAGCCAACCATTAAACTGATCACAGGGTCCCCAATGGAAGTGTTAGAGAAAAGACTGAAAGACCTGAAGGGGTTTGCAACCCCACAGGAAGAACAACAATAACCAATCATAGCTCCCAGAATCTAAACCACCAATCAAGGAGTACACATGGAGGGATCCATGGCTCCAGCTGTATATGTAGCTGAGGGTGGTCTTTTAGGGCATCAATGGGAGAAGAGGGCCTTGGTCCAGTGAAGGTGAAAACTCCATGCCCCAGTGTAGGGGAATGCAAGGGCAGGAAGGCAAGAGTGGGAGGGTAGGTGGGGGCATACACTCACAGAAGCAGGAGGAGGGGGAATGGGATAGAGGGTTTCTGGGGGGGGGGATTGGGAAAGGGGATAACATTTGAAATGTAAATAAATAAAATAGCCAATAAAAAAATTCCGACAGTGACCAAAAACAACCTATATGGCAAACATTGATTTGATACTTTAACTTCTTGAAGCACTTTACTTTCAATACTAAGTGAAATATGATCTTACATTTTATGTAAGATAGTGTTCACTTGTCTACTTTTATTTATTATAGAGGGATTTAACTAGGTGAAAGATTAAAATCAACACAAAGGCATAGCTCATTTCAATGGCTAGAGCTTATCTGGTGCACACAGAACCAGGAACTCTCATACTTTTGGAAATCCTATTACTCTGGTGATAATATTACCCCAGCATCTCAAACATAAATTTGAGGAGGGAAAAGGAAGCTGGGGATCTATTGACATTGGTGGAATGCTTACCTAGAATACACAAATATCTGGTTTCCATCCCTGGCATTACATAATCTCTGTGGAAGCAGGAGGACTAGATTTTCATCCTTGCCTACATAATGAATTTGAGACTAGCTTGGGATACTCTGTCTCAAAAAAATAAAGACAAAAAGAAAGGAAGGAAGGAAGGAAGGAAGGAAGGAAGGAAGGAAGGAAGGAAGGGGAAGGGGAAGGGGAAGGGGAAGGGGAAGGGGAAGGGGAAAGGGAAAAGGGAAAAGGGAAAGGGAAAGGGAAAGGGAAAGGGAAAGGGAAAGGGAAAGGGAAAGGGAAAGGGAAAGGGAAAGGGAAAGGGAAAGGGAAAGGAAACCGAGGAAGGGGCTGATGATAAATGGCTGACCTGGGACTCAGAACTATTTGCTTGATGCCAGGAGCAAACATAACTTATAAACATCCAGAGCTGTGTGTATATCAAGAAATGCTTGCTTATGTGAGGGCCTACATTTCCCATGTTTAGCCTCTTTCAGGAGAAGTATTAAAGCTATGTTGTTAGCACCTATAAAACTGTAATCCATGGAGTTAGTTTTAAGGAATCCAAATTCCTTTCTAAAATAGAACAATGGTTCCATATAGATGGAATCTGTGCAGGAGAGCAATGGACACTGCTAGGTCATTGATCCCATGAGATCTAACCTTCACAGAAAATGTCTGTCTAAACTTTTCAAATTAAAATAGTTGTGAAACTGGGCAATGATAATTGGTAAAAGGGAGCTTTACCTGAGGGGGCGACAACACAGAGAGGAAGGGAGGATGAGAAAACAGCACAGAAACAACACTAAAGTTGTTTGAATACAACGCCAGTAATTATTTCATTTTTATTTACTGTAAGTTACATACAATACTTATAACTAATATATATTCATATATATATATATATATGTATATATATATATACACACACACATATATATATCATACTCATGCTCACACACATATATACATATGTATATATACATATGTGTGTGTGATGTTTTTAGGCCATTTTATATCATCTATTTTACATATGAAACCAAGTAAATCTGAAAAACATTCTTAAATAAATAATACAAAGGGATTAAGTATCATCACAATTCATAATTATAATTAATAATTGTGTGTACATTTATGTGTGAACAATGTTCAAGTGTGTGTGTGTGTGTGTGTGTGTGTGTGTGTGTGTATCTATGCATAAATTTTGCCACTTGGGATGCTAATGTTTGTTGGCATAATTTCTATTTTATTGGGTTCTTATACCTCTACCTCTCTTCCAACTCTTATTCCACTCTAATCCTTTCCAATCCCCCAGAACTAGGTAGGAGAGAAAGAGGGCTAGAGGGAAAAGGAGCATAAACCTCTATAAGCTACTTTCTGCTGATTAGCGACATTGGCAACTCAAATCTTTGTCATTAGAATATCCAGCAGTCCAGTAAATCATCAAACTAGCAATCCACCAATAGCAGCAAACACAACAGCAGGTGCAGCGACAGCAGCAGCAGAAGCAGTGTTGGCGGCCAGCGGCAGCGGTGGCAGGGGCAGGGGCAGCAGCAGCCTCCACAGGCTCTCTCAGGGCTCTCCCATTTACACCCTCTCCAGACTCCCCAGATTGAAACTATCTGCAGTTGGCAATGAACACACCCCTGCTAGTGCATGAGGCAAATCATAATCACCCGCTGTGAATCAGCGCTTATCCCACACATCGAATTAAAAAATTTACATAAGATAATTGGGTTTAAGGAACCAAAACTCTCACTTGAAATGTTCCTTCCAAGAGCCATGCATTATCTAACAAAGACTCCAGTTCCAGGTATGAAAACTTCTCTTGTAAATAGTTGATCCGGGCAGTTGAGTCCAAGGCCTACCAAAACATTGTAGGTTATTGCTGTTGTCCTTAGTTGCGTCCCAGAAGATGAAGGTAAGTCTTTATTGCTGAAGACTTACATAGACTTCACACACAGGTCTTGGACCTGATCCTAAAGCCTCCTCTGAGGACTAGTCAGAATATTGGAAGGTATGCAAACTTCCAAGGATAAATAAAACTGATAGTCCTACCCAGATGGGACACTTAATGAACCACAATGACCAGCATAACAAGATATACCTAAAGGTACAATAGTGGCACCCATCTCTTGGTAGTGAGCAATACCCATCTAATTGGACTTAAGGCCTGTCCAACAAGGGAGAAGACATGCCTGATATTGGAAACCCAGACAAACACCTATGGCTACTAAAGTCATGGATCTTAGAAAAGAAACTACTACTACCATTTTCCCAAACAAGTATAAATTTTAACTGAATTCTAAATGCTTATACTTATAACTGAAGACAAGTGCAGCTCTCATCCTTCATCCAAGAATCTTCCCTTTGCAGCAGAGACCATTACAGAAAGCTGTAACTGGTCCAAATCAGATTACAACTGACAGTTGGGTGCCAAGCTCTGCTTGTTATGTCTACAATACTATGCCCATGCCTGAGGTTCAGGGAATATCTTGGAATAGGAGTCAGAGAGATTGTAAGAGCTAGAGGACCAGAGAGTATGATGCAAGATCGTGTCTTCTATGTGTTAGGGGAGCTACACCCCAGACTCAGCAATATATGGCTGCCTAAGCAAGATCTAACAACACTGGGTAGCATGCTGGTGTTACTTTGAGGACCTTCATCTTCTCATACACAAAGCATACCATCTACTTCTATGGTGTTTAAGGTGGCAGGAGACATCTGCATTCCAACTTATCCTTCTGAGTTGTTTGTCCTTGACAAACAAGAGTCAACTAACCTGTACCTTAGTCGGCTCACAGAGTCCGAACCACTAAACTAAGAATATGCATGGGCAGGAGCTAGGCTCCCCTCACATAAGTAGTAGATGTGCAGCGTGGTCTTCATGCAGGTCTCCCAGCAACGGGAATGGGGCCTTACCTTGACTCTGTTTCTTGCCTGTGGATCCTGCTCCCCTAATTGACTGGCCTCAGTGGGAGAGGATATACCCAGTCCTGCAGTGACTTGTGGAGCCAGGATTCATTTTGAAATGAAAACGATACCAGGTGTCTCTTAAATTCTTGCCAAAATGATCCTATGCACAAGGGTTTTCCACACAACAATTGTTGCTTAGAGATAACCAATAATTTGGGCAAAGACTATGAACATCTAAAAGACCCTTGCTTCTCCAGTCCTTGCCAAGGACAGTGAGGATTTTAAATTTAGCCTTTAAGTGGCTGTGAAACCTTGAGTGGATTACTTCATTTATTAGAACTTTAGTGTCTCCATCACCAAAATAATCCTTCAGTTGTGGGATGAGCATGGGGATGAACATGTCTATCATGACATTGTAGGTTAAGTGAGTCATCCTTAACTACTTCTAGAAATGCCTATGACAACTGCAGTCCATTCTCCTGAAATTGCATAGTAATGAAGCAAGGAAAATGAATGAATGTATTCCAAACAATTCTGTCATCTAGTAAGTGAACATGAGCATCCAACTCAGTGGAATCTGTGGCCAGCGTGTGACTGAGTAGCAAAGCCATTGCTACTATTTTCCTGTTCACCGTGCATTTGCTGTTCATCAATGGGAGGAGAGGCCCTTGGTCCTGTGAAGGCTCTAGGCCCCAGTATAGGGGAATGCCAGGGCCAGGAAGCAGGAGTGGGTGGGTTGGGGAACAGGGGTAGGAAGGAGGGGATAGGAGATTTTCAGAGGGGAAACTAGGAAAGGGGATAACATTTGAAATGTAAATAAAAAAATCTAATAAAAATGTTAAAGAAAATATAAAAACTAAAAAAAAAAGAGTGATCTTTAGATCACCACCACCACCACATCAGAGTTGTTGAGAAGTCTGCACTAAAACAATATTCCCTGGCTATTATAATACATATGACAAAACTTAGAGTTCTTAGTTGTATATACTCCAGTGATATTAAGTACACTCACACTTGAATAGCCATGGCCACCATGCATCCGTAGATCCCTGAATCTTATAAAATTGAAACACTTTACCCATAATACTAGTGACTCCCTTTTCTGTCTTCGCTGTGCCCTGGCAGCCATAACTACATCTGTCCTTATAAGTGGACAACTTTAGTTATCTTACATGCATATTTGTACTTTTGTGATTGGTTTATTTCATTTAGTACAATGCACTCACGGTTCATTGAGTAACATCCTATTATATAAAGAGACCATATTTTTTTGTCCATTTATCTACCTAGGATATTTGAGTTGCTTCTACATTTCAACTATTGCTGTTAAGAACGTGGATCTACAAACATCTTTTCAAGACCCTGCTTTCAATTCTCTTGGATGGATATATATACCCAAAACTGGAATAGCTGAATCCTATGATCATTCTGCATTTAATGTTAAAGGAACCATTATACCGTTTCCCATTGGGGTTGCACTGTTTTGCATCCCCGCCAATAATAGGGCACAGGTCTCCATGTCTTTGACCACACTTGTTATTTTATGCTTTAAACCAACATTGTGGGTTAAGGTAAATTCACACTGTAATTTGAGTTTCATTTTCCTAATGAGTAGCAGGTCTAAGTGTTTCTTTATGTGCTTGATATTCATTTGTATATATTGCTATTGGCTTTTGGTTCACTAAATTTAAAATAAATTTCTTGAAATTCAGCTTGTTGACTTTTTTCTTTTCTTCACCCTGGTGACACATAGAAAAGTCTACTGCTGACTTCAGAGTCATGAAACCTTGCTCTGTGTTTACTTCTGAGAGTTTACTAAGTATAGGTTTTAAATTTAAGCCTTCTGTTTTGAGTTATTTTTGTAGATGCTACTAGATAAGGGTTCAACCTAAATCTTTTGTGTATGGAGGTTTTCCAAGCATTATTTGTTGAGCAAACTCTTCTCACTGAATAACCTTAGTTCAATTCTTCTTTAAAGTCAGTGGCCTATAAAGGAGGAATTATTTCTTAGATCTGTGATCTATCCTGTCCATGTCAGCGTGTTATGGTTATTGTGGCTTTGTAGTAAATTTTAAAATCAGAAATCCTGAAACTTGAAGCGTTGTTGTCCCAGCCCCCTTTTTGAGATTCCTTGTGAGTTTTAAGATAGCTTCATATTTATATACGTAAGTTTTGGCATGTACTAGCCTAATTATCAGCGTCCTAGTGCCCAGCTTCTCTCCACTAGCCCTGTAGGAGCAGGCAGAATACCATTGTGTCTGCTACTTATGCATTGTGACAGCTCTTCTTTACTGTGTATTTTTATGCTGAGAGAAAACAAACACTGAATATTACAAACAGATACAGCATTGAGTCCTCACTCAGTCAACTCCCATGTGCCTTCTCTGGGAATAATTTTAAAGTCCCAAAGGCTTCCAGCCAAAAAGGATGAAAACCTAAATGAAACTGAAATAATTAATTTAAAAGGTAAAATAGGAACAAATTGATGATTTGGAGAATTAGGGGAGATTTTACATAGAATTTGGCTCCTAAAATGACTCCTAAAAATATGTCAGGATTTGGGCAAGGGTTCTAAGCATCAAGATATATAGCATTATTTGTATGAATTCATAGCTAAAGATGAGTGTATGTGTGCATTTATGTATATATAGATTATTTCCCCAATCTGTCCATAGATAATGTGTACATCAATTTGTTCTATAGCTCTGCCTATAATGTCCTGGGAACAACAATGTTGGAGCTTCATTAAACACAACTCACATTTAGTTCTTATCTTTAAAAAATGGTCACACAACCATTACCAAAAATGATAACCAAACATTACCAAGTCTCCATGAAGAAATGGCCAAGTGTAAGGCTGAGGCCAAGAAGAACCTGTGAAAGCTTGAGATATGTTATTGAGACAGAAAGTAAGAGACTATTTGAACAAGAATACAGACACGCCGGGCATGGTGGTGCACTCCTTTAATCCCAGCACTCGGGAGGCAGAGGCAGGCGGATTTCTGAGTTCAAGGCCAGCCTGGTCTACAAAGTGAGTTCCAGGACAGCCAGGACTATACAGAGAAACCCTGTCAAAAAATTATATATATATAAATATATACATATATATACATGTATATATATATATATATATGTATATGTGTGTGTGTGTGTGTGTGTGTGTGTGTGTGTGTGTGTGTGTGTGTGTGTGATACAATTTGCAAAACACATGAAACTCAAGAAGAACCAAGACCAAAGTGTGGACACTTTGCCCCTTCTTAGAATTGGGAACAAAACACCCATGGAAGGCATTACAGAGACAAAGTTTGGAGCTGAGACGAAAGGATGGACCATCTAGTGATTGCCATATGCAGGGATCCATCCCATAATCAGCCTCCAGATGCTGACACCATTGCATACACTAGCAAGATTTTGCTGAAAGGACCCTGATATAGCTGTTTCTTGTGAGGCTATGCCGGGGTCTAGCAAACACAGAAGTGAATGCTCACAGTCAGCTATTGGATGGATCACAGGGCCCCCAATGGAGGAGCTAGAGAAAGTACCCAAGGAGCTAAAGGGGTCTGCAACCCTATAGGTGGAACAACAATATGAACTAACCAGTATCCCCGGAGCTCATGTTTCTAGCTGCATATGTATCAGAAAATGACCTGGTCGGCCATCAGTGGAAAGAGAGGGCCCTTGGTCTTGCAAACTTTATATGCCTCAGTACAGGGGAACGCCAGGGCCAAGAAGGGGGAGTGGGTAGGGGAGTGTGGAGAAGAGGGTATGGGGGACTTTTGGGATAGCATTGGAAATGTAAATGAAGAAAATACCTAATTTTTAAAAAAAGAAAAAATATGTGGGGGGAGTGTTTATTTTAAATATATTTACATATGCATTATTTATATAAATGATAAATAATGTATATTATTTATACATCATATATATGATAAATATGTAATATATGATAAATATGCAATAAATTATACACACACATACAGAGTTTGGCCCCTCCTGTTTGACTTCAAGCTTTGTTTTTTCCACTAAAATCCGGGTGTGAGGTCATAGCTCTGCTCAGTAAACTAATAACAAGGACAACAAGCTACCTCTATGTCATGGGACAGAACAGGGTTTGTTTACAGACATTATTCATTAGTGAACCTGTTCAGATAATAGGTCCCATAAACAGACTACATTGATCTTATACTGTCCATGGTATTCTGCTCAGCTGTTGGTTGTTGTTGTTGTTGTTATTGTTGTTGTTTACAATGAACAAAGAGGTTTAAAAATAAAACTTTCTTCTCACACAGGGTCCCAAAAAGTAGAGGGAAAGCAATGAAAAGCCAGCACAACCTGGAAGAGGGAAATCTGTTTTAATCCACGGGAAGTTGCTATGTCTGTTCTCATGCTGCTCAGTCTGCTTGCTCGTTTATGCATGTGCAATACTTACTTCATATTATTCAACACATACAAGATACTGATGGAGATTTGACAAGTTATATGCTTTAGCTTTCCACAAAATGTCCCTGCACTGGAGTTGGGACATGCCTTGGGAACAAGATAAAGTACAGACAGTGGTGTGTGAGGAAGTCCTGACCCACACGGGGAACACCACACTTGTTTTGTCGATGTTGTGCCTATGACTTGGTCTAGCTACTCAGAGAATAGTGGAGACAAAAAAAAAAAAAAAGGCATACTTTTCTCAGTCTTAGAATTTAAAAAACTCTTAGAAAAAAATTAAATAAGTCTTTTATGTTGCAGATAACGTTTATTTTTAGTGTACTAAGAGGCATATATATGAAAGGAATCTTGACCACACACGTGGATAATAGTTAACGCTGATGAGTGGGAGAGCTGGTAAGGGAACCCTCAAACTGACCTTGGTACAGCAACGAGAACTCTGGAGCACAAAGTAGGACTGAGCATTCAGCGTTGGGTTGGACCTACTTTGTCCTTTGGTTGCAATGCCTGTGGCATCCTGTGTTTAGCTGGTAGTTAATAAACCCTGTCACCTTTGACTTTGACAGTAGTTCTCCTTGTTTCTAAATGCCAATGTCACAAATCTTCTTATCTTATATTATCTTGCTCCTCCTACTTAGAAGCTACCTGTCAACACCCACTTTCACTAAAGCAAGAAGAACGGAGAAGTCATACTGCTTTGCTTGTGCCCAGAGTTACCTTAGCTAGGTAAAGGGCTAGGACTAAAATCTTCTAACACTTCATTTTGTTTTGATTAATATACAGTGATTTTTTTCACCTCAGTTTCTCAACATACTAATAACTAATGTCAGAACAGATGAGCCTGCTCATTAGAAATTACAGGAAAGAGAGTAGGATATGGAGTAATTCCCAAATCCATCAACACTATAGGAATGTTTACCAATGGGAATTACATAGAGCAGTGGTTCTCACCCTTCCTAGTGCTGCGACTCTTTAACACAGCTCCTCATGCTGTCATCACCCCCAGCTATAAAATTGCTTTTGTTTCTACTTCATAACTAAAAGTTTGCTACTGTTATGAATCATAATGTATATGATAATGGTCTATGTTTAATAATGGTCTTAGGTGACCCCTATGAAAATGACCGAGACACACAGGTTGAGAACCTCTGACCTGGGTGAACCACAGCACACAGAATTTAAAAGAATAATCATAAACCTCAGGTGAAACTTCAACAAGGAACCCAAATCATTTAAAGAAGACACAAAGAAACATAGAGTGAGCTCAAAGAAAATAAATGCCTTAGTGACGCCCAAGAAAAGAAACATAAGGCTGGTGGAAATGACCAAAGCAATTCAGTATTTCAAAATGGAATTCATTAAATGACTAGATGAGGCTGAAAAACCCAATAATACAACTAGAAAACTCAAGGCAAAGGCTTAGAAGTAGAACAAACCATGCAGAGGATAACCTATAAAGACTTTAAGGTAAAGTGGAGTATATAGATAAAATAAGCAAAGTCTATGAAAAGCATTTAAAGCCCTAAAAAGGAATATATGGAAAATGTGGGACACCATTAAAGACCGAATCTTCTAATTGCAGGAGTAGACTAAGGAGAAGAGTCCAAGGTCTACGGCATAGACTAGGTCTTCACAGATTATAGAAGAAAGCTTCCCCAAACTAAGGAAAGACATATCCATACAGATACAATAAGCACAAAGACTACTAAATAGACAAGACATATAATAGTTAAAGAACTAAGTATAGAGAACAAAGTATTAGAAGCTAGAAGAGGATAAGCACAAGCCACATATAAAGGAAAATTCATAAGAATAACACCTTATTTCTTAATGGAAACTTGGTGTCCCAGTGAAAACTGTCCAATAGATGGATGGTTGGTACAAAAAATGTAAGCAGAGAAACATCAGAATTAAATGACATCATACATCAAATGGACTTGACAGATATATATAGACTGTTGAACCCAAACACCAAAGAATATATATATTCTATTCAGTAGTGTACAGAAGTTTCTCTAAAGTAAACTATATCCTGGTGATACAAAACAAATCTTAATAAATTCAGAAAGTTTGAAGTAATTCCATGTATCCTATCTGGCCATAATGCAGTAAAGTTTAACAGCAACAACAAACAAATCTCTGGTAAGTACACAAACTCATGGAGATAAAACAACCCATTATTGAATGATGGGTGGGTCAAAAAAGAAATCACAAAAGATATCAAAACATTTTCTGTCCATATTCTGGCCCACAACTCTGGAATAAGACTTCTGCTTTATCTGAGGTCAGACCTGTTCTAGGGACCCCCAAATAAGACACAGCCAACTGCCTGCTAACACTCTTTAAAGTCTTACAAACATTCCCCAACAGCATCTCCTCCCTTAGGCTCTGTATTCTGGCCCACAACTTTGGCAGAAGATGACTTCTACTTTACCAGAGGTCACACTCTGGTTCTCAGGACTAGGAACTCAGAGACTAAGCACCCAGAACACCAGAAGTCACACAAGTACTTGGAATCCAAGAGGCAGTGTTGGCACCCAAAATCTCAGAGGTCACACAAGCCACAAAAACCCTAGCAGAGACATCCTACTGGACCTAAAGCCTTGCCCCAGTCCACTCAGGCTAGAAGACCAGAGAGGAAACAGAAACCAAAGGGGGGAAAACATCCATCTTAAAAAAAGATACACTCAGAAATCAGCACCAAATCTATAGTAATCCCAAGCCCAGATGACTAGAGCCTAGTATAAGAACATGATCAACAACAGCCAAGACAATATGGTATGACCAGAGGACAGCTAGCTACTACAGCAAGCCCTAGATATTCCAACACAGCTAAAGTACACAGAAATTGCCCCAAGTCCAATCTTAATAAGATAATAGAGGCCCTTAAAGAGGAAATGAGTAGATCTCTTAAAGAAATCCAGGAAAATATAAACAAACAGGTGAAGGAAATAAATAAAACTGTTCAAGACCTGAAAATGAAAATAGAAGCAATAAAGAAAACACAAACTGAGAGAATCCTGGAGATGGACAATGTAGGTAAGTGAACAGCAACTACAGATGCAAGAATCATCAAAAGAATAAAAGAGATTGAAGAGAGAATCTCATAGAATATATGTTAGAAGAAATTGATACATCAGTCAAAGAAAAACCTAAATCTAAAAAGTTTCTGACACAAAGCATTCAGGAAATCTGGGGCACGATGCAAAAACAAACCTAAAATAGAAATAAAGGAAGGAGAAGATTCCCAGCTCAGAGGCCCGAAAAATATTTTCAACAAAATCATAGAATAAAATTGCCCTAACCTAAATAATAGATGCCTATTCTCATTTTTTTACATACAGACTGCCAGTTAGACCAGCACCATTTAATAAAGATGCTTTCTTTTTCTCCATTATATATTTTTGGCTTCTTTGTCAAAAATCAAGTGTCCATAAGTGTGTGGTTTTATTTCTGAGTCTTCAATTCTATTCCATTGATCAACATGTATGTCTCTATAACAATGCCATGTAGATTTTATGACTATTGCCCTATATTATAACTTGAGGTCAGGGATGGTGATTCACACTGAAGTTCTTTTATTGTTAAGAATTGTTTTTGCTATTCTGGGTTTTTTTGCTCTTCTAGATGAATTTGAGAATTGCTCTTTCCATATCTTTGAAGAATTGTGTTGGGATTTTGCTGGAAATTGCATTGAATCTGTAGATTGCTTTTGGTAGGATGGCCATTTTTATTATGTTAATTCTGCCAATCCATGAGCATGGGAAATCTCTCCATTTTCTGAGATCTTTGATTTCTTTCTTGAGAGACTTGAAGTTCTTGTCATACAGACATTTCACTTGT
This sequence comes from Mus musculus, assembly GCF_000001635.26. Taxonomy (NCBI): domain Eukaryota; kingdom Metazoa; phylum Chordata; class Mammalia; order Rodentia; family Muridae; genus Mus; species Mus musculus. The sequence continues at coordinate 31,039,071 of NC_000078.6, forward strand.
TTGGCTAGAGTTACCCCAAGATATTTTATATTATTTGTGAATATTGTGAAGGGTGTTGTTTCCCTAATTTCTTTCTCAGCCCATTTATCATTTGTATAAAGGAATGCTACTGATTTATTTAAGTTAATTTTATATCTGGGAACTTTGATGAAGTTGTTTAACAGCTGGAGAAGTTCTCTGGTAGAATTTTTTTGGTCGCTTATGTATACTATCATGCCATCTGCAAATAGTGATACATTAACTTCTTCTTTGCCAGTTTGTATCCCCCTTGATCTCCTTTTATTGTCTTATTTCTCTAGCTAGAACTCTGAATACTGTATTAAATAGGTATGGGGAGAGTAGGATTCTTGTCTTGTCCCTGATTTTAGTGGGATTGCTTCAAGTATCTATTTCATTTGATATTGGCTGTTGGTTTGCTGTAAATTGCTTTTATTATATTTGTCACCCTGGACAAAGCTCACATCCAAGTGGATCAAAGACCTCAACATAAAACCAGATATACTGAGTCTAATAGAAGATAAAGTGGGAAAGAGCCTCTAACTGTTTGGCACAGGGGGAAATTTTCTAAACAGAACTCCAATGGTTCAGGCTCTAAGATCAAGAATTGAAAAATACAACCTCATAAAACTGGAAAACTTCTGTAAGGCAAAGGACATATAGTCAATAGAACAAATTGGCAACCTACAGATTGGGGAAAAAAATCCTCACTAGCACCACATCTGATAGAGGATTAATATACAAAATATATAAAGAAGTCAAGAAGCTAACCAACAAAAAACTAAACAACCCAACCAAAAAAATGGGATATAGAACTACCTAAACTGAGAATTCTCATCAAAGGACTCTTGAATGGCCAAGAAACACTTAAAGAAATATTCAAAGTCCTTAGTCATCAGGGAAATGCAAATCAAAACGATCCTGAGATTCCACCTTATACCAATCAGAATGGCTAAGATCAAAACCTTAAGTGACAACACATGCTGGTGAGGATGTGGAGAAAGAGGAATGCTCCTCCATTGCTGGTGGGATTGCAAATTGGTACAGCCACTCTGGAAATCAATAGAGGTTCCTCAGAAATTGGGAATAGACCCTCCTGAAGACCCAGCTATTCCACACTTGGGCATATGTCCAAAAGATGTCCCACAATACCACAGGGACACATGTTCCACTATGTTCATAGCAGACTTGTGATAGCCAGAAGCTGGAAACATCCCAGATTTCCCACAACAGAAAAATGGATACAGAAAATATGGTTCATTTACACAATGGAAAAAAGATATCATGAGTTTTGCAGGCAAATGGAAAGAACTAGAAAATATCATCCTGAGTGAGGTAACTCAGACCCAAAAGAACATGCATGGTATATACTCACTAATAAGTAAATATTAGCCAAAATTGTACAGAACACTCAATATACAATCCACAGAACTCAAGAAGGTTAACAAGCCAAAGGGCCCAAGTGAGGATGCCTCAATCCCACTTGGGTGGGAGAAGAAAGCAATCACAGGAGGGAGGAGGGAGGGAGGGACTGGATGGGAAAGAGAGCAAGGGTGGGGGAAATGGGGAACATGATCAAATATCAGGTCAGGGAACAGGACTGAAGCCCTGAGGGCCAGCAGAAAGAATCTAAACAGGCAACCTCAGGAGGTAGAAGGTTGGGGGACCTTCTAGAATGTATCAAATACCTGTGAGGTAAGAGACTCTAAGGACTCAAAGAGAGGGACATTAGATAAAGTACCCATCAGTGGGGAGAGGGAACTTGTAGAGCCCACTTTCAGTAGAAAGACTGGACATCAAGTGGAGGGATGGGGTTGCCATCCCAGTCAAAAGCTCTGATCCAGAATTGTTCCTGTCTGAAGGAACTGCAAGGACAAATTAGAGAAGAGCCTGAGGGAAAGGAGGTCCGGTGACAGGCCCAAATTGGTATCCATTTCAAGGGGAGGCCCCAAGGCCTGACACTATCACTGATGCTATGGTGTGCTTACAAACAGGAGCCTAGCATGACTGCCCTCCAAAAGGCCCAACAAGCAGCTGAAAGAGTCAGATTAGCCCAAAAGCTCAGAATACCCAAGATATAATACACAGACCATATGGAGCTCAAGAAGAAAGAAGACTAAGTTGTGGATACTTCAGTGCTCCTTAGAAGGGGGGACAAAATACTCATAGGAGGAAATATGGAGACAAAGTGTGGAGCAGAGACTGAGGGGAAGGCCATCCAGAGACTTCCCCACATGGGGATCCATCCCATATACAGTCAACAAACCAGGAAGCTATTGTGGATGCCTGGAAGTGCTGACTAACAGGAGCCTGATATGTCTGTCTCCTGAGAGGCTATTCCAGAGCCTGACAAATACAGAGGCGGATGCTCATAGCCAACCATTGGACTGAGCGCAGGGTCCCCAGTGGAGGGAGTTTGGGGAAGGGACTGGAGGAGTTGAGGGGGTTTGTAGCCCCATGGGGAGAGCAACATTGTCAACTGGCCAGACCCCCACCAACCAATGAGTATACATGGAGGTACTCATGGCTCTGGTCTTGTATGTGGCAGAGGATGACCTTGTTGGACATCAGTGGGAGGAGCGGCCCTTGGTCCTGCTGGGGTTTGATGCCCCAGTGTAGGGGAATGCCAAGGTGGGAAGGCAGGAGTGGGTGGGTGGGTGGGGAGCACCCTCATAGAGGCAGGGTGGGAGATAGAGGGTCTCTGGAAGGGAGACCTGGAAAGGGGATAATATTTGAAGTGTAAATAAAGAAAATATCCAATAAAAAAAAAGAGTCAGATGCAGATATTTACACCAAACCAATGAACAAAAGCCAGTATCACACTAATACCAAAACAAGGTAAAGACACAACATAAAAAGAAAAGTATAGGCTGAGGCTGCTATCACTAATCATATATTGGAAAACCTGAATACAGAGATACATCAAAAAGATCATCCACTATGACTGAGTTGACATTATCTGGGAATTTCAGAGATGGTTCAACCCACCAAAGTCAATCAATGTAATAAACCACTTAAAGGGGTTTAAAAACAAGAGTCACATGACCATCTCAGTAGATGCAGAAAAATTCTTTGACAAAATACAATATGCCTTCATGATAAAAATTTTAGAGAGAACAGGACTAGACAGAACACACCTCAACATAATAAAAGCTATATATGAGAAGCATACACCAACATCATCGTTGACATTCTACTCCACAGATACCTGTTCAGCCATGTTCATTGCTTCTATAGTCACAATAGACAGGAAATAGAAAGAGTCTAGTCCTTCAGATGATTAGTGTATACTGAAAATGTGGTACAAATGCACTATGGATTATCATTTAGTGGTAGGAAAAGTGAAATTTGCAGGGAAATGGATAGAACTGAAAAAGACCATACTGAGTGAAGTAACTCAGAGCCAGAAAGACAAACATAACTTTCTCAACCTTGCTCCAAGCCTTCATATTTGAGGATATAACCTAGACGAACTGCAAAAACCAGGAAAGGAAAAGGGAATGGTGGTGGGGAGGGGCTATTGAGAGGGGACTAGCAGGGGACAGTGATTTGAAGGGGGAATCAAAAATTGGGGGATTAACTAGAGAAAAGGGATAAATATTGAAAAGGAAAGGAAGAGAAAATTACAGAGATATGTGAAAAAGTCATATTATTATCTACTATATAAAATTATATATAATACACAGACATATATATGTATGTATATATATGTGTGTGTGTGTGTGTATGTGTGTGTGTATAAACATATATACATGTGTGTGTGTGTGTGTGTGTGTGTGTGTGTGTGTGTGTGTGTGTGTGTGTTGCTGTTACCCTTTGTTGTCTCTCAGAGGTGGAAAGTAAATCTCTACTGCTGAAGACACCGGGAACTTCAGATATGGGACCCAGGGGACCCAAGCTGAAATTGACCTGAATACTTTTTCGATGAGGACTGTCTCTCATAGTAGTATAAAAAGCCATGTAAGTGTTCAAGGTAGGGAAACCACCAACAGTCCTACCCAGCTCAAATGCCTCTGAACCATAGCAATGAGCAGCACGGCATGATAGCCCTAGGACAGTAGTGGCACACATACCTTGGCAGCAACCAACAGCTCTCTAATTGGATGTAAAGCTTGTTCAACCAAAGTGAAACCATGTAGTGCTGGAAACAGCTAGTAAGGACCATGGCTCTTGGAGGAAACCCACAATACCACTTCACTAAATTAGCATAATTCCTAACTACATTCTGAATATTTATTCTTATACCCTTGGATAAGTGTAGTGCTCATTCCTAATAAAAGAAACTTCTTGTAGTAGACAGAGAGCATTCAGAATACCACACTGACCAAAATACAGAGGACAAAAGACCATGTTGTGCTAATCCCCAACTGATAAATTTACAACACAATCCCCAAACCTAAGGTCAGGGATCATCGTGGAAGGGAGTAGAGATATTGGAAAAGTCAGAGGCCCAGAAAGTATGCTGTGAGATTATGTTCTTAGAAATGCCACAGAGCTCACACCCATGAAGTCTCATTAGAATGATCAAGGCCAAGGGAAAACACCCTGCGGGGGAGTTTGGCCTGGAGCTCCTGCAGCTTGGAAATCTCCACCCCCACAACTCAGCATGATTGGCCAAAACCTACTCTCAGAGCTGTTCTTTCCAGCACTGAGCATGCTCTGAAAACCCTACAAAAGACCCTCTCCCCTACCCAGCCCTTTGCCCACTCTCTTCCTGTTCAAAGGCAACCTCCATTCTGTTCTTCTCCCCAATAATTCTCTTGGGTGAAGCTTGTTGCATGGTGTGACTTTGTGGTATTCCTTGGCTTTTAACCGTCAAGATGCACTTGTGCTGGAAAAACCCTTACACTGGTGCTGCGACTCGGATAGGTTCTTTGGGTACCTGTGCTCCTCTTCAGGGTATGAGCCACACTGGGACCCTATCCATCATTTCTACTTCACCCCACTCAGAGCTGCAGTCCTGCACCTTCCTTAGGCCCTACTGGGCTACAGTGACCCTTTCCTCCCCTTTCTTTTTCCTGTCTCCCCTTTGAAGCTAGGCTATAGTCCCTTGTTTCTCTATGTTCTTGTGGCTGTTGTGATACTATGCGACCCTGTTTCCCATCGTGTTCCTTGGTCCTGAGCTCAGTTTTTCAAACCTCATCAAAAGCCCTGGTATCAGGCACCTAGTCGCCTTGGGCACTTCACCCTGAACGCAGTGATGACCCACTAGATGACTTGGTCTCGTTCGGTCCTTCCTGAGTCCTGTGGACGCACTTGACTCCAGGCTACGGTGACCATTTTTCCTCTCTACCCCACTATCCATGGGCTCGGTGAGATCCATGTCCTCTCATTCCCCGTTGGGATGCCTCTTTTAAAACCTCCAGCCTCATCACCTGATACCTGCCCTTAAGGGCCCCAAATTTATTTTATTTTGCACTGATCTGGCCTGAACATCCCTTTGATAACTGGTACAGCCATACCTAATGGGAACGGCAAATATCATGAAGCCAACACAGTTGCTTAACAAAGATCCAGCAAAGCTGAGCCGGGTAATGCAATGGCTTTATTGAGGTCTTCAACATTTCGCCTTGCTCTCCAGGTATTGCATGCTTGGGGTTTTTGAATATCTGTACAACTTGGCATACTAGATTGATGGAAGTTTTCTTATGGATCATTTATGTCTTCTCCCATGAGTACTGCCTCTAAGCTTCCCCCAGGAAAGTCCTGAACATTGTTACACCTCCCGCTCTTAGGGAGAGATATCCTTATCTGGCCTAATACTTAAAGATCTTCCTTACACCCTGGAGGCTGGGACTCACATAGAGAAGCCAGAGATCTCCCTATGAGGCTCTGACTCCAAGATACTCTTGGATCGTCTGCCCCTGTACCCACTCAGGAACAAGATACTCAGAACAAAGTAAACTTGAAAAGGGGCTAGAGAAGTTGGCAGCAGATCAGGTTATAAGTCTCTTCTTACATATACTCGGGCAATTATGCAGCATATAAGATTAGGGGCTGCATATGCTATGCCCCTTAAGCAACATAGATTGGCTACCAGTTATCTCTGCCCTTATACTGATAAACAAAGAATGGTGCAGATAGATGATAAGAGAATGAAGTATTAAGACTCCCTTTCTCAGAAAAGTTATCTTATACAGGACCATTGTCCTATGACCAAGGAACAAAAGAATACCAAGATTAGACATACAAATGAACCTTACAAAGATATAAACATTGTATTGTGGCAGCAATTGAATAATAACTGCAGCAGCTTGGCCTGAAGATTTTTCTTGAGCCAAATGATAATTAGCACTCTGACCATTAAAAGTCGATAATATCCTGCTTAGAGCATGACAGTCCGCCTAGGCTGGCATAGAGATTTTCTTTCAGTCTAATACTCTTGAAACTGCAAGAGCTACCAGCCTGAGAATGGGCTGTCGTGCTTTGGCAAAATATGCCTCTAGATTCTCAAAAAATTGGTTATGGGGTTGATGAGGGGAAATGTCTGTAAAAGATAACTCTGTTCTGTCACTGTTTATCAATGATGACTTGTGACTAAGAGGAAGTTAAGTACACGTCTGAGATAAAAATGATATGATCCAGTGCCTGCCCCAATCCAATCGCGCGGAACTTGAGACTGCGGTACATAGGGAAGCAGGCTACCCGGGCCTGATCTGGGGCACAAGTCCCTTCCGCTCGACTCGAGACTCGAGCCCCGGGCTACCTTGCCAGCAGAGTCTTGCCCAACACCCGCAAGGGTCCACACGGGACTCCCCACGGGACCCTAAGACCTCTGGTGAGTGGATCACAGTGCCTGCCCCAATCCAATCGCGCGGAACTTGAGACTGCGGTACATAGGGAAGCAGGCTACCCGGGCCTGATCTGGGGCACAAGTCCCTTCCGCTCGACTCGAGACTCGAGCCCCGGGCTACCTTGACAGCAGAGTCTTGCCCAACACCCGCAAGGGCCCACACGGGACTCCCCACGGGACCCTAAGACCTCTGGTGAGTGGAACACAGCGCCTACCCCAATCCAATCGCGTGGAACTTGAGACTGCGGTACATAGGGAAGCAGGCTACCCGGGCTTGATCTGGGGCACAAACCCCTTCCACTCCACTCGAGCCCCGGCTACCTTGCCAGCTGAGTCGCCTGACACCCGCAAGGGCCCACACAGGATTCCACACGTGATCCTAAGACCTCTAGTGAGTGGAACACAACTTCTGCCAGGAGTCTGGTTCGAACACCAGATATCTGGGTACCTGCCTTGCAAGAAGAGAGCTTGCCTGCAGAGAATACTCTGCCCACTGAAACTAAGGAGAGTGCTACCCTCCAGGTCTGCTCATAGAGGCTAACAGAGTCACCTGAAGAACAAGCTCTTAACAGTGACAACTAAAACAGCTAGCTTCAGAGATTACCAGATGGTGAAAGGCAAACGTAAGAATCCTACTAACAGAAATCAAGACCACTCACCATCATCAGAACGCAGCACTCCCACCCCACCTAGTCCTGGGCACCCCAACACAACCGAAAATCTAGACCCAGATTTAAAAACATTTCTCATGATGATGATAGAGGACATCAAGAAGGACTTTCATAAGTCACTTAAAGATTTACAGGAGAGCACTGCTAAAGAGTTACAGGCTCTTAAAGAAAAGCAGGAAAACACAGCCAAACAGGTGATGGAAATGAACAAAACCATACTAGAACTAAAAGGGGAAGTAGACACAATAAAGAAAACCCAAAGCGAGGCAACGCTGGAGATAGAAACCCTAGGAAAGAGATCTGGAACCATAGATGCGAGCATCAGCAACAGAATACAAGAAATGGAAGAGAGAATCTCAGGTGCAGAAGATTCCATAGAGAATCATCGACACAACAGTCAAAGAAAATACAAAATGCAAAAGGATCCTAACTCAAAACATCCAGGTAATCCAGGACACAATGAGAAGACCAAACCTACGGATAATAGGAATTGATGAGAATGAAGATTTTCAACTTAAAGGGCCAGCTAATATCTTCAACAAAATAATAGAAGAAAACTTCCCAAACATAAAAAAAGAGATGCCCATGATCATACAAGAAGCATACAGAACTCCAAATAGACTGGACCAGAAAAGAAATTCCTCCCGACACATAATAATCAGAACAACAAATGCACTAAATAAAGATAGAATATTAAAAGCAGTAAGGGAGAAAGGTCAAGTAACATATAAAGGAAGGCCTATCAGAATTACACCAGACTTTTCACCAGAGACTATGAAAGCCAGAAGAGCCTGGACAGATGTTATACAGACACTAAGAGAACACAAATGCCAGCCCAGGCTACTATACCCGGCCAAACTCTCAATTACCATAGATGGAGAAACCAAAGTATTCCACGACAAAACCAAGTTCACACAATATCTTTCCACGAATCCAGCCCTTCAAAGGATAATAACAGAAAAGAAGCAATACAAGGACGGAAATCACGCCCTAGAACAACCAAGAAAGTAATCATTCAACAAACCAAAAAGAAGACAGCCACAAGAACAGAATGCCAACTCTAACAACAAAAATAAAAGGGAGCAACAATTACTTTTCCTTAATATCTCTTAATATCAATGGACTCAATTCCCCAATAAAAAGACATAGACTAACAGACTGGCTACACAAACAGGACCCAACATTCTGCTGCTTACAGGAAACCCATCTCAGGGAAAAAGACAGACACTACCTCAGAGTGAAAGGCTGGAAAACAATTTTCCAAGCAAATGGACTGAAGAAACAAGCTGGAGTAGCCATTTTAATATCGGATAAAATCGACTTCCAACCCAAAGTTATCAAAAAAGACAAGGAGGGACACTTCATACTCATCAAAGGTAAAATCCTCCAAGAGGAACTCTCAATTCTGAATATCTACGCACCAAATGCAAGGGCAGCCACATTCATTAGAGACACTTTAGTAAAGCTCAAAGCATACATTGCACCTCACACAATAATAGTGGGAGACTTCAACACACCACTTTCTTCAAAGGACAGATCGTGGAAACAGAAACTAAACAGGGACACAGTGAAACTAACAGAAGTTATGAAACAAATGGACCTGACAGATATCTACAGAACATTTTATCCTAAAACAAAAGGATATACCTTCTTCTCAGCACCTCACGGGACCTTCTCCAAAATTGACCATATAATTGGTCACAAAACAGGCCTCAATAGATACAAAAATATTGAAATTGTCCCATGTATCCTATCAGACCACCATGGCCTAAGACTGATCTTCAATAACAACATAAATAATGGAAAGCCAACATTCACGTGGAAACTGAATAACACTCTTCTCAATGATACCTTGGTCAAGGAAGGAATAAAGAAAGAAATTAAAGACTTTTTAGAGTTTAATGAAAATGAAGCCACAACGTACCCAAACCTATGGGACACAATGAAAGCATTTCTAAGAGGGAAACTCATAGCGCTGAGTGCCTCCAAGAAGAAACGGGAGACAGCACATACTAGCATCTTGACAACACATCTAAAAGCTCTAGAAAAAAAGGAAGCAAATTCACCCAAGAGGAGTAGACGGCAGGAAATAATCAAACTCAGGGGTGAAATCAACCAAGTGGAAACAAGAAGAACTATTCAAAGAATTAACCAAACGAGGAGTTGGTTCTTTGAGAAAATCAACAAGATAGATAAACCCTTAGCTAGACTCACTAAAGGGCACAGGGACAAAATCCTAATTAACAAAATCAGAAATGAAAAGGGAGACATAACAACAGATCCTGAAGAAATCCAAAACACCATCAGATCCTTCTACAAAAGGCTATACTCAACAAAACTGGAAAACCTGGACGAAATGGACAAATTTCTGGACAGATACCAGGTACCAAAGTTGAATCAGGATCAAGTTGACCATCTAAACAGTCCCATATCACCTAAAGAAATAGAAGCAGTTATTAATAGTCTCCCAACCAAAAAAAGCCCAGGACCAGATGGGTTTAGTGCAGAGTTCTATCAGACCTTCAAAGAAGATCTAATTCCAATTCTGCACAAACTATTTCACAAAATAGAAGTAGAAGGTACTCTACCCAACTCATTTTATGAAGCCACTATTACTCTGATACCTAAACCACAGAAAGATCCAACAAAGATAGAGAACTTCAGACCAATTTCTCTTATGAATATCGATGCAAAAATCCTCAATAAAATTCTCGGTAACCGAATCCAAGAACACATTAAAGCAATCATCCATCCTGACCAAGTAGGTTTTATTCCAGGGATGCAGGGATGGTTTGATATACGAAAATCCATCAATGTAATCCATTATATAAACAAACTCAAAGACAAAAACCACATGATCATCTCGTTAGATGCAGAAAAAGCATTTGACAAGATCCAACACCCATTCATGATAAAAGTTTTGGAAAGATCAGGAATTCAAGGCCCATACCTAAACATGATAAAAGCAATCTACAGCAAACCAGTAGCCAACATCAAAGTAAATGGAGAGAAGCTGGAAGCAATCACACTAAAATCAGGGACTAGACAAGGCTGCCCACTTTCTCCCTACCTTTTCAACATAGTACTTGAAGTATTAGCCAGAGCAATTCGACAACAAAAGGAGATCAAGGGGATACAAATTGGAAAAGAGGAAGTCAAAATATCACTTTTTGCAGATGATATGATAGTATATATAAGTGACCCTAAAAATTCTACCAGAGAACTCCTAAACCTGATAAACAGCTTCGGTGAAGTAGCTGGATATAAAATAAACTCAAACAAGTCAATGGCCTTTCTCTATACAAAGAATAAACAGGCTGAGAAAGAAATTAGGGAAACAACACCCTTCTCAATAGTCACAAATAATATAAAATATCTTGGCGTGACTCTAACTAAGGAGGTGAAAGATCTGTATGATAAAAACTTCAAATCTCTGAAGAAAGAAATTAAAGAAGATCTCAGAAGATGGAAAGATCTCCCATGCTCATGGATTGGCAGGATCAACATTGTAAAAATGGCTATCTTGCCAAAAGCAATCTACAGATTCAATGCAATCCCCATCAAAATTCCAACTCAATTCTTCAACGAATTGGAAGGAGCAATTTGCAAATTTGTCTGGAATAACAAAAAACCTAGGATAGCAAAAAGTCTTCTCAAGGATAAAAGAACTTCTGGCGGAATCACCATGCCAGACCTAAAGCTTTACTACAGAGCAATTGTGATAAAAACTGCATGGTACTGGTATAGAGACAGACAAGTAGACCAATGGAATAGAATTGAAGATCCAGAAATGAACCCACACACCTATGGTCACTTGATCTTCGACAAGGGAGCTAAAACCATCCAGTGGAAGAAAGACAGCATTTTCAACAATTGGTGCTGGCACAAATGGTTGTTATCGTGTAGAAGAATGCGAATCGATCCATACTTATCTCCTTGTACTAAGGTCAAATCTAAGTGGATCAAGGAACTTCACATAAAACCAGAGACACTGAAACTTATAGAGGAGAAAGTGGGGAAAAGCCTTGAAGATATGGGCACAGGGGAAAAATTCCTGAACAGAACAGCAATGGCTTGTGCTGTAAGATCGAGAATCGACAAATGGGACCTAATGAAACTCCAAAGTTTCTGCAAGGCAAAAGACACCGTCAATAAGACAAAAAGACCACCAACAGATTGGGAAAGGATCTTTACCTATCCTAAATCAGATAGGGGACTAATATCCAACATATATAAAGAACTCAAGAAGGTGGACTTCAGAAAATCAAATAACCCCATTAAAAAATGGGGCTCAGAACTGAACAAAGAATTCTCACCTGAGGAATACCGAATGGCAGAGAAGCACTTGAAAAAATGTTCAACATCCTTAATCATCAGGGAAATGCAAATCAAAACAACCCTGAGATTCCACCTCACACCAGTCAGAATGGCTAAGATCAAAAATTCAGGTGACAGCAGATGCTGGCGAGGATGTGGAGAAAGAGGAACACTCCTCCATTGTTGGTGGGAGTGCAGGCTTGTACAACCACTCTGGAAATCAGTCTGGCGGTTCCTCAGAAAACTGGACATAGTACTACCGGAGGATCCAGCAATACCTCTCCTGGGCATATATCCAGAAGATGCCCCAACAGGTAAGAAGGACACATGCTCCACTATGTTCATAGCAGCCTTATTTATAATAGCCAGAAGCTGGAAAGAACCTAGATGCCCCTCAACAGAGGAATGGATACAGAAAATGTGGTACATCTACACAATGGAGTACTACTCAGCTATTAAAAAGAATGAATTTATGAAATTCCTAGCCAAATGGATGGACCTGGAGGGCATCATCCTGAGTGAGGTAACACATTCACAAAGAAACTCACACAATATGTATTCACTGATAAGTGGATATTAGCCCCAAACCTAGGATACCCAAGATATAAGATATAATTTGCTAAACACATGAAACTCAAGGAGAATGAAGACTGAAGTGTGGACACTATGCCCCTCCTTAGATTTGGGAACAAAACACCCATGGAAGGAGTTACAGAGACGGAGTTTGGAGCTGAGATGAAAGGATGGACCATGTAGAGACTGCCATAGCCAGGGATCCACCCCATAATCAGCATCCAAACGCTGACACCATTGCATACACTAGCAAGATTTTATTGAAAGGACGCAGATGTAGCTGTCTCTTGTGAGACTATGCCGGGGCCCAGCAAACACAGAAGTGGATGCTCACAGTCAGCTAATGGATGGATCATAGGGCTCCCAATGGAGGAGCTAGAGAAAGTAGCCAAGGAGCTAAAGGGATCTGCAACCCTATAGGTGGAACAACATTATGAGCTAACCAGTACCCCGGAGCTCTTGACTCTAGCTGCATATATATCAAAAGATGGCCTAGTCGGCCATCACTGGAAAGAGAGGCCCATTGGACTTGCAAACTTTATATGCCCCAGTACAGGGGAATACCAGGGCCAAAAAGGGGGAGTGGGTGGGCAGGGGAGTGGGGGTGGGTGGGTATGGGGGACTTTTGGTATAGCATTGGAAATGTAAATGAGTTAAATACCTAATAAAAAATGGAAAAAAAAATGATATGATCTCAGTTTTGGAAAAACTTGAATCTATCCCTGCCTACTGAGTTCTGTATAAATGAAGAAGCAAGCACTCTGACTGCCAGTCAGTCAGGCTGCACGATTCCCCTGCCTCCAGGCCTGACTCACTCCTCCCTCATTGACTCCGTATCTCCTCTGTGGGTTCTGGCCATTGCCAGGCAGGGCTAGACTCCAGCAGATAACCAGTTCAAATGGCTGCCCAACAGTACCCTATATTCCAGTATTACTCGGGATTTTTATAACTACTGTAAACAATCGGGGAAATTGGAAGAGATTCCCCCATTCCATACATTCAAGCTTTCTCCTATCTCTGCTACAAGCCATGTCATGAACATGGCTGCCTAAATAAGACCTGAACGAAGATGACACCAATGGTCACGCTAACATGGATGGGGGGAAATATCAAGGAACCTCAACCCTAGACAAGGAACTGTGGGCAACCGGGGAATGACTAGAGCAGAAGAAATTGTTCTTTCCAGAAAGGAGGACCCAATACCAAATGGTCAGATCTGAAAACATATATGTACAGGTAACATATGGGCAGAACAGGTTATATTTATGTGTGTGTGTGTGTGTGTGTGTAATAATTTTTTTAAAAAGAAGCTATGAATTTGGGAGAGAAAGGGGGACAGATTGAAGTGTTTGTAGGGATGAGAATGAAGAGAAAAATGATGTAATTGAGTGAGTAGAGGATGACTGGCTTTGTGGACATGTGGATCCATGGCTCCTCTCATCCCATTTGAGGGGTAGCAGTCAAGGTCTGTTCACTCTGATTAGGTACCAGACTTCGTGGAACTGAATCTCCATCTTACCACTTACTAATTGCTCATCCCTGCCATCTTGCCCTGTTATCTTTTGATGACAGTTCACCCTGGTGTGAAATATAAATAAGAAAATCTCTCTTTTGGGTGGGGGCTGTTTTGAGTCTGTATGAGGGAATCTATGCAAAGCCAGGCCTTTGCTAAGGTGTCTTTAAGAGTTAGTGACTGTTTCATTAGTATTTCACAATTACAACAAGGAAAGTTGAAGCTCATAGAAGCTTAACTCTCAGAAAGTGGTGACTCCTTTTCTTTGGACAGACCTTTCACTGCCATGACAGGCATATTGGTTTTTAGCAAAATGTCACTTCAAGACACCAGAGCTGTCTTCTGACATTGCACATTGGGCTCACTCTGCTCCCATCAATCAAAGACCTTCTCTTTTTATCTTCCATGGATCATGCCTTGGAACACACACTGTGCACGAATTTCTGAACTGAACATATATGTGTGTGTGTGTGTGTGTGTGTGTGTGTGTGTGTATATGTATATGTATATGTATATGTATATGTATATGTATATGTATATGTATATGTATATGTATATGTATATGTATATGTATATGTATATCCCCTACCACCCTATCAGGTACTTTATTTGTAAATCTAGAATAAACCTATTTTCAAAGAAGTGAAATTTTGAGTATTCATTTGGAATTACTCTATGAACATAACATTGTTGACAAAAAAAAAATCTCTTACCTCAAAAGAAAAAAAGTTATGGCTTATGATTGAGCAACACATGAGTGGGCGTGATCCGGAACATGGATTTAGATCTCCTCAAATACAATTTCCAGTGCAGAAACAACTTTGTAAAGTTTTTATGGCACCATAACAAAGAAAGTGATAAATAGGGAGTGGGTGGAGGACCGTGTGGGGGACTTTTGGGATAGCATTGGAAATGTAAATGAAATAAATACCTAATAAAAAAATAAAATAAAATAAAGAAAGTGATAAATCAAGGCATTAAAAAATAATTGGTAGGAACATCTAAGAAGCAGACGATGCAAAACCGAGAGAACTCCACTCTAGAGTTTGGATGTTATCTGACAATACTCTTAACCTCGGTGAAGAACAGAGTTCCATCAGTACATTCCAAAGTTTTTCAATATTTTGTCAGGATGTTAGATCTGACATAGAGCTTGCCAGTGAATGGCTATTTAGTAGGCTAAAGATTGCCCAAGATAAATTGGGCTACAGAGCCGAAACATTCCAATCTTGTCACATCGCTGAAACTTTAATTAGTCAATCAACCTATAGAAACATCTTCTTTCCAGTAATTCCCATCTACAATACAAAAATGTGCAGGGTCTCTGCCATCACCATGGCCAGCAGAGGAAAGATCTGTGGGAAGCAAGAAGGCAGTCCAGAAACATAAGTAGACAGTGTGGGCTAAAACTTCAGGAGTCTGACCCCAAGTAGTTTATTTTAAGCATATTTAAGCACAGCAGAATTTGTTGAAATTTTTCCTGATAATAATTAACTCAACCCAAGTACACAATAAAGCACAAAATAAGCTAAATAAAGATTGAATGTGACTACATTGAAACTCTTTATAAAGTACCTGTGACACCTTTCATAAAGATGGGTTCTACAGATTGACTGGGAAAAAACATGCTTACAACAAAGGTCTCGGGGAGGATCCCATGCAGTCTATGACTATGAAGATAGCGCAAAGACCACCAGGCTATTACCTGTGTCTGTTGTCTGCCTTCTGGGTGGATAACAGGTCTTATAACCCTTGATTTGAAGGAATAACCTTGTGTGTTTAACATTCTAGGTTTCCCTTGTGCTTATCTGTGAGCACAATGACTTCCATGCCTCCTGCTTCTCTCCTATTTTACTTTTTTAAAGAGAAAACTGTGGCTGTAACAGAGATCAAGTTTGAGTGCATTGCCTGCATGGCTAGTCTAACATAGACAAGCACAACAGAATTATAAGAACGACTAACAGAGGACCAAGGGCCAAGGAAAGGGGAGAGTCATCTTAACCATGGTGCCCACTCAAAGGTCTCTTGGAGTATGCATTAGCAAAATCCCTTATTATCACAGAGAAACAGTAGCAGACATATGTAAAAGGAAGGCAAAACTGGTTTTCTTTAAACTATTGGCACAGGGTACATAGATCAACTCCAAATCAGAGAAGACTGAGGTTTCTAAATGAAGAACAGAGGGCTACCAAAAGCTGCCTTGAAAGATATGTAAGAGAGGAGGTATTTACTAAAGCCTGTGAAATAATTTCAGAATAGTTTCCCATTGGGGCACTTTAGATTCCAGACAATCTTTAATTATTAAACATAGTAAGACACCATGAAATATACCACCTCACGATCCAATGACTTAAAACAATTAGTCTAGGGTTGTACATTATAACTTCATTCTTCTGGAACAGGTGGCCAAACTCTCAGACTGGCAGAATCTCTGCAGTTCTTCATGTTGGCTTCCTGGCTTGGGGTCAGCTGTCTATAGACTTGTCTATGATGACTTTAGCTAAGCAACTGGCTCTTTTCCATGCGGTCATAGGTACACATCTCTTATCCATTAATAAGGTTAGCAAGAATATATTCTCAACCAGCAGAAAAGCCACAGACATGAGACATACATGAATTTTCTCCAGACTCTCGCTAGCTCCGTGTCTCCTAACATCCTATTTGCCACACTTAGAATAAGAACCGAGTGAACCTCGGACACAGATGTTAGAGGAACTGCAAAGACATAGATCAAAGGCCAAAGGAAAGCTGAGAAGGAAGGGCTACACTTGGCTAATAGGTAGTCTGCCAAACACCTATCCTTAGCTTTCCTAGTTATCAAAGCATTTGACAGAGAGGACTCCTTAAAATACATTAATTTACCTCCTTAAAAACTAGAATGATTTTGATTAACTTAGCTCTTTCACACATACAGCAAAATCCTTCACTGTCAACGACAAACAGTATCAAACACTTATTGAAGTGTTTATTGTTGTTGTTGTTGTTGTTACAGAAAGACAGGTTTTACCCAAATTACTGCCACAGGGTTCATGAACTCAACTCCAATTCAGAAGAAACTGAAACTTCCAAATGGAGAAGTTTCTTGGAGTCTGAGGCACCTCTAGAACACTAAACAGGCAGTCTAAAGGCTGTTTAGTTTAAGTCCATATCTATCTGCTCAGTTGAAATAGCAATAGTTATGAAAGTTTCCTGGAATGCTTTTCCACACAACACTGCAGGTTGATAGATACACTCCTCACACGACTTCACAGCCAACCTGAGCCTTCTATGTTTCTTCCAATTTGAGAGAAGAAATAATTCACTAAAAAGCAGGGAAGCTGTGACCTGTAAGGCTCCTTTTTCCTGTGAAGCCCCGTGAAGAGAGATAGCTGCCTGACACAGTGCTAATAACACAGCTCTGGCTTTGGTCATTGTTGGGGTCCAGGAGTTGCCCCACAAACCCCACGACCACTGATCTCAGTCAGACAGGGGTGGTTTATTGGACGCACACTCTAAGACTGATCAGTCAGAGCCGTAGCTCAGCACTTGGGGGCTGGGACTACAGCCTGAACATCTTCCTCTGTCAGCCTATAGAGGCTAAAACTGCAAAACCCACAGTGAGCTGATAAATACATGCAGGAAGCTTTGCCTGGTGGTTGGCTCTGACTCACGCTACTTTAGACATAACAGTTCATGTTGACCTTTAATGTGATGGGTCCTACGCAAAGCTTCGTGGAATTTCTTAAGACTAACAAACCTTATACAGAGCATAACAGGATATATGCTCATCCCCATGACCCCACTCTGAGTCAAGTTATTTTTCCATGTCAATGACTGGCAGGCATATTCAGCAACAATATGAAATAGCTGGCAGGCATGGAACAAAATGACTACAGTTATGCTGGGGGCAGGACAGGCCTCAACAGTCACACATATAACAAGTGTGGAGGCAGGACTAGCTCCAGACCGTGCGGCTTTAAAACTATGCTCATCACCAAGCCCTGTATTTATTTATAATCAGAATCTGCCCTGTGGTGGCCAGAATTTGGAGCAAATGTACTAATTTGACCATTTCCATGATCTACTCACTCCAAAGTCTTAAAGGAAAAAAATCATCCTAAATTGAAAAAATATATAAGACATAATATCTACCGAAACTGTCCTGCCCCTAGAAGCATTGCATGTGTGGCTGCTGTGTCACATGTGCATCAGTAGGTGGCAGAGAGAAGAAAGGTTATGCCTAGGCTCAAGTGTTCAGACCTGTAAACATCTGAATGATTCGCAGTCTAACATTCCCTGAAAAAGGCAAGCCTAGAATGACCACCAATCCAGTACCAGGAGACCCAGACAGGGAGCCAGCCTGAGACAATTACTAGTACAACTCTGTGGGCGTCTGAACAAGCTTCCAGGGTGGGGAGCAAGCAGGAGACAAGATGAACTCCGCATGGGGCTACACCTAAGATGATCACAGTCGGGTGCCATAGGGCCCAGAGAGGAAGCTAGCCTGAGATGACTATGCAGGCCTGGGTGTGGGAGCAAACCATGCCTGAGATGACTCTTGCCCAGAGCCTTAATGCACAGGTAGGGCATAACAGTCCTGAGACCACTCCTGACATTCAGAGACCACCACCACCCCAGCACCGCCAATCAGAGCAAGTGAGTGGTGGAGAAAGGGAAGAGAAACAGAAGGATGTGTGCACAGTGGAGAGAGGCACAAGTGGAGCCATGAGGACAGTGAGGAACAGCTTGATGTGAGTATCGATGCCACCTGGAAGCATGGTGGGGTCCTGGCCTGTGCTGCCACCAAGGGAGAACTGTGTCCCTGGCCCTGCAGCAGCAGGGATCTGTTACCACCAAAGGCCATGTGGGCATCCCTGGTCTAGGCTGCTACCCAGGGACATGCTGACATCTGAGGGCTGTGCAGAACTGGGCCCACCCCTCAGCTGGGCATCATAGGAGAGCTGGTCCTGGGATCTTAAGAGCAGAAGAGCTGACCCTCCCCCTAGGCAGCTGCAATACCTGGAGAGTGAGCCCTGCCACTCATCTCCCATGAAGAGGCATGGACGAGGGAGAGATACTCTCCTCCACACTCAGTATACTTTGCCACCTACATCAGACAGGAGAGCTGTCCCTGCCCCTCAGCTGGGAAGCACAGTAAAGCTGACCCTGGAAGTACGGGCACAGGAGAGCCAGCCCTGAGGTGTGAGCATGAGAAAGCTGGCCCTGCAACGTGTCTGCTGTGTGATGGCAGAGATGAAAAGAGATGCCTTTTCCCCTCCCTTGGAGAACAGGCCCAGACCCTCACCTGCTGTGGCACTTGGGAGAGCAGACCTGCACCTCACCTGGGCAGCATAGTAGAGACGGCCCTGATGGCGTGAGTGCAGATGAGCCAGCCCAGCATCCATGAGAGCTGGAGAGCTGGCTCTGCCCCTTGCTGGCTACAGCATGGTTGGATGGGTTAGCTGGGGAGGAGCAGGAGAGCTGCCCTGGTGGTGTGGGTACGAGAGAACTGACCAGCTCAGATACCTCCCAGGCCCAGATCTAGGGATCTGACTTGGCCCACTCCCAACATCTACCCAATCCATGAACTGCTAGAGTGTGAAGGGGCTGGTCCTACAGATCCAAAACTACAGGATCTCCATGACACAGAGCAACAACAGGACATCCCCTAGGAGTCCCAGTGAGGTTGCAGTATTGATAGAGTAGCAGAAGCCAAAGGCCTTGAACCAGATCAACCACTCACTGCAGTGAGCATTTGCAAGCAAAGAAGTGTGGACAAAGGGTATACTGTGGAACACACTGTGACACACCGCAGCTTTCACAAGATTGTTTTTACTCTGTTATGGGAGAGGGTGGAAGGATGGAGGCATGTTAGAGGGGAGGAAGAGATGGGGGAGATTGGGATCCATGATAAGAAATTAACGAAGAACCAACAAAACGTTTAAAAAAAAAACAAAATTTCAGTAAGCTTTTAAAATATAAATTATTAAGTTTTTTTCAAATATCTTAGAAAATAATTTTTAATTATCTTATGTGTGTGCATGCATGTACAGAAGTCAGATAATACTTTATTTCTTTTTTTATTAAGAATTATTTATTTATTCTATATGAGTAAACTGTAGCTGTCTTCAGACACACCAGAAGAGGGCATCGGATCCCATTACAGATGGTTGTGAGCCACCATGTGGTTGCTGGGAATTGAACTCAGGACCTCTGGAAGAGCAGCCAGTGCTCTTAACCACTGAGCCATCTCTCCAGCCCAGATAATAACTTTTTAAAAGTGAAGTATCACTTGGTCTTTTGTCTAATTACTAACTTGCTTATCAAGTTAGTTTTGGAATTTACCAATCTTTGATTCGGAGAGAGATCTATCTCACTCAAGGGCAAGACAACTGGACTCTATGTGCCCATCAGGGGACATGTGCCAAGGCCCATTCTTCTTCTGACATTCTTTTTCAGGACCCAGAAATGGACCAGTAACGACATGTTCCCTGAGAACAAGTCTAAGTGATGTGTAAGCAGCCAACTGCTTGTATAAATGTATGCTTACTGAAGATTAGCGTGACTGAAATTTGCCACCAATGTTTTCTTTTCCTCATGTGAAAATGTCACCACGTGACACTGAGAGAGCAGAGTTCCTCTGAGAGACTGATCACACCATCACGTTACTCTGACTGTTTCTTTTAAGACTGGGAAAAGTCTGTGAGGACCAAGACTTTTGTTTCAGTGCCCATCTGTGGCTAGGAGATGGTTTTTAACCCAACGTAAAGGGAATGCCTGCAGACTGCAGAGCCGGAAACAGATGCTGGCGGGCTCCCAGCACCTGCCTGGTGAGGTCAGAACTCAGGTGGTGACTCAGCACACTCTGCTCCAGTCAGTCTTTCTCCTCTTTGTTCCTGTTTTCTGAAGAATTTCAGGGTTGCCTCGAAGTGACCCTAAGGAAACAAAACAGCACAAACCCAGAAACTAGTGAGAGTCCAAAGAAAGGCAACCGAGATGACTCAAACTGATGTAGCAAAAGAGAACATTGAAAGGAGTTACTGAAAGAAAATTGCTCATAATATAACAAGTTTTTATAGAGGGGATAATTGACACATTCTCCCATATGTTTATGAAAATCAGTAGGAGGAAATTATATTTAAATCAAAATATAAGTATGTTGATCTGCCAGTGTCTAAGATGAATCTCTTTCTCAAAGAGGAAATAATCAAAAAAACTTCAGTTTATAGTAAGGTCGGTGTTCTCTCTCCTCTCCCCTCTCTCCCTTCTCAAATCTCCCCTCTTTCCGCTCTCCTCTCTCTCTCTCTCTCTCTCCTTCTCTCTCTCTCTCTCTCTCTCTCTCTCTCTCTCCCTCCCTCCCTCCCTCTCTCTCTCTCTCTCTCTCTCTCTCTCTCTCTCTCTCTCTCTCTCTCTCTCTCTCCATTAAAGGGTGTAAATGTGACTAAGCCTTCTCTCCCTAACTGGTCCGTTACCACGTGACAGCTTTAGTGCATGCATGGATGAGCACGCCTTTCTTTCTTGTGACTCCGAAAAGTCAGGTAGTAAACAAAACTAAGCAGTCCTCTTTAATGTGGAAGTTCTCAGTTCTTCAAAATTCAAATGCGCAGTTTCGATCACAAGAAAAAAATTAGCAAGTTTGAGTACCTTTCCGGATAGCGAGATGTTTTCTGGATTCCTCTACAAAAGTCTTCTGTGGAGACTTCTGCAGCCACTGGGATCTGCAGCTTCCTGAGTTCAGTAAAGGTTCCAGAAAAAGCTGTGAACGTCACTTTGATTCAGAGCCCAGGGTAACCTCTGATTTTGTTTTTAAGTGGATTGTTAAAATTAGCTTAACTAGTGGGTTTCTACATGCTTTTTCACAAATGCTGGTCCCTGCTTCTCCTCCATCCCATGCTCCAACCTGTTTAATAATTCAACCCCTCCTAATCTCATTTTCACACATAGTCTGTTCCTCCTATTATGATTTATTAGATTGTAGACTTCTTTATGGCTTTTCATACATACTTCCTTTGAGTTATCCCTCCATTCCACCCACAATTTCTCCCACACTCCTGTACTCTTTCCTGCCTAAGTCTTTCTACCCCCAGTACTCCATCTCTATACTTTCATTTTACCTATAATTTATTATAATCTCTCCCTTAAAATGTCTACCTCAAAGGCCCCTTTCTAATTTCCTGGCTTCCAGTTGGGCTCTAAGTTACATACACACACACACACACACACACACACAGAGAGAATGAAGTTAGCATCTATACATAAGCAGTAACATATTGTTTGCCTTTCTGGGCACAAGTTGTCTCATTCAGTATAATTTTTCCCAATTTCATGTGTTTATCTGCAAATCTTATGATCTCATATTTCTTTACAGTGGAGTAATATTCATTTCACTATGCATATGTACCATACCATCCACTCATCTGCTTATGAACAGCCAGATTGCAACATTTCCTGGCTATTGTGAATAAGGCATCAATTAGCAATCAGTGTGTAAGTAGCTCTGTAGTTAGATAGAAATTCTGCTGTGCATACGCACTGAAGTGTGCAGCAGGTCATACGGCAGTTCTATTTCTAGTTTGGATGTGTATTGTTTTAAGAAACTTGTAGCCAAGCCGGGCGTGATGGTGCACGCCTTTAGTCCCAGCACTCAGGAAGCAGAGGCAGTCGGATTTCTGAGTTCGAGGCCAGCCTGGTCTACAGAGTGAGTTCCAGGACAGCCAGGGCTACACAGAGAAACCCTGTCTCGAAAAACCAAAAAGAAAAAAGAAAAAAGAAAGAAAGAGAGAGAGAGAGAGAGAAAGGAAGGAAGGAAGGAAGGAAGGAAGGAAGGAAGGAAGGAAGGAAGGAAGGAAGGAAGGAAGGAAGGAAGGAAGGAAGGAAGAAAGGAAGAAACATGTAGGCTGATTTCCATAGCAGCCACCCTACCTTACATGCCTTCTAACATCAGATAACCACTCCCCTCTCACCACATCTATGCCAGCATTTGCTATTTGTATCCATGTGGCCATTCTGATTGGGATGAGGTAAATCTTGAAGTAGTTTTAATTTACATTTCCCTGATGCCTAAGGATGGTGAACACCCTTTAAAGTATTTCCTAGCCATTTGCATTTCTTCTTTTGAGAATTTTCCATTCAGTTCTATAGCCTATTTTAAAATAATGTTACTTATTTTATTCATGCTCAGTTTTTTAGTGTTTTAAATAGTCTAGATACGAATCATCAGTCAAACAAAGAGCTGGCAGAGATTTTCTCCCATTCTGTGGGCTGTCTAGTCACTCCACCATTGGCTTTGCCATATAGAGCTTTTTGGTTTCATGATGTTACTTGTTGGTTGTTTGACTAATTTCCTATGCTACTGAAGTCTTTTTCAGAATCTTCATCTGTGTCTATAAGATAAGCCATATGGCTTATTTTTCTTTTTTTATTAGATATTTTCTTTATATACATTTCAAATGCTATCCCAAAAGTTCCTTATACCCTCCCCCACCCTGCTCCCCTACCCACCCACTCCCACTTCTTGGCCCTGGCTTTCACCTGTACTGGGGCATATAAAGTTTGCAAGACCAAGGGGCATTTCTTCCCAATGATGGCCGATTGGGCCATCTTCTGCTACATATGCAGCTACAGGCACAAGCTCTGGGAGTACTGGTTAGTTCATATTATTGTTCCACCTATAAGGTTGCAGACCCCTTCAGCTCCTTGGGTGCTTTCTCTAGCTCCTTCATTGGGGGCCCTGTGTTCCATCTTATAGATGACTGTGAGCATCCACTTCTGTATTTGCCAGGCACTGGCATAGCCTCTTACGAGACAGCTATACCAGGGTCCCTTCAGCAAAATCTTGCTGGCATATGCAATTGTGTCTGGGTTTGGTGGCTGATTATGGGATGGATCCCCCAGTGGGGTAGTCTCTGGATAGTCCGTCCTTTCGTCTTAGCTCCAAACTTTGTCTCTGTAACTCCTTTCATGGGTATTTTGTTCCCTATTGTAAGGAGGAATGAAGTATCCACCCATTGGTCTTCCCTCTTCTTGAGTTTCTTGTGTTTTGCAAATTGTATCTTGGGTGTTGGTTCTTCTGGGCTAATATCCCCTTATCACTGAGTACATATCTAATGACTTCTTTTGTGATTGGGTTACCTCAGTAAGGATGATATCCTCCAGATACATCCATTTGCCCAAGAATTTCATAAATTCATTTTTTTAATAGCTGGTAGTACTCCATTGTGTAAATGTACCACATTTTCTGTATCCAATCTTCTGTTGAGGGACATCTGGGCTCTTTCCAGCTTCTGGCCATTATAAATAAGGGTGCTATGAACATAGTGGAGCATGTGTTCTTATTACCAGTTGGAACTTCTTCTGGGAATATGCCCAGAAGAGGTATTGCTGGATCTTCCAGTAGTATTATGTCCAATTTTCTGAGGAACCTCCAGACTGACTTCCAGAGTGGTTGTACAAGCTTGCAATCCCACCAGCAATGGAGGAGTGTTCCTCTTTCTCCACATCCTCGCAAACATCTACTGTCACTTGAATTTTTGATCTTAGCCATTCTGACTGGTGTGAGGTGGAATCTCAGGGTTGTTTTGATTTGCATTTCCCTGATGATTAAGGATGTTGAACATTGTTTCAGATGCTTGTCAGCCCTTCGGTATTCCTCAGTTGAGAATTCTTTGTTTAACTCTGTACTCCATTTTTAATGGGGTTATTTGAATTTCTGGAGTCCAACTTCTTGAGCTCTTTGTATATATTGGATATTAGTCCCCTATCAGATTTAGGATTGGTAAAAATTCTTTCCCAATCTGTTGGTGGCCTTTGTGTCTTATTGGCAGTGTCTTTTGCCTTAC
This sequence comes from Mus musculus, assembly GCF_000001635.26. Classification (NCBI taxonomy): domain Eukaryota; kingdom Metazoa; phylum Chordata; class Mammalia; order Rodentia; family Muridae; genus Mus; species Mus musculus. The sequence goes on from NC_000078.6 coordinate 31,063,752, forward strand.
AGAAGCTTTGCAGTTTTATGAGGTCCCATTTGTCAATTCTCGATCTTACAGCACAAGCCATTGCTGTTCTGTTTAGGAATTTTTCCCCTGTGCCCATATCTTCAAGGCTTTTCCCTACTTTCTCCTCTATTAATTTCAGTGTCTCTGGTTTTATGTGGAGGTCTTTGATCCACTTAGACTTGAGCTTAGTACAAGGAGATAGGAATGGATCAATTCACATTCTTCTACATGATAACCACCAGTTGTGCCAGCACCATTTGTTGAAAATGCTGTCTTTTTTCCACTGGATGGTTTTAGCTCCCTTGTCAAAGATCAAGTGACCATAGGTGTGTGGATTCATTTCTGGGTCTTCAATTCTATTCCATTGATCTACCTGTCTGTCATTGTACCAGTACCATGCAGTTTTTATCACAATTGCTCTGTAGTACAGCTTAAAGTCAGGTTTATCTTTCATCTAAGGGTTTCAGAGCATCAGGTCTTATGTTGAAGTCCTTGATCCAGTTGCCGCAGAGTTTAGTGAAGGGTGAGAGATAAAGATCTCATGTAATTCTTCTCCACGTTGAAATTCAGTTTCCCAGCATCATTTGTTAAAGATGGTGTCTTTTCTCTACTGTGCATTTTGGCACCTAAATCAAGTAACTGTAGCTGTGCAAACATTTATACTTTCATATAGATCTTTTGTTTGTTTTCTATGTCTATGAAGAATGGCATTAGAATTTTTATTGGGGTTGCATTGAATCTGTAGATGCTTGTGGCAGGATGGTCATCTTGACAAAATCCAAATGTCATTTTGACATTCCAACTCCTGAGCCTGAGTTGCCTTTCCACCTTTCAGTGAAGAAATCCTCAATGTCCTTCTTAGGTGTCCTAAACTTCTCCCTGTGGAGGTTTCTCATGTCCTTGATTAAGTTCCTATGGTTTCTTTTTTCAGTCTCTTGCTGCTGGTATATAAAAGGGCCATTGATTTTTATATGCTGTTTTTTATGTTAATACTTTGCTGACTAGCTCATAGGGTCTAAGAGTTTTGTTTGCTTGTTTGGTAGTCTTCAGAATATCTTATGCATAGAATCATATCATCTACAAAAGGAGAGATTTTTACTTTTTCCTCTTTGTATCACTTTTATTTCCTTCTATTGACACATTGTTCTAGCTAAAAATTAAGCATTATTTTAAATAGAAGTAGAGAGACTGACATCATTATACAGATTTTACTGGGAATGCTTTGAGTTTCTTTCTGTTTAGAATGACATTGGCTACATGTCTGCCATAATAGCCTTTTTGATATTGAGGTATGTTCCCTTCACCCCTAACATACCCATTACTTTTATCATGAAAAGATGTTTGATTTTGTCAAAGGAATTTTGTGTATCCACTGGGATGATTGCGTAATTTCTTTTAGACCATTAGTGCAATGAATTATACTTACTAACTTATATATAATTAAACATTGTTTTATTAATGGAATACAGTTAACTTGATCATGATGAATGATAGTTTTGATGTGATATTGAATTGGGTTTGCAAGTATTTTATTGAGAATTTTTGAATCTATATTCATAAGGGAGATTGGTCTGTAATTTCCCTTTTCAGCCAAGTTTTATCTAGTTTTGTGTAATAGTGGGTTTGTTAGAGAGTTAAAAACTACCCAAAAGAAAGAACATGCATGGTTTGTATCCTAGGTATTCTGTACTTTGGAGGGCTAATATCCACTTATTAGTGAGTACATACCAAGCATGTCTTTTTGGGTCTGAGTTACCTCATTCAGGATGATATTTTCTAGTTCCATTCATTTGCCTACAAAACTCAGGATGTCCTGGTTCTTAATAACTGAGCAGTATTCCATTGTGTAAATGAACCACATTTTCTGTATCCATTCTTCTGTTGTGGGACATCTGGGTTGTTTCCAGCTTCTGACTATCACAAATAAGGCTGCTATGAACATAGTGGAACACAGGCCCCTGTGGCATGGTGGGGCATTTTTGAGTATATTTGCAAGAGTGGTATTGTTGAGTCTTCAGGTAGATCTATTTCCAATGTTCTGAGGAACCTCCAGATTGATTTCCAGAGTGGTTGTACCAGTTTGCAATCCCACCAGCAATGGAGTAGTGTTCCTCTTTCTCCACATCCTCATCAGCATGTGTTGTCACCTAAGGTTTTGATTTTAGCCATTTTGACTGGTGTAAGGTGAAATCTCAGGGTCATTTTGATTTGCATTTCTCTGATCACTAAGGACTTTGAACATTCTTTCTTAACCCTGGCTAGCTGTTCAACTCAGCTATTCTGGCTTAAATGCCTCTCCAAGCTGACTGATTCAAACTGATTTCTCTCGGCTTCTCACTAAATTGCTTTGATTGGCCTCAAACTAACTATGGCAATTTATTCTAATCATCTGGCTCCTTTTTATTCTCTGGCTCCAAATGCCTCTGCTGACCTATACTGCATGAACTGCACAAACTGAACAGAACTCACAAACTCAAGTAAACTCAACTGAACTGCACAAAACAGCTCTGAACTGAACTCAACTGGACTGTACTCGTTCAGCTACCCTCCATTCCTGATTCACTCTGCACTGCTCTTAAGTAGCTGCTCTTTCCTCTCTCTTTCCTCTCTCTTTCCTCTCTCTTCTCATGAGAGTTGAATGTATCCTGTCTCTGATTCATTCTGTCAAATCTTTCTCTTATTTTTTTACTTTGTCTGCCCCTCAACTAGACTTCACTTTCAAACATGGCTGTTTCCTTGTACAAACTAACTTTATTTACCTTCATTGCTTGGGATTAAATGTGTTTACTAAGGGTGTGTCAGTATTCTAGCCAGATCACACAGACCTAGAAGGTCTTTGGGTGTGATTCATTACCAGAGCAGTCATATTGATAGATTAAAATTCTTCTACAGTGACCCATACATCATTCAATAATGTTATTCCTCATGAGTATATGCATTTTCTATATTTTCTGTTGTTATTGATGTCTATCTTCATTTCATTATGGTCAAATGGAATACAAAATATTATTTCTATTTTTCTGTATTTGTTGAGCCTTTGTTTCCTGATATGTGATAATTTTTGGATAAATTCCATAGCCTGCTGATAAGGGTATGTATTTAGTGTTAGGATGGAATGTTCTGTAGAAATCCATTTGAGTTGTGGTATCATTTAACTCCAATGTCTCTCTCTATTTTGTTTGTTTGTTTGTTTGTTTGTTTGTTTGTTTGTTTGAATGGCCAGTCTATTGGTGAGAGTGGGACACAGTAGTTTCCCACTATCTGTTACTCCCACTATGTTGGGAGTAACCTATGGCTTTGTAAAACAAATACCCAGTAGTATTTGCTTTACAAAGTTAATCATAACTGTAACTGGTGAGTATGTGTTTAAAATTGGAAAAAAAAACCTTGAGTGCTCAGTTGTCCACTTTTTGAAAACTACCTGCTGATTCCTAATCACAGTATTCCAGTGCCTTCTTGATATGGAACCAGTTCATTTTAAGCTTTCATTTTTAATTGTACTTTTGTTTAATATTTTCTGTGGCCAACTTTCTATTTCTCAAATTGTCTGTCTCCAGTGGAAGCCTTTGTCCCTGGGGTTCCCTGTGCCAGAGCACTTCCACCTCCAATCTTCTCAGGCTGAAATTCTGCTTGCAGCTTCCGCCTCAGATTGGATTTTATATTCAACATGCTGTTTTATGCCTCAGAGTTGCTCAATGGCAGCACTGAATCACGTTCCATTTCACAGGATAAGGAAACCAGTAAGTGACTTCACATGAAAGGCTTGTTATGGGGCACTGCTTTTCTTAACGTTTTCTATCCTGGAATAAACAATGCAACTGAAACTGGAGCGCCTGCCTCATTCTTCTTCTCTCCAGATGACTTATCTATGGTTAATTTGCAATGTCATGTCATATTTTTATACAATTTCTCACATCTGTACATGCACAGTAACATGAATTGCTATTATTTTAAATGTATTTACACAGTATTCTGTCATTCACCTTTTAATTGAGTAATGTTTTTCCAGATTTACTGAAGTTCACATACACAAATCTAGTTCATTCAGTTTTTTAATCAACTGATGTTTTTTGTTTGTTTCATGTTTCACTTTTATACTTATGGTTTTTGTTTTGTTTTGTTTTGTTTTGTTTTTTGAGACAGGGTGTATTAGTCAAGATTCTTTAGAGGAACAGAACTTATGAAATGAAAATCTATATATATTCTATTACCCATTCTGTATTTTCTTCACCCCATTATCCATTCTGTATTTTCTTTACCTCAGCAAGTACCTCATCAGATAATATTTATTTATATGTGTGTACATGGTTTTATATATGGGTTTTATTTTAATGGCTTACAGGTTGTAGTCCAGATAGTTCATCAATAAGTTTCTATCAACAGGATGTTTAAGAATTCAGTAGTTGCTCAGTCCACAAGGCTGAAAGTCTCAACTGGTTTTCAGTATAGCCCAGAATCCCGAAGAAGTAGGCTCTAATGCCAGAGACATTAACCTTTCTTCTTCCTTGTTCTTTATATAAGCTTCTAGAAGAGGTAGTCCATAGTAAAAGTACATATTCCAACCTCAAATATCCAGATTATCAGTGATTCTTCTCACTTTATATGATTCAATTAAGAAAGACATCACCCACATGTGTCCAGTCATCTGGGTTTTAGTTAATTCCAGATGTAGCCAAGTTGACAACTAAGAATAACCATCACACATCCATCCCTTATCAACTTGACACACAATCTTATCTCCTTCTGTCATGCTTAAATCCTAAATGAAAATAGTAGCCAGATCATAATTATTCCTAATACAATGTAACTATACCATGTACAACCACAAATATATTCATGTTTAATCAGGTCATAATTATGTCAAACATGATAGAACTATCCCTTCCTTGAACAAGCAAAAACACACTATAAATTTAGACTGGGTGGCAATGTCCCTTGAAGGACATTGTAACTACCTCCCTCTATTATCCATTCTGTCTTTTCTTCACCTCAGCAAGCACCTCATCAGATTTCTTTTCCTAGATGAGTGACCCATACTCTCATGCCTGAAGTATCTGTTTCATTTGTCAACCTGCTTGGATTAGGTTGTTGTAGTTTCCTGTTGACTTCAGTCACAGGACATAGTAGCAAGAGATACCCTAAAGCAGCAGTTCTCAACCCATGAGTCAAAACCCCTTTGGAGGAATGGGTCATTTGAAAGACCACCAGAAAATACAGATATTTTCACTACAATTTATAACAACATTAGTAAAATTAAGGTTGTAAAGTAGCAATGAAATAATTTTATGGTCTTGAGTCAGCACAAGATGGAAAAACTGTATTAAAGGGTCACAGCTAACACTTAGCTCATGATGGGCAGTTCAGGTCTTGGGTTAACTTGCTGTTCCATTGCGAAATGTTCAGTTTCCACTAAAGTCCAATTGCAGGTCAAGAGCTATCTCTCAAAGGGAGAATATTTGTCTGCAGATTATGGTAAAATTCTGCTCCAAAATTCCAAGGTTTTCTTTTTTGAGTCACCTATGGCAGACTGCCATAGGCTCCAAATAGCATCTCTATCTTCCAGAGATGACTCAAGTACCATCAGGTCTGCTGGATCATATGGTCTAAGTTGTAGAGCTGCCTGGACCTGTTGAAGAGCTTTTCTCCCATTCTGAGCTCTACTCAAAGCTAGCAGTTTTCAAAGTAACTTGGTTTGTGGGCAGAAATTACACACCCAAGTGAGGAATATTCCGTCTCCAGAATCCAAATAGGCCCAGTAAATTGTGCTTCTTTCTTGGTGGAGGGAGGGACCAGATGCAATAACGTATTCTTCACCTTAGAAGAAAGATCTCAGCATGCCCACACCATTAGACTCCTAAGAATTTCACTGAGGTAGAAGGCCCTTGAATTTTTGCTTGATTTATTTCCCATCGTCTAATGTACATACATGCTACCAACAAGTCTAAAATTTTTGCTACCTCCTGCTCACTTGGTCCAATCAGCATGATGTCATCAATACTGTGTACCGATATGATGTTTTGTATATACAGTGCTGGAGAGTTAATATATCCTTGAGGTAAAACTCTAAAGGTACACTGCTGGCTTTGTCTACAGATTGTTTCTGGTGGTCCTTATGGACAGGTACCCAGAAAAGATCAGACCAATAGCTGCCTACCATGTACCAGGAGATGTGTTAATCTGCTCAGGTAAGGACACCACACCTTGTACAGTAGCTAATGCATTCGGAATATATTACTATATATCACATGTGCTTTCTTATTATTATGTGTTGATTATTTTTTCCTATTACATTTTCAAATTGTAAATGATCTGATTTTAGTATTTCTTGTTCATTCTAATAACTTCATGTAGCTCACTGTCTTAGTCAGGGTTTCTATTCCTGCACAAACATCATGACCAACAAGCAAGTTGGAGAGGAAAAGGTTTATTTAGCTTACATTTCCAAATTGTTGTTCATCACCAAAAGACGTCGGGACTGGAACTCAAGCAGGTCAGGAAGCAGGAGCTGATGCAGAGGCCATGGAGGGATGTTCTTTACTGGCTTGCCTCCCCTGGCTTGTTCAGCTTGCTTTCTTGGAACCCAAGACTACCAACCGAGGGATGGCACCACCCACAAGAGGCCCTCCCTGCTTGATCACTAATTGAGAAAATGCCCCACAGCTGGATCTCATGGAGGCATTTCCTCAACTGAAGCTCCTTTCTCTGTGATAACTCCAGCTTGTGTCAAGTTGACACACAAAACCTGCCAGGACACTCACCTTAGAGGATTTTGCAGAGCCAATTAGGTTGTTTATAATGAGGGCAAGTTTGCCCTTCTCTGAAGTACTTAGACTCTGCAATTCTTTCAAGCCTTTTCCTAACTGGGTGGCATATTCGATGCCTTTTACCAGTGCATTACATATGTGAATTGTATATTATAATTTTATAACTATTATTTATTATAATGTGATTCCTTACACTGTTAATATGTGTATAAAATGTTTTCTAAACCCCATCATTAAGTGTTGCTGATGCAGAATGTAGGAGTAGAGAATCTTTATCAGAAAACATAGGCAGTTCTCTTCTGTTCCCATTTTCTTGGAACATTTGACTTGGAACGTTGGAAAATGTGGACTTGATAATGTGTACCTTGAACAAATAAATGAAGATGCCTCCTCTGTTTCTTCCTTCCATTAATAATTATGATTATGCTATAATACCAATGGTTAAGTATTTAACTCTTGTGACTATATTAACTGTTAAAAGACATTGACCATTTCACTGAGAGCATTCCTCTTCTATCTGGGATATCTAGACAGTCTAATTAATAAAATTTTGTTTTATGACTTATACTATAAAAACCTGCAACATTGAAATAAGAACTGACTTGAAGCAGATGATGTTAGCACTCAATGGTGCGACATTACAGCATGTCACTGGCATCTAACTGCTCCACTATACTGTACTCGTAAGAGATGGGAAAAGTACATTGTCACAGTGTTATTACAAAAAGTCATGACCTTACAGACTCCTGAAGCATCTCAGGACCCAGGCTCTATGCTGAACAGTGCTTCTAAATTTGTGCTATTTAAAATTCTTTGCTTATTCCATGGCTATTTCCCAATCTAAGAGCTGGGGGAAGCTAACTGTAAATGGTTGCAAAATGTTCCATTAATGATGCATGTATGGTGCCAGCCTCCCGACACTGCACGCATGTCCAGTCCAGCTTTTTGTCTACAGCGACTATTCAACTGCTCTCAACGCCTCCCTAGGATAAGACGGTTATAAGGGCATTAACTCATTCCTTTGCAACTAGGGCTTTTGAGGTGAATACTAGGGAAGGAAATGAGTTCAAAGTTGATACTCCTAGTTGAGCAATAAGAATAGTTTACTGAGACAATTCTGTCAGTTTAATTTCAGCTCCAATATTCCAGTAAATTACATTGAAATATGGAAAATGATGAGTAAATATGATTAATTTTGTTCTAATAACAATGTGTTGAAATAATTCTAGAGAGAGTAACTGAATGTGTTCAAGTTTATACATGGATTCAGTAAACATACTGGAAAGGAAAATAGTTGACTAACTCATAACCACTATTATAAAAATAATAATTACTAACACCTATTGAAAACTTGCTCTGTGCCCAATGTAAATCTTTTTTTTTAACTTGGCCCAGGAAATGGCACTATTAGTAGGTGTGTCTTGTTGGAGGAAGTATATCACTTTGAGCATGAGCCTTGAGACCCTTCTCCTAACTCTCTGGAAGCCAGTCTTCTCCTATTCGCCTTCAGAACAAGATGTAGAACTCTCAGCTCCTCTAGACCATGCCTGTCTGGGTGCTGCCATGCTTCCTGCCAAGATAATGGACTGAACCTCAGAACCTGTAAGCCAGGACCTATTAAATGTTGTCCTTTGTAAGAGTAGGTTTGAACATGGTGTCTCTTCTCAGTAATGGAAACCCTAACTAAGACACCATCTCACTAACTGGAAAGCCAGCAGATGAACACAGTGAGCAGTACTTTACACGATCAATAGTTTGTGTTTCAGCTTCTTCAGGAAGCTGAGCACAGACCTAGCCTCTACCCCTCTATCTGCTATATCATAGTTCTCAGACCTTCTGAATCAGAATGGACACTGGAAACATGGAAACAGGATTAACAGATGACAAAACAAAGACCCAAGAAGAAAGGTTGGCTACCTTTCCAAAAATAAGTGATTAGTGATGGTGATGCCAAGTTCAGACATAAGAAGGGCATAGGTGCTTACAGTCCCTTCATAGCTGCCTTTGCCAGGAGTCACAACAAGGATTCCCTCAAGTGGGAGGGCTGCTTCCTCTGACATAGATGCCAGACGTGGTGTGTAGGCCTTCTTGACTCCATGGGAGAAAGTAACCCATTCTAGGTACTCATTCTCTGGGTCTTCTGTCTTATATTCTCTTTATTTCTCTCTGACCCTCATAAGTTATTGAGTACCGACCCAATTTCCAACAAGGAAAAAAAAAAGGTATCTCATTTCCTCATTTCCAACCAGACTATGTGGACAGTCTGACTTTCTGACTTTCGGCTGACTTGGGTCCCCACGTGGTTCTCCCGTGGCTCACTAAACACACTTGCTATGCGCCTCTCTTTTTAGGAAGGCTTCTCTACCCCTCCTGTGGTACAATGGCACTCAAAGCTCTTTTCCAGAAAGAATTGGACTAAACCCTGCAACTGTATGTCCAGAGCATTTAACTGCAGCTTGGACTGGTCAGCACGACCCAAGACCCAAGACCGCCCCCACAAAGGAGATAACGTGAGCATTTCACTTGTCTGGCAGATACTTTCAGTCTTCTGTCCAACTCTATGATCGATGGAATTTTGGAAATATCTTCTTAAGCTTTCTACAATCTTGGGCTGATTTCCCTTGTTGGCAAGCCCTAGGTTTTCTAATCACCAGGGTTGATTCTTACAGGTGTTAGGGTTTTTCTTAATAATAATAACAACAACAATATGGTAATGAGACTTGTGGCACCAGCCAATGACTTGTGGATTTAAGTCGGGTCTCAGGTGGTTCTTGGGTTCTGTCAGCCCACACTAATCTTGACATGGTAAATGTTTTCTTTCGTACCCTATTTCCTCCAAATCGTACAAAAAAAACTACAGAAATAAAACGGAAAATTTCCAAATGTAATGAGGTCACTTTAAGAATTAAAAGGACATATTGTTTGTGTGTATGTGTAAAGGTGGATGCGGGGGGGCTGGGCGGAGCGCTTCTTTCTGACCCTTATCTCTGGACTCTTGAGCCCCCAGTAAAGAAAGACCTCAAAGACTCTGAAAGCTAGAAGGAAGCCTGAGATGCCTGGCGCTGAGCAAGCAGGCTTGGTCCCTCGCAGCCTCACCTTGTGAAACTTCCCCACCTTCCAGAAGAGGGAGTGTGGGGTCGGGGGACGGTAAGACAGAGGAGAAGATTTGCGAGTATTGGCTGGAGACAAGGGATGTTTGGATGTAGTAAGTAGGAAACAAGAGATAGGGCACCTGACAGGAGGCTGGGGGTGGGGTTGTGGGTTCGTGCCCGGGAAACCAAAAGGTAAGGGGCGGGGACAGCAGGTGTAGGAGGTTCAAGTCCTGGGTGGGAGGAGCCAGCTGGCGCCGGAATGATTCACCTTTCCCAGCCACTCTGGCTCGCCCCAACTCCGGATCTGGGCGGAGGGGCCGTAGGGCGTGTTTCCCCACCCCTTGCGGACTTCGGAACGGACTCGGGCAGGGTGGCGCCGGAACTTAAGTAGTCTCTACTGGACACCAGCCTGGTGGGTTCGAGTCCTGCAAGAATGCGCGCCCTGCCGACCCTGGACTCGCTTGCTAGAATGCGGCCACCTCTCGGGGACCCCAGGGCAGCGGAGGACACTCTCACCCCGCGGCCAGCGAACAAGAGCGCTGTGGAGAGACTGGCAGCGGACCGCGCCAAGTATGTTCGCAGCACGCTGGGATCTAGCCGGGGTCCTGTATCTGAACACAGGGTCCCTGAGGCCCCAGGGGTGCAGCACCGCAACCCGATCCCTTCGGCTCTTGCCCCAGCTCCTGTAGCACGCAGGGCTATCGCTCGAAAGCCTCTGAGACCTGATTCGTTGGTCATCTATCGGCAGAAATGTGAATTCGTACGAGGGTCAGATGCAGACTGTTCCAGAGTGGGACTGATGAAGAAGTTTTTCCAGGGGTCTGGCAAGGACAAAATGGCAGTGGCCCCTGAGACGACCAGGGTGGCGGATGAGGATAAGACGACGAAGGAAACAGAGGCCACTTGGACTAAGTCGAGCCAGGCAGCAGCCGCCAGACCAGCCTCTATGTTACCACCTCCAACCCCTGTTGTAGCCGTGAAGTCCCCAGCTGAGAAGACCAGGGTGGCGAATGAAGATAAGACGACGAAGGAAACAGAGGCCACTTGGACTAAGTCGAGCCAGGCAGCAGCCGCCAGACCAGCCTCTATGTTACCACCTCCAACCCCTGTTGTAGCCGTGAAGTCCCCAGCTGAGAAGACCAGGGTGGCGAATGAAGATAAGACGACGAAGGAAACAGAGGCCACTTGGACTAAGTCGAGCCAGGCAGCAGCCACCAGACCAGCCTCTATGTTACCACCTCCAACCCCTGTAGTAGCTGTGAAGTCCCCAGCCTTGCCTTTTGAAGTGGCTCCCAGGGTTCCTGTCGGATGCTCCGGTGTGCAGCTGCGGGTGTCGCGTAGCAAAGGATTGCAGCGCTCTCAGTCAGATCTCAGCTCCCGCTACTCGATAGCCAAGGCTGAGTCCGACACCTTCTTCAAGTATTGTGGCCTGGACCCTGACGTAGTGGAGGCTCTCGGGAGGGAGAACTTTTCTGCTGGATCCGACTGTGTTACACTCAAAGTGCGTAGCGTGAGCATGGCTGCTTCTGATAGTAGCTTTTCCAGGCACAGCGAGGACGGGTTGCAAGAAGAGGAACTCCTGGAGCAGGTGCCTAGCACCACCTCGGTAGTAGAAAGGAACGCCCGTATCATAAAGTGGCTGTTTACCTGCAAGAAGGCCAAAGAAACCCCCAGCCAGAAATTACAGGGACCTGCCTGATTGACATCTGATCCAGGTGAGTGCCAGGAAGCTGGAAGGTGGGGTTTGTGTTTATGCGTGCTGCTGGCTAAGCTGGGTGCTGGCCAATCGCAGCTCATGGTTAATGTATAGCTCCTACGGAATGAAGGCACCCATGTGCCCTCCTAGTGTTGAATCTGAGTGCCCGGAAAGGTCATTAAGTTAACTCTCTCCCTGCCGCCTTATTGTAGTTAAAATGGAAGAAACCTGAAGTACAAAAATACTTCCTGGCTGCAGTTTTACACTGCGGCCATTTCCCGTTTTGAAAGTAGGTAGCTTCTGAGCTTTAGGCCGCTACGCACCTGGACTGTCTCCTGCTGGGTCTTCCTGATGTCCTCAGGACATCCTTGGCCCCTGGTACGCCCTGATGTCTCACTTTCAGCAGTAAGAAACACTCCAGGCGCTCTCCTTCCTCAGGCTTTGAAGTGTTGAGACCTTAATATTTCTTTAGTATGAAAATAGCTGCATTTGAATTGTTTTGACTGAAGGCTCTGATCTAGACTGCATTCCAGTGTAAACTGCTGTGACTGTGTTTGTTTGTTTGTTTGTTTGTTTGTTTTTCCACTGGCGATAGTACACAGTATAAGCACCTGGTCCAGGATTTAACCATAGACTCCTCTATCCTCAGCCTGTAATAAAGAGGGAAGGCTGCCCACCCTCCCTCCTTCTAATTTGTTATGAATGTTCCTTTGGAGTAAAAAAGAGGAGACACTTTTATATGAGTATCCTTAAGAACAAAGCATTTAAACATTTCAATGGCTTTTTTTCCCCATTCTGCCTTTGAGAGCAAGTTACTATGAAAAAGTTTTTAAAAATCATTACGTTTTCTGGCATTGAGATAAATACTAACAGAAGAGACCTCACTAGAATGTGAATCTCAGGGGACAGCCCCCCAAGATGCATAGACTCAGCAACCTGTGTTTAAGAACAACAGAAATCCTTAAAGTACTGTTTAGTGGCCCTTTATACAGATGTAAAAATAGTAAGGAGGGGTGAGTTAACTTTTCTTAAATTCAGGTTCTTTCTTATAATGTATTGAAGATTTGCATGTTACGTTAGTACACATCCCCAGGGAATGTGTACAGATGATAATAATAAAGAGGACAACAAAAACCAAAAACCTATATCAATTTGTATTTGCACAAAATTGTCCTTGAATCTGAGATATGTGCATGATGGCAAGGGTGTGTCATGGTGTCACTGTGGGCATTGTGGCATAGAGAGAGGGAACCAGCAAAGGGCTTGATGTGTTAAAATAGCGGCTCGCGTCTGAACACAGCACACAGGGCCCAAACAGTTCCATATGTAAGAGGTTTATTGGGAGAGGTGGGGTAGGGGAGGGGCAGCAGAAAGAGAAGGGGAAAAAGGGGGGGAGGGGCATTCCCCTTATATGTATAGATAATGAAGTAACATAGGTAAAGGTGGGAGGAAAGCCAAGTGGATTCTGGGAACATGGTAGCTGTTGTCTTGGTAACAGGTCTGTAGGTCCCACCTATGTGATGTCACAGGTTTTGGAGGTCCTGATGCACACATATTAGGGCTGACTTGCTTTGTCTATATTTTTTAAAAAGGGCAAAGCCACAGCAAGAGAGTGCTCATCTTCTGTATTTTACTTTCCGTGTCATCAAATATCTGTATACTTTTAGTCTGCGAGCGAAACACAAGAGAAGAATTACCTGTTTGGAATATAAATAATGGTGAGGTAACACAATGACATAGAAATAAGCTGAAATAAAACCCAGGAGATAGTTGCCCAGATCTTCTCAAGGCTTCTGGCAGTCGCCACAGGAAGTTTACCTCATAACTTTACTCTGCTTCACCCACGAAGCAGTCTGTGCTATGTAAGCACTGCAGAGGTGTCTGGAACACTGGGACCATGAAGTGACAATCCCGGGCAAGATCTGAGCTCTCTGCGCTTCCTCCAGACTCTGTGTTCTCCAGAAAGAGCAAGTCCTAGTGGGCAGCACCAAAGCGTACAGCAGAGCAGAGCACGCCCACGCAGTTCTAACTCAGTTCCTAGGGTATCTGAAGATACAGAATCAAAAATCAAAATCTGTAAGGTCAGGTTTTCTTCTAGTTTGCATTTGTGTTGAAGTGGGGTTTTATAAAAGTTACAGAGCATTGAGATGAACAAGGGTGGAATTATGAGTGAAAGAATATAAATACCATTTATATCAGAGTCTCTCAACCTGTGGCCCATGCCCCCTTTGGGGGACAAACCGTACTAAAGGGTGGCAGCACTGGAAAGTTTGAACCATTGATTTACACGAATGTTTGGCTTTCTTAGTTAGACACTTATAAAACACAATAAAAGAAACATTCAGAATTAAAGTGCAAATTTATAAATGTCTTATTCAGTGGACTTAAACATTTGCTGGTCAACACTGAAACCAGTGTAACTGAAAACAGAGAATCATAGGATTCTCATCCCACCCACTCCACCCCCTTCTAGGGACATGAGGAGATGAACGGTCACGCATGAACCATTTTAGTAGTGTTTTCCAGGGTATAATTCCAGAGCGTTGACCTCCCATTTCCTGATTTTCAATGACCATCCTGTCCATCAATTTATCAAAGGATTACCTGCTGAAACTTAGGTTTTTCTGACATTTTAAAAATAAAATATATAAATTGCTGGTTTTAATGTGTGCATGAAAAGTGATAACTTGTCCTTCGGGATGGTTAAAGATAAACGCTGCTTGATTTTTGGACAAAATTTAAGATAGTCACAATTATCTTCACATTTCCCATTTGTAAAGAAAGGAGACCTGCGGAAGGACTAAACTGTCACATATTTGGAAGACAGATGTTGTTCCCATCTTCATGATCTACACTGGGATCTCTAGTCTACACTGGGAGCTCTCCAGGAACAGAGTGTAAACAAATAGCCCAAAGCACGAGGGCCGTCCTTCCCTGCTTCTCAGTCAGCACCCAGACATGTTGGAGCTCATGATCTTTGTTTGCCTCAAGTGTCCCAGTGGACAGCATCCCTTGCTATTAGTTTTGTCGTCCATCCCTAGAGCAGTTAACTCTGCCTTTGTCAGTATTCCACCCATGAGCTTTGGGAGGAAAGAGAACTTTCCAAATTCCAGGAAAAGGCTTGTACAGAGAGACTTTCTTTTTTTTTTAAAGAGAAGCCAGATAAATCTCTCTATAGACTTTTCTTTCAAAATTTGAAACACAAAAGATGTTTCGAAATAATAGAGCCGTCATAAAACCAAACACAGGCGAGGCCGTGCATTGTTGTACATGTTGCTGCAAATGAGAGCTTACTCACGTTTTATTTCTGTTTTCTCCACAGGAAGCAAACTTCCCCGGTGATGAACAGACCCATAAATTGTAGGCGTCTGAAACTCCAGAGCCATGTGTTTGGTGTATTCCAACAATACAGAGTTGCTGCTATCCTAGGAATAAAGCACTCTATTGATAAGGCTTATCTATTGGCCATGATGGCGTGCTGTGGGGAAGGTGGGAGGGCAGATATTAGAGACCACTCGGAGCGTTCTCCTTGCAAGAGGGTGTCTCAGAGGAACGGCTGAAGAAACAGCAGCTGCTGGAGTATATTTTCAGGACATTTGTTGGTCTGACTTAATGACAGTTTCTGCAATGTGTTTTGATAATATTTAATATTAATAAATCAGATATGTAGACATTTTTAAGGAGAAGAAGAAAGTATGGAATCAAGCATGGATGCAATGTTATTCTCCTTTCAACTGATTTATGCCACTTACTGTTCTGTGAGCACAAAGAGCAATTAGTCTACTTAAGTGCTATGGCTGAGACAGTCACCCAACGCACAGACTGGTTTCCAAGCCTCCCTATAGAACTAAACTTTTATTCCTGTTATACAACTGGTAGTATTTTGTAATGATGTGAGGAGGACATTTAAAATCACTTGAGGGCTTCATATTCATTTCGTTAATGCCACTGTCTGCTTGGCCATAAGTATGTGGAAGCACCCATTGAGAGATTCGTGAGAATTGAGAGCCTGCTAAAAGAAGTACTGTTTTGTACATAACAGTTTCTTGAGATTTAGCCAATATTTATGGGGTCCTTCCGTTAGCTCTTTAACAATGGTTCCAACAGAAAGTGCTCAGTAACACCCTCCTTCTTACCTTATAAAGGGGATAAAAACTGGCTCACCACATGCCTGAGGTCTGGTTCCACTTCACATACAGTGGAATTGCCTGCATTTGGCATCAACCCATTGTCTGCAGAGGATATGTTTTGAAGCAAAGACTGCCTCTGGGCTTTGAGAGGTTCTGCATTCTAAGTATGATTAACACTAAACCAGAAACTTGGTTCTGAACTTGTTTGTGATACTCAAAGTAAAAGAATTTTAGATTCAGAGTCTCCTGAGAGAAATTACGTGTGAACACCAACCCAAAGAAAAATTCAGTCTACTCTTTCAAAGTTTACTATATTTTATCAAAACATATTTCTTTAATCACAAAATCATATGCAATATGAGTGAACAATATGGAAGAAATTTCTCAATGCTAATATTTTGTGTCATGGCATTTTGGAATGTCCCTGCATATAGTTTTAAAAATGTATTATGTAATTTTTATTGTAAAAGTAGATTTTTGAGTTATAAAAATATTTATTTTGTCATAGCTAGTCCTCAGGTGTTTTGTTTTTTTTTTTTAATTTCACATGGCTTCTCTTTCATCAGTTCACCTTAAAATACTTTTCTCTTTTGTCATCTTTTCATGCATATTGTTTATTTGAATATTTTATCTTTGGTTTGCAAGTGGAGCTCTGTGGGGCTTGTTTTACATACATCACGGATGGTTATTCTTGGGGTTCATCCTCTCAGGGCAGCTTAGGAACTGTGTTTTGTGCTACCTGCCAGCACTGCTGTTTTGCATGTCACTGTATCGTATTTAATCTTAAAGGTTGTCACAATGACAGCAATTTGTAAGAGATCTTTTGGTATGTGCGGTTCTTTTTTTTTTTTTCAGGTATCCCATTAGTTTTACATGGGAGTGTCTTGAATGAACACTTTGGGGCCAGAGAGATGCTCAGCAGTTAAGAGGGCATGGGATTTATACGTTTTCCCCCTCTGGTAGTGAGTAAGTTACTGCTGCAAAGAAGAGCGTGTACGTGATGTAATTAAATGTTTTGGAAAGAAGAAAGAGAAAGCAATGATAGTCACTCAACGGTGACCTTTTGAACTGCTCTGTGGGAATAGAGTAGCAGTGTACAGATGGAAAGTGATTGGTGTGCCAGGGAACTTATTTATTCCATATGCAAATATTTATTATGTACGTGACTGTTACACTGGACTCTTGTCCCAGCGGTTCAGAGTTTGTAACAATGTCATGGCTGGTACTTCCTGGATCTTGACTTGTAACTCTCAGCAGGTGAGGCAAGCAACCCTGAAGTGAGAGTGTGTTTACTGTGATCCCTCCTAAGTGTGTCTTTGCCTTGCAAAGTTGTTGACTTCTTTGAAAGGAAAGCTTTTCAAGACTTGCCCAAAGGAGATGCAGGGTTTTTGAAGTCTTCAGCTCTCCTGGATATGGGCTGTAGCAAAACTATTGAGAGCATTTAGCTCTTGGGTTTTCTTTAAATATTTTGTGAATCACTAGTTTAAAAATACTTCTTTTCATGTTTTAGCACTAGCATTCATCACAGATAAATGAACATCAAAATAAAATACACTCATTAGCTCACTCAGGGGCAGCCCCTGTGCATATCTTAGGTCTGTTCCCCATATGCCTGACAGAGCTGGGTATGTGTGGTTCTGAAGGAAATGCGATCTAGCCTCTGTTGCTGAGCTGACCAGGCCAGGCCAGTTTCACTTGCAGTCTTGCTATGACTTATGCCTACACTGGAGATTTTTTTAAATTTCAGATGCTCATTGTCCATTTCTGTGGTATGCAAGCAACAGTGGTCTTGGCAAAAGTTACTTTCCTAGGACGACATTAACAGAATTCGTTCACTGAGGAATCCAGTGCTAAAGTTAGTACGCCATGCCCCTCCATCGCAGTGTGAAATGTGATAACAAAGAAAGAGAGGGGCTGGGCAGATGAATGGACTTCTGTAGATAACTTAGAGAAGTGGAGGTAGAAAGCATGGAGAGGAAGAAACAGAGCAGGGGAGGGAAGGAAGGGGGATGCTTGGTATCTGATTTATGGCCTTAGAGCCTCATCTTGTTCAGGCATTCTCCTTGATGGCAGTATGCCCGAACCATAGATGGATCTTAAAGTCCAAATTGTTTAAAGAGAATCAAACAAAAGGTAAGGGAAATAAGTGTGCCTTATTTTTAAAATGGTGGATAGATTTCTACACTAAGCTATGTGTAACTTTGAAGTTCACACTGAAGGAAAATCAGAGCACTCAGAAATGATGCCAGGAAGACCTGCTTCCATCTGCTTGCTGGTTACAGATTATATGGTGCTTCTGGTTGGTTGGTTGGTTGGTTGGTTGGTTGGTTTTATTAAGACTTCACTTGTCAAACTTGGGCAAATAATAAAGGGGTCAAGGTCACAAAGTATAGAGTGTTTTCCTAGCCTATTTTGAGGGCTGGTACTCAGACTCACTCCAGGATAAACAGCAGGCTTACCTATAGGTCGTGGCCAGTCAGGATAGTGTGTTAGGACTTGAGACCTTGTTTTCAACCTGCTTAGCAAGTTAGGATTGTAGAGTCAACATTCAGAAAGGGAGAGTGTGTCCAGGCATCAGGAGCACTCCCGTGTGGGCACCCTTACTGGTGTTCATAAGGAACCAAAAAAGAAATATCAGGTAGGCATCTGGAGGACTGAACACCCAGAATAAAGACAGTCATGACTAAAATCTGAGTGCAGCATAGGCCCCAAGGTCACCCAATTTCTTAGAGTACACTGTGTTCTAAGAGGTATTCCTTCCCCTTCCCTGTTCCTCCCGGGAGTCTAATCAAATGCAGGGAAACTTTAGTAGAGCCACCAGTCACACTGTTTGAAGAGATTTTCCAGTTTAGGTTCCAAGTCCTAAGAAAGCTGTCAGGGGAGCAGAGAGAGCTGCACACACTCAGAGGGATCCTTGACTGACAGTTTCACAAGCTCTCGGTTTCCCAGGAAACTTGTGTCAGAACCAAGAGTGCTCAGCTGTCACATCCACGCTTGCTCTACTCTCGGCTTGCAGTCTCGGAGGTCATGTCATCAGAACCAAGAAGCTATCGATGTTTCTTGACTGAAGGAACTGGCTGAATCCAGCTTCTCTTGTGTTCAGTGGAAGCACGGCTTGAGAAGAAACTCCTTAGGTGTGTTAGGTTTGCAGTGGGAGACATGTAGATGTTGTGCACGCTGCCCACACAACTCTAGTAACAGCTGCAAGTTCTATGGCTCTAGATATAAGGAAAACTTAGATCAAAGATCTATCAAGAGTTCAATCCCAAAGCTGCCTGACATAGATACTCTTCACTCAACTAGTTTATGAAAGGAATTTAATGTCTGCTGAGGATTCTTTCCTTCTAGAGGGCACGATCTGACTCAACCCACAGAAACCTAGACTTGAGCTGAGTTTTGTCATCATAAGCTACACTTGAATTTCCAAAACGATCTGTACTATGTTAGCTGAGGCTAGAGCCACAAGTGCTGCTGTGGCGGCCGCTGGCCCATACCTCAAACTTGAAAATGATTCAAAGTTTCAGATTTCCATATGCAAAGCCTTCAGAGAAGGGCTCCTTTTCGAGTTGATGTTGATAATTTTATGTAAGATGATATGTGTCTTTAAAGGAATAATAGAAAATTGAAGTGGAAACAAGCCAAGTCTTCCAGAGAAGCTTCAAACGGGGCTTATCGGAGCCCTGTGGAAGCCAACTGCCTGGTCAGATGTTGGCTTGCTTCCTTTTTTCAGCACAAGTTCTCCTGATAAGCTCAATGCAAAGTGTTCCACGTTTACACGAGGTGGATAAGAAGGCAGCAGCTTCTAGAACACATCAGAGTTGTCCAGCAGAACCCTGTTTGCTTTACTGGTAGCTGACCATTGATTTTTAGATAAATGGGAAAGGTCAGAGGAGAACAAGCACTGGACCTCCCCTCACCCCCTTACATTCCCTTGTAAGTACTGGGAAGTATGACAGTCTCAGGATTATAACTTTTTTTTCTTCAATATGAAAAGAAAATGTCTAGGCATGCACACTCTAAATACATGCTTACAAGTTGAATATATTTCAAGGCTAAACAAATATTACTCCTGCACAGGGAAGTGGAGAAGCCAGCCATCTGTAAACACTTTCACTGTGCAGGTAGAGGCATGAAGGAAGCATTACTCACCGAGTCCCGTTGCTCTGGGCAGAGTGAACAATTCTAGCTTTAAGGCCACAGGAAGTCCTGGACTCTGTTCTGTTGGAATTTTCCTCCACATCGTGAACTTCATGTTTGCTCTACTCTGTGGTCAGCACGCTGGCTGACAATAGAGAATCATGTCAAAGTGCTACCACAGAGCTGTAAGTCCTTCTTCAAGGGAAATCATATTCATTTGTAATGGAGACACCCAGAATCGTGAGACCTAGAGTACCGATAATCAGTATCCACAGGCAACGTTCAGTAGATGAGCTGTGGAAAGAGGGCAAAGAGGGCTTCCAGAGCATAGAACTCTGGGAGCTGCTTGGCCTAGACCACGGGTCATAGTTAGCTTCAGTTGTCTAACTTGTGTTGTGTGACAAGACTTTTCTCGGGAAGGTGCAACACACATGTCTACTCAGTCCACAGAGGGAACCCACAACAGACCACAGTACAGAGACCATCAAAGACCGGTTTGGTGGGCCAATGAGTTTTACTGGGGCTACATACAGGATATGACCAAGGTGTAACTTAGAGGAATAGAAATGACTCAAAGACAGCTGAATCACCAAAAGCCTGTGCTGAGTGGTGGAACTAGGTCACCAAAACTAGGGACCTGGAACACACCGCACCGCCTGCAGGTAGCTCAACAGGCTGGAGAGTATTCTTTCCAAGTGACTCTGGGACCCACCCTGTAGGAGTGGGACAGATCTTCATCAATGAAGACCAGGGAGTATAGACTGCAGCTCTTTTTAGTGTGTGCATGCAACCAAGAGTATTAGAGACAGGACTCCTCTGGGAGTAGGAAAAGTGGTGATTTGAGGTTGTCTTGTGAAAGTTGATCTAGAAGGTGTATGGGGGGGTTGCTGTAAATGCACATGTATCTGTACATGTTGATATTTACAAGTGTAAATAGGCACAGCACGAAACCAAAGAACACAGCCATTCTCTGTGAAGAGAATGAACAGTTTTTAAGAAAAAACAAAACCTGCCCAGCTGCCTCTAAGTAAAGGGCAACGTCCAGCTGCAAGAGGCTGTTGAGTTACTTAGAGCTGAATACTCCTGAGCACAGCGGTCAACACCTGAGAGATCAACACCTGAGGATCAACACCTGAGAGATCAACACCTGAGAGATCAACACCTGAGGATCAACACCTGAGAGATCAACACCTGAGGATCAACACCTGAGAGATCAACACCTGAGAAATCAACACCTGAGAGATCAACACCTGAGAGATCAACACCTGAGGATCAACACCTGAGAGATCAACACCTGAGAAATCAACACCTGAGAGATCAACACCTCAGCGTATCCAGTGTCTCCTCAGCCTGAAAGAGTCTCTACAATTATCACCTGGTTGTTACAGCGTCTGAAGACTTGGAAGTCTTCAGTCTACAGATCTAAAGTCTGGGTCCTGATCCAGGTCAGGATTGGGGTTAGAGGGTCTCTCGGGGTTACTCTTGCTAAGATAAAACACCATGACCAAAGCAACTTGTGAAGGATACAGTTTCTTTGGCTTACACTTCCATATCACTGTTCATCATCTAAGGAAATCAGGACAGGAACTCAAACAGGCCAGGGACCTGGAGGCAGAGGCTATGGAGGAGTGTGTTTACTGGTTTGTTCCCCATGGCTTCTTCAGCCTGCTCTCTTATGAAAGCCCAGAACCACCAGACCAAGGATGGCACCACCCACAATGGGCTGAGCACTCCCTTATCAACAGCTAATTAAGGAAACACTCTATATCAAGATCTTATGAAGGCATTTTCTCAGTTAAGGTTCCCTTCTTCTAGCTTGTGACAAGTTGACATAAAAGTAGCCACCACAGAGTGTTAGGATTAGAGTTAGTCAAACCTGCATTTTCAAACTTTATTACTTCATTGTTTTAAAGTCGTGCTCTCCTTGTAGCCTCCTACCTACAAATCTCAACTTTCAAGCTTACATTGGAAATTATTTTAAGGGGCTGGAGAGATGGCTCAATGGTTAAGAGCACCGACTGCTCTTCCAGAAGTCTTGAGTTCAATTCTCAGCAACCACATGGTGGCTCGAAACCATCTGTAATAGGATCTGATGCCCTCTTCTGGTGTGTCTGAAGACAGCTACAATGTACTCATACACATATAATAAGTAAATCTTTAAAAAAAAAAAAAAAAAGAAAATTATTTTAAATTCTGTTTTTGGGTTTTGTAGTTGCTGTTGTTTATTTGTTTTTCTTTCTTTTCTGTTTGATAAATAAAAATAATATTCCTGATTCGTCCACAGAACTGCTGCATAGTGAGCAATGTACTGAGCTGTTCAAAATCTCCTCATAGCCCACTTTGGCTAGCATTTAATGCAGTGTACACTGTAAAGCCCAGGAAAGCTCATCAGAGGTTCATATAGGGCCCAGCCTTGCGCCTCTGGGCTCCTGGACACCTGCTGAGCTTTAACCATCTCAGATCTACTTCACCTTCACAACCAGAATTAAAACTACTTTCAACGACTTCAGTTAAAAACAAAAAAACCTTAAAAGTTATGCTTAATTATCATGAGAATGTTTTATATATGTTAAAATTGTTTGAAATGTACAAAATTACAAAGTATAGTAGCATATAAATATATCTCAAATTGTTACTATTTTATACGGGGTCCGACTTATCAGGAAAATCTATTAGTAATCTTATGGTAATTTAGCTAACATGGAAATTTTTAAAAATTTTTTATTTAATATTTCCATTGCCTTTTCCTCCATTTTCTCCTATTCTGGAGGAAAAAATATACACACACACACATGTGTGTGTGTGTAAATATGTGTGTGTGTGTGTGTGTGTGTGTGTGTGTGTATTTTGGGGGGAGTGACCATGACTAATAGCAGTGGAAAGAGAGAGAAAGCCCTTTTCTTTTTAGCAGTCTAACTATAAGCTCTAGGAAATGCTAAAAGCTGACCCAGGTCACATGAAGATTCTTCTGTGCCAAACAGGGCAGCATTACATCTTTTGTGGTTGCTTTTTTGTTTGTTTGTTTGATTTGTTTTGGGTTTTGGTGGGTTTTGATTTTTTGGTTTTTAATCAGGATTTTCATAAGCAGAACCCTTGTGGTTGTATGATTTTTGTTACATTTATTTCTGTGTGAGCAGGCATGCAGAAACTGAGAGGTAGGGCACACTACAGCTTGCAGGAATTTTTTTTTTTCATGTCAGCTTAAGCATCTCAGAATTGAACTCAGGTCAACCGGCTTTACAGCAAGTATGTCTTCCCAGTGAGCCATCTTGAAAGCCAAGATCCATAGAGTCTAAAGAAAGGCATAGTGAGAATGGTGTGGCAAGAAAGGCCAGGTGTGAGGTTCTGCAGGACACGACTTGGTTTCCATTCCTCTCACACAAAGGTTGATACACCATGGCCTTGTAGGTAAAAGCTGGCCTGTTTTAATATTGCCAACAAGCTAGTGATGGTTGGTAGCTCTCATTTTTCTTTTTATTTCTTTGCACATGCTAGGCCAGCACCCTTATCACTGAGCTACACCCTAGCTTGGTTTTTACTTTATTAAAGAGTTGAGAAGTAGAGTCAGAGACAGAGCTCAGCGAATAGGAGCACGTGCTCTTCTTACATAGGACATGAGCTCAGTTCCCACCCACATGGTAACTCTGTAACTCCCGTTCATAGCAAGCTGAAGGAGGAGCTAAGACAAGAACCCAGACTCCTAACTCTTCTCTAGTGCTTTCCCCTGAGTGTGTCATTCAGGGATCACAGCCATCTTTGCCAGCCATCTGTGCCTTTGGGCACCTTCCCAGTCCCTATCTTTTGACCCAGACCCATGTCACATCCTGTCATCCCTATTGCTGAGCCCTCCCTCTCAGCTGTCAATGTGCACACAGTTCTCCAAGGCGAGAGCTACCTGCATGTTAGTTGCCCTCCAAGACCTTGCATGCAGACGGTGGTAAAAGCAAGGGAGAAGCTTCAGGTCCACTTTCTGGTGTAAGATATGAAGCCGAGAGGCTGGGGTGGAGCTCAAGGGCCAAGCACTGGCCTCAACACTCACCTGGTCTATCCCGAACACCACCACAACAAAAGCAAACCAACCTGGAAATCTAGGCCGGGCAAGCTAGTTTGTTTTCCACTTTGTCCCTGCCGAAGGGAAGAAAAGGGAGTTGTACTGAAGGACTATACTCATACACATACAATTAAACACACACACATCACGGTGTTCTTTAGAGGCTAAAAGAGGGTATCAGATTCCCTGGAAGTAGAGTTACTACTAGTGGCAAACCATGTAGGTGCTGGAAACCAAATTTAGCTCCTCTTCAAGAGTAGCAAGTGTTCTTAGCCTCTGGGCCATCTCTGCAACCCTACAGTAGAGTCATTTTTGAGGTGTGAATTCCAGAGGCCAGACCCAAAGCGAAGGGTGTAACGGTCTTGGGACTTAAGGTTCGGATACCTCCAGAGGAATTGCTAGCTCTTTGTAATCTCAGTTTCCCTCCTGATAGAAGGGGCTTGATAAGAATTGCTTCTAACTCCTGTCCTAGCACTGACCTTCGTTCGGAGCTACAGGATTTAAAATTGGGATATGTAGGTTGGAACCTGAAGTCCCAGGTTTGGGAGACTGGGTGAGGCAGGAGGATTGTTTTAGGCCAGAAATTCAGGGTCAACCTTGGCAAGACCATGGTAAGACCCAGACTCAAGAGGTAGATAGATAAACAAATGAATAATACTCATCTGGTCTGGGCCCAAAGCCTGTAATCCCCACTCCTTGGGAGACGGAAACAGGGAGGTCATAAGTGGGAGGCTTGCCTAGATTTGACTGGGCTGAAGAACAGCCTAGCCAATGTGTTCAGACCCTGTCACAAAATAACAATTGTAAAGAGGATTAAGGATGTAGCTCAGCAGTGGAGGGCTGCTTAGGATGTGCAAGGGCCTGACTTCTGCTCCTAGTACCACTTCACACAGACACACACAGAGACTCTCTCATTCTCTCTCTCATTCTCTCTCTCTCTCATTCTCTCTCTCTCTCTCTCTCTCTCTCTCTCTCTCTCTCTCTCTCTCTCTCTCTCTCTCTCTCTCTCTCTCTCTCTCATGATTCTGTTGAAGGGCTCTTTCCCAGGGGATGGCATTACCAGATGTGGTATTTATAAACAGCTAGTGTGAACTTAGCTCCCAGGCAGAGCTATTCAAAGTAGTTTGGAGCTATTCAAAGTAGGCCAAGCAATAGGTGTTGCAAAGGACAGCTCCAGACTGGCTGTGATAAGCAACAGAAATGAGAACAAGGCCCATCCCTAGAGCTTCCACAAGCCTCCCCTCAGTTTCTGCCCCACCTACCCCCTCCACCTCTCCCCACTCCCAACTCCCATCCCCACCCCAGTTACTCTGAGTGTTACCTGCTTTAGCCTCCAGGGAAATCTGGGCACCTTCTAACAGCTGATAGGAAGCAGGACTGGAGTTTGCATCCACATTCTTCTTCCAATGGCCCTTGCTGTAATCTCAGCAATGAACTAAGATTGTGACGTGCTGGGCACAAAGTCAGGGCCTGAGCATACCAGGGAAATAACTCTATTGCTGAGCTGTCTCTAGCCCCAAACCTTACTTACAATGATTGATATGTTCGTGTGTGTGTGTGTGTGTGTGTGTGTGTGTGGCATGTAACTATGCATATACATGCATACGTGTGCAGGACATTTGGAGTCTGGAGTCTTCCTTTATCACCCTCTAAGTTGTTGCCTTGAGACTGAGTCATCAGATCTGAAACTTGCTGTTTGGCTAGACTGGCTGTGTGAGCTCAGGATCTCTCTCTCTCTCTCTCTCTCTCTCTCTCTCTCTCTCTCTCTCTCTCTCTCTCTCTCTCTCTCTCTCTCTGTCATGCCTGTTTATACATGGGTGCTGGAGATTCCAACTCAGGTTCTCCTACTTGTGGGACAAGCAATCTCAACCACTAAGCTATCTCCTCAGCTCTTGTTTCAGGATCTCGTCCTCACTAAGAGCCCAGGCTACTCTTAAACTTGTGATCCTCCCACCTCTGCCTCCCAAGGGCCAGGATGTAAAGTGTAAGCTACCATATCCAGCATGAAGTTTTCATTCTAGGTTTTTCTGTAAGGATTTAATAGATTGAAGTCTTGCATTCGATCTTCAGTCCACTTTGAGCTAATATTCGAAAACGATATAAGGGTCAAATCTTATTCCTCTGCACATGGACATCCCAGTTTCCCAGGACCCATTCTTCAAAAGGGCTTTTCCTCGTGGGTAGGAGGGGCAATAGCTTAAAAGGAAAAAAAAAAAAACATTTATTTTCTTTTTTATTACTTATTGTGTTTGTGTGCTTATATGGTGCAAGTGCCCACAGAGGCCAGAGGGGGGCATCAGCTCCCCTAAATTTGAAGCTGCCTGTTGTAGGTGCTGGGATCCTCTGCAAGCACAGCAAGCCACCTCTTCAGCCCTGGAGGATGCTATCAAGGTGTTGTGTGCTGATGCAATGGTGTAGGGGAGTGAGGGGAGCAGGGAATCTGGGAATGAAAAGAGGGTTTCAGGAGGAGCAGCCTTTAAGGTAGCAGGATAGGCTTGGTGCAGAAGCGCAGTAGGTTTTCAGAGCAGGGCGCTGCACCCAGTGGTGGGGGAAAGGAGAAAGTGGAAAAAAAGAGGTTTCTATCATTGCTGCCTAAGAGATAGTCTCTTCCCCATGCCCTTAAATGGAAGATGATGGAGGAACAGCCAGGCACCCAGGAAGCAAGAAGACTCCTCTTGTATGCTAGGGCCAGACAAAAGCCTCTGCCTGTTGGTTTTCAAAACCAGTGCTGACTCTCCACCCGCAGCAGCAGCAT
Source organism: Mus musculus (assembly GCF_000001635.26). NCBI lineage: Eukaryota > Metazoa > Chordata > Mammalia > Rodentia > Muridae > Mus > Mus musculus. The sequence continues at coordinate 31,090,377 of NC_000078.6, forward strand.
CCTTTGTCCCTTTGCAAGCCGCTGACAGACAACACGGTGGATCTGTCCCACTCACCTCTGCAGCAGATTGTGGAACACTTCCGGGTCCCCAAACCTTGCTTCTGGTCAGCTTTACCCGATGCTTGGACCAGGACCAACAAAGGAGGGGCTGCCCTTGCATCCCTGAGGGAATTCCTTTGTCTAGTGTCACTTTGTAGGAGGGAGCGATTCCTTAAGGCCCTCCTTCGCAAGCCCTGGCTCCACCTACAAAGTCTGAAGCTATTGAAGTGTGGAGGCAGGTTTGTGCCTTTCCCCACTGGATTGTTGACAGGGAGTGACAGGGAAGGTCGTCACTTAAGATTAGGCCCCAGCAGCTAGGGAGGAGATGGGCTGGTCCCTGGCACCTCTCTTGGTGTGGAGATCTATCTAGGCTTATATATACTTAGAGGCTGAGCATCCAGGGTTCCTGTGGTCAGATGAGGATAGGAGTCAGATTTTCTCTCTTCCCTTTTCTGGGATGGAATGCTCTGAGCTGAACAAGGCCGGGTGTAGTATACTGGAGAGGTATATCTGGAGGTAAAGGTGGCTGAGAGGTCTTCTACCCACTCTCAGGTAGCTTGGATTATCACTGCTCTGTTGAGGACTGGGTCTAATGCTTCCTATTAATTCAACTCATAAAGCCCATGCTTCCAGAAGCTGGGTGTTCCCGCCCCCAGTTGGCTTTGATTGGTGAATAAAGAATTGCCGAGTGGCGAATGACCAAGCAGAGAGATGTAGCCGTCCAGCAGCCACAGGGCAGGCGAACTGGGTTTACCTGAAAAGGGGGCTGGAAAAAAAAAGGCAAGAGAAATAAGGCAAGAGAAGGATGAAGCCAAGACAAAGGTTGTGATCAAGGCTCAAAGTTTAATAATAAGCTTTGTGTATATAAAGGAAAAAACCCACAAAACCCATCCCCTTCTTCAGATGGAGTATGTTGTAGAGCAAGGTCAACACAGGCAGCCAAAACATCAAAGTTCCCATGGGAACCTGCAACGGCAGCCAAGACAGATGTCTCTGTCCAGGTTGATAAGACTTGTCATGGCGAATGTTCAAGGTCTTTTGAGTGGGAAAACTGCTCTGCCTTTTCAAGGCTGAGAAAGGCCTACTCAAAGCTGAGAAGGCTACAGGGAGACAGAGGAGGGACTTTTAGATTGTGCTGGCAAGAGACCAGGAAGAAGGAGGAATTCTGCCATGAGGATAGATAGGACCGACCACATGCGGGAGGAGGCAGGAGGGAGCCTGCCGGGATGTCGGTACAGGGGTAAGCATCCCCAAGAGGGCTCCCCCAAAAGTCCAGGGTAGCAAAGGGTAAAATATATATTTAGTAAATGTTAACCTAGGAGCCAGGAGGGGAAAGGATGCTAGCCAGGTGGAGTTGGGGAGAGGCTCAGCCATTGAGCTAGAGAGGCATATTAAAATTAATGCCAGTTATGTGTGTGTTTCATTCTGAGGCTCCAGAGCGACAGGGTGGGTGAATCGAGCCGCCCCCAGCCAGGAAGTAGCGAACGGATTTTAATTATTTACCACTACAGGCTCAGCATGGCAGCATGTTAGTAGAATTAAAAGAATAACTTGCTTATGCCAGGTAACTCCTAACTGTCTGACTGGCATTTGAGGTTTGTATGTTGGGTATATATATATATATATATATATATATATATATATATATATATGTATATATATATATATATTTATACATATATATATATATATATATATATATATATATATCCATTTGGGCATAATTCATCTTATCCTAAGCTAAATTTCCTGGGATTCCCCCTCCCAGCCAGTATTGACATTCACAAATCCTCCTGCCTTAGGGTTAGGGTTGGGGTTAGGAGTAGGGCTGGAGTTAGGGTGTCTCTCCACTCATGTCTAACTGCTCCCTGATATGGGTCAAGTTGTAGAGCTCTGTTAGTTTGATAGGGTCTGTGCTGGTTAGTGAATATCAACTTGACACAAACTAGAGTCACTTGGAAAAGGGTAATTTTAAGTGAGGGACTGCCTTTATCCTACCTTCCTCAGCATTAGAGTTAGGGTTGAGTTTAGGACTAGCATGATTGGCCACTCATGTCAAACTGTTCCTTGGTTGTGGGTCAATGTTGCAGAGTTCTGCTGGTTTTATAGGGTTGTGCTGTTTAGTATTTATCAACTTGACACAAGCTGGAGTCTTCTGGGACTTAAAGGACTGAGTCCATCTGATGTTCCCTTTCCCCAGCCTTGAGTAGGCCAAACAAACCCTAGACGGTTTTACAACCTGGCTGGCGCCTGGCCTTGCTGCATTTGCAATTCCCTAAGGAGCTTTGAGGAGTTGACCGCCTGCTGAGCTTGCTTTGCAACTCAATCCAGCTGACACAAAAGATCGGGTTTGTGGGGTTTCCCTATATAAACACAGAGCTGAATATTAAACTCTGAGCCTTGATCAGAAACCTTTGTCTTGGCTTCATTCTTCTCTCGCCTGCCCATCCTCTTTCATTTCCAGCCTCCCTTTCAGGTATACGCAGTTCATTCATACCTACTGAACAGCTACAAATGACCTGCCTCTGGGTTGGGGTTAGGGTTTGGTTGTCTGTCCACTCACACCTAACTGCTCTCTGAATGTGAGTCAAGGTTGCAGAGCTGTTGGGTGTGTGCTGGGTTAGGATTAGAGTGTGTGTGCATTTGTGTGATTCTGTGTATGTGTGTTTGTGTGTGTGTGTTTAAATGGGTTTGTGTATTTTGTGTGGGAGTATGTTTTGTGTGTGTTTTTACGTATGTGTGTATGTTTGTGTTTAAGAGTGTGTGCATGAGTATGTCTGTGAGTGTTTATATGAATGTGTGTGTGTTTGTATGTTTATGTACATGGTGATGTGTTTCTGTGTGAGTTTGTGTGTGTGTGTTAGTGTGTGTGTTTCTCTGTGTGTGACTATGTGCATCTGTGTGTCAGCATGTATAATTTTTAAGTGTGTTTGTATGTATGAGTATGTGTGTGAGTGTATTTGTTTATGTGAGTGTGTTTGTGTGTGCTTGGCAGTGGCTTTGTGAGTGTCTATATGTGATTGTGTATCTGTGTGTATGAGCATTTGTATGTGCATGATTCTATGCATGTGTGTGAGTGTATATATATATTTGTGTGTGAGTGTGTTTGAGTATGTGTGAATGTGAGTGTTTGAATTTGTGTTTATGTGAGTATAAGTGGGTTTTGTGTGTGTGTGTGTGTGTTTGTGAGTATGTGAATGTATATGTGAATGTGTGTATTTATATGTGTGCATGAGTATGTCTGTGAGTATATGTGTGTGTATGAGTGTGTTTTATGTTTTTATTCATATGTGTGTTTATGTGCCTCTGTATTAGTATTGTGTAAGTATCTGTGTCTCTGTCATGTGTGTTAGTGTGTGTCTTTGTATGTGTATTTGTGTGAGAGTGTTTGTTTCTGTGTGTGTTTGTGATTTTTATGTGTGTATATGTTTATGTGGCTATATGTTCATGAGTGTGTATTTGTGTTTGTGTGTGTGTGTGTGAATATGTCTGTGTGTGTGTTTCTGTGGGTATATGTGTTCTGTATGTGTATTTATGTGTGCATAAGTGTATGTGTCTGTGTGTGAGAGTGGGTGTTTGTATGTGTGTATGTGTGAATGTGTGAGGGCATGTGTGTGAGAGTGTGTGTATGATTGTGTACGTTTTCCTATGTGTGTATATGAGTGTGTGGTTCTGTGGTGAGGGTTTGTGAATTTTTTGTATGCTTGTGTGAACATATGACTATGCGTGTAAGTGGGTGTGTCTTGTATGTGGGAGTGTGGGTTTCTCTGTATGTGGGTGCTTGTTTCTGTATTTGTGTTTGTGGTTTTTATGTATATTTGTATATGTGTGAGTGTTTATGTGGATATATGTATATGAGTGTATATTTGTATGTGTGTGTGCATGTGTGAGAGAGTGTGTGAGTGTATTTGTGTGTATGGATGTCTATGTGGGTGTATGTGTGTATGAGTGTGTTTCTGTGAGTATGAGTATGTGTGTTTTTGTATATGTATTTATGTGTGTGTAAGAGCACATGTGTGAGAGTGTTTAAGTGTATGTGTATGTTTTATCTGGGCTTCTCTTAACTCCACTTGGCCAGCCCTCATAGCCATTCCTTCATCCTCCACCTTCTCTCCCTTGTGGTTCTCCTCCGACCTGGTCACTCCAAACCCACCTACCTCTAATCCCTCAGTAATTGGCTGTAGCCAATTTTATTTAGCCAATAGTTTTAAATCCATGAACAAGGTTTGCACAACAAAAGCTTGTAAACAGAGAAGCCACTTGTAGACCTAGATCTTCAGGTATATAATTTAACATTACAATACATAGCAACAGACCAAACCTCAGCATGTATGTGTAAATTTGTGTTTGTGTATATGTGTTTCTGTTTGCTTATGTGACTGTTTCTGTGTTTATCTGTGTGTGACCGTGTGTGTTTGAGTATGTGTGACCCTGGTAAGGCTGCAGCTCTCTCTGAGCGTGTTCCGTTAGGATCATCACAGTTTTGCAAGGGAGTTTATTTTTAGGTTAAAGCTTGATAGATTTCTCTCTCTTTGATTTGAAATATACAGAGGATGCAAAGTAAGAGTTCTCCATTAATCAATTACCTACAAATTAGTATTTACTCCAGTATAGTCTCTATATTGGGTTAGGGTTAGGGTTAGGGTTAGAATGATATTAACAAACAGTGAGTCTAGAGTTGTAATAAAACATGTTTGTCCTTATTTTTAGAAGTGCATTACAGTACTGATCCAAAGGCTTTCTTCAGGAAAGATTTTATAGATTTAACAATACCTTAACATTAGGAAAATTCAAAGGTAACAAACTAAATCTTGCAGGGTGTGCTCTGAGATAGATGCCTTTTTTTATATAGTTAATGCTTGCTGTGTCTTGTAGTCCCACCCCACCCCCTACAGTATTACAGAATGTAATTTTAGACTGAAAACTTGCATCTTTTAATTCATAAAACATGAGTTTTATGCTTGGCCATCATTTCCCAAGGGCTAAGTCTGCTTTGGAAAACACACTTTCAAGGGTTACTCGCAGTTATTGAGGTCAAATTGACTCTTCTTACATATTCAAAACCTTTCTGAAGTCAATTTATGAACCTAGACCTTCATTAGTATTTATCCTTTTAGGCATTTATCTTTTCTGAGGGCATCCACAATTGGGGATCATCCTGAGTTATCAGGCAGTATTCACAGGCAGCCTACATTTTGCTTCCCTTCTCTGACACTAGCTTTACATGCAAAGGACCATTTCTTTCTATTTTCAACTGGCTCAGATACTGGTCAGGTAAAGAATTAAAAGTTTTATTTCAAGCCAGTTCTGTCCTATTTATGGTTGATTAGTCCCATATAAAACACTTGTTACACATTATTAAGTAGCTGATTTGTTCCAAGTTAAAAGATCCTAAAATCACCACAGCTAATGCCCAAATTGAAGATTCATAATTGTCCAGTAGTTATGTTTCAAGGACACACCTTGCAAAAAAACACATGTTAAACTCTATTTGGAATTCTAAATAGTTCCACAGTAAATAACAAAAATTACCCACTAGGTCTTATTTTGTCTCTTCATGTTATTGCCTTGTTAAGCCTTCACAGAAATGCTTGTTTAGAATATAAGTAGCCAAATAGTGGTTTTAGCACTGGGTCATGAATGGGCTACCAAAGGTCGGTTTGAACAAAACTCTTGGGAGTGTGTGTGTGTGTGTGTGTGTGTCTGTGTCTGTGTGTGTCTGTGTGTGTGTTGAGCTATTTGTTTGTGAGCTAAATTCTTCCTTTTCTTCAACATGAGAAAGAATTTTAAGAATCGGGCTGGTGAGATGGCTCAGTGGGTTAGAGCACCCGACTGCTCTTCCGAAGGTCCAGAGTTCAAATCCCAGCAACCACATGGTGGCTCACAACCATCCGTAACGAGATCTGACTCCCTCTTCTGGAGTGTCTGAAGACAGCTACAATGTACTTACATATAATAAATAAATAAATCTTTAAAAAAAAAAAAAAAAAAGAATTTTAAGAATCACCAACTATAGTCAACTTGTTGAAGAACAAACTAACAGTAGTTTGTAAATTGATAATGAAACATATATTAAGAACTTAACAAATTCAAAGCATTTGGTAAACGTTTTGTCATGTGGATATTGAATTATTTTTTAAATATGACACAGTGAAGATCTTTCAGACAGCTAACATTAATATTTAAAAAGCTGTCCTGATCAGTACAGGTAAGATTAATAGTGAATACTCTACTGGTTTTACCCTAATTAAAAAGGAGTCAAAAATTTTGTTTCTGTAAAAAGGAACCAAGGAATATAAAGGTAGTTATATTCTTTCTTAATTTGCTTCTTAACGTTCTTATAATTCAGAACCATTTAAGACATTATTTCTAAGAAATTTCAAATCCCAAAACATATCTGAAACATTCTTGTTTATTTAAGCCAGCCACTGATACATGTAATATTTTTGTATAAATAAGAAAAGGATTTTTAAAATACTACATAATATGTGTCTTCTCTAGTCACACAATAATAAGTTGGCTTTGTAATAAATTGGATTGTTTTTCCATTGTTATAATAAACGCATCGCATTTCATGCTACATATTATTATATTATTATATAGTTCAGTGTCACCAAAGTGTGATTATGTCAAAAATACAATATTCAGTTACTTCCATTAATTTTTAAGACTGTAGTTAATGTTACCTGGGCTTTTTCTTTTCTGTAATTTCTTAGTTTACATATACTATGGAGTTCACATATTGTCTTACTGTTATCTTTAAGCATTTGTCACGTAATGTGAAATTTTTGACAAAATATATAATAAACTCACTGAATAACTTTTAAAAAGTCAGTGGATTTTGAGTTTTATAGGCAGTGCTAGGGAATGAACATTGCCATTGTGAGCACTCTAGGCAAATGCTCTCCCGATTGGGTATGTTGCCAGCATCGTTTTCCCTTTGGTCGGATTACTCAGCATAGTATATGATGACACATGGTTTATATGTTGCAAGACATAACTTCCAGAAAGAAATGCCACAGTAGGAGGAAAGCCAAGCAGTGTCACTGACTGCAGGATCCTGGCCCATTGAATCTGGATAAGATTCTAACAGTGCGAGGAACAGTACAGAGCATGTGCTTCCGGCAGCTCTCATCACAGCATCTCTCATACCTGCCTTACCTTTTGAAAGTGTACCAGGGAATGAATAGGGTAGACAAATGACTCTCTTCGCAGAAGAGATGAGGTGAAGAGAGTCAGTATACATGGGTGATTTTCTGTCATATGATTTCATCAAAGTATTACTGCACTTTTCTTTGTGGTGATGAGGATTGACTGAGGGTTCCCACACTCTTGAGTGTAGGCTCTCCTATAGAGACACATTCGCAGTCCATTGATGTGTGGGGCAAATGCTCTACTCCAGTCATGGGCAATGTCAAGGAGGTTACACTAGACTTTCACATACTGTAGACAAAGTGAATGAGAATTGTTTTGTTCCCGTTTGGAGTGCAGGATGTTAGCATACAGTGAAAGCTTGACTCACTCAAAGGGTCATAGTGGAAACATAAAAGTGTTTCAAGGGAGGTACTACTCCCTTGGACTTGCTGTAACGTATATGTAGTGTGTGTGTGTGTGTGTGTGTGTGTGTGTGTGTGTGTGTGTGTGTGTGTGTGTGTATACACATACACACATAATTAGAAGTCAGTGAGTTAGTTCATAATATTTGTGTGAGTTAGCTGTTGGCAAGACTGGGCCACAGAAAGGCTGACTGGAGGTTCCCTTGGGCGTTCCTTCAGTAGTGGCCGTTTGGAGGTGGTTCTGAAGAGCAGGTTTGAAGGCCAGTCTACCAGATCCCCAGCAATGGTAAAAACCTAACGAAGAAGGAGAAAATGAAGCTCTTGTCTCAAAGCTTACGAACCACAGCTCCTAGCACCTGTAGCTTCTAGCTGTAGTCATGAAGGCATAGAGCCAGGGTAAAGTATTGCCCTCCTGTGAGTTTTGGCCCAAGTTCTGAGTTATAAGGACTCAGTGTTTCACAGAAATGCTTACTGAGCACAAAACATTCCAAGTAGCGGTCTCAGCATTTATTCACGAATGAAATATTTTAAAAAGCAGCTTGAAAATCTACAAAACGTGGTGGCTTCTGAGAGCACCAGAGAGAGATGCTTTGAGGTAAAAATCAGTTTCATGGTCTATCAAACTAACCTCTTGTCAAAGAGTACCAGTCTCACTGAAATGTCAACAAACTATCACGACAGAGACAAAGCAGTGTTGCTGTAGGGGCACGAGGGATGAATGAAATAGGAGTACTCACTACATGAGCAGGGAAATGGAAAACCATCATTAATGCAGTCAGTCAGCAGAACAAGGCATATGAATGAACCACCCTTCTCCTTCTCCTTGCATGCACGTGTGTGTGTGTGTGTGTGTGTGTGTGTGTGTGTGTGTGTGTGTGTAAGGCTGTTCTTGTATAACCAGAGGCTAAACTCTCCCCATGTCTTCAACATGAGAAAAAGCTGTAAGGAAAGCAGTCAGCAATCATAATCAACTCTCAAAACACAAATCTATTCAGTTTTGAAAACTTCTAATTATAGTACATTAGTAAGTCATAATAAGAATTCGGAATATTTTAGTAAATGATTTCTTATGAATGTTAAGAGGATTCTCATATGTCATAGTGAATACCTGAAATAGAGCCAAAACTGACAGCTGGAGCGCCTGTCCAGGGCATGGCAGGTGAGCTGCTGGGGTGGGTGTCTTCTGCAGGTGTTCTTCTCCTAGTGACAAAAGAAGAGAGAGAAATAGAAATTCACAATGATCCTAGTAAAACTTTACTATACAAACATCGAAAAGTTTAAAATTCCTGATTTTTTTTTTATTCCTGGTACCACTACTACAGTTTACAGGGCAATATACCTGATGTAATGAGAAGAAAAAGACAAAACTACAACAGATAAGAGACCTCAGGAGCATACACCTAATTGACACTACGTTGCACTAATCAATAGCTGTACTTTTTGCAAACCATGGATATGACAATACTGAACAAGAAGGGTTTCCTGTTTAAGCTGCAGTAACTTTTCTGACTATGGATCATCGTTCCTTCTGCGGCAGATTTTTACAGTTCCTCTAATGCATTTGGGACGACTGTCTCAAAGTAACCTGCAGCTTTCCTGACAACTCCTCGCTCTCTCCTGATAAGAACTGTAGCCGTTTCTGTTTTATTTTAAAACCTTCTGCTACCATATCCACCACTTCCACCTCCAAATCCATAGCCACCACCTCAGGGACTGCCTGAGCTTCTTCCACCAAAACTGCCCCCCTTCATGGGTCCATAATTTGATTGTTGCTGTCCACTATAATTTCCAAAGTCATTGTAGTTCCCACCAACACCATAGTTACCGCCACCAAAATCTCCTCCTTCATTGTAACCATCATATCCTCCTCCTCCACCTCTACCACCACCATATCCATCACCTTGGTTTGCATAACCTCCATAACCTCCTCTACCGCTGTAACCAGGACCACCACCATAGCTGCCACCATCACCTCCCAATCCATTATATCCACCATCACCACCTCCATAACTACCTCCGCTGCCACCACCTCCACCACCATAGCCACCTCTTCCACCAAAGTTTCCTCCAGGAACAAAATTTCCTCCAAGACCCATAAAGTTGCCAGATCTACCTCCACAGCCTCTCTGTGATGCAGCAGACTGCATCTCTTGTTGTAAAAGGGCCTTTTCGCTTCACAATTATGTCCATTAAAAGTGTGGTATTTCTGAACAACAATGTTATCAACTGTCATGATCATCAAAGATTGCAAAACCAAGTCCTCTCTTTTTTCCCCGTCCTTTCCCATAACTTCTATGACTATCTTGCCATATTTTTCAGACTAGTCTCTCAGATTATATTCTTCTGTATCTTCTTTAATACCACCACAAATCTTTTCTTCACCATTCAATGGCCCCAGGCTTTACAGAATCCTCTCGAAACAGCTCTCTTTGGTTCCACCACACGCCCATCAACCTTGTGTGGCCGAGCACACAGTGCAGCATCCACCTCTTCATCACAAGAGTAGGTCACTAAATGAAGTCCCTGGAACATTTTGTTTGGGGATCTCTCATTCAGTATGTAAGGATGCCCCATTTCTCAAAATGTTTTCTTAAGCTATTGTCTGTGGTTTCAAAGCTCAGACTACCAATGAACAGCTTCCTCAGCTGCTCAGGTTCCTTTGGATCATGGCCCTCCATTTTGAAACTGGACTTGCCTCTTTTAAATAAAGTTCAATATGATTACATATTTCTTTAAAAAGATTCTATTTATTATTATTATGTGAGTACACTATAGCTGTCTTCAGACACACCAGAAGGGGGCATCAGATCTCATTACAGATGGTTGTGAGCCACAATGTGGTTGCTGGGATTTGAACTCAGGACCTTCAGAAGAGCAGTCAGGGCTCTTAACCGCTGAGCCATTTACTCCAAATTAAAGTTTCAATAGTAGAACAGGTAATAGCAAAGTCCAGGACTCATAAGTTCCTGGTCACTGCAACATTTCAAGGATGCATCTTACAAAACCGATGAGTTACATTTACTTTGGATTCCTAAACAGTTCTACAGTTTAAAAAGGAAAAGAAAAGAGAGAGAGAATGCTAAGGTTTTCTTTTTCTTTATTTTTTCAGTCATCCTATTAGCTAGTTATGTCTTCATAATAATCTGATAAACTAAGTAGCAAACACCTCAATTCTTAGGATATTTTGTGAGTCAAAGATAAGTAACTTAGCAAAAAAGCGAAGCAATTGGATTTGGAGACAAGTCATCTGAGCACAAGACTTCGAATAGACTTAACGCACAGACACAGTTTCCATCTCCTTGAGACCATTTACCTTCTGTGTTTCTTAATTTTAAGAATTATAGAGCTTGCCATTTTTAAGCACATTATGAAATTGTGGGTTTGCACAGCTGATATGTTGTGAAATAGAGTTAAGAACTCAGGGTTTCAGATAGATGGCCCCAGATTCAGGCAGAGTAAGTGACTCATTTCCTTTTAAGGGTCATGAAGTTGATAGGAGATTGAAGGATATATACTGGATCTGGGAGCAGTTAGAGGTAGGCATGGGAAGAGTGGCCAAAATGCTTTTCATATTAATGTTTGCGGGATTTCCTTTTTTTTTAATATTTCACTGTGAAGTAATGCCAGCTAAAGAATCCACACAGAACTCTGTAGGTGAGAACCTTCATGGCCATTTGCCCCAGCCACTCCTGCTGTAGAGAGAGAATAAGCAAATGACACTCAAAACAAGATACATGCCCCACCCCCACCCCAGACCACTCCTCGGCCTAACCTCTTTGGGTCTACAGATTGTAGCTTGAGTACCATTTATTTAACAGCTAATATCTACGTATACATTAATATATACCATGTTTGTCTTTCTGAGTATGGGTTACCTCACTCAGAATGATCTGGGTTTTTTTTTTCCCTAGTTCCGTCCATTTGCTTATGAATTTCATGTCATTTTTTTTTACAGGAGATAAGCAATACTTTATTGTGTAAATTACCGCAATTTCTTCATCATGATTTAGTTGAGGAATCTCTAGGCTGCTTCCAGCTTCTGCTTATTACACATAAAGCTGCTATGAACAGAGTTGAGCAAGTGTTCTCGGATGGCGTGTCCTTTGGTTATGTGCCCAGGAGTGCTATAGTTCTCCTCACTGTCTTGTTCTCTCTGCCCCTTCTCTCCCTGACCTCTTTCTCTCCCTCTCTCCCCTTCCACCCTCCCTTACTCCCTCACTCTCTACCCTCCACTTTCTGCACATATTTATATTCTCTCTCTCTCTCTCTCTCTCTCTCTCTCTCTCTCTCTCTCTCTCTCTCTCTCTCTCTCTCTCTCTTCCTCTCTCCCTTTCTCTCTCTTTCTCTCTTGCCTATAAATATCAACATTTGATTAGAGAACTTGTTTTGCTTGTTTGTTTTGTTTCTTGTTTTTAAAGAGAAGGACCCCTAAATATCCCTGGATGGCTTGGAACTTGTTTTGTATCCCAGGATGGCCTCAGAATCACAGGGATACACTTTGTTCTACCCTCTGAGTGCTGGGGTTAGAGGCGTGCAGTACTAACTCCTGCCTTTGAGGATGATTGCTTACTGATGTCCTAGTAGATTTCTGTTTCTAGAACTATATACTACATCTTGATTTATTTTAAAAAAAAAAAACTTCTTTATTTCCTTCTGTTTTATTTTCATTTTTGAGAACTTAATATTCACTCTCTTCTGTAAATAGATTAAAAAACATGTAGAATTTCAGGATTTTTAAGGACCCAATGATGTAGCAAAATGCCTGTTTGTACTTCTTGTGTTTAACTTCCTGACCAAATGATTGTTCTATTGGGAGGCCTGAAGTTCAAACACATGAAAGTAACTTAAGTTGAGATAGCAAGTGCAAGAAATGAGATTTGTTCTCTAGCATCTTAGTTATAAAGCTGGTAGTCAGCAATACCTCTCCTGGGCATATATCCAGAAGATGCCCCAACTGGTAAGAAGGACACATGCTCCACTATGTTCATAGCAACCTTATTTATAATAGCCAGAAGCTGGAAAGAACCCAGATGCCCCTCAACAGAGGAATGGATACAGAAAATGTGGTACATCTACACAATGGAGTACTACTCAGCTATTAAAAAGAATGAATTTATGAAATTCCTAGCCAAATGGATGGACCTGGAGGGCATCATCCTGAGTGAGGTAACACATTCACAAAGGAACTCACACAATATGTACTCACTGATAAGTGGATATTAGCCCAAAACCTAGGATACCCAAGATATAAGATACAATTTCCTAAACACATGAAACTCAAGAAAAATGAAGACTGAAGTGTGGACACTATGCCCCTCCTTAGAAGTGGGAACAAAACACCCTTGGAAGGAGTTACAGAGACAAAGTTTGGAGCTGAGATGAAAGGATGGTCCATGTAGAGACTTCCATATCCAGGGATCCACCCCATAATCAGCATCCAAACGCTGACACCATTGCATACACTAGCAAGATTTTATCGAAAGGACCCAGATGTAGCTGTCTCTTGTGAGACTATGCCGGGGCCTAGCAAACACAGAAGTGGATGCTCACAGTCAGCTAATGGATGGATCACAGGGCTCCCAATGGAGGAGCTAGAGAAAGTAGCCAAGGAGCTAAAGGGATCTGTAACCCTATAGGCAGAACAACATTATGAACTAACCAGTACCCCAGAGCTCTTGACTCTAGCTGCATATGTATCAAAAGATGGCCTAGTCGGCCATCACTGGAAAGAGAGGCCCATTGGACACGCAAACTTTATATGCCCCAGTACAGGGGAATGTCAGGGCCAAAAAGGGGGAGTGGGTGGGTAGGGGATTGGGGGTGGGTGGGTATGGGGGACTTTTGGTATAGCATTGGAAATGTAAATGAGCTAAATACCTAATAAAAAATGGAAAAAAAATAAAGCTGGTAGTCTCCTTATTTATCCATAGGTATGTGAGTAACATAATGGAGAACATGGGTAGTAAGGCCATGGACAAGGGTCAGCATGGAGTTAGCAAGGTCATCTGGTAAAGGAGGCTGGGAGTGAGTTTGCAGTGCAAAGTGGAGCCTGAAGAAGATCACTTTAGGTAGCAGCAAGGATTTTAGAAAGTTATCAAGATAATGAGGTGTTTGGCCAATTTGACAGCAATAATAGTAAAGTTCAGATCTAGACATACTAAAAATTATTACAAATGCACATTAAAACCATGAATTGAAGACAGTCCTAAAAACACTGTTGCTGTTTTGACTGCCTAATTAGAGGACCTGAAAATGTCCAGGTGTCTGTTAAAGGGCACAAGTGGGGCTGGGGAGATAACCCTGCTAATGAACTGCATTGTCTGTAAACATAAGGTACTGAGTTTGATCTCAGCACACAAAGAAAAATCCAGGCATGATTGCTTATCCAACCATCATCAAGTAGGCAGAGATACACTCATCTCTATGGCTTGCTGAAAAACCAGCCTAGAAGAATTGATTTGTCCCCTGTTGCAGTGAGACAACATTCCTAGACACACACACACACACACACACACACACACACACACACACACACACAGGAGAGAGGGAGAGAGAGAGAGAGAGAGAGAGAGAGAGAGAGAGAGAGAGAGAGAGAGAGAGAAGAGATTAATAGCCAATGTATTGACTTTTGCCTACACAAATTGCCTTTCTTAAAGTTTAAACTGATTTCCCCGAAAAAGTTTATAAATTTTCTTACCCAAACTGAAATAAATTCACTGCCTAAAACAAGACAAAAAATTGTCTGTACTTTCTCCAATGGCTAATTCTGGTTGAAGACTAATTACTTTATGTCCTCTTTATTGTTATTCTTCACCTGGGAAAGAATAAATGCTGATGAAAGTTGATAAAAGAATATCAGGTTCCACAAGCACATCTGATGCAAAGACACCATTAAGGGATTCAAATTATGTGGGTGTGTGTGACTTTATCCACTTGTTGCAAGGTCTCTCACTGACCCTGGAGTTAGACTTGAAGCAACAAGCCCCCATGATGCCCCTGTGTCTACCACCCACAGTACGGGTGTTACATGTGCATGCCCAGTTTTTTTATATGAATGTTGATGATTGAAACCCAGGTCATTGTGTGGGGACAGTAAGTACTCTTGCTTACTATTCTCTGAGTCATCTTCTAAGCTTCTGACTTAAAAAACAGCAGCAACAACAACAAAAAAAAAAAAACTATGTGTGAGTCTTACTCTTGTTTTTTTTTCTTTTAAAGATATGAGATAGATCTATTTCGGTTATAAAATAAGTTAACAAAAAATTCAACCACAAAAGGTATATATCAGAAAAGATCGGTTGTAAATGTTTATCAAAAATTAATGTGAGATATTAATGGCTATGGCCTACCACTGGATTAACTACTCGAGTTAAATCATTTGTTTCACACATTACAAGGAGATTCAGACCTAAACAGTCCAAGATGGTTAACAGCTAAAGCAAAGAGATAGTTAACTCTGGTAGAACTGAGACTGCAAGAAACATATATCATATAGATTCCAAACTTGATTGTATATTGGCTATTTTGCCTTCAATTCATTCTCCTGCTGGACTCATTGTGCAAAGGGAGGATAGAATTATGGAATGGACTTTTTTTTTCTTTTTTTTTATTACGTATTTTCTTCAATTACATTTCCACTGCTATCCCAAAAATCCCCCCCCCTCTCCCCTACCCACCCATTCCCATTTTTTGACCCTGGCATTCCCCTGTACTGGGGCATATGACGTTTGCCTGACCAATGGGCCTCTCTTTCCAGTGATGGCCGACTAGGTCATCTTTTGATACATATGCAGCTAGAGTCAAGAGCTCTGGGGTAATGGTTAGTTCATAATGTTGTTCCTCCGATAGGGTTGCAGATCTCTTTAGCTCCTTGGTTACTTTCTCTGGCTCCTCCATTGGGGGCCCTGTGATCCATCCAATAGTTGACTGTGAGCATCCACTTCTGTGTTTGCTAGGCCCCGGCCTAGTCTCACAAGGGACAGCTATATCACCGTCCTTGCAACAAAGGCTTGCTAGTGTATGCAATGGTGTCATCGCTTGGAGGCTAATTATGGGATGGATCCCTGGATATGGCAGTCTCTAGATGGACCATCCTTTTGTCTCAGCTCCAAACTTTGTCTCTGTAACTCCTTCCATGGGTGATTGTTTCCAATTCTAAGAATGAGCAAAGTATCCACACTTTGGTCTTCGTTCTTCTTCAGTTTCATATGTTTTACATATTGTGCCTTATATCTCGCTATACTAAGTTTCTGGGTTAATATCCACTTATCAGTGAGTACATTTCATTTCAGTTCTTTTGTGATTGGGTTACCTCACTCAGGATGATGCCCTCCAGGTCCATCCATTTGGCTAGGAATTTCGTGAATTCATTCTTTTTAATAGCTGAGTAGTACTCCATTGTGTAAATGTACCACATTTTTTGTATCCATTCCTCTGTTGAGGGACATCTGGGTTCTTTCCAGCTTCTGGCTATTATAAATAAGGCTGCTATGAACATAGTGGAGCATGTGTCCTTCTTACCGGTTGGGACATCTTCTGGATATATGCCCAGGAGAGGTATTGCGGGATCCTCCGGTAGTACTATGTCCAATTTTCGGAGGAACCGCCAGACTGATTTCCAGAGTGGTTGTACAAGCTTGCAATCCCACCAACAATGGAGGAGTGTTCCTCTTTCTCCACATCCTCGCCAGCATCTGCTGTCACCTGAATTTTTGATCTTAGCCATTCTGACTGGTGTGAGATGGAATCTCAGGGTTGTTTTGATTTGCATTTCTCTGATGATTAAGGATGTTGAACATTTTTTCAGGTGTTTCTCAGCCTTTCGGTATTCCTCGGGTGAGAATTCTTTGTTCAGCTCTGAGCCCCATCTTTTAAGGGGGCTATTTGATTTTCTGGAGTCCACCCTCTTGAGTTCTTTATATATATTGGATATTAGTCCCCTATCTGATTTAAGATAGGTAAAGATCCTTTCCCAATCTGTTGGTGGTCTTTTTGTCTTATTGACGGTGTCTTTTGCCTTGCAAAAGCTTTGCAGTTTCATGAGGTCCCATTTGTCAATCCTCGATCTTAAAGCACAAGCCATTGCTGTTCTATTCAGGAATTTTTTTCCCTGTTCCCATATCTTCGAGACTTTTCCCCACTTTCTCCTCTATAAGTTTCAGTGTCTCTGGTTTTATGTGGAGTTCCTTGATCCACTTAGATTTGACCTTAGTACAAGGAGAGAGGAATGGGTCGATTTGCATTCTTCTACATGATAACCACCAGTTGTGCCAGCACCATTTGTTGAAAATGCTGTCTTTTTTCCACTGGATGGTTTTAGCTCCCTTGTCGAAGATCAAGTGACCATAGGTGTGTGGGTTCATTTCTGGGTCTTCAATTCTATTCCATTGGTCTACTTGTCTGTCACTATACCAGTACCATGCAGTTTTTATCACAATTGCTCTGTAGTAAAGCTTTAAGTCAGGCATGGTGATTCCACCAGAGGTACTTTTATCCTTGAGAAGAGCTTTTGCTATCCTAGGTTTTTTGTTATTCCAGATGAATTTGCAGATTGCTCTTTCTAATTCATTGAAGAATTGAGTTGGAATTTTGATGGGGATTGCATTGAATCTGTAGATTGCTTTTGGCAAGATAGCCATTTTTACAATGTTGGTCCTGCCAATCCATGAGCATGGGAGATCTTTCCATCTTCTGAGATCTTCTTTAATTTCTTTCTTCAGGGACTTGAAGTTTTTATCATACAGATATTTCATTTCCTTAGTTAGAGTCACGCCAAGATATTTTATATTATTTGTGACTATTGAGAAGGGTGTTGTTTCCCTAATTTCTTTCTCAGCCTGTTTATTCTTTGTATAGAGAAAGGCCATTGACTTGTTTGAGTTAATTTTATATCCAGCTACTTCACCGAAGCTGTTTATCAGGTTTAGGAGTTCTCTGGTGGAATTTTTAGGGTCAATTATATATACTATCATACTATCTGCAAAAAGTGATATTTTGACTTCATCTTTTCCAATTTGTATCCCCTTGATCTCCTTTTGTTGTCAAATTGCTCTGGCTAGGACTTCAAGTACTATGTTGAAGAGGTAGGGAGAAAGTGGGCAGCCTTGTCTAGTCCCTGATTTTAGTGGGATTGCTTCCAGCTTCTCACCATTTACTTTGATGTTGGCTACTGGTTTGCTATAGATTGCTTTTATCATGTTTAGGTATGGGCCTTGAATTCCTGATCTTTCCAAGACTTTTATCATGAATGGGTGTTGGATCTTGTCGAATGCTTTTTCCGCATCTAACGAGATGATCATGTGGTTTTTGTCTTTGAGTTTGTTTATATAATGGATTACGTTGATGGATTTTTGTATATTAAACCATCCCTGCATCCCTGGAATAAAACCTACTTGGTCAGGATGGATGATTGCTTTAATGTGTTCTTGGATTCGGTTAGTGAGAATTTTATTGAGGATTTTTGCATCGATATTCATAAGGGAAATTGGCCTGAAGTTCTCTATCTTTGTTAGATCTTTCTGTGGTTTAGGTATCAGAGTAATTGTGGCTTCATAGAATGAGTTGGGTGGAGTTCCCTCTACTTCTATTTTGTGGAATAGTTTGTGCAGAACTGGGATTAGATCTTCTTTGAAGGTCTGGTACTCTGCACTAAACCCATCTGGTCCTGGGCTTTTTTTGGTTGGGAGACTATTAATGACTGCTTCTATTTCCTTAGGGGTTATGGGACTGTTTAGATCGTTAACTTGATCCTGATTTAACTTTGGTACCTGGTATCTGTCTAGAAATTTGTCCATTTCATCCAGGTTTTCCAGTTTTGTTGAGTATAGCCTTTTGTAGAAGGATCTGATGGTGTTTTGGATTTCTTCAGGATCTGTTGTTATGTCTCCCTTTTCATTTCTGATTTTGTTAATTAGGATGTTGTCCATGTGCCCTCTAGTGAGTCTAGCTAAGGGTTTATCTATCTTGTTGATTTTCTCAAAGAACCAACTCCTCGTTTGGTTAATTCTTTGAATAGTTCTTCTTGTTTCCACTTGGTTGATTTCACCCCTGAGTTTGATTATTTCCTGCCGTCTACTCCTCTTGGGTGAATTTGCTTCCTTTTTTTCTAGAGCTTTTAGATGTGTTGTCAAGCTGCTAGTATGTGCTCTCTCCCGTTTCTTCTTGGAGGCACTCAGAGCTATGAGTTTCCCTCTTAGAAATGCTTTCATTGTGTCCCATAGGTTTGGGTATGTTGTGGCTTCATTTTCATTAAACTCTAAAGAGTCTTTAATTTCTTTCTTTATTCCTTCCTTGACCAAGGTATCATTGAGATGAGTGTTGTTCAGTTTCCACGTGAATGTTGGCTTTCCATTATTTATGTTGTTATTGAAGATCAGCCTTAGGCCATGGTGGTCTGATAGGATACATGGGACAATTTCCATATTTTTGTATCTGTTGAAGCCTGTTTTGTGGCCAATTATATGGTCAATTTTGGAGAAGGTCCCGTGAGGTGCTGAGAAGAAGGTATATCCTTCTGTTTTAGGATAAAATGTTCTGTAGATATCTGTCAGATCCATTTGTTTCATAACTTCTGTTAGTTTCACTGTGTCCCTGTTTAGTTTCTGTTTCCACGATCTGTCCATTGATGAAAGTGGTGTGTTGAAGTCTCCCACTATTATTGTGTGAGGTGCAATGTGTGCTTTGAGCTTTACTAAAGTGTCTTTAATGAATGTGGCTGCCCTTGCATTTGGAGTGTAGATATTCAGAATTGAGAGTTCCTCTTGGAGGATTTTACCTTTGATGAGTATGAAGTGTCCCTCCTTGTCTTTTTTGATAACTTTGGGTTGGAAGTCGATTTTATCTGATATTAGAATGGCTACTCCAGCTTGTTTCTTCAGACCATTTTCTTGGAAAATTGTTTTCCAGCCTTTCACTCTGAGGTAGTGTCTGTCTTTTTCCCTGAGATGGGTTTCCTGTAAGCAGCAGAATGTTGGGTCCTGTGTGTGTAGCCAGTCTGTTAGTCTATGTCTTTTTATTGGGGAATTGAGTCCATTGATATTAAGAGATATTAAGGAAAAGTAATTGTTGCTTCCTTTTATTTTTGTTGTTAAAGTTGGCATTCTGTTCTTGTGGCTGTCTTCTTTTAGTTTTGTTGAGGGATTATCTTCTTGTTTTTTCTAGGGCGTGGTTCCCGTCCTTGTATTGGTTTTTTTCTGTTATTATCCTTTGAAGGGCTGGATTCGTGGAAAGATAATGGGTGAATTTAGTTTTGTCGTGGAATACTTTGGTTTCTCCATCTATGGTAATTGAGAGTTTGGCCGGGTATAGTAGCCTGGGCTGGCATTTATGTTCTCTTAGTGTCTGTATAACATCTGTCCAGGCTCTTCTGGCTTTCATAGTCTCTGGTGAAAAGTCTGGTGTAATTCTGATAGGTCTGCCTTTATATGTTACTTGACCTTTCTCCCTTACTGCTTTTAATATTCTATCTTTATTTAGTGCATTTGTTGTTCTGATTATTATGTGTCGGGAGGAATTTCTTTTCTGGTCCAGTCTATTTGGAGTTCTGTAGGCTTCTTGTATGTTCATGGGCATGTCATTCTTTAGGTTTGGGAAGTTTTCTTCTATAATTTTGTTGAAGATATTTGCTAGTCCTTTAAGTTGAAAATCTTCATTCTCATCTACTCCTATTATCTGTAGGTTTGGTCTTCTCATTGTGTCCTGGATTTCCTGGATGTTTTGAGTTAGGATCTTTTTGTGTTTTGTATTATCTTTGATTGTTGTGCCGATGTTCTCTATGGAATCTTCTGCACCTGAGATTCTCTCTCCTATCTCTTGTATTCTGTTGCTGATGCTCGAGTCTATGGTTCCAGATTTCTTTCCTAGGGTTTCTATCTCCAGCGTTGCCTCACTTTGAGTTTTCTTTATTGTGTCTACTTCCCTTTTTAGGTCTAGTATGGTTTTGTTCATTTCCATCACCTGTTTGGATGTGTTTTCCTGTTTTTCTATAAGGACTTCTACCTGTTTGGTTGTGTTTTCCTGCTTTTCTTTAAGGACTTGTAACTCTTTAGCAGTGTTCTCCTGTATTTCTTTAAGTGAGTTATTAAAGTTCTTCTTGATGTCCTCTACCATCGTCATGAGATATGCTTTTAAATCCGGGTCTAGCTTTTCGGTTGTGTTGGGGTGCCCAGGACTAGGTGGTGTGGGAGTGCTGCGTTCTGATGATGGTGAGTGGTCTTGATTTCTGTTAGTAGGATTCTTACGTTTGCCTTTCGGCATCTGGTAATCTCTAGAGCTGTGCAGGATACACTCGGTGGGGTCGTGGAACTAAGATGTCTGTGCAGGGTACACTTGGCAGGGTCCCGGAACTAAGATGTCTGCTGCCAATGCTCAGGCAAAGCGTTCCTGTGCCGGGCAGGTCCCTATCCTCTGGCCAGGAAAATGGTCACCTGCCTGTACAGGATACACTCGGCGGGGTCCCGGAACCAAGATGTCTGCTGCTGATGCTCAGGCAAAATGCTCCCATGCCAGGCAGATCCCTATCCTCTGGCCGGGAAAATGGCCAGCTGTCTGTGCAGGATACACTCGGCGGGGTCCCGGAACCGAGATGTCTGCTGCTGATGCTCAGGCAAAGCACTCCCGTGCCGGGCAGATCCCAATCCTCAGAATTCTTAAGATCTCGTGGCTGGTGTTGTGAGTATCTGGCGGTAGTCAGCCAACTGTACGCCCTAGCTACCCTGGTGCTGCTCGGACCGAAAGGGGCTTGTGCCCCTACTCAGACCGGGTTTTTGCTTCCCTGACTAATTCAGTCTCAGGTCCCGCACGATTGGATTGGAGCAGATGCTGTGTTCCACTCACCAGAAGTCTTAAGATCGCTTGGCGGGTGTTGTGGGTAGCTGGCGGGAGTCAGATGACTGTGCGCCCTAGCTACCCGGTGCTGCTCGGCGGAATGAACTTTTTTTTAGCACACAAACAAAGTAAGAAATTAAAGACTTTCATAGAAAAAGTTGCTTCTTTAATCATAAAAGGTAGAATAAGACTATGTCAATTGTCAGGAACAAATCCAGTAGAAATTGTAGCACTATATATTAATGCTGAGATTATGTCATTGTGGGTGATCAAAGAACATGGCATACTGTAATATAAAGCACATTACAGGTACACCACACACCCCTATGCAGTCCAATTGCACCTTAGAGGAAATGCTTATAAAAGTTAAAGGGAGCATAAAGACCCCAGGGACAGACAAAATAATGCTCTGCTCACTTTGAATTTTCTGAATGTTAATGAGAAAGGAAGAACAGCAGCTGAGAGACACTGGATTATAGAGAAAAAAAAAACCTGTGGAATGAAATCAGCCCATATACTATAACGATATGTTAACATCAGAACGGAAACCAGCAAAGGTGTTCCATTGGGAATGTAGATTTGTTTATATTTCCTCAGGAAATGAAAAGCTGTGGATATCATCAAAACTGATAAAACTGAACTGAGCAGGAAAGGCCTCCTGAAAAAACTTGGCCACTGACCCGAAAAGCACTTATTTCATTGAAAACGTCTCTGTTTCTAATTTCTCCGCTACAACCCAATTAATGGCTTGATACAGAAGCAGGGGCGGGGCGGAATGTAGTGACAATTCTGGAATTTTGGTTTCTTGAAAAAAAAAACAAATATTATAAGAATATGTTTTCATTTTAATCCCAGCTGTGGGAGTCTGGGGATGTTGTCTACAGCAGCTGGCTGTGACCTGTTCCTCCTCTCCCAGAGCTGAATACATAGCGAGCTGCAGATAGCTTCCGTGATTGCGTGACATTTGGAATCCTGGGAACTTGTCAGAGCGTACACAAATGACAGGGCCCTGAGAGGCAGGGCTGGTCGCTGATGGTCTTTCGGGGGCTGGGAGGGGGAGTATTTGTAGTTTGTTAGTAGTCATGCACAAAGAAGAAACAAGAAGAAAGAAATTATACTCACAGATCTTTCTCTCATACACATCTATCCATCTTTCTCTCCTTTCTAGAGAGAGAGTGTGAAACTGGGGGGATAATGGGTGGGAGAAGGAAGAACCCAGAAAGTAGCAAAAACCAGCTGTAGTTTTCGTTTGAAGAACAAGGACAATGCAACACTGGCAACACGGCTTTACCAGTTTGTTTGGTGTTTTGGTTTCCGCCTGTGCCAGGCATTCCCTTCCCACACACCTGTCAAGCACAGCATAGACTCTGCAGTATGATGTTATTTACTGTTTTAGCAAGTGACCTGCCCCTGGACATTTTGATCATTTATCTTACCAGCATTTCACACTGACTACCCTTGAAGCTGAGATTGTGTGTACATAACTGTATTCCCAAAGCGCAGTTTTAGAAGTACATTTTTGGAGCAAGCCTGCATTTTAACTCAGTTCATCTGAATGCAGATCTCAGTCCTTCTGATAGTGGACATCGCAATCACTGGAAGAAGCCAACAGGGGAAGGTAGTTTAGGCAAATCTGAAGGTTAAAGTGTGAGAGAAAGCTACACCATTTGTTGGTCCAAAGCTTCTGAGTCCACAGAAATCATGACTCGGAGTGCATGGGACTGACCTAGGCCCTCTGCACATATGCTATAGTTGCGTAGCTTGGTCTTCATGTGGGACTCCTCTCAGCAGGAGTAGGGCTGTTTCTGACTCTCGGGAAGATCTGAAAGGAGAAGAAGGAGGGGAAACTGAGATCAGAAGTAAAATTGTTTTTTAACTAATTAAAATAGTTGTCAAAAAACTTTGTTCCTCATTTTATCTTTCTCATATAAAAATGTTTCTAATGATGATGTGTATACACTGCTGGCATTGATTAGTTAATGAATAACATCACTTTTTTAAATTCCTTTTCAAGATTTATTTATTTTGTATAAGTGAGTACACTGTCGCTGTCCTCAGACACACCAGAAGAGGGCATCAGATCCTGTTACAGATGGTTGCAAGCCACCATGTGGTTGCTAGGAATTGAACTCAGGACCTCTGGAAAAGCAGTCAGTGCTCTTAACCGCTGAACCATCTCTCCAGCACCAACATCACATTCTTTAAGCTTTGATTACATCACCAATGTCACTGCAGTAATTGTGTATAATTGTGTGAATAAAGATTTCAGAAGAGCCAGGCGGTGGTGGCGCACACCTTTAATCCCAGCACTTGGGAGGCAGAGACAGGCGGATTTCTGAGTTCGAGGCCAACCTGGTCCACAAAGTGAGTTCCAGGACAGCCAGGGCTATACAGAGAAACCCTGTCTCGAAAAACAAACAAACAAACAAAAAAAAAAAAAAAAACAAATCAAAAACAAAAAAGATTTCAGAAGAAATATTCTATAGGCTGTATAGACTCAACTTCATTCATAAATATGTCAATTTTGAGTTTCTAAATTATTAATGCTCACTGGAAGAATATGAATAATTTTATGAAATGCCATGCTAAATATGGATTTTGTTTTTCATTCCATTTCGTATGAGTTTCTGGCTGTCTCTGTCTTTTAGATCTTTCAAAGTATTGTAAGGTTACTATATAAGATATTGTCTCACATGCACACACTATGTTGGAGGAGGCAGTGGTATGTTGCAATACATTAATTTAGAAACTTATGCAGTATAGCAAAATAATAAACACTGAGGAAACAAAGCCCTCCCGCTCAACTACATGAACCAAGGCTGTGAAATAACAGTGATCGTAAGGCTGGAAACACCCAGTTTTTAAGGGAGTCGAAACTGCAATTGAGGTAGGTTTCAAGCTCATGAAAAGCTGATACTCAGAATACTATATATTAACTTTTATGATGAAATGGAACCTCCATCTCAGCTATGAGGAAAGTGGTTTCTGTAGGGAACATTGTCTACAACGGACCAACAATGTGAACCAACCAAACTTATGTATAATGTATAGAGGAAAGATGGGTGAAAAGTTTAATTACTAACTTGAGGTGAAGAAGCATTTTTTCATTTAGCTTATCTACTTCACAATACTATGGAAAGGCTGGAATGTCCTCTGAGACGTGTGTATTTGCCTGTCTCATTGGTAAATCTCATTTTCCGGGCAGAGTAGAGTCAAAGCAACAGGTACCCATGGGCTAGCCCTGGCTGAAGTTTGCTCCCAAGTCCCAGATCACATCTCTCACTGCATCAGACTGAGGAATATAAGTAACATTAAATATGGGATACTAAATGCTCAGCTTTTTATCAAAGCACAAGTAAACAGTAATTTAGAATACAGGACATTAATTAAGTTCTACATTCATAAATATAGGTATTTGCTCTGGTATTCCATGTTTCTGGCATGGCCTTGGGTTTCTATTGTAATGAGAAAGCAACATGCCAATAGCACCTTGTGGTCAGAAGGGCTGATTTCACCTTAGACTCTTCCACATCACCGTTTATCACCAAACAAAGGCTGGACAGGGGTGGAGGTGGTGGAGGTGGAGGTGGTGGTGGTGGTTGTGGTTGATATAAGACTCAAAACCACTCCAGTGAACCCCTTGGGCCACTGTGTCATTTATGCACCTAAAGACAATTGTTGTCCCTTGAGAGCTCTTGGGGGAAATGTTCCAACTTTCACACATGGTGCAAGATCCTTAGGGAAATTTCATAAGGGATCGGACTGACTTTCTGGTCCGGAACGACATGGTTCACTTGGAGGTGCTTCAGAAGTTATCAGGTTCTGGGTCCTTTATCAAACAAACAAAACAACAACAACAACAAAACCAATTGCTCTTGCCCCGTCCGTGATGGTCCATTCCACCAACCAGGACCTCCTCCTTCTCAGCCTCTGTCAATTTGTCTTTCAACATGGCTGCTTGGTGAGAGAGTTCGGACACACATACATATTACAAATATGTCATCCGCTTCCGTTCTTCTGTCTCCAAGATGTATAGCCTTGCAAACAGCCCGAAACAGCAATTATCCAGTCTATCACCCGCCCCTTAGTCACAGGCCCCTGGTTCTAGCACTGCACCCAGGAGACCTGCCTTGCCTTCTCAGAGTTATTTAGATAACACGCTATGACGGTGAATCGGAGTTGTCATACAGAGTTGAGCGTTCCTCCCACAGAGGGCATGCAGGCTGCTGCTCTCTCCTTTCTGTGTCCTCCTTTCTGTGTCCTCACTGTGGCCCTGATTAACAAACCTCAGCCTCACTCTACATCATGGCACGGCTCCGTGGCAACAGGGACTGTGAAACCATAAGCATGACCTCAGAAAGATCTGGTAGTCATAAACCAGTATAAACCATTTTGTTTGGGTGATTTAGTGGCTTTGAGATGAGAGGAGTCCAGGAACTCAGGGATTCTCACCCACAGAATGAATGGTTCCCACTTGAGATGTTTCTACCGATGACCACCAGAGGGCGCCCGTGCTTTATCCTGCACAAAAGAAACGCTAGAGAAAGCCACCTGTGGACATTGTCCAAATCAGTTTAGATAATCAAAAGGTGACCTGGGGGTACAGAAAATGATCGCCCACTGCTACGAGGGCAATGGGATTGCAGCTCTCCCTAGTGAGTTCTCAACTTCCAGGGAGGAAGTATGAGCTATGTGAGCCTTTTACATAGTTGTTCTCTGGATTGGAGCTGGGTGCCCCAATGGCTTCAATCTGCCTGGGTTGTTGCCCCAATCCACTGGCCATGTTTGTGAGGTGCGTGTGCATGTGCGTGTGTGTGTGAGAGACAGAGACAGAAACAGAGAGAGACAGAGACAGAGAGTCAGAGAGAGACCCTTAAAATGGCTTCACCCGCTCTTTATTCAAAGATAATATTTTTGTCTGCCACCAGAGGTCTGATGTTTGTTATTGAATAGAACACACACAAAAGTAGTTTAAACACCACCCACGGCTCTTATGATTCTCTTAGAAGGGGAGAGAAGATCGGAGAGTATTAATGTAGTGTTTGTATGAACCCTTCCTTCTCTCTGGCCTGAGGCCCTGTTACCATTCCTATTTGTTTCCTTAGTGAGACAAGGAAGAGGCAGATCTTTCCACTTTAATCTTGTGGGTCCTAGTGACAAAACAAAATAATCTGAGAACTTTCTAAAGCCAGGAAGAAACAAAAGCAAAACCAGGTGTGAGCCGTACTCCCACGGGGCCTGGGGTCCAGTGTGTGAAGGCAGGGATAATGAGATGACCACCTTAGAGGGCTCTCAGAGGCATGGCAAATGTGGTGCCAGAAGCTCTTGCCCTTTCCCCTACCCCCTTCCCTCTCCTTGCTAAACTGTTAGATTGATTCCCTTACTCAGGCACCTCCACATTCCTGAAGCTAGGCACCAAGGTCTTTCATTTGGCCATTATCCTATGCCTGACCCATTCCTGGGGCTGATCACCAAGGTCCTATCATGTCACCAGCACCACAAGGGCAGAAGGAAGTTCACTAGGACTCAGACTCCTCTGAGCCAGTAAGGCCAACACTCTCCAAATATACATCCAAGGCCCATGGGAAGATAGATGAGCCACCAGGGCCCAGGGTATATTTTATAATGGAAACCAACTTAGCTCCTTTAAACCTTGGACAACTGTGGCCACAATTAACATTCATTACCAGCTGGCTCCCCTAAACCTATTGGCTGTCCAGTTATCCTCAGACATAAAATCTTATACTCCCTCTTACAAGACATAACTAAACCCAAACCTCCCCCTTTGATACACACATACTCATGGCCAAACCCTCACTTGGGTTGAGATCATCCAACAAACTCTTTTCCTTCTCAATGGGATCCTTCCTTTAACATCTCCCACTGCTTTCTCTGTGCCTATCTGCAACACCCTCCCTGAGCCACAGTCCCTCTTACCAGTCATGTCTCACTTGTCAACCACCCATTACCAACTGCTTGTCCCTAGCCATCCAAGCTCCCTTGGGAACCAAAGGTGGATTCTCTCAACCTCTCCATACCGACCCCCAAAATTTGTTACCCAGCATCCCTTTCACCATTTAACAAAGGCCTCCATGGCCATCCACATTCTCAAAGTGTCTCAGTTTCAAGCCTACCTGGGCACCCCACGGAAGGCTATGCTGGTGTAACGGGAGTCTTTGTGATTGTATTTTCCCCAGTGCGAATCCTGTTTTTTGGTGACTGTCAGTCCCCATTGACCTTACATAGCCCAATTGAATTCTACTGGCTCCTCTCAAGAATTCATTTCCCTGGGGGCATAATAGGTCTTTTTGCCTATTATGATAGGTATAAGTCTGGCTAGTGCCTTAAATGAAACAGCTGTGACCAGCAGGACTTTGAGTCATTCTTTGTCACAGGTCAAGATTTCAAGGTCAAATTAAAACTTTCTACAGACTCCACAGCCCAGTGTCTGGCCTCCCTCAAAGATGGCTTTATTTCTCTGGCCCAAGTCTCCCTTCAAAGCAGCCAAGCTGTGAACCTCTTAACAGTGGAGAAAATAGGAGCTTGTCTGTCCCTCGGAGAAGGATGTTGTATTATGCCAGTGAATTGAGGGTGGGAGAGGAAAATATGTGTAAGCTAACCCACCTTCCTGAGGATCTACTAAACAGAACTTCCCTCTTTGACTCCAGTTCCACATGATGGTTTGAGTCTCCCCTAAAGAACTGGGTCTGGCCTTCTATGGCCCCTCGTCACCAGTGTTTTTCTGTTACTCCTTGCCCCTCTATTCCTTAACTGTCTTCCCTCTTTTTTTTTTTAACCAAGCAAATCTGACAGACCAATATATCCAAACTTTTAGTAAACTCCTCCTCAGGTATTACAAACCTCTCATCACTGAAGATGACATCATTTATTCGTCTAGCCCATGAATGCCACATCTAGGCATGGGGACAGTCTCTTGACGGAGGTCTCCGGGAAGATGACTCACTTCTACAAATGGCCTTCTCTACGCCAGATAATTTACGTGCTTACATGAGACGATCACTGATTTGTGCCTTCAAAGATCTTCCCAGCTCCTCTACCCAGAGCGTTCTGAATCTGCCTGATTCAGATTTTTTGCCTTGCTTAATAAAGGATCTCTTTGTATTGGAAATTGGCGTTTGGGTGTGGTCTGTGCCCAGTTGGGGATCCAGAGGGCTGCACCCTGCAGTGCACAGGTTCCTTCACACCTGGAGGGGTACAAACCATTCAACTTAGGTAAGACCTTGGAAGGGACTTGCCTTCTAAGCCTCTTACTCTCCCTACCTCCTCCCCCACTGGCCCCACTTTCAATCCCGTTAGATTAATGACACTCTTCACCCCTAAGCAGCAGGAAGTAGCCAGAAAAAAATGACACCCACTTACCCAGCACCTAGGCTCAAGCACAGCCAAGATGGTGCCAGTAGGTCCAGCTCTTCTCTCTTCCCTCTCCCTTGCTAACCATCAGAGTCCCTTATTTGGACACTTCCACATTCCTAGATACCAAGGTTTATTCCCTTATTTGACCACTTTCTTATGCCTGACCCGTTCCTGAGGTTGATCACCAAGATTTAACTATCAAAATATCAAGGTCCAGCAATCAAAGTCCCCCATTGGCTATCTTAATCAACACATCCAATCAGAACTTTCCAACCCATCCCAGCTCATTCCAACATAGACCTTTCCTTTTTACCTCTTGTGGTGGTTTGAATATATTTGGCCCTGTGAGTGGCACTATTTGGAGGTGTGGCCTTGTTGGAGAAAGTGTGTCACTGTGGGTGTGGGCTTTAAGACCCTCCTCCTAGCTTCCTGGAAGCCAGTCTTCTCCTAGCAGCCTGCAGATGAAGTTGTAAAGCTCTCAGCTCCTCCTACACCATGCATGCCTAGATGTTCCTGCCTTGATGATACCGGACTGAACCTCTGAACCTGTAAGCCAGCCTCAATCAAATATTGTCCTTATTAGAGTTGCCTTGGTCATGGTGTCTGTTCACAGCAGTAAAACCCTAACTAAGACACCTCTTAAAATTACTCCTGCAAAGCTATTTGCTGCTGTTTCTGCCTGATTCAGATTCTTTGTCTTGCTTAATAAAGGATCTCTTTGTATTGCAATTGGTGTTTGGGTGTGGTCTGTGCCTAATCGGGGTTCAGTGCACGGGTTCCTTCACACCTGGAGGGGTACAAACCATCCAACTTAGGTAAGACCTCGGAAGGGAAAGCATGAACAAATGACAGTGCTGTCCAGCCTGGACAGAGTGATCAGGAAAGATGCCTGGAGGAAGGAAGTGTGCACTGAAAGGAAAAAAGCAAGGGAAAAAAAAAACCAAACAAACAAACAAACAATAGAAAAACACAGGGCAAAGTTGGCAATGGCAAGACCAGCATGGCTGCTTAGATGCAGAGGTAATGTTGTTAGCGGTCAGGCATCTCCACCACCTGCCCCAGGGACCCAGCGACAGCAGGATACACCATCACTGGATGCTAAGAAGCAACACATTCCCAGCGTTGCCATAAGTCGCATGTCCTCCCCCTGTGCGTGTGCTACAACCCCTTATAAAAGGCCAGGCCCTCCTCTACTCTCTTCTTCCCTCCACCCTCACCCATAGGCAGCCTCTGTATGCCTTCTCCCCAACAAACCTCCCATGTGAGATCTGTCGCATGGTGTGACTTTATAGTGTCCATAGTTTAGATCATATCAGACTATGCTGGGCCTGGGCACTACACCAGAAGTTCTCATATTTAGTCAAGGAGCAATCAAAAGGGTTGAGAAACTTCTAAGATGAAGAAGTGTCGTTAAGAATCTCAATTAAGAACTTAAGCCATGGGGACAGAGAAAGTTGCCAAGGAGGAAGAACATGAGCTAGAGGGCTGAGGATGATGACAAATGAGCCAGAAACTCTCCTCGCAGTGCCCAGGAGCGGAACGGCCCTCCCTGGAGGATCAGTTAACAGTAGCTGGTTGTTGCTTCAAAGCAAGAGCCTGCATTGAGGTGGAAGTGAGGGAAAGACCATTGCAAGAATAAAGGATGTTTCCACCTGGATCTGGACACACACACACACCCGACAGTGCCCACCCATTAGTCACCCCTGCCCCTCCTCTCCTGCCTATCTACTGACTGTCTAACAGCTCAAGTGTCTCAGAGACAAACAGGCTTTTGCATCCATCTCCAAGGCTTCAGTTATCAGCCATCCTCCACTTCATGGTCAAAATGGTTAAAACAATAATAGCAGGGAAGGTATATGTGGATAATTGAAAAAGCCACATTGGCCAGACAATACAACCTTTGTTCCTTCTACGGTCCCCAGTCCCACTCAGTGTGCCTTTCTTCAGTTCTAAGTGTGTGGCTCATTATCTCAGCAGGTGACTCAACAACAAAACAGAATCTTCCATCGGACATTATCAGCTGGCTCATTGAAATCATCTGCCAGTATTAAAAACCCAACGCCTGTTCACCCCGGCCCACAGAGTCACTACATTCCTTATCTGAACTGTAGCAGGACCTTCACTAGGAAAGGTCCCAAAGGATTTTACTGTGTGGCCAAGTTGGAAACCAGTGTTAGCCAGCTTATCATGCATAGCTGTCTAAGTAATCATCCAACAGTATTTTAAATAGGTTCCTCCACAGCCCAAGGGCGAATCTCAAATTCTCTTATTATAAACCCCACACAAAATGAATCTGGAGAGAATATATGACACACACATCCCCATATATTGCTGATGGGGATAT
Organism: Mus musculus; assembly: GCF_000001635.26. Lineage (NCBI taxonomy): Eukaryota > Metazoa > Chordata > Mammalia > Rodentia > Muridae > Mus > Mus musculus. The sequence continues at coordinate 31,121,514 of NC_000078.6, forward strand.
AAAATTGTGCAGCCACTTTGGAAAGGAGTTTAGCAACTTCTTAAAATACTGAACATAAATTTACCATGTGTCCACAATTCAACTCATAAGTCTAGACCCGAGAGAAACGAAAGCTTCATCTAGTCACAGGCATCAATTATACCTGCTCAGAAGGTGTCAGTCAGCACAGCCAGAGGTCACCAGTGGCTATGAGCAGACAGACGAGCGGCTGAACGGAATGAGTATGCCGTATGCATAGATGCTGTAGCTGCACGGTCAGATGGGACACTCCTTAGCAGGTCCTATACAAGAATGGTGCATACAACAGTGTGAGGGCCTCAAAAACATCAGAATTTAAAAGCCAAGCACAAGACTCACATATTCCGCTATTCTAATTCACTTCAAATGTCCAAAAAGGCAAACCTGGGTAAACAAGAGGTAGTTTGGTTTCTGGGGCCGAGGGAGGCAGAAGCAGGGATTACTCCAAACTGGTGTGAGGTCTCTTCCTGAGATGCTAAACATTCTTGAGGTTTAGAGTTAAACAAGTGAACTGTGGTGTCGAGTATCTCAGAAAGGTTTCTATTTGCCTGAAAGGAGAAGAGAGCTATGTATAAACGAGGTTTGGGATGAGAACATCCTCACACACAGACACATCACCTCCCGTTTCCTCAAGGATGCTGTAAGGCCATCATCAATTCCAGCTATTCCCAGAACAGCATCATTGCTTGTGAGAAACATATCCTAAGCCTGTCCTACATCGGCTGATTTCAGGAAGTCTGCGGGTGTAGACCGGCTCCTGGCTTTCTAAAAATCCCCTTGATTCTGACACACACTAGCTCATTTGGAACGTGGCACTCAACCTGTTAGCGAGCCTCTTCCCTGTTCCATCTGGAGGTTGGGAATGCTGTAGCTTTGAAAATAAGAGAACAAACCAGTACTCTTCATAACAGGGGGAAAAAATTCAAATAGTCCAAATGTCCATAAGAGGTAAGTGACTAGATAAAGTTTGAAATGTGTACCATGTTCGGACCATGAATCAACAGTAAGTACAAACCCTGAGTATGAGTGTCCTATGCCACTGAGTGAAAGGAAGTTTTGTTCATACGAAACATTGGGGCAGGTAGAACTACCCTACAAAGACAGAGAGCAGATGTGTGACTGCTGGGTCTAGCATCTGCAGAGGGTTTTATCTCTGAGATGAAGAGAGAACTTACAGAGATGATGGAAGAAGTCCACATTTTGATCGTGAAGAGAGTTATAGGGGTATTTGTTCATCTGGAAAAAAAAGATATGCTTAAAGTAAATGTTCTTTGTTATATATTTTGTATCTTAATAAAGCTGATTTTGAAAGAAAAAACCTGGACACAAGTATTAGTGTCTATTTTATAAATGTTTCAGTTTTCTCTTAGCCTGGCTAGCTCCCAAACAATTGAGACAGGACTGTTTCATTTACTTAACAGCTTTAAGGAACAGCCACAGTCTCCGAGAGACCCTTGCAGTTTATGGTTTTCTCTGCTCCACCTGCTCTCTTAAGATGTGCCCTTGACCCTCTCTGCAGGGTTGAATTCCCACCTCCCCTCTCCCTCCCTCTCCCCTGACTAGGAGGAAGTCCAGCCCTATTCTCTGCCCTGCTCAGCCATTGACTGATCAGCTCTTTATTGACCAGTCAGGAAATAACTGGGGAGCAGTGTTTACACAACATTGAGACAGGAGAGTTGCAGAATAAGGATTGCAATCAGATATGAGGGTGAGGGGACACAGTCGTCAGAATTTGAATAATACGAGGATAAGCTTTACACAAGGCACAACAACATGATGCCTACATACAAGTGACTCCTCCCCTTCCGGGCTCTCTTTCATTCTTTGGTCTGTTTATCCCAAGATGGGGCAGAGTGGGAGGGGACTCCTGGTTCTGCCTCACCTTCATGTGAGGGATCAAGCCTGCCATTTGAGAAGTCTCTGGTGGCCTGCACCTCCACCTGCTCAGTCATGTGTGCTGTTGTAGGTCAGACCAGGGTTACAGAACATACCCAGACTTTTCTGGTTGGGTGGCCTCGAAGACCCAAATGAGATGGAATTTGAGGACCCAAATATGGATCAAATCCAAGATCTACTCGCCTATCTTAGAAATGAAGTATTAATTTATTTCTGCTCATCCAGTTCGTGCAGTTGTTACATTTGTGTTCTCAAGTCAACTCCCAAATCAGTCCCCAAGATCCTTGCCACAGAGTCACTCCCAATCCATTCTTCGCATCCAGACTATGAGATGTGACCCTAATACAGAAGGGGCTTGTCAGCTATGGCTCTGTGACAGGGCTCCTTTGGAGTCTTTCTGAAGCCGGACCGTGTCTGCATAAGTGGATTTAGAGGAGTCCTGTTCTGGAGCAAACTGCCAAGATGGAGGATTATGTGAGAGCAGAGCCTCTCATCTCTCTTGAGATTACTGTGTGTAGCAAACAACATGCATTTTCACAATCCTTACAGTTCTCATGATCATGAGGCTAGATGTTACAGAAGCAGATCCAAAGTTTCCTTGCCCTCCTGTAGACATTAGACCTGGTTCTGCCTCCCAGCCTGATGCTCTCAGATATAAAGTCTCAGACTCTGGCCACATGGCCAGTTACCTGTGTTCAGGTACCATGCATCCATCTCTTCACATCTCCCCCAGCAGATCTTTCTGTGCCTGGCTCTACCCTGGAATTCTTTCTGCCTTCCAGATGTCCCATCTTCTATGTCCTTCCTAAGCCCTGGGCCATCAGATTTATTGTTGACAGGTGCCATATCCACACAGACATAAGATATTCTCTCTACACCCTTCCCCTGAGTTGCCAGTTGTTTAATAAAGCCCTTGTTATAGAGGTTGTCAGGAGTGTGTCTGCATTTCTGTCTCAGTAGAAGGACACATGGGAAGGTGGATGCCATGTCTCACCACCTCTGCTTGGGGAGGATGCTCATTGACAGGAACTTCAGATCTCAGTCTCTAGAGAAACCCAACAGTAAATCCTTTCTGGTTCTCCCCAGTTGTCATTGGTGCTGTCCGAGATAGTCTTCCACATTCTCACTGTGGGAGGGGTCTATGCAGGCAGGCTCCACTCATTGGTCCATCCAGGGCTTTGGCAGCCTGAGTAAGCTCTATTGGGCATGAGACCTTAGCTTCATTCAGGTTCAGCAAATCCTGTAAAAGCCTGCCTAGCTTGTCTTCCAAGCTAAGCAATCTTCCACACAACCTGTCAGGATTTGTAAGCCTCCTCATGCCCAAAGAAGTCTCTGTAGAGCCCATGAAATGACTCTGAGTCTGAGCAAATTTCTACTTCATAACTGTCATTTTACTACTACCATGAATCTTAATTTAAATATTAGATATGCAGGATGTGTTTTCATTGTTACAAATTGAATGTAAGTAAAGCCTCTTGAATAATCACAAATAACAAAATGTATTTATTGGGAAATATTTACTTCTAATTACAAGTAAATGAAATTTGGTCTTGAAGCACGATGTAGCATGGGTAACAGACTTAATATAACAGTAAACTACATCGCTGCATTTTGCAGCAGTATGCCTAGAAAGCCAAAGTCAGCAGGGAAGGTTGGGATTGCTTCTTTCTCACCAGATCAGAAATTCTCCCAGCAGTCTTTGCAAAAGCACAATAAAGATCATTTTCCATGATATCTACTTCCAAATATATCTACTTTCATATTTAGACTTGATACCCAACAAGCTGGAAAACCCTGTTTCACAAGGATATGCTGTTGGAAATGGAAGAAAAAAAGAGCAGCCTCAGACAGAACAGGGTATAACTGCAAACACTTGATCCAGATTATGTGACTGACATTGGAGAGAAATCAGGTAGATTCTGAAAATACAATGAAATTCTGTCTACAAGCATGTGCAAACGTTTTTTTTTCACAGAAATTATCATCGCAATCCTCTGCCTGGCTCAATGTCATGTCCCTCAAAAGAAAGAAAAAAAGATGTTGCCTACCAACTTTTTTTTCACCTACCTTTTCCCCCCAAAGCTGAAGTTCCGTTTGGAGTTATTGGATCTTTTCAGAGAAATTGGGGTGTGTTGCATTTGGTCCTTGTAATGATAAACTTAACTAACTCAAGATAGCTAAGGTCTCAAGCTTTTTTTTTTTTCTGCATTTCACTTTTATCCCTGAAAAGGTGCTTTGAGCTGTGGTCTTGATTTCTGATTAAAAAGCATTTTGAGTTTGTCACGAAGCTCAAAACACGTTTTAAAATTTTTCATCTCCCCAGCCATCTCACCGCAGCAGCTGTGTTCACCAAATATGAAGCTTCAGTGGCTGCTATGTTTTGTTTGGGGTACCTGCTGCCGGTGTCATTCGACTGTCCGGAGTCCACTGCCATTGCTTATAACTAGCTGGTATCCTTGCCGGCAAAGCTTGGACATTTGCAATAATAGCATTTTAGTTTGTGCAGCTTCATAGACTTGACTGATAGGACTCCATGGCAAATAATATGTGGCAGTTTCTCAGTTGCTGCTGAAATTATTGCGGTCACACCATACTGTAAAAACTCCTCCCTACAGTTTCTTAATGTTCTTCTCTATGCAATCGATGGTCATGGGATGGGTTTCTAATGAAAACAATGTATGACAATAGGTTTAATAATACTAAAGATAATACCAAGTGGAGTCTGGTCCATACAGTTCATTGAAGTGTCCTATGACTTACCATTCTCTGTGCTGGTTGTTTGTTTGTTTGTGTTGTTGTTGTTGTTTGTACATACCTGTTACTACCACAAGGTGGCAGTATTCACATTAACCACAAAAAAGACAGCAGCCAGATTAAGTTTCCATGGTACAGATTTTTTTTTTTTTTTTTTTTTGCAGTGGTCGATAATATCACAGTACATGATTTTACATTTACTCAGTAGTATTATTCATGCAGTGTCTTTTTACCTCCAATATTGCTGCTTTCAACAACATAGCTGCTCTCTACTGTGTGACTGGTCTACATAAGTACATTATGGTGCCAACCCTGTCACACCTGTATTTGTTCTGTGTGTATGTGATTGGTTTGGTGCAATGATGCCATCACGCCAGGTAATTGTAAGTGGGTGTATCTTCATGTGGGCAGACCCACCTAGAGATAGAGTAGTGATGTCTCAGTTTCTAAAAGCAATGGAAATATACATTTTTCCCTCTGGTCTTAAGTGACTACTAAAGAAAGGTCACTTGACTGCACAAAAGGGTCATGACCCACAGGTTGGGAACCACTGAGTTAGGTCCTTCCATGGAGACAGATACCCTGAGACTAAGTGAAGATTTAAAGGAAAGGGGGGGGGGGTCATGATGAATTATAATGATTTATTTGAAGCCAATTTTTGAAATTCAAACATTTAATGCTTCAGATTTCATTATAAAGCTCCAGGCTATACATGTCAAGATAGGATAAAAAAAGATCAGTGAAAGAAGCTCATTAGGAGAATCACATACTTGAAAAAATAAAATGTATTTAATATATCATGTATACATCTGTGTATGTGTGGCTTCTGTGTGCAATTACACATGTGTGTTCAGGAATGTGTATACTGTGTGTGCGTGTGTGCCTGTCTGTCTGTCTGACTCATCTTCAAGAGCTCCTACCACCTCCTTTGAGACAAGGTTTCTTGCTAGCTTGGACCTCACCAATTAGGCTAGACTATCTAGCCAGATAACTCTAGAAATGTGCCTATCTCTGCCTTACCATGCAGGGATTACAACACATACATCACACTTGGAATTTTATGGAGATTTGAGAATCAAACTCAGTTCCCAGTACTTACAAAGAGAACTTTACCAACTGAGATCCCTGAACAAATGCTTTTTATGAAATTCAAATGTTTCAGATAAACTTAAAAGCTATGCAAATATTTGGCACTCGACAAGGACTAATCAAATAAATGCAAACCCATCATTTGGACAAACTGAAAATTTCCTCAGATCCTCTAATAAAGTCTCTATAAGAAACTAAATATTAGCCTTCGGCATCCTACTAGCTACCATATTGTGGGAATTTTGTTTTCTAAATCACTGAATTGGGTAGTTCAGCAAGTGCTTCCCACAAGCATATTTGTGTGTAATGCCAAAGATACCCTGCATCCTCCCAGAAGTGCGCTTTCTGATGTCAAGAGTAAACAGATAAACCTCACTTGTGGGGAAGACTCAACATGAATAGTGGTATCAATTTAAAACACAGCCATCACTCAGTCTCATCTCCAGCCCTGCAACAGATCAGCAGCTGCATCTCTGCTCCCACCCCTTCCCACATCTCCTGTGGGTCCCACAGACCATCCCCTCCTCACACTCATAGCTATGCCCCAGCCTCCAACTCCAGCAGGCACCATGTGCTCAAGCACAGGCCAAGCCAGCCAGAAAGACAGGTAGGCTGCCGGCAGACCTCGTCTCTCTCTATTCCCCCAGACCCAATCGCTTAGTTTCCTTAGTGCTACAACAGCTGCAGACCTTCTTATTGATGACAAAGAAGCCAAAACTAAACAATGGGAAAAAAGCATCTTCAATAAATGGTGCTATTCTAACTGGATGTTTGTATGTCAAAGAATGCAAATATATCCATATCTATCACCCTGCACAAAACTCAAGTCCATGTCAAAGACCTTAACATAAAACAAGATACCCTAAATATGACAGAAAAGAAAATAGGAAATAGCCTTGAATGCACTGGCACAGGAGGCAACTTCCTGAACAGAACACCAACAGCTCAGGAACTAAGATCAATGATTAATAAATGGGACCTCATGGAACTGAAAAGCTTCTCTAAGGCAAAGGACACTGTCAGTAGGACAAAATGTCAGCCTACAGAATAGGAAAAGATCTTCATCAGCTCTACATCCAATAGAGGACTGATATCCAAAATATATAAAGAACTCAAGAAATTAGACATCAACAAACCAAATAAACCCAATTAAAAATGGGGTGCAGAGAATTCTTGACATAGGAATCTAATGGCCGAGAAACACTTAAAGAAATGTTCAATCTCCTTAGTCATCAGGGAAACGTAAATCAAAACAAAGCTGAAATTCCATCTTAACACCTGTCAGATGGCCAAGATCAAAAAACCCAAGCAACAGGTTGTGCTGGCAAGGAAGTGGAGCAAGGGAGACACTCTTCTACTGCTGATGGAAGTGTAAACTTGTATAATCACTCTGGAAATCAATTTAGCGCTCTCTCAGAAACATGGGAATAAATCTAATTCAAGACCCTCTCTACCCCTCCTGGGCATATACCCAAAAGATGTTCCACCATACCACAAGGTATGCGACCATGTTCATAGCAGCTTTATTCACAATAGCCAGAAACTGGAAACAACCTAGGTGTTCCTCATTTATACAATGGAGTATTACTCAGCTGTTAAAAACAATGACATCTTTGGTGACTTAAAACTCTCCCTGAAGACGTACTTTTGAAAGGAAACGCTAACACATTTTGTAACATAGCTGATCCTTGGGGACATCCAGTTAAGTGCAATACGCCAGTCACAGGAGGGCAGACCGTACATGACACACTTACCTAAGATGCTTAGTCACAGCTGTATCCAGGAGGCTCAGTAGCAGTTGCTAGGGTAAGATGAGGACTTGCTCAGTGGACAGTTTCAGTTTCACAAGTTGAAGACTGTTCTGGAGGCTGACTACACAACCTGAACCCAACACTTAAAAATGGCTAAGATGGAGCATTTTATATGTATTTTTTACAGCAATTTATGAAAATATTTCTCAAGTGATGGGAAGGGACATCTCAAACAGGTCTAACATGAGTGCTCAGCAGGCAAAGGAATAGCTCATGAGCTGAGTGCTTCTGTCCTATTTGTCACCTGAGGAGCCTGCAGAGTGCTCTGCACAGGAATGCAGTTCACCCCAGTGCAGTTTGGGGTGGCTCTCTGACTGCACCCACCTTTCTTTGGGATAGGCTGTTCATGTTGTAAAACTTTAGTGCCCGGAAGTTCATTTGTTGGTATCTCTGTAATAGTTCAGAGGTATTGATCCCCAGAGTAAGAAAAGTCTCTGAAGCTCACTTTCATGGCAGAAATGTGACCGATGGCAATGGCGAAGTGGCCTTCCTCCCCAGAGCTTCCCCACAGAAGGTCCCTGACAGTGTATTCTTTCATTCTGGCAATACACCTCCATTGCCGCCCCACTTCCCTTGCTGACTCCTTGAAACTTTGCATTCTGCCTTCGTTCCAGTCAGGACAGTTTGACCTGTATTTGGCAAGAAGCTTTCAGTCTGGATTTTGCCCTGTGAATGGATTCCTCATGGAAGAGAGAGCAGAAGGCCATGACTTTATCCCGTGTGACATTTGACTGTTCTCTGCAATGCAGACCTGATGTCATTTCAAACCCAGATCACAAACCAAGCACACATCACAACCTCACAGAACTCAGGCTATGGCTAGAATGAGGGTTTCAAATTGTGCTGCTTTGGCCATTTTATTGAAAAGAAATCAGTATGCCAAACTTTCTACATTTGGAACAGAATAAAGCACACGGGTAGGAGTCTGGGGTCCAGAATAGTGTTGGGGTTTTCACACTGCCCAATGTATAGCTGAACAACTGACTGGCATCTACATGATTGGGCCCAAAGAAAAAGGCAGCATAAAAGAACCATCCAGAAAATGTGTTCAGGCTTAGCTTTCTGAAAACTCCCCCTCTGGATTCTCTACTAGCCATGCCTAACCTTTTTTGGTGGTGTGGCCCGAAGTTGTCATCTACAACACCGGTAAGAATGAGTGACACAATCTAGTTATCAAAACAAAACATCACAATAAACTACTTAATGTTTTAAGTGAGTTTGTGGTTTCTCATTGAGAGGTATTCATTGATAGCCTGGGGCACAGGTGGAGGTTAGGCACACCTACCAGGTTTTCATAACGTTTTATGTAATGCCTTCTAGCCCCAAACCTTCTTGCAGCAGATAGAACTCATTTGCAGAGAGAGAGAGAGAGAAAGAGAGAGAGAGTGCAGGGGCCTAGCTTTCAGTAAGTTATTCTCTTATGACAATGGTCTTCTGCAATAAACCCAGGCTGTATACGCAGCTTAAATCTCAGAATTGGAAATTTGCCTAATTTCAGGCATTTCAAAACCTCCTACAAGGATTGCTCTGACAGCTGACAACTGAAGTTAGGATGGTGACATCTAAGCCATCTAAGCCACAGTGAGTAGCATGAGAGAGTTCAGAAAACAGGAAATGTCCTGTCTTCGCTGGAGTGCAGAAAATGTGGGTGAGCAGGATTGAGAACATGAGACTGTTGAAACAAAGAATTCTCCCAGAGACTCCTTGAAGAGTAGAATACCAACACCAATGTCATCTGAAAAACATGAAAAACATTTTTACACTCTGTCCTAGTTATGGTTTCATTGCTGTGAAAAAAAACAAAAAACAAAAAACAAAAGAACACTGTGACCACAGAAACTCTTATAAAGGAAAACCTTTAGTTGGGTCTGGCTAAAAGTTTCAGAAGTTTAGTCCATTATCACCATGGCAGTAAACATGGAGGCAGGCCGGTTGAAGTGGTGCTAGAGAAAGTGCTAAGAGTTCTACATCTCGATGGGCAGGAAAGGGAGAGAGACACGGGCCTGGCTTGAAATCCCAAAGCTCACCCCAGTGACACTTCCTCCAACCAGGCCACACCTCCTAATACCACTCTCTAAAGACCAAACATTCAAGTACATGAGCCTACGGGGTCCACTCCTATTCAAATCACCACACACTCCACACTAATCAGTTGAAAAACCAAAATAGGTATTAAAAGGCGTACTGTTTTTCTCTTTAAGCTTAACAAAACTTCTAAACTGGTAATGCTTGATTCTGACAAGAGCTCAGGCTCAGAGTTAATATCCACAGGCTTCCGGGGGAATGGCAGTTCCTCAGTAAGAGAAAAGGCTTTATATATGCAGGCACACACACAAGTGCACACACGTGCACTATACATGAAACATGTAAGCTGTATGTCTCTGTTCTAGTTTGCTTTCTTGTTGCTGTGATAAACACTGTGACTAAAAGCAACCAGGAGAGGAACTGTTTTAATTGGCTCCCAGCTTAGCATCCATCATCAGGGAAACCAGGGCAGAAACTCAGCAGAAACCAGGAGAGAGGAGTCGAGCAGAGATTCTAGAGGAACAACTGCCCCGTGTTGTACCCTCTCTGGCACATGCTCTGTGAATTTTTCATTCAACCCAAGACTACCTGTCAAGAAGGTAGCACAGCCCACAGTGGCCTAAGCCTTCCTACATCAATTAACAACCCAGAAAATGCCCCACCACAGGCACGACACAAGCCAATCTAATGAGGGCAATTCCTCAACTGAAGTTCTTTCCTGCCTGGGTGACTCTGATTTGTATCAAGGTGACAATAAATATGTAATCTGTGTATGAACATGTAAAACTACATGTGTACTATCCTGTATATTCACGTGTAAAACTAGATGTATACTATCTATGTCTATACATTCACACATGTAAAGCTAGAAGTCTACTATCTATGTCTGTATATTCACACATTCACTGACACGCTCTGGTCCATTATTTCTACTCTATTTAACATACTTCAGTGAATAAAGAGTTGAAATAAGAATTTAGCGGAAATATTTATAATATGAAGCTATAAACAACAAAGAACACATCAACAAATAGATCCAGAGGGATGTTAATAAGCTGTCAGTTAAAACACTGCTGATACACAAGAGCCCACCCATTTTCTAACCCACTAGGGTTTCTTCATATTCCCATCTGTATCTGGCCCGCCCTCCCACAACAGTGGCTTGGCATGGAGGGCAGCCCCTCCCCAGAAGGACACAGCCAAGTCTATAGATGCTGAGGAGAGAGGCATAGCTCTGCTTAGCAGAAGCCTCCACAGTGAGACGTACTGACTAAGCATTCTGATGTAAAAGCATTGCTCACACAGAAAGACACCTGGTATATAGTCACCAAAGCAAGTGAACTATGTGACATCATTTTAAAGAAGTATTGATATCCAACAAGAAAAGTTCAGAATATACACAAAACCTTAACCTTCTCTAGGCACTAGCACAATATGCAGTGCTTTCTTCTGCCTGTCTTTTTAAATTTTCTATTCTCTCTACAATGACTACATATTTATCGTGCAGTTTTTAGGGGAAAAATGAATAAAAATATGCAAAAATTAGGCTTAACTAGACATTATGTGGAGGGAGTGTCTAAATGTGGGGTCTCCATCAAATCCATCCCCCTCCCCCCGCCCCAGAGCTCAGGGAATTCTGCAGAAGAGGAGGCAGAAAGATCCTCAGAGTCAGAGGGACTAGAGGACACCAAAAGAACAAAGCTCTCTGAGTCAACCGAGCAAGACACGTATGAGCTCACAGAGACGGGAGCAGCAAGCCTGGGCCTGCATGGTTTACACCAGGTCCTCTGTGCACACATGACAGCTTTTACCTTCGGGCTTTTACCCACTCCTGACTATGGAACAAGTGGCTCTCTGGCTCTGTCGCCTGCTCTTGGGACTCTTCCCTTCCTATTGGGTCACCATGTCCAACTTGGATATGAAAGTTTTTACTTCATTTTGTCATATTTTATTTGTCATGTTTGTTACCTGTTCTTTCGTAATGAGAGACTGAAAGGGAGTGGGTCCAGAGGGGAGAACAGGTTGGGGAAACTGGGAGGAATAGAGAGAGGGGAAACTATTAATCAGGATAGTGTATGAGAAAAAAATCTATTTTTAATTTTTAAAACATAGGCTAATCTTGACTATACAAAGAAAATTATATTTCAAGTTGTTTCCCATAAAATATTGAAATCAGTGTTTTCAAAATGGTAAACTTAATAGCAAACAAACCTTTTTAGTTTGATTTTTTTTTTTTAAGGAACTGTTCACTGCAAACGTTTTTATAAAAGCCACAAAGACACGTTTGATAGCGTGTAAGTCATGCATGCTGATGTCCATGACTGACTCTGTAACTGGCTTTCGCCTCTTTTTAATCTAGAGTAACTGAATTTAATCCTTTACTAATGAAAGAATGCAAGTTCAGCTGACCTCTTTTCTGCACCTTGGTAAGTTTTAGCTGTCAGAAATCATTTTCTGGGTGGATTGGATTGTCCTAAAATATTTAGTAGAAATAGATTTTAAGCATGCTCACTTGTGTTGCTGTGCTATAGTTATATTTTCATGGTGATTCTGTTGCGTAATTGTGTCAAACAACTGAAAAAACATGCCCATGTTTTCTTAATATCCACAGATGACTATTTTCATCACCGCTTAATGGATTATTCTCATTAGCGTGTAAGTAAAATCAGGTGCCACAGGAACAGCAAATACTTTCAGGTTCTTAAAAACTACATTTTCATTAATTGTTGGAGATTTTCATGCAGTATATTTTTATCATATTCATCCCCTCTGCTCCAGCCCCTCCCAGATCCACCTCACCTCCTACCCACCTAGCCACATTCCTCCATAATTTTTACTTTTAAACCCATGGAGTACAGTTTGTATTGCTCAGATACTCTGGGCTGTGGTTAATCTTTTAGGGGTCACACCATTAAAGAAAACCGACTCTCCCAGTGCCTGAAGCCATCAAATGCTATGAGCTGCACAGAGCTCTGCAGTTAGAGGTGAGACTTTGTTTCCCCCACCCCCTCCTCATACTGGGACTTTCTCTAGCTTGAACTTACACATGTCTTATGCATGTTGTCACAACTACTGAGAGTTCCTGTGTGAAACTGCCTCTCTGTATCCAGAAATCACTGTTTCCTTGTAGTTATCCCAGCCTCTGGGTCTAAAAACCTTTCCACCCTCTCTTCCTTGGAGATCGCTGCGCTTTCATGGGGGGAAGAGGTATTCAAGTTTCTTAATTTGCAAATAAAATATGTTTAATTTTTTAAGACAACTCTGCTTTGTATGTGCCACTGTTCCTAGTGGTGAGTCTTGTAAAGAATTCTCAAGCAAAATTCTCTCTTCTAAAAAAAAAAAAAAAAAACACATCAAGTCTAAACTAAAAGGCCAAATTCTTGGTGCCTCTGTTGTATTTAATAAGCCGAGAATAATAATAGAGAAGACATTTCCAACAATTATTCCCTTTGATCTTGACTTTTCTGCAAAGCCCTGCCTTTGGAGACTGTCCTAATTAAATTACTTCAAGCCTTCCCTGCAAAGTTTCGTGCTGAATGTCTTCAGGACAACAAACTTTGAGAATCCTGCCACTTAATTTCACCATTCCCAAACCCTGAGGTAATTTCCTCGTTGCATGTGTGGTAACGAAGGACAGAAGAGCGGCTCCAGATGCTGAGGGCTCATTTCTTCTCTGCTGGAAATTCCCCCTGCCTTGGAGAGTGAACCACAGGCTGGTTGGAGCAGAGACACAAGCCATCTGGGGTCCTCAGTTCAGTCTACACCCCAGGACAGGGAGGCTCGAATCTACCTTCAGATCAGAGAGAGGCAGAGACAGAGACAGAGGCAGAGGCAGAGGCAGAGGCAGAGGCAGAGGCAGAGGCAGAGGCAGAGGCAGAGGCAGAGGCAGAGGCAGAGGCAGAGGCAGAGGCAGAGGCAGAGGCAGAGGCAGAGGCAGAGGCAGAGGCAGAGGCAGAGGCAGAGGCAGAGGCAGAGGCAGAGGCAGAGGCAGAGGCAGAGGCAGAGAAGCAGAAATACAGAGGAGGAGGACAGAAGGAGGGATGGAAGGAAAGAAGGAAGGAAGGAGGGAGGGAGGGAAGGAAGGAAGGAAGGAAGGAAGGAAGGAAGGAAGGAAGGAAGGAAGGAAGGAAGGAAGGCAGGCAGGCAGGCAGGCAGGCAGGCAGGCCATATAATCCATCTATAGCTGCCTTGGATGTTCACATTGGGAGCTAATTCAGTACACAAAATGAAAAGATATACCACTTCCCCAGCCTCTATCCCATACTCCAGAAAAGGTCCAGGCTAATCTGTGGTTTCTAGGAGATCCCTCCTCAAACAAGTATGTTTTCTTTAGTAAGAAAACATACAAAACTAAATAACACCAGTAAAAAATGCCAAACTGTAAGTCATGAATTCCTGATGCTAGCTTACCCTAATCAAAACAAAATCCCCTTTGCTTAAGGTCAAATTCAGGATGAAGATGACCAAGTCATCTTCAATGTGGGCATTTTCTGGTTGATAGTTTAATTGTGGGCATTTATGTAAATCCGGAAGACTGTCCAAACACTTTGACGGAAGAAGAGCAAGGGAAAGAGTCAGTTAAGGTCCTGCCACCCTCGTGTTTGGAAAATTAGATGAAAAGTGTAAACTTCGCTTTCTTTTGTCACCCATGATAGCGAAATGTGGGCTCCCACTGTGTGCTGTTGCCTTCTCTATTTCTGAAAGGATTTCTAGAGTACCTGAAAACATCCCATGTTGTCAGGAAAATTGCAACAACGTAAAACTACTGCCTAGAAAAGCTAGATGGGGGCTGGTGAGATGGCTCAGCAGGTAAGAGCACTGACTGCTTTTCCCAAGGTTCTGAGTTCAAATCCTAGCAACCACATGGTGGCTCACAACTGTACGTAATGAGGTCTGATGCCCTCTTCTGGTGCGCCTGAAGACAGCAACAGTGTACTTATCTATAATAATAAATAAATCTTTGGGCCAGAGCGAGCTGGGCCGACCAGAGCGAGCAGAGGTCCGAAATTCACCAACAACCACATGAAGGCTCACAACCATCTGTACAGCTACAGTGCACTCATATGCATAAAGTAAATAAATAAAATCTCAAAGAGAAAAAAAAAGAAAGAAAGGCTAGATGGGAGCCATTGCTACAAAAGTGGTCCTTAACTTTCAATAATTTAATACACATTGTCTTCACTGCACTTCACTACTCCGTTTTCTGAATTCATTTTTAATAGCATTGTGTCTTTATCTCTTCTGTCATTTTTTGAGAAATGCATTATTAAATAATGTAAACATCTTTACTCCCTGACTGAGTTCCGGCCTATTGCTGATGTGATAACCTGGAAACTGACAACCTGAGCCCAAAAGAGGTCTCCCCGAGTCCACAGTCAGTCCAACCTGAAAGCTTTAGCTACTTATGTAACTAGTCGCTTCCTAGGAAGCACTGGTGGCAGGAAGTTCACGTTTGCACGTATAATATCACAAGAGTAATGACTGAATGGCTAAATCCTGGGATCTTTTTGTGAAAAACAAACATCCGATCACAACAAATGTGGCCACACGTTAAATCCTCACAGCGCCAGCAAAAGGATTCAGGATAGAGCTTGTCCAAAAGAATAAATCCCTAGAAGGGAAATTTTAACGAGTCCACACGTCATCAAAAGAATGCCACTGCTGACCTTATTTTAAAAGTGTTTGTCTCCTGAGTCCAAATTCAGAGAGCTATTGATCCTAGGTGCCACGTTCAGAAATCAAAGAACATAAAAACGTGAGCTTTTAGGTGAATAAAAAAGAAAATTCACAACCCATTTGTGGTACCACAAAAAAAAAGTCTTACAGCTTTAAATTTCTTCACACAGCATTTCAAAGGAAGAAATTAGTGGGTTTTATTTATAATCATCTGTGAACTCGGATAGACAAATCCTTTTTCCAGCTGCCATTCAGTTGTAGGCAGGGACATTATATCATATTGTTAGCTGTGGAACTCGTGATCTGTCTGCATGTGTTCTGGGCCTGGTAGCAATCACAAAAACGATTAGATCCTGAGAACAGCTCATATGGACAGTGAGTCCTTGAGAGAAAGAGCAAGGTTTTTAATAGCCTGTGGTTTGAAAGGTCAGGATAAAGCAAATATTTTGGGTGAGATGAGCCATGGAAATACTCTTTATTTTATAGTGGAGAAATTTGAAGAGAGGCATTTGTCATCACAGTAATTGTTTTTCATTATAGGCCCATAAGAGTCCCTCTGGCTCTTGTCTTCTGAAATAAAGCAACATAAATGTTCATGTCTCTAGGGGAAAGCGTCGAAGAGAACGAGGTGAGTGTATTATCTTACAGACTCGGAATTACTTGTGTTTCCATTCCGAGGCTGATGGAAGGACTTTTTCCCCCAGGAGATATGCTGGGGTGTGCAGGGATTTTCTACTTGTTATTTCAATATCATTTTAAGTTCATACACAACAGTGGGAAATAGTGCAGGGAAATCCTGTGCAGCCTTCGCCAGTTTTCCCCAACGGCAGTATCTTTTGTAACTTTAGTACCATGTCATAGACAGGAAATTGTGGCTGATGTAATCCACTGCCTTATTTGGACTTAATCAGAGATTTGTTGTTCTGTTTTTGTTTTTGTGTATCTGTGTGTAATGGGCTGGTCTGGTGCTGCTATATCTTCAAATGCTAAATTCTGAGCCCCAATATCTGGTTGCTCCAAGACCAGGAGATCCTCACATATACCGGCTTTGGTTGTGTAAACTGTGCCCACAAGTTATCCCTGATTGGTTAATAAAGGTGCCTACAGCCTAGGCTGGGCAGAAGACCGGGGCAGAATGAAGTTCCCCAGCTTGGGGGAATCTCTGACAGGAACCATGAGGAAAAGAAGTCAAGAAGAAAGAAGCCACCATGGGGTAGGTGGCTCATGAGTGTGTGGCCATGAGGTCCAGCCTGTTGGAGCAGGAGCAGCCCAGGCAGAACATGGCAAGTGATATCTCAGGGCTATTGATAGGGAAATAGAAAAAGACAGCATAGAGGGCTGCTATCTGCCCAGCTCTAGTGCTTTAAGGTTTATTATAAATATAAAGGCTTTGTGTCTTTCATTTGGGAACTGAATGACCTAAGGTGGGGTAGAAACCCCCCAAATAATATTTACAACACCCGTGTGCAAACTGGCTGTCCATTAAGCCCCTGGATCCTCCAGTCTCTTCCCTCCCTCCCCAGTCCTGGTATTACAGACATGTGTAACCATACTTAGTATTTTAGATGGGTACTGAATCCCAAATGCAGGTCCCCATGCCCACGGGACTATGACTGAGCCATGTCCCCAGCTTCTTACATGTTGTTGTATAAGTGTACTTACTTATTTCTTTGCATTTTAACACATATAGATTCTTGTGTCAATTGCCACAGTGAAGACGCACAAACTTCAGGTCCTCAAGAACCCCTAATACAACTCCTTAACACACTTCCCTCCTTGACCATCTAGCTTCCAACACCCACAGATCTGTTTTCCATTTATATAAATATGACATTAAAATGTGATATAAAACTCCACAGAAGACAAACAGAATCAACTAACCTGGATACTTGGGGCTCTCAGAGTCTGACCCACCAAGCAAAGAACATACATGGGCTGGACCTAGGCCTCCCCACACATATGTCACAGATGTGCAGCTTGGTCTTCATGTGGGTCCTAAACAACTGGAGCAGGGACTGTCCCCAAAGCTGTTGCCTGTATGTGGGATATGTTCTACTAGCTGGGCTGCCTTGTCTGGCCTCAGTGGGAGAGAAAGCCTTTCAGAGACTTGAAGTGCCATGGAGGGGGGGGAGTGTGAATACTCAGGGGGGTCCTCACCCACCCAGAGGAGACGGAGAGGAGGGAAGGATTGTGGAAGGGAATGTCTGGGAGGGGGGCAGTGAGCAGGATGTAAAGTGAATAGGTAAAAAATAAATAAATTTTTTAAAATGTGATATAAGTGGAAATATGCAGCATATAACCTTTCTTAATCAGCACAGCCCCTTTGTGGTACATTGCTAAGTTCTATTCTACAGTATGGTTATACAGTACTTTAACCATTTACCCATTGAAGAACATCTAGATTATTTCTAGTTTTTTTTTTTTTTTTTTTTTTTTTTGTCTATTACAAATACAAATGCTATGGGCGTTTATATAAAGATTTTTATGTGAACATACATTACAATTTCTCTAGGGTAGAGAAACTGTACCCAAAAAATGTAACCACAGTTTTGTAAAAATAAACAAACAAACAAACAAACAAACAAAACCCATCCACGTTTTCCCCCAGAATCCCTGTAAACACTTTAAATTCCCACCGCCAATGTAGTTTTACACATCTTCATTTAACCTCTGGGGCCTCACTATGTTCTTGTTTACCTGGTTTGACAGATGTAGAATACTATCTCTGATTTTGAACTTCATTTATGTAACAGCTGAAATGTGTTTATTTATCATCAATATGTCTTATTATTCATTGACATATCGGCCATTTGCCATTTTCTCAATTGGTTTTGTTGGGCTTCCTTCCATCCTTCCATCTGTCCTTCCACTTTTCCTTCCTTCCTTTCTTCCTTCCTTCCTTCATTTCACTATTGTTGCCATAATAAAGATCAAAGCCACCTAATAGGCAAATATTCTGCAACTGAATTACACACCCAGCTCTAATTGTGCATATGGTATACGTGTGTGTCTGCATGTATACATATCTGTTTATGCACTGAGGTCAGAGAAGCCTGTCAGAGCTCTTCTCTATCACTGCCTTCCTTTTTCCTTTGAGACAGGGTTTCTCACTGAAGCTGGAGCTAGGTTGTTGGCCAGCAAACTCTGGAAATCCTGTACACATACACACACACACACACACACATACACACACACACTCTGGTAGTGGGAGGGGCATTGTAGACGAGGGAGCTCAAGCACTTGAGGGTTACAAGGACACACACAGCCACTCCGAGCTCTTTATGTGGATGCTAAGAGCTGGGCTCGGCAAGCACACTTGAGATTGCTCAGCAAGCACACTTACTCCCCGAGGGTCTCTCCAGTGTCTCACAATGTGTTTTTAGTGTTGAGTTGAATGAGTTCTTCTCATCCTAGGCCAAGGAGGTTTATTGAACATGTGGTTTGAAGTTCTGCTTTCCCCAACTTTGCCTTCTACCTCGTCAGGGAGTTCTCAAAGCAAAAGTCACCATTTTGATCAGGTCTCACTCCCTAAGTTTTGCTTTTGTGGATCACTCTTTAGTTGTCAGTTCCCAAGACTCAGAAAGTAGTTTCACAGTCTCAATTTAAGCCCATGATCCACTGTATTTGTAAAGTGTGGTGTTGGGTTTCAGTTCATGCTTTTGCTAGGGGATGCCTCGCTTCTTGAAACGGCCTTCCTTCCTCCATCAAGTTGCCTTTGCCCTAGCATGGGACATATTAATCAGTATCTATTCCTGGTTCTGCATTCTATTCCATGATCTAAGAGTGCAATGCCTGTGGTTATTACAGCCATAAAGCAAGACATACTATCATAATAAGGTCTTCCCCCCCCCTTTTTTTTCAATCTTTGAGTTAGTCAAGATCCTTCCATCCAGAGGCCATTTTATTTTTGTAAAATTACCACATCTGCATTTTAAATTGTAATCAAGAAAACACTAAGGCCAACCTAGAACTGTTCTCTGGGCTCTAGTCCTTGAACTGAAGTAGAAACAGTGCTATATTGTTCTATTCAAATATATTTTTTAGAAAAAGAGTCACTTCTGTAAATAGCTATCCACAAAATAGAGCACTGACTGGCCTCTTGTCTACACATCCGACTTGATGTGCTAACTTTAGGTCTTTACTCCAGTGTAATCCTGTTTCCTTTTATTCAGACTTCTCAGTCAGCCTGTTAATGGCAAGTAATTCAGACTCCCAACTCCCACATGTAGAGATTCAACTAAGAATGACTCAGGTCCATCAGTCCATGTTGATCTTCCATTGCTTCCTTCATCTAACTTGGGTCTCAAACACTGTTAGTATCTGTGTACAAAGGCCCGTGTCCTGTAATAGGTGCATATTGTATTGGTTTTGGTTTTGGTTTTTCCTGGCAAGATTCAAACAAGCATCAGTCATTGGGCACCAGTGAGAAACCAAAGGAAGGATCCTACCCAAGTTCAGCTTGGTGAACAATGACCTACTTATTGGGCTTATTTATGAGAGTGTGGGGAAGAGGTTATTTACAGAAGTATGGCTGACTCTGAAAGAGTCAAAGTACAAAAGAGAGAGGGTTAGTCTCTCTCTCTTTTGTCTTTTGCTTGTCTTAGGTGCCATTTTCCTCTCAGGGGAAGGAGGGGAAAGAAGGGATTCAAGGAAGGAAGGAAGAGAGAGCGCCGGGGACTTTCTTTTCTGTGTGTCTACTCATAGAATAAGAACAGGGACTCCCCGCCAGCCCCACACACTGAAGTGTTGGGCCACTGCAGTCAGTGTCATTTCCTCACAGACCATTCTGCCGATGCAGAGTTCAACTCACATTTTAGAAGCCATTGACTTTAATTCAAATCTATAATTTGGCCAAACCAGGACTTTTAAATTATGATACCTAATTCCACCCAGAAGACAAAATTAGGAACAGCCTTCATATATTAATAAGCACAATGATATAGTATATATTTACCCAGAGCTGAATAAGTATTTAACTCTCTGTATCCATCAGTCATTGGCTGCAGGCTGCCAAGATCAGGAAAGGGAATGTAGATGATATGATGAGGAATTCCCATCAGCCTCGAACACCAGCAGCACCCACCACCAGGGGCTTGAAGAGCCACTCACCTATATTAAAAGTAAAGCAACTAGGGACTGGAGAGATGGGTCAGTGGTCAAGAGCACTTAATGCTTTTGCAGAGGACCGAAGTTTTGTTCCGAGCATTCCTAACATGCAACTCCTCACAACCTTCATTGACTCCAGCTTCAGAGGAACCCACTGCACCTCAGGCCTCCACAGGCACCTGGGTTCATATGCACAGGCCTGCATATATACATAGGGAATCCATCCCATATACAGTCACCAAATGCAGACACTATTGTGCCAAGAAGTGCATGCCAACAGGAGACTGATATAGCTGTCTTCTGAGAGGTTCTGCCAGAGCCTGACAAATACAGAGGTGGATGCTCATAGTCAATCATTAGACTGAGCAGGGAGTCCCCAATGGAGGAGCTAGATAAAGGACTGAAGGAGCTGAAGGGGTTTGCAACCCCATAGGAAGAACAACAATATCAACCAACCAGGCTGCCACCCCACCACCACCACCACCACTCCGGAGCTCCCAAGGACTAAACCACCAACCAAGAAGAACACATGGAGGGACCCATGGCTCCAGCCACATATGTAGCAGAGGATGGCCTTGTTGGACATCTATGGGAGGAGAGGCCCTTGTTTCTGTCAAGGCTCGATGCCTCAGTGTAGGGGAATGTCAGGGTGGGGAGACGGGAGTGACTGGGTGGGTGGGAGAACACCCTCATACAAGCAGGGGGAGGGGGGATGTGATAGGGGGATCAAAACCAGGCAAAACCAGGAAAGGGGATAAATTAAAGTTAAAATTAAAATTAAAGGAACTGTTAACATTCAGCATAATGGGTTGGTTTTCGAAGTCATGGAC
The DNA here is from genome assembly GCF_000001635.26 of Mus musculus. Taxonomy (NCBI): domain Eukaryota; kingdom Metazoa; phylum Chordata; class Mammalia; order Rodentia; family Muridae; genus Mus; species Mus musculus. Next base: position 31,142,719 of record NC_000078.6, read on the forward strand.
AACCTTGGGGCTACCTACCTTCTCCATGGTGGTTTCTGTGGCTGGCTTAGTTATGTGAGACCTCAAGATGAATGCAGCTAGGATCCCTGCCATCCTGTTCCTGGAAATTTCTTTGTGGGACACAGTACACAATTTACAGCAAGTTCTACCTGTGGACTAAATGAAGCTCAGAAATTTTGCATCCTCGACTACCTAGAGGTGGGTTGACTTCTTATTTACTTGCTGTGGAGTTACTGGATCAATCATAAAAAAATGTTTTCTATATACCTGGGACTACTCTGCCAAAAGCAAAGGAGAAATTATCCTGACTACTCAGAAAATATGTACATCTGCCTAATTCCTGTTTTTTGTTACCTTTAGACAGGAAAGTCATTTGGATTCAGTCTTCCAAGGAATTACTATAAAACTCCTGGTCTATTTGACTATCCTAATCACTACCAGACAATAAACATAATTGATTCCTTTAGAGAAGATAAAGACCCCTCAGTGCCTCAGCATGATCTGCTGAGGCCCAGTCACTCTTAGCACACAGGAAGGGACTGGACAGATTGTACACCAACCTATACCACTTAGAACCACATCATCGGAAAAACCATCAATTCCCGTTGTGAACCTATTTTCGTGTTCTTTCCCCTTAAAGGCCCATTTTTAATAGCTTCTCAGTGGGCTTCCTCCCCATAGACCAGCTGCAGAACAAGCTCAAAGGTTATCTGAGTGTCATACCTACCGAAACCCCGGAGGCCATCACGTCCACCCCTTAAAGGAAAGGATGTACAGGAAGGAAGTTGGATGTAAGCCTGATGTTAGGGCCTGAGCTTTTCCATGTATTGTTTATTGAAAGCACCTTGTTTGGGTCTCTGGGAAGTGCATTGTATTCTAACTGGGTTCTAGTAAAAGATAATGCCTGGGTTCTTAGCACTGTCTAAGTTTGGAAAGTGTTTTTAGATGAAAATGAATTTTCTACAGGCCCAAAGAAGTTACACAGAAGAAATTTTGCTCAACTATAGGCCATGTGGGATGGATGACTTTAAACTATTAACTAAATCTCTAGACAGAAAAGGAATTCTCCACTCTTTGGTTAGAAACTACTTAACACTAGCCTCACCACCTCTTCAGCCCCTGGCCAATGTTTACTGGCAATAATGTTGTCTGGCAATAATGAAATACTCAAGGTTAGGAAACTTTGACTGGAAATTTTCAGAAATTTTAGAACATTTAGAGGTGAGAGCAAAAAAAAAAAAAAAACCCTCAATATATTTCAGACTGGCACATGTGATCTACTGAACTACAGCTACAAATAGTCTAAATGACCACTTGTGTGACTTACACAGTAGCATCCTACCAATTGTCCAAGAAAGAGATGCTAAGCTGAGCATGTTCTCCAGAAGCTACACATCAAGATAGACCTGTGCATCGCCCATGATGAGACCCCACTGTGGGAGCCATTGGCCATGACAAGAGACTATGCTTCTTTAAAGCTGTCTTTTGTTTGGGTCAGAGGCTTCTGCTGCTCTTCTTAGGCAGAGCTGGGGCAAGTTTATTTACATGTGGAATTGATTTAACATCCACTGGGCTGTAGTACCAAAAAGATTTTTTTTATTTCTTCAATACTACGACACTGAAGCAAATAAGCTTATGATATGGACCTCTTAAAAGATTAGTTTGCTTTGGAAGACTCTGAAATCGTCATTAAAACCATCACTAATTTTAATCGGCAGATTTTATTGAGCAAACACAATAGTAAAGTCAAAATGAAGTAATAGAGACGTAGCCACTAAGTAAAGTCCTCGTTAAGCTTAAATTCTAACTTTGGAGATGGTCGTATAACGTGGTCTTGAAGAACTGATAAAGATTTGGGAAACAGAGCTGAGGATGACAACTAAGGTGCTGGCCTAGCATGGACAAGAATGACTCTGGGTTTTAGTCTCTGTGCAACACACACACACACACACACACACACACACACACACACACACAGCATTTAGAGAATGGATATAATAAGGTGACATATGGAGTATGGCAGAAGGCCATGGAGTAAGACAATGTTAGCATTTTAGACAGTCTCTTTGGGCTGGTGAGATGGTTCATCAGGGAAGAGCATTGACTGTTCTTCCGGAGGTCCTGAGTTCAAATCCCAGCAACCACATGGTGGCTCACAACCACTCGTAATGAGATCTGACACCTTCTTCTGGTGCGTCTGAAAACAGCTACAGTGTACTTATGTATAATAATAAATCTCTAGACAGTCTCTTTGAGGTTTTGCTGTTTAAATGGAAATGTGAGGATAAGTGAGAGAAAAGAGAAAGATTGAGGTTCGAGATCAGCTTGTACCAAGACTCTATGGCAGAAAGACTTTGTGTACTGGAAGAAGAACAGGAATGAAATGTAGCAAGTGACACAGGATAAAGAATAAAGACAAAGTGGTCCTGTGTGAGAAACAGAAAACCCTAGGGCCTGTCTACACTTGAACAAGGTATGAATATCTGCTATGAGTCAGCAAAAACATGTCTGACAAGGGCATGGGCAGGGTGTGATGGGAGGGGGAAATCTATGAGTCAGCACAAAATGTCTGATACCTGATATTTGGAGAACCCCAAAATAAACAATTACATAGTCTGTTATAGAACTATTTTTGGTAGAGTGTGACTTTTCTGTGATTCTACATGAATACAGTCTTACTATCAGAGGCCAGAGCCTTTGCCAGCCTGCCTATGTGTGTTTGTCTGTAGGCTTGTAGACCTGCCACTGTGGGTCACTGTGGCCTGTGTGTCACTGGCCCTGTGCAGCCCAAATGAACTGGCATATGTCTGGATGCTGGCCAGTAGTTGCCTATCTATCAGCAGCCTTTATCAGGAATGCAAATAGTCTCCTTGAAGTCTCTCGACCTTCTAACCTCCTTTCCTGACACCTAAGCATTCGTGTCACACACCAGGTCTGACCAGGACTGGGCCTGGAAACCAGAGTAAGGAAATACAATTAAACAAAGTTTGCTGAGTGTCTGCCCAAGACCAGTGCTATTGTTCATGTTTTCTGGTACAGAGGACTACAACAAACAGCCACTTCCTGGAGGCCTACGAAAATCTGAGTCTTTCCAGAGAGTCAAGAGCTACTGAGCAGCCCATCAGCAGTGCTTTGAAAGTCGTAAGGAGCTCTTTGGGTATTTAAGAAGAGCCTCAACTGTACACATTCGTTAAGCAAGCCTAAAGGGCAGGCTTGGCTTTTGGCACCTTCGAATCCCCAGGCTAAGCAATCAAGGTTCCTTCCAACTGACAAATGAGACCTCTCTAGTCTGCAGGGCCGGAGACTGAGCTGCGCTGCTGAGAGATGAGTAGATGGACTTCTCCTAAGTTTACAGGAGTGGTATGAAGATGTTTGTCAGGGAATCCTTCCGACCAAATAAAACTATAACATCTGAGAGGAAAAGAAGGAGAGAGGCAGAGAAGCCAGGACCCAAGGAGTTCCTTGATTTCCTGCCAGGCATCCCTTTCATTGTGTGGGGGGAAATGATTCAAACCCAAAAAGAACACTCCAAAGCATTTTCCTCTTAAATAAGATGAATTTTCCTCTTAAGTTAGTTCAACGTGAATTCAAGGATTTTTTTTTCAGATGTATACATTTATGAGATTTCTAACTCACATTTTACTTTTCTATTATATTTTTAAAACCTATCAATGGAAACAATGATATTCTGTTATTTCCTCTGCTCTTTTATTTTTAGCCAGATTGAAAGAGTAAATATAGTAGGGACGGCTTGTTTTCAATTCAAATCAGCTCTGATTCTTTATTTTTAATTTTAATGATGTTTTCCAGGAAAAACAGAAATGCTTTGTTGGCGGCTCCCAAGCCCCACCCGACAACCACACCACTGAGAACATAATTACAAGTTTCAGACCAGGAAGAGAAAGGAATTGGTGACAGCTGAAAACAGTGTTCCTTTCTGACTCTTCTTTTCTTCATGTTTTAATAAGATTCCTTTCTCCTTGTGTGGCTTCAGTGATGTCACTGTAAGAAGCTAATCCACCCAAGAGGAGAGAGTCCTCTAGGAACACATTGTATTTTCACATTTTAAAAGATCATTTCCCTTCAGAGAAATCAGAGTGTATTTCAGGCATATTACTCAGAACTCTTCACTCTTTCCATGCAGAGGAAGAAAACAGCTCTGTATCTTTCATTAGGAGAAGAAGAAGAAGAAGAAGAAGAAGAAGAAGAAGAAGAAGAAGAAGAAGAAGAAGAAGAAGAAGAAGAAGAAGAAGAAGGAGGAGGAAGAGGAGGAGGAGGAGGAGGTGGAGGAAAGGAAGGAAGGAAGGAAGGAAGGAAGGAAGGAAGGAAGGAAGGAAGGAAGGAAGGAAGGAAGAGAGGAAGGAAGAAAGAAAGACAATCTATGATGTATTGGTAATTTGAGCCCAACATGGAACTTAGTGGTATATGCTAAAGGCCAGAGAAGGGCTAAGCATGAGCACAGTCGACTTCCTGGTCAGGAGACAGACAGATGGAACCGTGCGCTTCTATCTGCGAGCCAAAGATTAAAACACATTTTGAGTTGGAAGGGAAATTGGCTGCAGACTGAAGCTCTTTCCCTCCTGGGTTCTTGCCCTTCTCTGCCTGTAAACATCAGCCCACACTGGCCCCGACCTGTGTTTGTTAGTCTCCCTGTAAGTGTCAACCCAGCAAGCCGGTCGAGGACCTGGCGAGCCTTCCTTCCACATGGAGGCTTCCTCACTCCTCTTGGCCTCTGTTCAACACTAGTCCATTTTCCCTGATTACCATACACCACATCTGGACAGCGCTTTGGGACCCAGCATCTCTGTTCTCTTCAGGCTTGTAACATGTTTCCTTTAGAACGCCCCAATTACAGCAATCAGAGGTAATCCTATCACATGGGATAGTTTAAGGTACGTGTACCCTGAAGCTTCTCTCTGCATCATCCTCATAACAAGAGCATGAACGATGTGTGCTGGATGCCATTGCATTTAGCAAGTCCTCCTGCATCCAGTTCTTACCTCGTTGGTCCTGTCTCAGGTCCACCTTCACTGACAAATGGTGTCATGTCTATCTAATACTGAAGCTGTTCCATGTGTCTGGCATTCATTCATGTCTCACGGCAGGAAAGCCTCTCTAATAGCGCTGATCACACAGAAGGCAGATCCTCCACAACACACTTTAGAGAAGAGTGGCTGTGAAGTGCAACTTTCCCAAGCTATCCACTAGGAGCTCTAACCACCCTCCATTCACAGCAGACTAGCCACTGTTTCCAGAGCTACCCTGCCCAGTGTAGCAATGACCCCCCCCAAGTTGCCACTGAGAATTAGGATATAGTTGATCCACAAGGAAGAAGCTATATAGTGAAGCGTTAATAGTTTTTAATTGAAATAATATTTGATATGGCTTGACATCTTATTAAAAGTCAATCAACCATTTTCCTTTTGTTAAATGCAGCTTCTAGACACCCTTCCATCATACGCCTGACTCATAGTTTGCTGCCTTTGGAACAATGATGTTCTAGAGAGCTCTAGGTCTCCATGAGGCCAGAGTAGGGCTGGTGCTTCAGGTCTGTGCTAACTAGTTAACTACCAAGTCCTAGCAGAATCTTGTCACCCCTCCTCCCCCAGTCACAGAGAGGGCCACAGAGTTCCATTCCAATGTGGACTAACCCAATTCGAATTTCCTGTCAGGTGACAAAAGTGTAGCTCCAGTGTCTGCTAGGACCTGCTGACAAAAGGCTGGGTTGTTTTCAGTGTATTCCGGCTTGCTAGTCCTAGTCACGTGCACTCTAGGTATTTGTGCAAGAAAATGAACTCCCTTTGAACCCGCTGGAAGTGGCCAAGAACTCCTTGGGGAGTGTGTGGCACTGCCACACAGTGACCCATCAAACCATGCACGTGGCCAGTCAGGGTGGAACCTTTACTGCCCTCATGTGGATTTCCTGTTATGTCAGGCACAGATGGGAAAGCCTGCAGGCCATCAGCTGTGTGAACGTAATTGCAGAGAGGTCCTTGATTGCAGAGAGGCTACTAGCAGGGTTGAACATGATACACGGGTCTCTCACCGTCACTAATCATCATCTTGCTGAGTTTTTCCTTACGTCTTGATCATGTCAGCATCAGACTGGACCCGGAGGCTGTTCCACTTCAGCCACCTCATTCTGACCTTTAAGATCCAGGGGGCAGGCATGAAACCCCCTTCAGAGCCAAAAATGTACCATATTAGCCCAAAATTTTGGCTTCCTGGCTTTCTTGTGGAAAGCAAAAAACAAAATAAGCCCAGACTCAAGTTTCATCATCTGGGCTTCTGTTCTTGGATTAGTTGAAATAGAAAACATTGTTTATTATTCAGTGACCGTTTGGTTAAAAAAACATATAGAGGACACAGACAAGAAATGTCAAGCACCAGGGTGACAGCAACAAGAACCAGAGGGGGACAGTCACTAGGAGCAAGGGACAGAAGTTGGAAACTTTTAGAAAGAAGACTGGCCCAGAGGATGAATATTTAGTGTCTTCTAAGGTCATTGAAGAGCCAGTCACTATGCTGCAGCCTGTGTGTGTGTGTGTGTGTGTGTGTGTGTGTGTGTGTGTGTGTGTGTGTGTGTGTGTCTACACTCCAAGAGTGTGTTGCTGTGCATGTGGGCGGGTACTGAACACATTTCTGCACATACATGTGGAGGCCTGAGGATTCTTCTGACATCCTGACATCATTCACGTCTCTTGCTTTGTTTCGTTTTTTGGTTTTGATTTTGAAACAGAGCCACTCACTGATCTGGCACTCACCAAATAGGCTAAGTGAAGGGCTCTAGTAGGCCTGAGTATACCTCGCCCTTCTCCCACTCAACCTTGCTAAATTATTAGATTGTATTCTTAAAGGTAGCGAGCAAGGTCTTTTCCCTCATTCGGCCACTTCCTCTCCCTGCCGGCTGATCACCAAGGTCCAGCTATCAAAATATTGAAGTCCAGCAATCAAAAGCCTCCTTTTGGCTACCCTAATTAACATCCCCCATCAAAACAAACCAAATCATTCTAGAGCAGGGATTTCCTCTTTTTCCCTTTATAAACTGCCATTTGCCTATGGGCCACAGCTGTCTCCTCTCTAGCCTTTGTCCTTCTGGGGCAAAAAATATCCCTTCCCCCTCTCCCTTGTTCTTTTTCCCTTCTCCCTCACCCTCTATCTCCTCTCTTTGTCTCTTATTTCCTGCCCTTTGACCCTCTGGGGCAAATTCATCTCCTTTGTGCTGAGAACTTTGTGTTGAGGTGTCTTGTGCCATCGTGCATCGCTGGTGAGCCGGTGATGGTCAGGGATCCACGTCTGTCCACTTCCCCGGGGCTGAGACACAAGCAAGTGCCACTAGACGTTACTGTAAAACACTGGTCTGGGAAGGAGTCCTTGCCAGCAAAGCTGCCTCCCAGGACACACACGCCCACTTAGTCACCTTGAATCGCTCACTGAGAATCTAATGCTAGGTCGGACTTGGGATTAGTTTACCGATAGTTAAAAAAGAAAGAATATGAGGTAAAAAAAAAAATGAATAGGTATGAAAAAATTCCGGAGTCTTTACTCGCAAAGAATTTAACCACTTCATTATGGATAAATGGGGATTAGGATACAATGTGCAGAAATGGGGAACAATTGGAATACCAAGAAGCTTCATTAATGGGCTTTCAATCTGCCCCAAGCAACCAGCATGAATACTACGAAAATGTGTTTGTTTTTACGTCTGCTTAAGAGTTTGTCTGAGGAAAAAATATCCAAGGGAGTGGGATCCGTAACAAAATGCTGTGAAATATTGACATTAGCTTTTCCATTCATGTGTCATTTTCTCTCACTAACTATTCACACAGTAGCAGTATTCGCCATGTGTCACTGGAGTCCGAGGGAATAGCATTGATACATGCATATCCACGTACTGGAGTGAGATTTAGGTCTGATAATTGTAAGTGTAGACTTTGAAGGATATGCATAATATGAACTTAAAATATGAAAATGTTCAGGGTAGACAGTCTGATCTGCTTTTGTGGACCATTAAAAAGATATATAAACTTTTTCACAGACTTCGGATGCACCTGGAAAGTGCTCAAGTGTTTTCAGAAGACCACACAGCTTATAGCTTCTTCCCCTGGCACCAAAGTGGGCCAGGCCCAGGAAGTGGGAGACCTGGTTTGTGATTCCAGACTCTTAGATACTGAACCCTCAAGTGGTATAGAGGTAACACTTCTTTCTCTGGGTTTAGTTCATTGTAAATTAAACATTTTAATGTGCTTAACTTAAACTGAAATAGTATTGGCTGAAATGTGATCGATCTGAGCCACTGTTCTAAATTGACGAGAACTGGATAGAAAATAACAAACGCGAAATCAGAAATTGTCCTGCCCAAGTGTGCTCAGCTGAGGAAGCACAGGCCGAAAGTTTAACTGAGCTCCACAGCCTGGGGTACCCAGACAGAGTAACACCTATTTCCAAGGTTTGCAAAGCAGCCATTCTGCCAGTAGCAACCCTGGGCTGGATGCTCCCACTGCCTGCTGGAGCGGAGCTGGGGACCTCCTCAGCCCTGCTGTCTCTACCGTTCACTTCCGACACCTGTGCAGCTACAGCCAGCAGCACTGACGAATCACACAGTCACCTCCGATGGCACTTCCGCTCATAAAGATCCCCGATGATAACTTAAAGCCAACACCAGCTGAGAGGCAAAGGCCTTTTGACAAGCTCAAGATCTCTGCTCTAAGAGAAAAATGAGACCATTGTATTTAGGAATGCTGAATTATAAATTCACCTATGTTTCTCTTGCAGATTATTTCTGACAGTTTTGACATAGAAACCCGTTAGAGCCCCATGTCCAGGGTGCCGATTGGGTTAGCTTTCACTTCTTAATGTTTCCCCGTCAGGAGTGTTCTTTGTCGTTGCGTTTCTATGGCAGGTTGGGAGGAAAGTCGTGGAAAGCACCTTGAGCCCATGAAACCCAGATGCACCAATTTTATCAGGCGCCACACCCTTGGAGAGACTTCACTGGGAAGAAAGCAAAATGGCTCCCTCAGTAAGGACCGCTACTCGTCTTTACTCCTCTTTACAAGATGATTGTTCGGGAAGCTTAAAGCAAGAAATTGTCTTTCTTGAGGGGTCGCTATACCCTTTTTATTACTAAATAACTATTGGGAGTTTCAACCCCACTATTGGTTGTATAGATCCTGAGTAAGCAACACAGATACACGACACACAATCATGACAATTTATTAATAAGCTGTAGGCACTATGCTGAGCAGGTTTTGAGCTATTCTAGTCCTCCCACCTGTTGAAACCCACACAGGTGCCAGTCGCTTGCCAATCTGGTGTCTCCCAGGCTGACTCTGCTCCATCAGCCTGTCCTCAGGGTGCACTTCTCTTGGGCACGTGTTCCTGGTCCATCCATTTGATGGCAACCCCCTCCTCATCTGTCTTCTCTCTCCTTCTCCCTTGTGGTCTGTCTTGAGACCCCTCACTCAACTTCTGCCTTCCTATCCTTTCTGCCCAGTCATAAGCCCCAGCCTTTTATTGACCATTCAGGAACTAACGGGGAGCATTCCTTATAGCACATTGATTACCCTACACACAAGAAGAACCCAACAGAAGCTGTTTTTGCGATGGCCCTGCCAGTGAATGCTGCCCTCTGCAGAAGGTGCACAGAGATGTTTTCAGGAGTGCTGAGTTGTTAACCCAAGAGAATGGCTGGTCTCTCCTCTGGCTTTCACTCCTCGGGTACCAAACGCAGACCATAATGTGACCATTACCAAATCCTAATACCTGGTTTGTATGAACGTAAGTATCACTGAATAAAGCCACCTGGGGCCTTTCATTTCCTCTAAACCAACGGTTCTCAACCTGCGGCTCTCGATCCCTCTGTGAGTCAATGACCCTTCCACAGGGGCTGCATATCAGATATTTACCTTACAATTCATAACAGCAGCAAAATTACAGCTATGAAGTAACAATGAAAACAATTTTGTGGTTGGGGTCACCACAATATTAAAGAGTCACAGCGTTAGGAAAGTTGAGAGCCACTGCCCTAGACAGAGATGGCTAGATTGTCCCACCTGTGGGCATTTTTAAGTTTGAGTACAGAACTTAAACTCTATGATTTCAAGTTAGCACCATTTATTTTTTGGTCTCTCTCCTACTTTATTTCTCATTATTCTTTCAGGATAAAGAGAATTTCTAGGAATGAGCCATAGTTCTGCAGTTATTTTCTCACAAAAATACATTAAAGACCTGTTAAATGAGAGACCTATAAAGCTAAAACAGGCTTAATAATTACCTGGTGTTGTAAAAATGGGCAACCTATGTGATATTTTTGAGTTCGGAGTAACTCAACACTGTGGATTGCTCTCATTTTTGAGACTAGTCTTCAAACTTTGAAGCAATGGAATAATTGCTTTTGTGTGTTGTTTCTGTGGTGCTGGAGATGAAAGTCGGTGCCTAGAACAAGCCAAGTAAGAGCTCTACCACTGAGCTCTATGCCCCAGCCCAAGAACTGGTTTGTTTTGCAATGGTGTGTCTGCTAAGCAATTCGAACTCTATGTATGTATGTTTCTGTGTATGTATGTGCATGTATGTTTGTATATATGTGTGATTATGTATGTGTTTATGTGTGTGTGGTTTGTGTGTATGTGTATATATGTAGTTTGTTTCTGTGTATGTATGCTTGAATATGTATATTTGTGTGTATATATGTATGTGTTTGTGTATGTATGTGCATATGTCTGTGTGTGGTTTTGTATTTTTGTGTGTGTTTGTGTGTATATGTGTGCTTGTGTATGTATGTGTTTGTTATATGTGTGATTGTATGTGTATGTATGTATATGTATGTGTGTGTGGTTTGTATTTTGTGTACGGATATGTATATGTTTTTGTGTAGATGTGTTTGCATGTGTCTCTGATGTGTGTATGTATGTGTGTTTGTATATGTCTGTGTGTTTTGAGTATATGTGTATATGTGTGATTATGTGTGTATTTGTGTGTATATGTCTATGTGTGCTTGTGTGTGTGTATGTTTGTGTGTGTGAGTGCTTGCTTATGGGTGACAGGATCTCCTATATCTGGCCTCAAACTCCATATGTAGCTGAAACTGGCCTTGAACCCCAGCTCCTCTTGCCTCCAATCTCCTTAGGTCTGGGATTCTGGGCATGCACAACCACACTTGGCTTTGAGCTGTTAATTAGTCACAGTCCGCTCAGCCCTGGCGAGATGGTTGCAGTGCCTTCACACTCAGCCTGCCCTGTGTTTCTCCTCCCTGACTGTAAAGCATTTTATGAAAATCCAAGAGAATCTCATTTTTCTCCAGCTTCCATTCTTAACTCCCTATTTTCCTTTAAGTTCCTTACTCTACCATGCCCAACTGTAGAGATAATCTCTTGTGCACTATGTAAAAGCATTCTCCTGTCAAAAAAATGCTGACTGGCCAATGAGCTGAGGCAGGATTAGAAAGTTGGACGTCCGGCAGAGAGAGGAATTCTGGGATTGAGTCAGGGCGGAGAGATTTGCCCCAGGAAGTCAGTCCGTGGAGGTGAGGATTAAGTAACCAGCCAGGTGGCATGACTTAGACTACTTTAAATGGGATAATTGAGTTATGAGCTAGTGGAAACTAATCAAAACTATTGATTTCTGATATATTTATTTATATATAAGAAGTCTCATAGTAGTTATTTTGGGGAATTTATGTAAGCTTGGGAACACCCTCAGTTATGCCGAATTCCATGTGCTCCACCCCACCCCATACTATGCCTCATCAGCTGCAATTTGTTGCCCCAAACTAGAACTCTATAAGTATTCACTCAACTTCTGAAGTTTAAGTAATTACTACTGTCAGCTTCCATCTGAAAAGCCTCTTCATCCTCAGAGAGTTTAATACTATGTGCTGCACAATTCAGGTTCATGGCCACTGTCTGTCAGCACAGTACAGAAGGCTCCAAGGGGTTGATGCAAGAAGTTCTTCCAAGATTCCTGAAGGCCACTTAGTGAGGCCACAGTCGGCCAAGGGCAGGAAGTGGCGGCTCCCAGCTGCAGATGTGATGTCCTAATTGCTTCAGTTATCTCCCGTGGGAGAATCAACAGCTTCTCCAACTGTCACATCCCAAATTAACTACTTATGTGCATTATGTGGGGCAGAGTGTGACAGTGGCAAAACAACCAGGGACAATCTGAGTCCAGGCATTTGGTGGACGGTAGCTTTCGTACACCCTGGGGTTAGTGCAGGATCTCTACCAGCTACATAATCAGTCATCCCATGGCCTTGGCCTTGAACCAGTGGAGGAAAGGAGGTCCAAAGCTGAGCTGCTGGGCTGTTTTACTTTAAACAAAATATGGAAGTTAACTAAGTGTTGCTTTTAGTAGCATACTGCTGCCTCTGAATTTTGATGAACTTCAAGCCACCTTGTTATTCCACTGATTTTCCCAGTTTGGGGCGGGGTGGGGGGAACAAAGGACATGAGGTAATTAAAGGTCCCTAGAACAGTGCTGCTTAAAAAAGAGGAGGAAGAGGAGGGGGAGAAGGAAGAAAGAAGAAGAGGAAGACGAGGAAGAGGAAAAGGAGGCAGAAGAGGAAGAGGAGGGAGGGAAGGAGGAGAAAAGAAGCCAAAACCACGTCACAGTATTCAAGGCAGAGCCAGCACAGCCTGTTTACAGAGAGAAAAATGAGGCAGCCAGCATAGAGGTACAGACATTACAAAAGCAAACACTCCCTGCCCACCCCCACCAGCCCCCTACCACAACAGACCTCCAGGCTCTCTTATCCTCAAGCTGAGACTCAGCTGAGATAAAATGACCTGCCATCACCCTTGTGGTTCTTCCATCCAGACTCCATGTGGACGCTAAATAGGGCTCAGCTCCAGCATCTTACAAAACATTCCAGGTAGAGGTAGAAAGAAAGGAAGAAAGGGAGAAAGGGAGAAAGGGAGAAAGGGAGAAAGGGAGAAAGGGAGAAAGGGAGAAAGGGAGAAAGGGAGAAAGGGAGAAAGGGAGAAAGGGAGAAAGGGAGAAAGGGAGAAAGGGAGAAAGGGAGAAAGGGAGAAAGGGAGAAAGGGAGAAAGGGAGAAAGAAAGAAAGAAAGAAAGAAAGAAAGAAAGAAAGAAAGAAAGAAAGAAAGAAAGGAAGAAAGGAAGAGAGAGAGAGAGAGAGAGAAGGAATGAAGGAAGGAAGGAAGGAAGGAAGGAAGGAAGGAAGGAAGGAAGGAAGGGAGGAAGGGAGGAAGGGAGGAAGGAAGAAAGGAAGGAAGAAAGGAAGGAAGAAAGGAAGAACAAAGAAAGAAAATAAAGTTTACAGAGCACAATTTAGTAAAAGTAGTTTGACCCCCAGCACACATACTGCCTCTGTGGCTTCCAGATGACCAGGACTTTATTTGTTTGTATAATGTCTGCGTACTAAGCATTCAGAGAACATTTTCTAGAAAGTCGGTGAGCAGAATCAGTATTGGGCCTTGGAGCATCTGCTTAGGGTCTGGTACTCTTGGTTTAACCATGAATGGAAGAGACCAGGGTAGAAAAGCGTCCAGGGGCATAGCAGCCCAAGACTATGAGACTGAAAACTGGCTCCCTGGTCTCCTTTCTCCTCCTGCAGTCCCTTTGACACAGCTGTGCATGTCGCAAGCAGAGACTTCAGCGGGATGTGTGTGAGCACTGCCCGCACTGCACAGAGGGCCAGCACTGTGACCGACCCAGACCCCGTTTCAAGCATTTTTTTCTACAGAGACCTCCTCAGGGCATCTCGTATCCTTACATGTGTCCTTGTGAGTCGTCAGTCTCGCCTTGCCTTGCCCTTTCCATTTGGCTGAGCAAATTCTAGCCTAGCCTCACTGGAGCTGCTTCCCCACGCATGTGTAACTGGGTCAACAACATACCTCGTGGGAGATGGCGTGCAAAACCATTTCTTCTTTAAGAATGTTTCTTTCTCCAAACAAATGGAGCCAAATAACCCTGGACGTGCCTAAGAGTCTTGCAGCAAGACAGGGTGTAGATTTTGGACCTTCCCAGAGGAGCTGATAGCTTAAGATTTTCCATGAAAGTCATCTTAGGGAAATAATGAAACTGGCTAAAACATTTGACTGATTATAGACAACTCAATTTTGCTGTTAGGATAAGTTAGACCTTGATGTTTTAAAATAAAATGTTATCAAATGTTTGAGGGCAGGCGGAGACTGGAGAATGAACCTAGGACTTCTCCCATGCTGAGTAAATGCTCCGACCTTTGTGTCGTCCTCTTAAACTTTTTTTTTTTTCATTTTTGAGACAGGTCTTGCTAAACTTTCCAAGTCAGTCTTGAAGTCACTCTGCAGGCCAGGCGGGTCTTGAAGCTGCAAGATTGTCTATTTTTAATTACAACTTTCAAAAATGTACATGTTTTAGTGTTTACACAATGATAACCTATATCTATGCCCTGCGTTATCAAATTCAAGTAACTTACCCTGATGACCTTAAAAATTCTATATATACCACAGTGGGGCTGTGCATGTCCCAGGTTCCTGTCTGCCCCACAGTGGCCTGTGCTTGCCCTAGGTGCCTGTCTGACTCACAATGGGCCTGTGCTTGCCCTCGGTTCCTTTCATGATCCTTACAGAATTGGCATAAGAAACAGATTTCCAGAAAATGTATTTTAAAAAAATTCACCTAAGTATCCTGAAATAGGAATCTTAAAATGTGCACATATCTAGGAGGCCAGAGAAGGCTGTCAGAGAGCTCTTCTCCATCACTGCCTGTCTTATTCCCTTGAGACAAAGTAGCCAGAAAGCCATAACAACCCCATCTATACACACACAAACATACACACAGATACAAACACACACTTGAATGCACCACACACACATACCATACACATACCACATATACACACAACATACACAAACCACACACACATACCACACATACTTATCACACATACCACACACACTATATAAACCATACACACACATACCACATGCACATATACTACACACAATGCAGACACCATACACACACACACACACACACACACACACACACACACACGTACGCTTGTGTGTTCCACTCATTACTCTTCTTAATGGTTTAAAAGCTATTTGCCTATAAAAGGAGACAACAGCTGTCTTGCGTAGAATCTGGGAAATACAAATATTTTGAAACAGATAGTTTAGTAATCTAGAGATTTGCAAGTAGTAAACTAAATGTTTAAAATAGTTGAACTAAGTTTATTCCTTAATGAGTAAATAATATTAGCTTGATAATACATTGAAGAGTACAAAGAAAGAAATCTAGTACCCCCAAAATGAAATGAAGAAGCCATTCTTTACAGGCAAGTTTCCTCCTGAGAAGAAGATGAGAATATTGTAACCAGCCGCCACCATGAGACTCCCCAGTCTGTCCATTTACCTCCACATGTGTGTTGCTTGTACACAGACAGTGTGTACTCACTGGATGGATGGATTAGCATTCTTACATAGCTTGTTTTCAACTGTCCACATTTGAGCCTAAATATTTATATAAACCAATTCCAGCCATAAGCATTGGATATTTTTAATTCTCCTGCAGTTTAGATACAGTTAAAGCTGATACAAAGACTTGGCAGCTTTAATTTATAGTTTCCTAGAATTAAATTGTGTGACATTAAGACTTTTGGGGGACTCCCAAAGACTGAGACATTAGGTTTTTCAACATAGAGTCATCACTCACTCATGTCATCCAAAAGACTACTTTTGTGCATAATTAGGCTATGTCCTACAACTCCAAGATGACCCTTCATGTAGGTCCTAAATAGAGACCAGCTTCCCCCTCTGGCTACGTTTTAGATGGATACAGTTTTATTCTTTCCTTTCTGGAAGCAACTGGTTTTGATTAGGGAAAAAATGTTTTCTCTTTAATTCTTTCCAAATTAAACAAAACTCAATGTTGTTCATCCATAAGATTTTTATCGCTAGTCACAATCCAATAATAAACAATAGAAACTTGAAGGATTCTGAACTGACAACCCAACACTTGTTTTAATGACATCAAATGACGGGCCTGACTAGAGTACCCCACTCCACCTCACCCTGAACTCCCTAAACTACTTGGTTTTGAATAGACAGAGCTTTATAGAAGTGACTGGAGGGTTTTATTCTAATAAATGCAAGGGAAACTCTATACGTGTTACAGCATCTCATGAAGAAATTTGTTTGCAAAGAATGATTTTTTTAAATTTCAGTTTGGGGGTACTATTAAACCTGAAAATTGTGAGGAGAAAGACCAAACCCACAACTGTCCAATTAAAGCAAGCTTTATTTCATTCTGGCCAGGTCCATCCCTGGAGCTCGCAGAAAATGTTCATCGGGTGCTCAGAAAGGCTGAACCCACAAGGCTATGGTACTTTCCTCTGTGGTCCAGTGGGGACAAGCATACATCCTGGTGTACTTCCTGCCTATGTGCCTCCCACCTACATGTGGACAAGAGCATCCTGTGCAGTTGGGGCAAGCAGCCCTTGTTTACCAGAGTGAAAACATGTGACTCATTGTCGTACAGGTACAATAGCCTATAGCATTCCAGGAACTTACCTGTCCTTGTCAAGTGGGACTTACAGATTAACTTTAGTCCCTACAGGTACGAGATTTCTTTCTTTGTCCCTCTCCCAATGCATTAGCAAGTTAAAATCGTCTAGTCATTATGGAATAAACTTTGCTCAAGTACTTTAAATGTTTAGTTTTCGATTTCCGAGAAGATGGATTTTTTTTTTTTTTATGTTGCTGCATTTCCTAAAAGCAGAACGAACCCTTCAGAAGCACAGCAAGAATTCTTGCTGATGCCTAGCAACACCGTGGCCCTACATCCCAAAGCCACAAGTGCTGCTTGCCCTACCCAGCTGACAGCTCACTCCTGAGGGGGCCACACTACATCAGCACCCTGTATGACAGGGTGTCTTCCCGCCACCCAGTCAAGCTCACTTTCGCTTAGGGTCTCTCAGCTTGTTAGCACAATTAGTGTCTCAGTGTCATTGTCACTGTGCCACCTCTTCCTTGACTTATTCATGGGTTTAAAGTTGACAGTTTTGCTGACTTATCCTATTTTCCGGAATCTCTTCATGTACACTTTGGCCTTGTCAACAGAATTCTATAAAAAGAAAACAAGGATTTGGCTATGTCTACTGCTTCCTTTCCTTCTCTCTTGTAGATGTTTCAAGAAAAATAAAAGAGGATATTAGCCTCCCCTTTGATGTGCTGTTTCTATGGCATGAAGAATGGATGTCCTTTTTTACTGTGTCTCAGAGCTTGGGCACATCCTCCCTTCCTTCCTCATGTCCCCATTGGAAGAAAGCGAGTTATCATCACAGTCCACTCCAATCTACTGCTCTTATTTTCATCTTTAGAGTTTTCTTTCTTTCCTTCCCTTTTATTGAAAATAGATTTTTTTCATACAATATATTCTGATTATTGTTTCCCTTCCTTCTCCTCTTCCAGTTCCTCTTCCCCTCCCCCTCCCTCTCCTAACCATATCCACCCCCTTTCTGTCTCTCTTTGGAAAACAAATGGGCATCTAAGGGAATATAATCTAATGAATAGAATAGAATAGAATAGAATAGAATAGAATAGAATAGAATAGAATAGAATCAAATAAGAATAGGACAAAACTAACAAACAAAAGGAGAAAAGCCCAAGACAAGGCACAAAAAAAACAGATCCAGAAACAGATCCACTTGTTCACCCACTCAGGGTGAACAAGTTCTTATCCCATAAAAACATAAGATCAAAGGCCATAATAGACCTGCAAAGGACCTGTAGGGTAAAAGAAAAAAGCATTCAAATAAAAATAAAAAAATTAAAAGCCCTGACAGGAAATATTATGAGACAGGGAACCTAAGAAGATGCTATTGTGATTATTTTGGGTTGGCCATCTACTACTGGGCCTGTGGCCTACCCTTAAGAGTCGTTTGTTTCCCCGGGGAGACTCTCTGGAAGAAAACTAAATTTTCATTTGCATGTGGTTATCAGGTGGAGATAGCTTCTGGGTAGGAGATAGGAATGCACGTCTGCTTCTTTCGAACGAATCTAGGACCTCAGCTGGTGCAGACCTGTGCAGATTCTGCGTGCTGCTCAGTCTCTGTGAGCTGATACCTGCATTAGTTCTGTTGTGTTTAGAAGGCCTTGTTTCCTTGGTGTCTTCCATCCCTCCCCTCTGGCTCTTCCACTCTTTCCACCTCCTCTTCTGCAGTGTTCTTTGAGCCCTGCAATGATTTGATGGAGACATCTCATTTAGGGCTGAATGTTTTGAGGTCTCTTACTCTCCACATATTGTCTGGCTGTGGGCCTCTGTATTTGTTCCCATCCGCTGCAGGAGGAAGCTCTCTGATGACATCTGAGCAAGGTTCTGATTTATCGGTATAGAAGAACGGCATCAGGAGTCATTTTATTGTTACATTCACTTAGCAGAACAGCAGCATTTGATTTTTCCCCTAGGTCCCTGGGCTATCTGGTCTCAAGTTCTTGGTCACCCAAGCAGTCTAGGATATGGGTTCTATCTCTCGGATTGAACCTTAAATCAAATCAGACACTGGTTGGTTTACTCCCACGAGCATTGGTGCCACCACTACACTAGCACATCTTCCAGGCAGGACATCGTGTAGACTGAAGAGTTTACAGCTGGGTTGATGTTTACATTTCTCATTTGGTAGCATTCAAAATACCTTCTGGTACCATGAACACTAGCCCAAAGGGGTGATAACCCTAGGTAGGCACCAGCTCAACTTCTCCATGTTCAAAGAGCTGTGTGGATGTTGTCTTCATCAGTAGGGCCTTGCCATCAGTTTGTGGAGAGCAACCTATAGCTTTGGCAAGAGCCTGGGTTATTTTAGGGGTTTCCACGGAACCCTTTGGCCAGTTACTTAATTAGATATAACCCATTCCTACTACTAGAGTTTCATTTGGCAATCAGAAATGTCCACTTGGGGCTAGCTCTGTTTCCCCCATTATTTGGCAATTTCATTTAGGCATCTTTCATATATGTATATATTTTAGGAAGCTGCTACTATATTAGGTTTCCATTCTGCCAGTCAAATGGGCCTTGATTTTAGCTGTCTGTCCAGTATTCCCACCCGCTTATCTCCCTCTTCCTGCTTGATCCTCCAGTTTCAGTCCCCACCCTGTCCGTATAACCATGTATTCTATTTCACCTTTCTAGGGAGCTCTACTTCTCCCTCGTGGTTCTTTGCTCTGTATCTAACTTCTGTGGTTCTGTAAATTATATCATTGACTTAACAGCTAATATCCAGATATAAGCAAATGCACACCATATTTGTCTTTCTGGGTGTGGGTTACCTCACTCAGGACATCTTTTTTGGTAGCTCTGTTCATTTCCTGCAAATTTCATGATTTCATTTTTAACAGCTAAGTAATACTCTGTTGTATAAATGTATTATATTATTTATATCTATTCATTTCTTGAGGGGCATCTAGGTTGTTTTTTATTTCTAGCAATTATGAGTAGAGAAGTCATGAATATGGCTGAGTAAGTGTGTATGGTAGGATGAAATGTCCTTTGGATATATGCCCAAAAGTGATCTAGCTAGATAATGGCATACATACATAGATTCTGGTCTTCCTGAAGAACTGCCATGCTGATTTCCATGGTAGCACTATACAAGCTTGCACTCCCTCCTGCAATGGATAAGTGTTTTCCTTACTCCACACCCCACCAGCTTGAGCTGTTATTTGTTTTATTGATCCTAGGCATTCTAATGGGTGCAAGATAAAATCTCAAAGTAGTTTGCATTTCCGTGATGACTAAGGAAGTTGAACATCTGCTAAGTGTTTCTTGGCCATTTGCGTTTTCTCTTTTGAGGATTAGTTTAGATCTGTTTAGACCCCATTTTTAAACTGGGTTCCTTTTGTTTTCTTCATATCCAGGTTTTTGTTTTGTTATTGCTATTAGGTTCTTTTTTTTTATTATTACGTATTTTCCTCAATTACATTTCCAATGCTAGCCCAAAAGTCCCCCATGCCCTCCCCCCCCCCCCCCACTTCCCTACCCACCTGTACTGGCTAGTGTTGTGTCAACTTGACACAGCTGGAGTTATCACAGAGAAAGGAGCTTCAGTTGAGGAAATGCCTCCATGAGATCCAACTGTAAGGCATTTTCTCAATTAGTGATCAAGGGGGAAAGGCCCCTTGTAGGTGGGACCATCTCTGGGCTGGTAGTCTTGGTTCTATAAGAAAGCAGGCTGAGCAAGCCAGGTGAGGCAAGCCAGTAAAGAACATCCCTCCATGGCCTCTGCATCAGCTCCTGCTTTCTGACCTGCTTGAGTTCCAGTCCTGCATCCTTTGGTGACCAACAGCAGTATGGAAATGTAAGCCGAATAAACCCTTTCCTCCCCAACTTGCTTCTTGGTCATGATGTTTGTGCAGGAATAGAAACCCTGACTAAGACAAATTGGTACCAGGAGTGGGGTATTCCTGTGACAACCTGACCATGTTTTGGGGAGGTCTGTGGAAGGACTTTGGAACTTTGGGCTTGAAGATCCATTCGTTGTTAAGAGCTCTGTCAGATGTTTTGTAGGAGCTTGGAAGATAATGTTGAGAACAGTGCAGAAGATGGAGGCCTGGCTTGTGAAATTTCAGAGGGAAAATTAGAGACTCTTTTCAGGGCCATTGCTGTTTTGAATGTGAAGATTCTGTAGTTCTGGTTAGCTGGGGCTGAAGAATCAGCTGTGATTAACAAGATACCAGAACTACCAAAGCAAAAACTTTGCATTACTGGGACTATTGATGCTGGTTAGCTGGAGCTAAGAAATTAGCGGTGATTAAGAAGAGACCAGCATCATTGAGGTGACATCTTCTGGGAAGTGTTTTCTGAGAGCACAGTGGCTGTGTTCCAGATATAGCCAAAGTTGTACATTGTGCTGTGGCTGGACTTGGTAATGTGTAAGGGTCACCCAGGTGGTACTGGTTTTGAAGGCATGAAGGAGTTGAGCCGAGCAGCTGAGGCTTGGCACTGTGAGAGGCCATGGAAGGCCATTGGTGAAAGTCCAGCCTCAGTTGCAATTGATGGCCCAGGACTGAAGGGGTCATGCAGTGTTTTGGAGATGCCAGTACCATGAGATGACCACCAAGAGCAGCAGCAGCAGTTGAGTACAGGCATCTGGAGCCTAGAGGATGACGCCTGTGCTACAAAGGGCATGGCTGGAGAAGTGACCCAAGCCCTTGGAGGAGCCCAGAAGATCGTGAGTTGGATCCCAGACATTGGACGGTTGGAGATTGACTTTTGCTTTTGATTGTGACTGTGCCCTGATATTTTCCCTCTTGAAGGAAGAAGCTGTTTTAGTGGAGCCCACAGTTAAGAGACTTTTAATTGTAAAAAGACTTTGGATTTTAAAAGAGATGGATATTTTAAAGAGATTGAAATTTTAAGAATATGTAAAGACTGTGGGACGTTTAAAGTTATTTAGAATGGGGAGGAATAAGATTGTAAGGGTTGAGGCTTACTAGTGATGTTTTTGTGTGTCAAGTTGACAAGGGGTCAATTGTACTGGCTAGTGTTGTGTCAACTTGACACAGCTGGAGTTATCACAGAGAAAGGAGCTTCAGTTGAGGAAATGCCTCCATGAGATCCAACTGTAAGGCATTTTCTCAATTAGTGATCAAGGGGGAAAGGCCCCTTGTAGGTGGGACCATCTCTGGGCTGGTAGTCTTGGTTCTATAAGAAAGCAGGCTGAGCAAGCCAGGTGAGGCAAGCCAGTAAAGAACATCCCTCCATGGCCTCTGCATCAGCTCCTGCTTTCTGACCTGCTTGAGTTCCAGTCCTGCATCCTTTGGTGACCAACAGCAGTATGGAAATGTAAGCCGAATAAACCCTTTCCTCCCCAACTTGCTTCTTGGTCATGATGTTTGTGCAGGAATAGAAACCCTGACTAAGACACCACCCATTCTCACTTTTTGGCCCTGGCATTCCCCTGTACTGGGGCATATAAAGTTTGCATGTCCAATGGGCCTCTCTTTCCAGTGATGGCCAACTAGGCCATCTTTTGATACATATGCAGCTAGAGACAAGAGCTCCGGGGTACTGGTTAGTTCATAATGTTGTTGCACCTACAGGGTTGCAGATCTCTTTAGCTCCTTGGATACTTTCTTTAGCTCCTCCATTGGGGGCCCTGTGATCCATCCAATAGCTGACTCTGAGCATCCACTTACGTGTTTGCTAGGCCCCGGCCTAGTCTCACAAGAGACAGCTATATCAGGGTCCTTTCAGCAAACGCTTGCTAGTGTATGTAATGGTGTCATCGTTTGGAGGCTAATTATGGGATGGATCCCTGGATATGGCAGTCTCTAGATGGTCCATCCTTTTGTCTCAGCTCCAAACTTTGTCTCTATAACTCCTTCCATGGGTGATTGCTTCCAATTCTAAGAAGGGGCAAAGTGTCCACACTTTGGTCTTCGTTCTTCTTCAGTTTCATGTGTTTTGCAAATTGTATCTTATATCTTGGGTATACTAAGTTTCTGGGCGAATATCCACTTATCAGTGAGTACATATCATTTGAGTTCTTTTGTGATTGTGTTACCTCACTCAGGATAATGCCTGTTAGGTTCTTTATATATGTTGGATATTAGCCCTCAATTGGATGTGTAGTTGGGGGAGAAAATATTCTTTTCCCATTCTGTAGGGTAATGCTTTGTCCAAATAGCAGTGTCCTTTGCTTTGCAGAAACTTCATTTTCATGAGGCCCCATTTATTAATTGTTGGTCTTAGTGCCTGTACTAAAAGTGTTCTGTTTGGGAAGTCTTTTCCTGTTCCAATGAGTTCAAGGCTATTCCCACTTTTCCTTCTATCAGATTCAGTATGTCTGGTATATTTTGAGGTCTTTGATCCATTTGGAGTTGAGTTTTGTGTCAGGTCATAAGTATGGATCTATTTGCATTCTTTACATGCAGATATCCAGTTTGACAGCACCATTTGTTGAAGATACTGTCTTTTTTTTCCAGTGTATATTTCTGGCTTCTTTATAAAAAAAAAAAAATCAGGTCTCCATAGGTGAGTAGATTAATGTCCAGGTTTTCAATTTTATCCCAATAATCAAATGTGTTTTTCTGTGTGTATACTAATACCATGCTGTTTTTATTGTTATAACTCTGAAGTACACTTTGAGTTCAGGGATGTTAATACCTCTAGAAGTTCTTTTATTATTCAGGATTGTTTTAGCTTTCCTGGGTTTTCTGTGTTTCCATATGAAGCTGAAAATTGTTCTTTCAAGGTCTGTGAAGACTTGTGTTAGAACTTTAATGGAGGTTGCATTGAATCTGTAAATTGCCTTTGGTAGAATGGCCATTTTTACTATGTTAATTCTACCAGTCCGTGAGCATGAGAGATCTTTCTTTTGATAACTTCTTCACTTTCTTTCTTCAATGTCTTAAGGTTTTTATCATAAACATGTTTATGTGTTCAGTTATTTTATAATGTTTTGAAGATGTTGTGAAGGATATTGTTTCCTGGGTTTTTTCTCAGTCTATTAATTTTATATAGAAGGGCTACCAATTTTTTTGAGTTAATCTTGTATCCATCTACTTTGCTGAAGGTGTTTCTCAGCTGTAAGAGTTTCTTGTTTAATTTCTTGGTACACCTACATATATTATCATATCATCTGAAGATAAAGATACCTTGCTTTGCTTTCTTCCTTTCCATTGTGTATCCCTTTGATCTCCTTCAGGCCTTTTATTGCTCGGACTACTTAAGATACTATATTGAATAGGTATAGAGAGAATAGACAACCTTACCTTGTTCCTCAATTGCTTTCAGTTTCTCTCCATTTAGGTTGATGTTGGGTGTGGACTTGATATAAACTGTCTTTAATGTGTTGAGGTATGTCTCTGTATCCATAATCTCTCCAGGACTTTTATCATGAAGGGGGATTTTTGTCAAAGGCCTTTTCTGCATCAAATGAGATTGTCATGTATTTCTTGTCTTTTAGCTTGCTTATGTGGTAGATTACATTGATCAATTTCTATGATAAATGTTATATTATAGTTATGTTTAACCATTCCTGCATCTCTGGAATGAAGCATACTTGAACTTGATCATGGCAGATAATATTTTTGATAAGTTCTTGGATTTGGGTTATAAGTACTTTATTGAGAATTTTCGCATCTATGTTCATAAGGGAAAGTGGCTATAATTCACTTTTTTGGTAGGATCTTTATGTTGTTTAGGTATCATAGTAACTGTGGTCTCACAAAAGAAATTAGACAATGCACCTTTTGTTTCTAGTTTGTGGAATAATTTGAGGAGTATTTTTGTTAACTCTTCGTTGAAAGTCTAATAGAATTCTGCACTAAAACCATCTATCTCTGGGTATTTTTTAGGTAAGGGAGAGAGACTTTTAATGACTTTTTCTGTTTCTTTAGGAGTTATAGGTCTGTTTAAGTTACTTATCTGATATTGATTTAACTTGATTCACAGTATGTATTAAGAAAATTACCCGTTTCTATTAGATTTTCCAGTTTGGTTGAGTATAGTTTTTAAAGTTTGTCCTTATGGTTTTCTGGACTGCCTTGGTGTCTGTGTTGTGTCCCCCTTTCCTATCTAATTGGGTAAATTTTGCATCCTCTCACTCTCTTTCTCTTTTCTGTATTTTCGTTAATTTGGCTAAAGGCTTGTCAATCTTAATTGATTTTTCTCAAAGAATTAACTTTTTGTTTCAATGATTTTTGTATTGCTTTTTATTGTTTTATGTTTCTATTTTATTGATTTCAGCACTGATAATGAAATCCCTCAATTTCTGATTCAGTAACGAATTATTCCATCACCACAAATTTGTAAACTTCTTATTGCTTATGTTGTTGATATCCAGCTGTGATGGTTTGTATATGCTTGGGCCAGAGAGTGGCACTCTTAGGACATTTGGCCGTGTTAGAGTAAGTGTGTCACTGTGGGCTAGGGTTTAATACCCTAGTCCTAGCTGCCTGGAAGTGAGTAGTCTGCTAGCAGCCTTCAGATAAAGATGTAGAACTCTCAGCTCCTCCTGCACCATGTCTGCCTGGATGTTGTCATGCGCCCATCTTGTGACAATGGACCAAACCTCTGAACCTGTAAGCCAGCCCCAATTAAATGTTTTCCTTTATAAGACTTGCTTTGGTCATGGTGTCTGTTCACAGTAGTAAAACCCTAACTAATACACCAGCTTTAATCCATGGTGGTCAGATAGGATGAAAGGTATTATTTCAGTTTTCTTGAACCTATTGAGGCTTGCTTTGTGTTCCAATACATGGTCAATTTCAGAGAAAGTTCTATGAGCTGCTGAGAAGAAGACATATTCTTTTGTGTTTGGATAAAATGTTCTGTAAATATCTGTTAGAGCCATTTGGTTTATGGCCTCAGCTTGTATTTCTGTTTAGTTTTTATGTGAATGACCTGTCTATCTGACAAGAGTGGGGACGCTGTGCAAAGAGAATGTGAAGGAGCCAGCTGTGACAGTACAAACACAACCACTTTGAACTGAGGCGCTTTGACCCGCTTGGTTACCTGGCTAAGTCCTGGGAAGCAAACTGGGGTATGAGTTAAAGTTGAGTCTTGCTTGCTGTCTCAGTCCTCAGGGTCCCTCATTAAAACCTCAAAAGAGGCCTGTTCACACTGAATCCTTCCCACAAACTAGGAAGTCAACAGACAGCTTTTCTCTGAGGCTCACTTACGTTATCATAAATGACCAGCAGAGGGTGCTCATATTTCCTCCCCTCCAAATGAGCGAACCAAAGAAATATCAAAAAATTTCATTGCAAATTGTGAAACCCATGGAAGCATACCTTCTGTCAATGTAACAGAGTACAGTGGAGCCTCCTTGGTTCTCACAGCGCAAAGAAACTCAGCCAGAAGGCAAATGAAGGAAGCCTTATGTCTATCACAGGTATGAAGAATACCACAGCTATTCCAAAAGTAAAGTATGGAATCTGGAGAAGCTATTTCTCTTCATAAAGGAAAACACTTGGGGCAGGGGGCACATTCCTGAGCAAGCTGTTTCAAGTACACATTGCAGAGCATGTGCAGTTGAAGTTTCTAACTCAAGGACAATGGCAAATGCATTCTGGCCATGGTTAGCTCAAGGCCATGCAGCACACATCTGAAAGGTTACTGTGACAGAAACACTTCTGAGTATGCGCAGTTTATTTTTCTCAAGAATTTTTAGCTGAAACAAAGGAAGAGGACACTTCAAAGGAATGTTCATGTAGAAGGCTGCCAGTGGAGGTGCCTGCCTTGTTAACCAGTTAATACTAGAATTTACAAGTTTGTTATATTACTTTATGCATGATGATAGGCTCTGGGGTGATTTTCAAGTGGTGATTGCTGTATTTTTATTGCATTTATTTACACGTGTGTACACCCAGGTGGACATAAGAGGACAATGCGGGAAGTCGGCTCTCGCCTTTCACTATGTGGGTCTGAGAGATGAAACTCAAGTCATCAAGTATGGTGACCGGCACCCTTAAGGACTGAGGTATGTCACCAGAGCCCTCTTTTTATTTATTAATTACTTTACCCCTTTCTTCTCAATTCCCTTCTAACACTGATTCAAGAAGGATCAATTCAAGAAAGAAATGGAACCAAGGGAAGAGTGAAAGGGAAGGAGGCATCAGTACTTTTCTAGGACCAAATGGGCAGATGCTTAGCTTTGGGACAGTGAACCTTTGGGCTCCACAGGGCTATAGCACCCTTGAGAATCTTGGTAAGTGGTTTCCTCTGGGTCACAGCGTCATGTTCCATGTTTTTGTCCAGTGAATGAGCCTGGGTAGCTTTATTAGCAAGCTCAGGCTGAGTTGTTGTCATAGATGCTTTTTGAAGACTTAAAGAAAACGTGAAGGTTGTGACGATTAGGTTCAATGATGCAGCCAATCCAGGTTCCACAGACTTCAGCACACCAGGCTTCTCCCTGTTCACTGAGTAACATGATCCCCTTCGAGAATGGGTTGAGCACTGGCATTGTTTTAGGTGTGTGTGCACACACACATCTCTGTGTGTGTCTGGGTATGTGTTTACATGTGAGCCTATGTGTGGGCTTGTGTATGGGTGGGCACATGTTTGTGTGTACGTGTGTATGTGTGTATATATGCATGCATGTATCTGTGTGAGTACATGTTTGTGTTGTGTGCAATGGCTTTATTGACAGAAATCACGTACAGACAGATAGTACAAATCAATAGTTTGGGTTCTATCAAAAGATGTGTGGATATCAACACAATTAAGTTTAGCATGTTTTCTTCACCTCAAATGAACCCCTCACTTCTGGATATACACCTAAAAAAAATTAGAAGCAGAGTTTTGAAAGGAGGTCTGTATCCTGTTACTCTTGGCAGGACCCTTAGAAATAACCAGGTGCTAGAGGGAACCGAAGTGTCCAACCAAAGATAAGTGGATAAACAAAATATTGGATATCACAACATAGATAAGCCTTAAGGATATTATAGGAGGTGAAACAAGTCAGACAAACGACCAAAACTATGAGATTGCACTTACATGAGGCAGCTATCCAGAGGCACCGTCACTCATGGAGACAGAAAGGAGAATGATAGTTATCAGAGTTGAGGAGAAAACACACAGAACGTTGCTGGTTACCAGATAGAGTTTTCAGTTTTGCAAGAAAGAAGGTTCTCGAGGTTTGTTGCACAATTGAGTGAATGACTTGATGCACTGAACTATGGTTAAGATGGTAAGTTTTGTAATATGTGTATTGCCCAAGAGAATAGAGGAAAGGTAAAAGGCTACCCTCCCTTTAATTGACACGTGCCCACCCTCCCACATACCCACCTTCATCTAAAGCGCTAACCTTCTTCTATCACTGTGGATTCACTTATTAGAGGTATTTCAGGTAAGAATCATATTCATTCTTGTCTCTCTTTTTTTCTAATATTTTCAAGGTTCACCCCACTGTATCCTCAGTACTTTTCTTTATCACTGAGAAGCATTGCACTGAATAACTAGAGCACATTTAACTCACCCATTCTTTCTTTGTTGGACATTTTTGTGGTTTCCTTGAACACAAGATTTTCCCACAGTAAGAGGGTACACTTTGCTTTCCCGTGGCGACTTCTCAGCATCTCCAACATAAGTAGGTCTAAGAAATGTCTGTGGGGAGAGGAGAATGAGAAGGTGGAGAACAAGGAGGAAAAAGTAACAAAGAGACAGCGAGGGATGAGAGAAGCATCTGCCAGAGAGGGAGCTGTGGGTGATACTTGTGCCCTGGCAATGGCCTGCCTGAGTCACCGCTCTGGTCTAAGCCCAGAAGAGCCAAGCCAGCCCTGCGGCTTACACACTCTCCTACGCTGGCTTGGCTCTGCCTAGCTGCCATCGAGTGGAACCACATGGGGACCGTGAAGCATCTGGCATGCGATTTTTCTCTGTGAGGCTGAATGTGGTAGATAATCACACATCCAGACAAGCAGCGGATTGTGCAGAGCAAGCCTCTTTATTCTTAAACTGTGCATTTTGCTCAATGTGAGCTATGAACAACATTTATGAGAGTCGGGGATTAAAAGTGACTATAAATGTCTATGCTATGCTTTCAGACGTTAACTGCCACCCTCTTGGGAGTCTGCCACTACTATCCACCTGTGACGTGGAAACAGGTCAGTGTTCTTGCCACACCCATGCTGTCAAATCTTGAACATACCTCAAAGAGTGTATTGTGTGTATTTGCCAGGAACCCCCTTTCATTGTGATATATGGGTCTCCATGGCCATTGCCTAAAGGAGACTTGGAATGGTGTTCTTGTTTTATTATTCAGTGCCCTGTAGAATGAGTCCTCACAGCACAGAAACTGGCAAGCTCCAGCCTGAGAGATGACCCATGCTAAGGGTACCTGTTCCCAAGCCTGACTACTTATGGTTGATCCCCAGAACTCATGTGGTAGAAAAAGAATCAACTCTGACCTCTGTGTGTACTGCCCCTCCTTACACACACACACACACATTCACATACACATACTTACACACACATATATACACTTACACACACATACTCACATACACACATACTCATGCACACACACATACACACTCACACATACTTACACACACATATATACACTTACACACACATACTCACATACACACATACTCATGCACACACACTCACATACACACACATACATATATACATACTTACACACATACATACACTTACACACACACTCACTTATACATACTCATACACACACACACACACATATCTTTTTTGTCTCAGACTCTACACAGCCTTTCTCTTATGTCATGTATATAATCCATACCAGCTTCCCCATCTCTCTCTGACTAAAAATGTTCTAAATGACCTCTTAATAAAAACAGTAACAACTTGGATATAGATATATTTTAGGTTCCTGTGGGAAATGAACCATTGAATTTTTCACAGACAATACTAAATATATGACCGTGTATATTCTAAAATTAGTTAAATTAAACATTCTTACTCCATAAGAACCGTACGGTGCAATTGGGAAGTTTAAACACAGCTCTTTTCTTTGTTCTCAATTCTTGGCAGCCCACCATGATATTTTAGACAGAGAAAAACAAAAAGTTAACCTAAAAAAGAACATTGACCTTGATGTGTCTGAAGAAATGTAGCTGGTAAATAAGAAACATATGCCTCCAAGGGAATAGTTTAGGACTAAAATTTTAAATCACTTTACTAGAAACACATAGGTAGAGGAGATAAGAAAATAAATGTGAAGGATGGCTCAGTCAGGCATGTCACGTGTTCTAGAACTTTTACACAGAAGAGGAATGTATGTGAGCAAAGTTTAAAAAAAAAAAAGGCACACCCCATGAAACTGCATCACTGAAGGTCCCGAATCAAATCACTGTGGGAAAGCCTCAGACCCAGGGTGATGTGATGATGGCTGTGCTGGTAGACCAGATGGCTTGCATGGGACACAGACTCAAGAGGAGGACAATTGAGAAGAAGCTACTCTGAGGGGAACTACCAGTCACAAATAACTCCAGGCCCAATAAGATAACACTCACTCACTTATAGGTGACAATATCCTGAGCCACCCTGGATGAGCAACCTGAAAATGAACCTTGGCCCACAGGACTCTCCCCAGACACAGCCAGAGTGAAGCAATTCATTGCACTTTTTTTTCCCCTTGAGCTGACATTTGGTTTGAGGGAAAAAAAATCAAAAAGCTTTAGTCATGTTTTCTGAACACTATGTCAATGTTTAATATTTGAATTATTGTTTGAATAAAATTAGGCATAAAATTTAGTGAGGAAACAAAAATATAGACCATTGAGAGCATTCCAATCAAGAATCTCAGGTCTTAAATCTACATTTTATCAGAGCATGTTATGCTGAGATTTGGGGAGTATTTCTGAGTATTTTACACTGTCAGTCTTTGTTTTCTAGCCTCACCAGCTGTTTATGTTGTCTAAAGGTCAAGATGTTGCAATGACGAAGTCTTGGAACACAGAGTTGACTCTCACAGGGTTCACATTGTACCAGATCTGCTGGCTGATGTTCCTTCTGAACAGGGGCAATCGTAGAATACCACAAATCATCCATAGAACACCTTCAAATCAGCTCACCTGATTAGCTACCCAACTCCCATTACCTCAGTGTAACGTAATCCCTTAGAGGTCACAGTGGCAGGAAATGTATGGGTTTTATTGATTGTTGCAGGTAGACTGGTAGAACTTCTCAGGGAGATCCTAAGGGACTAAGCTCCAGCAAACTCTGGGGCTGCGAGAGGAAATAATTAAATTTTGTTTCATTCACTCCAGCCTCATTACCCAAATGCTGAACATGGGAGAGGGGTGTCCATTGTACAAGGGCAGGGAGGCTGGCCAGGGTGGTGGGCTGTTTGCTATGTGGTGATAGCATTGTTGTAATCTCTGTATTGTACCTTGGAGCAGTGCAGATCTTCACAGCCAGACATCTGAGCCTCTCTGTCTGGGTTGGATAATGAAGCCTGAGGTATCACATCCATGTATGCTCTCCCTGTCACTGATGCTGGAGGTGCTTACTCTAATGTGTTAGTAGAACACTCCGTTCTGATCTGGTCATTCTCAGTTGGTCTGCATTTCTGCCTCGCTGCTGCTAGGGTGTCGGAATGCAAGTGATACGCTGCTCCGGGAAGGTGAAATGCAAGGGCCACAGGCCTTGCCTCTGGGGACTGGAGAACTGCTGGAATGTTGCTCAGTAAAGGCAGAATGCAGTCAAGGATAAGGGTCCCACTCCATGTTCTTCATGGAAAGAAACAGTGAGATCTGGGATGGGTGCTATGATCCTCAAACTTCTGTGGACACCGGCATGGCTCAGGAGGCAAGAAATTGAGAACAAGTCTGAGGGCCTGTGCTGAGCCTAGGATGGGGCAGAATCTGACTTGGCTCCAAGTGAGTGCTAAAGTACGGAGGAGCTGGAAGAGAAGCCTTCTACAGGAGATCTAAGAGGCTCTTTATGACAAAGCACCCCCCCCCATCCTTGATGGAGACAATCCCTGCTTGTCCAAACCATTTTTTTCATGGTGGATGAAGAAGCATACATCTTACTCAGGGTGAGCCAGAGATTAAATAGCTTTTGCAGGAAGGGATGCCCAGGAAGGGAAGCTCATTGGCTAAACACTAGATACCTCATTAGCATGGAGAATTCCAGGTTTTTATGGGATGTGATAGGCTGTCACATTTCTCTTAGTGAGCTGTTATGGTCACGTGCTCCAGGACAAGAACCTGCTGTCCTCAATTATGAGATTTATCAGGGTTCTGAACTTGCTTCAGCGTTACCAGTTCTCCTTTCTAGTGGCACGGTCCACTGTCCCACAATCCTCCTAGGGAAGATTTTATTCCTAATAGGAAAGAATGTTGAAAGCAATGACCTTTCACAACAGCCTACTTGATTTCTTTTGCCCCAGATGTTTCTAAGAGTCCTGCCTACATGCCCACCCCTCCCCCAGTTTGGTCAGTGGATGCCTGAAAATCTGTGCCTTCTGGTCAAGAGATATAGTCTAGTATCCTCCTTTTTCTGGTTTTTAGAGTAGAATCAGAGAGTTTTGAAGGGAAGAAGAGGCTGAGTTCCCTGGGTGTGAATTCACTTTTCAGGAAAAGTCAGATTAGACCTATGGCCTCTCAATATTCCCACAGGAATAATGAATCAGTATAAACCCTGGAGCATCTGATCCAACATCCCTCATGCCCCACTTCACCTTCAGTCCCTCACTTGCCCTCACATTATAGTCTGTCCTTCCAGTGCTCGCCTAAGGATAGACAGTGTGAATGGCACTTGCTATGCACACTCCAGTGAAGTTTCCTTGGCAGGCCAAGAAGCAATGAGTTTCACGGAAACTCACCTCCTGGAACTTTGGCGTTCTCATAACCCCTATACTCATACCCTATCCCCACGTTAGTCTGGTGTATGGATCCACGTGCTCTCCTTTAGTATTATCTTATTATAAGTGCCTTTTAAGATTGAATTCTGACATAGCTACGTCTTCGCCAGTGTTCCAATGTCCTAGAAAATGCTTGAAGCCGAGGAGCTTGGTAGAGATAGTGAAACTAATTAGGCATTACAAAAGAACCAAGCCAGAGCAGCTCAGGGCTGGTCTGCAGAGTGTTTACTTGGGACAGTAGCCAGTCTCACCCAAACAAGGGAATACCATGAAAGAGCTAGGGAATCCCACTGAGATAGAAATCTTCAGTACAGGCTACATTGCATATTAGAAGCAGGTTGGTGAATTCTTCTGACAAATGGAGATTCTCCAGATACTTAAAAGTTACACTCATACAAGAATTTATCAAGGCCTAGGAAATAGGGGGGTTGTGGTATTGCATTATTCATGAGAAGGTCTGCTAGAGCAGAACCCCCTGGTACTAGCTTTCACAAGGCTCAAAGGAGTAGCACTAATTGTGACTAGGGTGTGAAATCCTTACCTGTCATTAAGCTGACCCTAGGCAGGACTGCTTTATCTTTACTGTAAACACTTACCTGGTTCCTGTAAGTCCTTTTGAAGTCATTCCTTTGTTTTGTGTCAGGCAAACGTCAACGTACTTTGCCTGCTGTGACTTCCTACCCCCTTTATTTTCTGTATTATATAAGACTGGTGTTCACTTTGTGACAAGACATTCAGATTCTACACAATCTCCTGTGTGCATTTGTCTGTCACATTTGCTGACTCCTTGCCCATCTGCACCCAGAGACCCGTCCACGCAGACAAAGGGACCCAGACGGTCTGCAGCAACACTCACATGTCACCAGTCACACCTGCACAGAACCTGCCCCCAATTACTTCTCTGACCTTTCAAATTTTTATCTCTATAAAGCAGAGGAAGCTTTGCCACTCCAAGGACTTGCATCTTTGGCTGTCGATGTTCTGAGTTACACAGCACAGTCAGAGGAAGACACTGCAGGATGTATTATGGCTTTTGCTATCGGATGTGAGGGGAGTGGGAGGGCGTGGCTCTGATGAACTGAACATCCAACAGCCTTATTGATTATTACATAAAAATTGTTGTTTGGGTAAACAAGCTCCTCATACCAAAGGCTCTCATCTAATCTATGTTTCATGAATGAAAACATCATCTCTCTGCAGCATTAGTCCTTATTGTGCCCTATGGGCACAGAGCCGAACTTATTTTGTCGTGCAGCCGTGGGTTATATGCTTTCTGGGATCTGAGTCTGTTTTATGTTTGTACCAGTTACAGCACAGCACTTGGCAAATCGATGCAAACCAGAGCAAACTGTAGCAAAAACTGACTGCTTTGCTCTTGCAGTCACGTGCAGTGAGTTCCATGGAAGTCTGGGTCTCTGTCTCCACCAGGATGGTACGAAGTACAAAGCAGTGTCTATTACATTCACCAAACTTGCATTGGTGCCTAGCACAGGGCCAGGCACATAGCAAGAAGCTCATGGATTTCTGCTAACAGATGAATAAACATGTAAGATTTTCAAGAGCATGACTCCCAACCAGGAAAAGAAAAGGATGACTGGGGTGAAAACCTTCAAGGAGAAAAAACATTTGAAACCACTTCTGGGGTGGTATTAGATAAGGGAAGCAGGTATCAATGTCCCGCAGTTTCTTGGAATGTGTCCTTTATCTAGTCCGTCAATAGGAAAGGATTACAGGGTTCCTCGGGAGGCCTGAGATCTGCTACTTTGATGATGAGAACCAAGGCAGAAGACTTGCACTGTCCCGGGCGTAAAACTAAGGTAGACAGGATCCACATACAACAACTACATCTGCATTCTTCTTCAGAGTCTTTAATGTTGCCTGTTTGTGGCAGAGACAGGTAGCATTTTAGAAAGGGATGTTGGTAGTTATGTTTAGGCAATAAGTATGAAGAAAATAGTTCCCATCTTTTAGATAAGAAAACACAAGGCAGACACTATCTAAAATACGTGCACCATTTATCTACTTATCAATAGTTATTTGACATGTGGTGGGCACCAAAAAATGGTGAACTGAGTTAATACCATGAATATCATGGATCTCAAGCAATGGTTGTGAGTAGAAGGCCAGTGCTTGTTGTGACTGCGAGGGAAGCTGTCACTCAGAAAACCCAGGGTGAGGCTGATATCAAGTATGTGAAGCACAGCAGTGGGACCGTTTTTTTCTCCTATTCTGTGGGCAAGACTTTTAATTGTAATAGAAAAAAAGTTAACTGGGTACCACTCAGTGATTTACTCGCTCATTTGACACATCTTTCTGGTGTGTTGGCTGCATTGATATAATTCTAGTGACACTTCCATTTATTCAAAGCTCTATGCTCCCTCTATATTATCACATCTAATAGTCACCCTAAGTGTTATCAAGCAGATGAAGGAAACATTCACAGGATAAGAACCATGGCCAAAGTCAGATGATGGTGGGCAGCAAGGCTGGACTGACATCCAGGCACATCTGGCACCAATCCTCTGGATCTTAAACCATAAAGATGTTTCTCAACATTGTGCATGGTGGGGAACCCCAAGACAGTATAGAAAGGGCTTAGTTAGGGTACTTGGCCCTGGAAGTTCTTTTCCAGCTAGTAGTATCTTTACATAGAACAAGATGAGGACAGGACCACAAAACAAGGCACACAATATGTATATTGGACTTCTGAGTCATCTGGATCTGTTGGTACAAATGGACCACAAACCTCAGTAGTACAGTTAGGCCAGAGACTTGAAAATCAAGACATTTGATGGTGGAAATAAAGATAGATATTCTAGTTCCCTTCTGTTGCTGACATGTCATTCTGACGGAAGGCAGCATAGCAGAGGAAAGGATTTCTTTAATTTATGCTCCCAGGTCACAGTTTCTCATTAAGAGAAGGCAGGTCAGAAATTCACACAAGAGCTCAAAACAAGCCATGCAGGAACATTGCTTACTGACACCCGCTTAGCTCGCTTAGCTAGCTCTCTTCCTGCATTAGAATGGCACCACCTACAGTGAGATGCCTTTTCCCTCAGGCAGTTCCTCAGTGGAGCTGTTCCTTTCACTTGACTACCTGTGCAAAGTTGACCAGCAAGGTCAACTAGGACAACAGATTAACTAGAGAAAGTTACAAATAACGTGTTAGAGGGGAAACTCAGGGTGCTGGTAGATTCACAAGTAGAACATGGGGTTAAGAGGGAAAAAGGAATGAAAAAAAAAATACAATCAGTTTCCTGCCACATCTCAAGGCTAGAGTTTAGTCTTTGTGCCTCAAGTCCATGTCATTGTCTGAGCAAAAAGATGATGTGCTCAGTGTTCCTCCAAACACTCGAGCAGGAAAGAGACAAGGAGCCTACAGTAGTTATGCAGATGGGAGTAAGAGTCTTAAGTTCAGAGGTGGCCGAGAACCACCAGAGATGGAAATACAAATGGACATAAGCAAAGACAACAGTGAGGGAGTCCTTTCAGTACTCTAACTGGAGAGCCAAGAATTGCAAGCAGCTTTCCTGGTAGCTCTATGAAAGACTATATCTATATTTTATACATGGGAGTATTATGTGTTATATGTTATATGTTATATATCATATTATATTTTATATTATACAGTACATATTGCATTTATATTTATATGAATTTAAATATTATTATATATAAGTATGACTATATTTTATAATTTAGTAGTTATATACAATATGTAAGATATATTATATATTATTTATATGTTTTATATATTATAGATGATAGATTGATAGATAGGAATAAGACTTTTACTTCCTTCTGCATAACTGCAGACTTCTTTTCACTCTCCTGCTAGAGTGTTTGGAGAACACTGAAGCACATCATTTTTCTGTTTAGAAAATTTCAATGGGAGGCTGGAGACATGGCTCAGTGGGTAAGAGCACTGACTGCTCTTCCAAAGGTCCTGAGTTCAAATCCGAGCAACCACATGGTGGCTCACAACCATCCGTAATAAGATCTGATGCCCTCTTCTGGCGTGTCTGAAGACAGCTACAGTGTACGTACATATAATAATAAATAAATCTTTTTTTTAAAAAAAGGAAAAAAGAACATTTCAATGGACTCATGGCACAAAGACTCTAGCTCTGAGGTGTGGCAGGAAACTGTGAAACACACACACACACACACACACACACACACACACACACACACACACACACGCCCCTGTGGCTCAGAATACAGAATGTGTGTGCACTCGTAACACAGACATCACCAGAGAGCTCATTAGAAGCGCAGCCCCATCTAAGACACGCTGTCAGGTCTACACTTTAACAGTGTCTACAAGATGCCTGTGTAGTATAAAGAGGTCCTACTTTATTTTCTTTTGGAAGTGACTTAAAACAGAAGAATGGAGAACGAGCCACCAACCTTTATGTGGAGAAAATCCAGCCTAAAGTCACAGAAAACTGATATTGCTTACATTTGATAAAATATAAAATTTAATACCGTATAGTGCTAATGCTAATTCCATAATATAGGTTTCTCTGCATAATGCTAGAAAAATGGTCAATTTTATGTTACAAGATGAACATAGTTAATGAAGAAAAATGATAAAGAAATCCCACGTGGCTTGTCCTAAAAGCCCTCATCACAAAGGTCAGAGGCTGGTCAGAGGACACGGTTAAGGGTCATAACAGTGATACGCTTGAGTAAACAGGGCCTCAGAGGCAGATCACATCTGACTTCAGGGCCACACACTCCTGTTGAATGAGCGAGATGCCTGTGACACAAAAGTCCTATGACATCGACAATGAGACATGGATCAAGTGAACACTGAACCCAGGGTGGCAAAGCCTGGAAGCAGGGCAATCGTAAAGTTTAAGCTAGGATGGCAGATGAATGACCAAAACATAGTATAAAAAATAACCATGGTGAGGTAGGAGTGGGTGGGTGGGTAGTGGGCACTCTCAGAGAAGTAGGGGGAGGGGATGGGGGTTTGCAGAGGAGCAACAGAGAAAGGGGTTAACAGTTAAAATGTAAATAAATAAAATATCAATAAAAAAATAGCCATGGTATCTGTAGTTTTAGGGAAATTGAAGTACATAGACATCATTCCTCCAATGACGTTTGACTAGTAAAAATGGCAACTGAGGCTTAGCCTCTTTTGAGAGTTTCTTTTTACTTATTAACTTTATTTATATGAGTGCACTGCAGCTGTCTTCAGACACACTAGAAGAAGGCATCAGATCCCATTACAGATGGTTGTGAGCCACCATGTGATTGCTGAAAAACTGAACTCAGGATCTCTGGAAGAGCAGTCAGTGCTCTTAACCTCTGAGCCATCTCTCCTGCCCCTAGTGAGAAGTTTGTAAGAACAGAATCAACAAGCCATAATAACAAATAGCAGCCAGGCATGGTAGTGCACACCTTTAATCCCAGCACTCGGGAGGCAGAGGCAAGCGGATTTCTGAGTTCGAGGCCAGCCTGGTCTACAAAGTGAGTGCCAGGATAACCAGGGCTACACAGAGAAACCCTGTCTCGAAAAACAAACAAAAAAAAAACAAAAAACAAAAAACAAAAACAAAACAAAACAAAACAAACAAACAAACAAAAAACAAATAGCAACTGATCTGAAGACCATCCAAAGTTGTAATATGTAAGAATTCATTGAACCTGTATACCCCAAATATTTTATGTTTTCTCCACCTTTGTCCTTGAAGTTTCACTCTTCAAGGACAAAGCGTTGAAGAAGCACAGCATTGATGCCCATTTTAAGCACCACAAAATCAGGTACAAGGGCGAGCAAGCTTGGTCAGTGGGCCAGGGTGCCTGCTGTCAAACCTGATGATTTGAGTTTAGCTCCTGAGACCCACATGGTAGAAGGAAAGGATCTATTCCTTCAAGTTGTTCTCTGACCTCTACAGGTATTCTGTGACATGTATACACACACACACACACTAAGTAAATACCTGATATATACATATATGTATGGTATTGTTTTATTATATATATGGTATTATTTTATATAATGCCACAGTAAATAAGAATTGAATATTTTGTCTATTTAGGTTATTGCTAATAGCACAAGACATTAGAAGAACCAAAACCTTCTCAGTTTTACAGAGGAAATAGTTTAAAGAGATGACACAGAGATAGATAGGAATAAAGACATAGAGGTAGAGGCAGAGAAACATGGGCCTCCTGCATGACTCCTTGGGGCTACTGAGTAAATGGTAGTTCCCTGACAAACAATAGCATGGCTGAAACTCTTGAAGTAAGATATGGCTGGTGCAGTTGGTTAGCTAAACTGGCATCTGTATTCTTTATAAGATCTTAGCAACAGCTTTGCCAATGTGTAATGCATATTTCCAGCAACAAGGAAATTATTTCAGGATTGACAGAGGAAATATAACACCAAAGGAAAGCTGGAAACCAAGCCCTTGGGCCCACGAGAGCTGGGTAAGCCATGTTGGCTCTCATCCTGTACCACAAATGAAAAGCAGGTTCATGCATTCAGAACTCGGCATGGCCCTGAAGATGCTGACCATGGAAGCTCAGATACGCCTTCTAAAGAGAGACAGAGGGAA
The DNA here is from genome assembly GCF_000001635.26 of Mus musculus. Lineage (NCBI taxonomy): Eukaryota > Metazoa > Chordata > Mammalia > Rodentia > Muridae > Mus > Mus musculus. The sequence goes on from NC_000078.6 coordinate 31,181,583, forward strand.
GGAAGAACTGTGTTGAGAGTAACTAGTCTTGGAGAAACCATAGCTTTAATTCTCTTCAAAGCTAAAGTTCTAAAGCTAGGTTCTGGAGTTGTGAGGTGTCCAATCTTTGAACCTACAATTCCTTGTCAGGTTTGCAAGAGGTTGTAAGGAAAGACTTTCTTCCAAGCTGAGAAAGAAGAGGGTACTATGTGCCCTAGGGTAGTGCTGTAGACCCCAAAATGATTGTTGGTCAGTGCTGGTGTGATACCCAGAACCTCCTTGGACCCTGAACTCAAGGGCTTTAAAAGGCCCAAATTATACTTGGCCATCTAAACATAATTCACTCAGAGTAACAGCCTCTGTTGGCCTGTTTGCTCATTTGTTTCTTCATTACACAGAAATATTGGAGCATCTCTGTGTGCATATGCATAAGTTGACACACTGCAGAAGCAAATGGAAGCAGACGGGGCTACCCTGCTAACAAACGAAGCCTGTGAAACAGTTGCATATATACCGTCAAAGATTTTTGTTGTTAGATAATCTCACTGTGTAGCCCAGGCTGGCTTGGAACTTGCCACCCTCCTGCCTTAGTGCTGTGCCCCTATGTGAAAAGTGAAAGACCTCGTGGCTGAAACTGCTGAACGGGTAAAACAGAACACTTGCACGTGAAGCCTGTCCTTAAGATTTCTGTGGAGGGATGAACCGTGTGCACCAACAGGTAGGCAGCAGGCAGCGTGGGGCTTCAGATGAAGGAAAAAGACGCTGCCTAAGAGTCTGAGAGATGCTTCAGCCTTCCTGGCCCTTCCTTCTCCCAACTTTGTGAGCACCAGTGTGGTGAATTTGCTTTCTACTCTTGCTTCTGTGTTCACGCGACACCGCATGAACCTTTCTGACCCTGGGCTGAAAGTGTCTCTCTCTTCAATCTGGGATTCTCCGGGAGGGAAGAAGAAGAACTGCTCTTCTCTCTTCACCCCTGGGGCACAGGCCATTGGTCCTCTTCTTGTACTAGGTTTGCTCTGGGGGGGGGGGGGGGCGGGGATGTTTAAAGTTACCCCACAGATGCTGCATCAGGAAATCAGGGACCAGCCAAGAAATCTGCATGTTGACCAGGTACCCCAAAATGATTCTGGCCCAGATAGTCCATGACAACACTCTGAGAGACCCGTTCTGAGGAACCATCTTTTGTTTCTTGACAGAAATGGCCATCTCTGTGTAGCTGACATAAAATAACTCCCCTTATATTCAATTCAGAAATGTCTTTCCCTGGTATTCTGTATTCTGACATGAAAATGTAATTAATTGGGCTGACGAGATGGCTCAATGGGTAAGAGCACTGACTGCTCTTCTGATGGTCCTGAGTTCAAATCCCAGCAACCATATGGTGGCTCACAACCACCTGTAATGAGATCTGATGCCCTCTTTTGGTGTGTCTGAAGACAGCTACAGTGTACTTATTTATAATAATAAATAAATCTTTGGGCCAGAGCGAGCAGGGACTGGAGCGAGTGGGGCCAACTTGAGTGAGCGGGGCCGACTGGAACGAGCAGGGTTGACCAGAGCAAGCAGAGGTCCTAAATTCAATTCCCAACAATCACATGAAGGCTCACAACCATCTGTACAGCTACAGTGTATTCATATACATTAAATAAATAAATAAATAAATAAATAAATAATTTAAAATATGTATATAATTAATTGCTTCCATCTGAGGGGTAACATAGGGCACTCATCAAACAGGAAATGATATCTATTAGAAAGTAAATCACAGAGTCAATTGTGTAAGTTGATTACAATCAAAGAATACATAATAAAGTCATATTTTTATATGAGCTTTCTTTCGGTTTTTCAGAGGTGTGTGTGTGTGTGTGTGTGTGTGTGTGTGTGTGTGTGTGTGTGTGTTTGTAAATACACACACATACTATCAGTGTCACACTGAATCCACTAGATTTTCATGGGAATTCAAATGCATATTTTTTTTACTAGCGAATCATTCATCAAAAAATCTTACAAGGGAATGTTGGAAGCAGATTAATGAGGAGGGGAAAGTTAGGGAAGGGTGGGATCTTCGGCTACGTTTAGCTAAGTCCTGATCTCTCAGGGAAGTGAAAGCATAAGTCACACAGCAGAGTTGTCCTCTATGAGGCACGGGAGCTGGCCTGCTGCATTCTCACATCCAGGAGTTGGCTGTGAGCAGAGAGCCTTCCAGAAGAGGTGCCTGTCAGCAGCCAACAGAAACTCTTAAGATAAGGGGGCACTTGTGGTATTGGCACACAAAGGGGGAACTGGCATCGCACTCTCAGCCTCTGCTCAAACCCACTGCTGTGTACTCTTACCATGATTTTGACATTCACCTTTGTATCCCGTGACTGCTAATCTTGACTAGAAACATAAGAACCTTCTACTCATATGCAGAGTCACCAGAATTACAGAGTTTGTGTTTATATCTACATTGGCAGTTGGTGTATATTCCACACAGATACATGTTTAGCCAATAGACTCACTTCAGTATCTCTCAGTTTAAGGGATCAGGGTAATATTTTGTAGGATGTCAGGATTGTCCAGACCCTTTAGACTTATACCATGACAGAAAGAAGAGAAGAAAAAAAAAAACTAACACAGTAAGACGTCATAGATGAACGAGCATGTTTCAGTCCTCAGGTGATCAGGAACATCTTTAGACAGGCATCCTGCTTCCTGAGACATCAGGCCAGCCCTCTATCTGTCAATCATTGGCTACGGGCCTCTCCAGGGACTGTAGGGAATTTAGAGGGAGATGAAAGTGTGTAGCTTTCTATTTGGGGACCACAACGAGCAAGTAGCTAGCTGCAAGTGGTTCATGAGTGCACCCATCAAGACAAAAGGGTGGAGAGGGGCTCTCCTGTACCACTTACTAATACTCCTCATGTTTGGAAAACACTACAGAGGACTGACTTTAAATATAGGTCTGACCTCTCAGAGCCAGTATGGCAGATTTTTACTTAAGTTTCTGTCTCCCATACAGGACTCTGCTTCACTCTGTGACAAGGCCCTGGTCTGCTCTCTATATCCTGTTCAGAGGCTGATGCATAATTGTTACCAAACAAGCATTCTCCAGACAGAGAGCAGCTCCGTGCAGATCACAGAGCAACTTGAACTCCAGTCTAAATACTTTGAGTATTATTCTGTTGGCAAAGAGGACGTGTTTGAAAGGCTTTGCTGGCAGCGGTGTGGAATACAGACCGGGCCAAGGACGGGAAGAAGAGAACACCCAGGAGCTCTTGCAGGAACACAGGCAGAGTTGCGTGAGGCAGAATTTGAGCAGAGGCTGAGTATCTGCGGTGGGGAGGACACAAAGATAATTAATGTGTGTTATTATCTCCAGGGTCTAGATGGCCCCGGGCTCGCATTCAGTATAGAGATTGTCAGGAGTTGGAGTCTGGCAAGTGTGTTAGGAGTTCTGTGCTTATGTGCCCAGAGGCAGATGGAAGAGGGGTACCCTTTCTCAATGCTTGGACAGAATAGATACAGGGAAACAAGTGAATGTCTGTTATTTCCTTGTAATGCAAACAGAATCCCTAAAGTACACACAGGAGTATTCTTTTCCCTCCATATTTTGGACAGAATTTCACAATTGTGAGAAAACCATGATTGTCTATATGGAACACGCTCAGTGCATCGGTGCATGAGTCAGTTAAAGTGAACAGCGTCTGCTTTCAGCTTCATCCTTGAAAGCAACCCAGGTTCCAAGGCTGAGGCTTGAGCACATCATTCTCGCCGGGCCTCTGGACCGAATCCAGGTTAGAAGAATTGGTCTGTGACTCAGATACATCATATACACTCCAGGAAATCCTTTTCTTTTTTCTTTCTGAGCTTTTACAGACCTTGACTATAAGGTAAGCAATTTACATTCTTCCCTGTGACTTTTGGCCAGATGTCTGCTATTGTCACTGCTTTGTGAGACCCAACCACCTGGGAGCCCAGTTATGTGGACTGGACTTGGATTTGTCAGGGTTCTCCCTGGGGCTGGCCTGAGATTTATCATCAATAATATTCCTTTTCCCCCCGGGGACTTCGCCGCAGCTGTTCACCATGAAGCCCAGGTACACATTAACTCCTACCTCCCAGGGGGAGAAAGCAGAGAGAAACATATTCCTGAACTGTTTCCATATCAGCTTTGCTAGAAGAGTAATCAGAAACTGATTTGCAAGAAGAAGTACATCTGGGAAGCATTATAAACCAAGGCTGGAGCTGCACACAGTGTGTGCACATGCACTTTGTCCAGGAAGAGAAGCTAGAAGCTGGAGTGATAGGTTTGAGAGGACAGGCTGAAGGAAGTAGCCACTGGATGTTTGTGTAACAGTAATAAACAACAAAAATAACATAAACTCTTCCCTCCTGGGGTTTTTTTTCTCCAAAAGAAATTAATCACTAACATGTGTGTAAAGGTTTTCAACCAGAGGTTTGTCAATAGAGTCTTTTGTTTGTATTCAGATCTTACCCTACAGCCAGAGACTCTTAAGCAGATGGTCCCTCTCACGCCCTCCTACCAAACTTCACACCCCCTCAGTTCCTGGAGGAGAGCTGAGAAAGAATAGATGCCAATTAGATAAAAGAACTTCCTAACACTTTCTGTGCTGATCTGACATCCAACCCTCGCCCTGCAGCATCCCTGTTTCCTGTGGGAGTGGTCTTAGAGGCCTCCAGGCTCCTCAGGAGACCACATTCTGGAGGTAGCCATTGCACATCACGTGACCAGAGCCGGTGACCCATTTTGAGACTCTTGGCAGGTCACAGTCCCCTCTCTTATAAATGAAAGGCAAATGAGCATAAGATCCATTTGAAAAGAGCAAATACATATATTTGTTCATAAAGTTTCTCCTTGGCATCTCAAAATAAAACCAACAACAGCATCAAAACCTTTTCCAAATCGTAGCTAATTATTCTGCACGTGGTCCCCCTACCCCTGTGTATATATAACATCTTCTGAGGGATTCCAGCTTGTTGTCCTTTGCTCTGCAGTCCAGAGCTGATGATGGCCATGATTAGCTAACTCATCATATCTTTTAGAGATGTGTTGATGATTAGACCTGACAAGAATGTTAGGGGTTTTCCCAGGCCTATGAGCTACAGACAGGGGGAAAATGTTCTTCCTCAATAGATCACAATCTACACTTGTAGGAGAGAATCACTCTGACAGTTTTCAATTCCAACATCATTATAAGCAAACTAATACTTGCAAATTCAACTCCATGCACTATCTGTTGTAAGTGCGGTATATGAGGATATATACTATATGACGATGAGGGACTTGTTTCCTGTACCCTTGGTCTGACATTCTTTGGTTCCTTCCTGTTTAGTCCACAGCTGACTAAACTATCCAGGTCATAGTCAACACTCCTGAAGGAAGCAAACACTGCACATGTAGGAAGTCAGAAAGAGTACCTCTGGCTTTTGCCTCTCTTTTTGCTCCTCTCTGAGGAGCTGGACCACATATCAGCTTTGCAACCAAGGATATGTAAATGCGGAAATAGAAATATCCAAGGAGGTAGCCCCCTTATCATGCACGTACTATGTGCTACACTACTCTGTATTCAGTATTTTAATGTTCCTAACAGCTCAAAGATGTTGACTGGGTCTTTATGAGATGAAGAGAGAGTTAAGGAGAATCTCCATCATGCAGCAGATCCAGGATTGCAGCCCAGAGATAGCCTAACTCTAGCTTCCCTTTCTGTTCCTCTGATGGCACTGAAATGTAATAAATGCTACAAACCCGAAACAGTCAATTGACTCTCTGTAGCTTAGACTCAAGGTGGGGAAAGTTACTGAGGTTAAGGTCACTCATTCTGCCTCATTGGAGATGATAGCAAAATGGAAGGAGACCCTGTTGATATAAGCATGTTAGCTAGGACAGAAAGTATCTGTCCCATATTGTCTCCAAGGAAGTCATTCAGCCCAGTCATGGAAGAACTCCAGAGGGGCCATTAATATATCATCAAAATGCTCCCCAACCCCCAGCTAGTGTAGATTTTAGCCTCACTCGGGCTCCACAGGGAAGCCATTCACAGCCTAGGTGGGATGCTACCGGGTGCTGTGGCCACTTGGGCAACATCTCTGTACTTTTGTCACTAGACTTTAGAACTATGTCTTTAAACACAGAACTATTCTGCTTCCCACATCAGTCTGTTTAGAACAAGGTGTGCCATAGTGTAAGACCTCTATTCTTCTCCGCCTTTGGAAGGGGATCCGGTGCTCATTCTCACATCCTGGCTGATTCTGTTAGTATCTCAGCAGAATTCTATTACAATGCTACTTCCAGACTCTAACGGAATGGTTCTTCAGTAGTAGAAATGTATCTGTTTAATTATCCCAACTGCCAAATAGCTAGTGTTGATTGGATATTACAGTTCGCCCTAGTAATGACCTAGAGTAAGTTTTGTTTGTAGAAAAAGTTCAAATTGCTTGGTTGAAATTGCATTTTTGAATGTTTGTGGGAATATTCTAATTTCATGGTTTAATTATCACACTCGCCCTAGAGAGTTTTGCCAGAACTTGGGCCCAGTTGCTTACATATTACCTTATTGGCTTCTTGACTGCAAGAAGAGTTAAAGGTTTTCACAGAGACCCTACAGCCTCAAGGCCAAATATACTCACTATCTAGCCATAACTGGGCAGTGTGTGAACCTCTGAGTTAATGAGTTATATACTTAAGTTTTATAAATTATGCCTTGAAAGTTCAATTTTAACGATCAAACACTTAAATCCTTGAACTCAGTTGTATTTCTACTTACACATTAACCCAGGTATACATAGCTTGGATGCCATTTCAACAAGTTTCAGCCATCATAACCTCAAGGCATGTTTGGGGACCATTTAAACTATAGTAGAGTGACAAGATCTTTTAAGAGGAAGGAGGGAGGGGGAAGAAGGAAAGGAAGGAGGGAGGAAGGGAGGCAGAAGTTGTACCCAGTTAAAATTTAATTTCAAGAATAACAAATTTTAAAAAAATAAATTAAATTTTAAAATGACAAATTTTAGTCTATGTCTAAAATGTTACATTAGATATAATTATATAGAGCTGGTGAGATGGCTCAGCTTAACCGAGCACTGACTGCTCTTCCAACGGTCTTGAGTTCAAATCCCAGCAACCATATGGTGGCTCACAACCACCCATAATGAGATCTGATGCCCTTTTCTGGTGCATCTGAAGACAGCTCCAGTGTACTTATGTATAGTAATAAATCTTTGGGCTGGAGCGAGCAGGGACTGAGCAAGCAGAGTTGACCGGAGTGATCAGAGGTCCTAAAACTCAATTCCCAACAACCATGTGAAGGCTCACAGCCATCTGTACAGCTACAGTGTACTCACATACATAAAATAAATAAATAAATCTAAAAAAGAGATATAATTATATAAAAAATATATTCAGTTTCCATGGCATGTATTTTATCTGGGCGATCTGTATTTTGTCTGACCACCTTAATCAAACTGGTTCAGGCTTGCATACCACTTGATAGTTGACATGAGGTTCCATTGTATTGTGGTAGGAATGAATTCTCAAGTTAGAAATTCAAACAATGATGCTTTCCCTGCCCATGAGATCTGCCGTCTCCCTGAGGAGTGTTACCTAGGACTGCGCCTATTAACAAGTTTATGAGTTACAAAAAATAGAGGAAATTTCAGTCTAAAAGGTTGAACCCAGGTTGGAGAGATGGCTCCATAATTAAGAATGTTTTCCTGCTGAATCACAGGACCAGAGTTCAGATTCCAACACCCATACCCGGCTGTTCACAACCGCCTATGACTTCAACTCCAGGGGATCTGACTCTCTCATTGGACTTCCATGAACAAACAAGCATACACATGGGGACATAAATAAAATGAATATTAAAGATAAAATTTATAAATAATAACACCACCCAGGGAACTTAAAAGAGAGAGAGAGAGGATGATAGAAAACTAACGAAGTCGTAAGCCTGTAGAAGATATTATTATTGACAATCATGACACTCAAAGTTATTCAAATCCAGATCCTGAGTATCTCTAATTATTTACATTCCAAGGACTATGGCGTAGCATCATGATATGTGATTTATTATCTGAATGTGTATGGTCCCAGCACTGCATTGTGTAAAATTCAGGTCTTGCTCTCAAAGAGTTCTCAGTTCAAGACCAGAGAGAGAGACAGAGAGAGAGAGAGAGAGAGAGAGAGAGAGAGAGAGAGAGAGAGATCACTATTTAAAAGATGTTTTGATAGGTGCAGTAAGTAGATAATTTGAAATTAGTTTTATAATATATTCATCTGGTTCATTTTAAAGCAATCATTTTCTTACAAGTAGCAATGGAAAAACCTTAGTCTATGAATCAAAATTAAGAGAGCAGCTTGTCTTGGCCAGCTCTGAAAAACATCAAAAGAAGCTCTAGATCCATGCTTTAGGCTGAGACAGAGATTCAAGGGCATGTGGCTTATTGAGAGCGTGACTCCAGAAAAACGAGAGGCAAGGGAGATGAAAGAGCAGAGCAAGGATCCAAGACTCAGCCTCAACTGCAGTAAGACTTCCATCTTGTCCCACTGGGCATCAGAGCTAAATGTACCTGGAGGCTGATGTTAATAAAAGAAACACAGTTTATAAACAGAGAACATACAGAAACATAAATATACCAGAAGATATAATGAAGTAAAAATATGCTCATGAATGTAAATGCTAAGCATGAGGACAGCCATAGAGGCAGGTGTACTGTAAACGTGTTAGTGAATTTAAAACCATGGGCTTAGTCTCTCAAGTGACACAGTACTGTCGAGGCTTTTTTTTTTCCTTTATGCTTGTTCAATGGAACATTTACAAGCTGTAAGAGCATGAGATCATTTTCCATTTTATGAGGATGTCTAGTATTTCTGATTCCCATCCACTAAATGCATAACTCACTACACCCTAGTACTGTGCTGACCAAAACCACTCCGGTGATCCTCTAAAATGTTTCCAGATGGAAGTTCCTCCCATACCAAGAAGCTCTGGGCTTAAAGGATGGAGATTCAGACACAGTACGGGAAGAGAAGTGTAGGTTTTACCAAGTACAGTAGATTATCTAAACAAAGTACCTTGGATAGGACTTTTGTGATGGTAACATAGAGAACCAGCAGATGGGGAAAAAGACGTTAGAATGTCTATGGGTACCACTCTAAAAAAGTAGCAAGAGGGTGAAGAGTAAGTTATACTCTAGAGAGATTTAAGATGAAGAACTGAGTGGAACTGTGGCTGACATGGGGCACATCACTGACCAATGGGGTCAAGGCTAACCAATGAATTCTCCATTCAGAACTCAGTAGATGATGGCATTACTCAGCAACACAACAGGGTAGTGATGCTGCTGACCTGACACAGCATCTCCAGGAGGGAGATTCTATGTTCGGTGTGCACAGAACGGAAAGCAGGCTTGGACATGCATGGGTGCTGGTGCTTATAGGACAACCAATAAGTAACTGGGTCCATGTAGCTCTGCAGCTATCCAGAAACAATTGGTCAAGAGACATAAACTAAAGGACACCAAGGAAGCAAGCGTGGAGGAAAAGGCAGGCTGATGTGAGTCCCAAGTGACACATACACGTGGAAGACAGAGATGCTTCGTCGGCTTGGAAAGTAAAAATATAATAAAAAGCAAGTCAATATGAATTTTTTTATTTTCTTTGCCATGATGAACTAGTAACTGTAAACACCTAACGATTTCTTGAGTAACCGAAGATCACAAAATTATAAAAGTCGCAGACAATTTGAAAGACTGGGCTGAGTGTCTTCTTGAGCCATGACTCTGAGGTCAGTTGTTTATGCAGTGAGACTCTTAGACAGCAGAGTTTGAACATGCATCTTCTTTTCTCATTATCTCAAAAGCTTGGCCTCTTTCCCACCAACTCGCTGGAGGATTTCTGCGGCAGCGAGCAGGATGTAGCTGAGTTAGAGCAGCAGAACTGTGTTGAAATGGCCTCGGGGGTGGGACCTCGAGAGCTCCCAGCTGTGTGTGAAAGGCTCTTGGTCAGCATGTTCGCACAGCTGCACAATGGGGCCCTGGGTGAGTGTCCTAAATGGCTGTGCTGAGCAACTGTGAGCCCTGCAGATGCCTTTTGGAATGTGGGCTAATAGATCAATTTTAGCATCCACTCCAAACAACAGCATTCCCATCAGCCAATAATTAGATGCCCACGGCGGTCTGCTGACATGGTAGAATCAGACCATTCAGTGTGGTGAATATTCAATGAGGACATTCACTGGGAGACTTGGAGTGAGCCTGCTGGGGCAGTGGTCCAAGACATGGATTTGGAATCCTAGAATTTGGGGGCTTGGATGAACTCTAACCAAGGTATTTCTCTCTGAACAGATAATGGTGTGTGGGTCCAAAACAGGTATATAATCTGCCATTCACCTAGCTACAGCTCTGCTGAGATCTGGAACTGGATAAGTCTTTGTGTGGAGGGAAAGGAGTTTCCCTTGTGGCATCCAAAAAATGTGTCCTAACTTTGTCAAATGTCTCCTTAAGAGTGAACTCAGTCTGAAATGGAGAGGTATCCACTGACAGCTATTTTGAGGGTCAGCTCACTGTCTCATGAAAGGTATGGAAAAGAGGCAATAAAAAACTGCTCAAGCCAGGCAGTGGTGGCGCATGCCTTTAATCCCAGCACCTGGGAGGCAGAGGCAGGTGGATTTCTGAGTTTGAGGCCAGCCTGGTCTACAAAGTGAGATCCAGGACAAGCCAGAGCTATACAGAGAAACCCGGTCTCAAAAACAAAAACAAAAACAAAAACAAAACACAAAAACAAAACACAAAAACAAACTGCTGGTGCTGCATGCGTTAGTTTTTACCACTGTAATGAATTCTCAAAATAACTTGAAAATCAGGGTGTATTTTGGCATACGGTTTCAGTCTACAATTGGCTGGTTCCATTTTTTCTGGACCTCAGATAAATCAGACCAAAATGGTGTGAGGGTGACGTGGAGTAGCAGGACTCGCTCTATGGTGGCTAGGAAGCAGAGAGACAAGAAAGGGGCCCAGGGAAACATTAGTCCCTTCTAAGACACACCCCTAGTACTTATTTCTTCCAGCCAAACCCCGCCTCCTAATTTTTATCACCTCCAATAACTCTCATCAAATTATAAATCCAATGGAGTCATCTACTGATGAAGGCAGAGCCTCCTGAGCCAATCACTTCTCAAAATCCCTACTTTTTAGTAATGCTACAATGGGAACCTAGATTTCAATGTGTAAGCCTATTCCAGACACTACAAATCTATACCATTAATGTGTTCTTCTGCCCCACGCACATCAGCAACTGAAGGTATAATGATACCAAGAGTAGTAACATTCAGAAAGCAGTTGATTCAAGCAACTTATTAAGTCTTTACTTAGGTTGCTCAGTAATGTTTATTGAGCACTTACCACATGCCAAACACGGTTCTAAGTACTACACAGGTAATATTGCCTTTGACCTACAGTACTACAGCTCCATGCTCCCATGTGTAAATTCTGATCTAATAGTTGAGACAGATTAGAGGGATACCAAGGTCATGTTATGAAGGAAACATGAACCAAGCTACTAAAGATCAAGATATTTCTCTTCCCCTCCCTTACCAATATTTCCCTTCCTCTGTCCCCTGCAGCCTGCCAGTGTCACCCTTAGTTGGGTCCAGCTGCAGTCTGTTTGGAGGCCAGTGTCGACTGTCATGGCATATGATTTAAAAAAAAAAAAAAACTAGAAAAAAAATGATGGTTTACAGTGTTGGTGGTTTTAAAAGCAGGCAAGGAGATTTGGGAGATTTTGAAAGGAGGCTATAGAGAATATGACTATTGTTATACTATTTTTTTAAAGATTTATTTATTTATTTTATATGAGTACACTGTCACCCTCCTCACACACACCAGATGAGGGGATCAGATCCCATTACAGACGGTTGTAAGCCACCATATGGTTGCTGGGATTTGAACTCAGGACCTCTGGAAGAGCAGTCAGTGCTCTTAACTGCTGACCCATCTCTCCAGCCCGACTATTGTTATACTATTATTCAGCAGGTAATATTGCCTTTGACCTACAGTACTACAGCTCCATACTCCCATGTGTATATCGTATCCTGAACTGTTTCCTACCATGCTTCATTCATCCACTGATGAAGCCGTGTTAACCTTACAGAGCTCTAGTCAGGACTCATGAAGGATGAACAAAGGTGACACCTGCTTCTGGGAGTTTGCAGTGCAGAGCAACCGGAAAAGGTTTCCAGGGGAAATGGAAACACCAAGAAGTGAGTTGATGACGTCCCCAGCTTTCCATCCTAACCTGTATAGTCCGTGTCTAGACAGTCTCACCCAACCACTACACTGGGTCATCAAGAAAGGGACAGTACAGTCACTACAAATAAGATCTCCACCACTGGGGTATAACCCATTCTGACATCAGGGTCACAGCCTTGCAACTCATTTTATAAGGCATCCATTAACAAAGGCTTACATGGAGCTCCGACTGTCATTGATAATTCAGTTCCCATGGATGCCACAGTCTATGTAGTCAGTTCTCTATCCACAATGGAAACATTAGTAGTAACATTGCTCCCCACAGATACCTAACTAAGGAGCTATGAAACCTAGAGGTCAGCCAATTCTTCCTTCTATTAGAGACCATATCTTTTCTGTCACAGTCCACAAAGGTGACTTCTTCCCAGCCAGTGAGTGGGTCTGGCTGCCAACTGAGCATAAAAGTACTTAGTTAAGTCATCACCGCTTCTATCCTCCTTCCTCTTCCTCGTCTATGTTACAAAGTGTTTAGGATACACAAAGAGATAGACTTAGAGGAGCAGTTACACCCCTATCAGATGGTCATCACGTCTTTGTACAAGTGAGATGAGCTCAGGGGACTGCGCAATACAACAGAGGAAGGAAGACTGTCTCTTCTGCTTCATCTAAGACAAAGGAGGACCGGAACACCCTGAGAAGTGTCTCAGCGTGTTTACCATCTCCAAGCTACATTTTGACCCACCATATACGGGAGCTTAAGTCTTTGAAAATGTATTGTTTGTTCAGTTTCTTTGTGCAAACTATCATAAAACCCAGTTGGCTATAACCTCCTATTTATCGAATGAATTGATGAGTCACTAGTTAGCAAACATTGGCCCGGCACTCATTAATGCCAGACTTTGTTCTAAGCACATATCAAACCCACTTCGTTGACTTGAGTTAGGGCTGGGACTCCAGAATTAGAGCTAGAGTTGTTTCATCGGGACACTTGACTCGCCCCAACGTAGTTCTCTTTGCTTTACCCAGCGTGCCACTGACATCACTGTGGCTCTAAGGACACCATATGTGACCAAATAACTGGTCAGTTCCTGCCGCAGGGAGGTGGCTGGCCCCCATTGTGATCAGTAGGTTACTTTGGGGTTCCCAGATGCTGCCCTTCGCCTTGTGATGGGTTTGCTGAACTTTGTGGTTCAAATACGGGGTCATGCTTTGACTGCGGAGGTTTTATAACTGGAATAACCTGTGGAGGGCATTGGATTCATGAGCATTTTCATTTTGAGATCTTTACATTGCTGTTCCTATCTCACAATGGAAGTCCCGTGAGGGAAGGCACAGCAGTATTTAAGAGTAGAATGATGACTAAGTGGGAAGGTTCCTACTGTTCCACCATCCTTCAAAATGACCCCGTGAGCCAGAATGTCTGATTAACTCAGTAGTTAACCCATGCCAGCCTGTGGCATCTATATCCCAAGACCCGACATGTGTATCACGTAGGGCTATTATAGTGAGCTTTAAAGGCATATCTTAGAGACCTTCAATATACTTTTAAAAGTCCTTATGGATCAATTGAGTATCAAAATACTCAGTTTTGAGATACGCTAAATCATTCAAATGCACACTGGCTAACACACAAGCTTTTCCTGGGAATATTTCAGTTTAAAAAAAAAAAAAAAAAGCCTTGACAAAGTGCATTAGTGGTTACCGTGAAAATCCTTCTTTGGGACAATCCCGTCACTCTTGCCTTGTCCAGATGTTCTCTCAAACAATCAGTATTTTCTTCACTCGTGTTAGCAGAATTCTTGGAACTCAGATATAAGCTGTTGTAGTCAAGACTATACAGGTATGAAGACCCGTGTTCTTTCATCTCGAACTATGATCTGGAAATGATCAGGTGAGCAGAGCAGAGCCAAGGTTACCAGGCACAGTCACCTCGGCCACTGCTTACTCAACAAAAGCTTTGAATCACTAAAAAACTAGTGACAGTTACAAACCCATCCTGCTGAATTAGAATTGTCTTCAAGTTTTACAAAACTAACTGACCAAGAAAGATTGAGTCAAATTCAGTCATTCAAAAATATAATCATGGGCTGGTGAGATGGCTCAGTGGGTAAGAGCACTGACTGCTCTTCCAAAGGTCCTGAGTTCAAATCCCAGCAACCACATGGTGGCTCACAACCACTCGTAATGAGATCTGATGCCTCTTCTGGTGTATCTGAAGACAAACTACAGTGTACTTATGTATAATAATAAGTAAATTTTTAAAATATATATATATATATAATCATCACATGTTAAATAAGATGTATGAATAAGTAAGATGTTATAGACATATATAAAGAATTAAACGTTTAATCAGACAGGTATTTTCTTTGCATAATTCTAAATACTTTAATATTTCACAAATGTAACTAACTTTTTAGTTATTGAAACATTGATTTGGGCATTGCAGTGTAGATACTGCAAATGTCTTCATATAAAATTTTTATCTGTTGCTCAATATTGTTTTGTTTTGTTTTGTTTATGAGACAGGGTTTCTCTATGTAGCCCTGGCTGTCCTGAAACTCACTCTCTAGACCAGTCTAGCCTACCTGACCTGCCTGCTATTTCATATTGTCGCTGAAGTATGCCTGTCAGTCATTGACACAGAAATAACTTGACTCAGAACAAGGTGATGCTGATCACATATCCGGTTATGTTCTATGTGTTCTGTATGAGGTTGGATAATATTAAGAAATTCCACAAAGCTTTACTTACGTAGGAGCCATCAAGCTAAAGGTCAATATGAATTGCTATGTTTAAAATAACTTGAGTCAGAGCTGACCACCGGCCAGCACTTCCTGCACCTGCATATCAGCTCACCGTGTTTTTTTTTCCTCCTTTTTAAGCCTTCCCTGAGAACTGTTTGTTGTCATAGCTTAAATAATTCTGAGCTACATCCCTAATCTGCTCAGTGTTAGGGTATGCACTCAATAAACCATCGCTGTCTGACTGATATCACTGTTCTTGTGGTTTGTGAAGCAATTCTCTGACCCCAACAACTATGAATATAGAATGTAAACGATTTAGAAAGCTTTTAGGGTCTACTTGATTTTACTCACACTAAGAAAATATGGCAAACTACACACAACTTTGTTTCCTTCAATAGTAATTACCATTGTAATCACAAATCACTGACTGATTCTTTTGGTTGTTACATCCGAGGTTACAATGTAGCTTTAGTTAATTCTTTGTTCTTCTCTTTTCTCTAAGCACAGCTTGGCTTCGTTGGTCAGTTTTAAAGATGGACTAAATGTGGACAGTAGAATCATCATCCGGGCCCCAGACAACTGTAACTGCCTTGAGGGTAGGAGGCAAAGAGTGTTGGGGAGAACAATGGCATTTTGATACAGGGCTCAGCAGAAATACTGCAGGCCTTGCACTCTGAAATCCACTAGCATCCATTTGTAGCATGTAGTTTTTGCTACCCTGCTTTAAGCTCTGGCGGCCTGTGCTACCAGCCCCACCCAGGTTCCCTCAGATCCTCCGATGAAAGACACACACAAACATTTCCTTAATTTTCAACCAGCCTTATTAGCTCAATTGCTGGGCTCTTCTAAGCCTTCCTCGGCTATCTCATGCCCTTCTTCTCACTCCCAGCTCTCCATCCTAAATCTGCTCTCTATTTTAGTTGCCCAGTTACCTTCTCCTTGTTCAGCCATCTAAATTTGCTCTCAGCTTAAGTATGTTTAAAATATCCCACCTGCTACTCCAGGCCCAGTTGAGGAAGTGGCCAATCCACCCTGAATCTCATGACTTTTTCTCCCTCTGAATCATGGCAAATCCTTTTCTCCTCTGCCTGCCTCTCTTAGCCTGCCTGCAGAGACCCGGAAGTCCTACCTCTTTCCTTCCACCTAGCAATTGACCCCTGCCATCTTTATTGATCAATCAAGAATCAATTGGGGAATAGGACCTAGCATCAGAACTACCTCCTACATCCATTCAGGCATCTTCTTAAGTTGCTTGGCACTATCCCTATGTCTGATTCTTTTACACCATAGTTCCACTGTAGGGTGGACAGAAACCAAGATTCCCCAGGGAAAATGGGGACTCGGGTCAGCTTTTGATCCTCAAAACCAGAAGACTGAGTCCAGTTACATAAAGACCTAGAAATCATTTGCACCAACTCCATGGTTTTTAAAGAGAGAGTAGAATCCATTCTTGATCAAAGGCTTTTTAGATCTCTTTTATCTTAGGATTGCTCCTGCTGTGATAAAACACCATGACCAAAAGCAACTTGGAGAGGAGAGGGTTTTTCTCACCTTACAGTTCAACATCACAGTCTGTTGTTAAAGAAAGTTAGAGCAAGAACAGGGCAGGAGCCACGGAGGAGTGTTGCTTACTGTTGGGCTCCTCATGGATTGTACAGCCTGCTTTCTTATAGCCTGCAGGACTATAATCAGTTTAGGGGTAGCACTGCCTATAGGGAGCCCTCTTATATAAATTATACCACAGTCTAATCTAGTGAGAACATTTTCTTTTTCTTTCTTTTTTCTACGACTGACACTTTATTCAGTCATTTTCTTTACAACTGAAACTCTGGGCATTCAAAATTAATGTCCTTGCCCATGAGCTTCTCACACATACCCGAAAAGGTTCCGACCTTTTGCTCCAAGTTGTTCAGCTGTGCTTTGTCTAAATGAACCTTTATGAGCTGGCTGCCATCCAATTTCACATGAGTCTCTTACCCACAATTTCACATGGGTCCTCTTACCCACAATTTCACTTGGGAAGACCAAGTCTTTAAGGATAGCCCTGGGGCTGGTGAGATGGCTCAGTGGGTAAGAGCACCCGACTGCTCTTCTGAAGGTCGGGAGTTCAAATCCCAGCAACCACATGGTGGCTCACAACCATCCGTAACGAGATCTGACTCCCTCTTCTGGAGTGTCTAAAGACGGCTACAGTATACTTACACACAATAAGTAAATAAATCTTAAAAAAAAAAAAATTAAAAAAAAAAAAAGTTTGATACTTAAACCACAAAAATTCTGGAGGCTTTCAAGGAAAAAAAAAAAAAAAAAAGGATAGCCCTGTGTAAACTGGACATGGTGGCGCATACCTTTAATCCCAGCACTTGGGAGGCAGAGGCAGGTAGATTTCTGAGTTCGAGGCCAGCCTTGTCAACAAAGTGAGTTCCAGGACAGAAACCCTGTCTCGAAAAACAAAAACAAAAACAAACAAACAAACAAAAAACAAACAAAAAAGGATAGCACTGTGTGTCAGGGTGCTGCTTCTGTGTGTTTTTGCTTGTTTTTCACACAACTTTTCTGGGTTGACATGGGCAGAATTCTCTAAGCCATAAAGACTACATGCTTCCCAACTCACTGGACTTGGATTTTTCTGGAACGATTTCAGCTGAACAATTGGTACACAAATTATGATGTCTTTCTGACCACCACCAACTCCAATTTTCTTGGCCACGGTGGTGCTGATTTCCCTCAACTGCACCTTGAGATCTGAGTTCATCTCCAGCTCAAACAGCACCTAAGAATACAGAGAACGTGGGTGTCACACCGGGGACAGTAGACCCAAAACCAACAGATCAGGGGGACCAGAGAGACAAGCTCACCTGAGAGATGCCAGACTCCAACTAATCTGGCTTCTCACCACTGGGCTTCATGGTTTTGGTGCTGTAGCTGAACATGGCTTTGTCCTTACAGAGACTGGCTTAGAAAAAGACCCAGCTCTGGCAAATGGAGGACATTTTCTTTGTTGAGGTTCCTTCTTCCAAAATGATTAACTTGGGTCAAGTTGACATAAAACTATATAGCAAAACCTTTTTGTTTTATCGATGAATGATAGATTAAAAATGAATACTTTTTAAATTTTGAACTCCTACTTTTCTTTGACATTGTCCCCAGAAAAGACCAATCACCCTCTGTTAAAACCTAAGTCTACACCCCACCCCCCTTCCACACCCCAACATCCACCATCCCTCAATTTCTTTCTCTTTTCTTCCAGGTGTTCAGTGTGAAGAATGTGATCTTGGATTCTATGGCAATCCAAGAATTTTGGGAGCACTCTGTGCCTGCAACAACAACATAGATACAACAGACCCAGAATCCTGAAACTGGTAATGGGAATGTTTCATGTGTCTGAATAAAACGCAGGGCCCAAGCTGCCAGTCCTGCAAACCAGGTCACTTTGGCTCTGCCCTCAATCAGACCTGCAAAAGTAAGTTCACAAAGCTCCCAAGGGGAATACATAGCTGCTAGGTGGCAGTTTGTAAATGTGATGTTAGCTTTCCCAGGCTTCTTTCATTTGGATGGATCCTTGCTAGCAAAAGCAGCACCCACTAAGAGAGAATGTTGTTGCAATAAAAATTGACAGCAGAAATGGGTGTAATGCCTAGTTTTAGGTACTGGTGGGCAGAGCTCACTGGGTGTAGCGCCTGGTCTCAGGTGTTGGTGGACAGTGCTTACTGGGTGCAGAACCTGTTCTCAGGTGGTGGTGGGCAGTACTCACCAACATTAAATTTTGTGACTATGTCTTTGACCACTGACGTCATTATTAACATGAAGATTCCTGGGCTGTACTCTGTGCACACTGAGTCAGGATCCCAAGCATCCATAAGACGCTCATCAAGAGACGTTAATATGTGAATATGAGGATTCGTGCTGTGAAAGACAAAGCTCTAATAAGTAAAGGATAAAGAGGAGCGCTAAGATCCAGGGGAATACTTCTAGTACTTCAGTTTACTCAAGCTAATTTAGAAAGCCATTTTTTTCAAATTATTTAAATAATTTTAATTTTGGAAAAGGCCTTAAGAGAAATGTAAGGCTCACTGCCCTCACCCCGAAAAGCTCCAGAAGTAGGCTGACTCACATGAGACTGATGTTTGGGAAGATCGAAACTGATTGGAGGTTTGCACCTGATAGGATGCGTTAACAAAGCCCATTGGCACACAGCGAGCTTCTTCACTGGTCCCTTCTAAGAACTCATATAAGAGATCTCTCAAAAGCCTTCTCCACGATTCATTAAATGCCAGTGTTGCCGAGTCTACCTCTAACCACGGTTTTATTTTTCCAGGTGCTCTAGCTGCGCTTCTAGAGTGAGTTTCACTGCACAGCCCCTGGGTAAGGACGTTTGCCTTTGTGACCCTGTCACAGGAGCAGGCCCTGTGCAGTCACCGACTTTGTCAGTGACCATTGCACTAATGAATGCTGGAATCTGATCCCTGGCAGAATGTGTCAGCGATGTGACTCTGACCTGACCTCTCAAGGTAGCCTCTGTGACTAGGCAAGGCACTTAGAAACTTTCTAATATATTGGGAATAAGAATGGATGGTGAAGCATGTTTTCCAAGTTTGCAGATGGTATATTATTTATGTGCTGTTGAGGATTAGTGTGGTTCTATACTTGACTCCTCTTAAACAAGACACAGTTGGTATTTATTTTCCCAAGAAAAATACCCAAAAGTAGAAACAGAGAGCTCTAGGGCTGAGCTTTGCCTACCTCACTTCTCTCTAGGCCTCTCTGAGCCTGAGAAGTCAGGCTCCACACACGGTAAAAGCCAGACACAAGCCACCCCCTCACTATCTCGCACACACACTCCCAGGTAAGACCCAAGAAATAATTACTAATCAGGAGTTATGATCAATAAATCGTGAGTCCAGATATACAATATACCATTTTTAAATGGTGATGCCATCACCCCTGGCAATAATTAGGCTGCCTCCTCCAGACCAGCACAGATGGCTCCTAAAGACTATGGGCTACGAAGCACACCTTCACTGTTCACTGCACGCTTAGTATTCCCTGCAGCACCTGTAATAGTCGACCAGACAAGAGGCACAGAAAAATTTTAAATACTTTTAATTTACCCAAGCTGTTTAGTAGTTTTGTTTTGTCTTTTTTCCCCCTTAATAAATGTATTTTCTCAAATACTTTTCATATGGAAAGAGATGGAGAGAAGGCAAAGATGACAATATGAAATTTTACAAAAAGTCAACTCAGTGATATAGGAGTGCAGGTTTATTGAGATCAAAACATTAATTTAAGAAGCTGGGGTCTTAAACCAGGTTTGGGGTTGCATGCCTAGAATCCCAGGAAAGTGAGGCAGGAAGAATTGGAAGCCATCCTGGGCTACAAAAATGAGGCCTGGTCTCCAAAATAAATGAATATATACATATAATGTCTAGAGCTGTTTCAATTAGTAAGCACGAGTCTTCTCTAACTTCAACTCCACAGTTGAACTTAATATTCAAAGATAAAATCTTATATAAGTAAATTTCTTAGTATGGGATTTCCCTGTGTAGTCCAAGCTGGCCTGGAACTTGCAGTCTTACTGCCTTGGGCTCCTGGATGCCAGGGTTGCAGGAATGCACCACCGAGTTCTGCTAAAGATGACTCTCTATGCTGAATGTGTCTGCTTTTCCCTTGCTTCTGCTCCAACGCTCTCTAACCAACCCATGCAAATACACCACACCCTCTTCGCCAAAGCACAAACTCTTGAAATAACAAAACGCATTGTCAGATTATAAAAGATAGTACAAAGAAAATGTGCACCACACCCACTTGCCCCTATCATTAGCATCTTGTATTGGTTGGTATATTTGTCACAATAATAACCCAGTATTGATATAGTACCTGTCTTAGTTAGGGTTTTACTGCTGTGAGCAGACACCATGACCAAGGCAAGTGTTATAAAAAACAACATTTAATTGGGGCTGGCTTACAGGTTCAGAGGTTCAGTCCATTATCATCAAGGCGGGCAGCATCCAGGCAAGCATGACACAGGCAGAGCTGAGAGTTCTACATCTTCATCCAAAGGTGGCTAGTGAAAGACTGACTTCCAGGTAACCATGATGAGGATCTTAAGCCCACACCCACAGTGACACATCTACTCCAACCAGGTCACATCTATTCTAACAAGGCCACACCTCCAAATGGTGCCTGGTCCAAGAATATACAAACCATCACAATATCATTAACTAGATTTCACAGCTTTCTTGGAATGCTCTGGTTTTTACCCAGAGCTCTTTACAATAAGTTATCATGTCTCTTTAGCCTCCTATCTTCAGAACTATCCTTCTGCCTATCCTCCTTCTTCATAACTGTCACAGGTTTTAGAATATCTATCGAATGTGTGTTTTTCTCACTAGCCTGGGGTTCTGGGATGTGAGAAGATGACCGGGGACTCACTTCATCACATAAGAATAACTTGACTAATCACTGACTGTGGATCACAGTCACTTTGTAGAAGTGTCTGTCAGGTTTCTAGGCTACACAGTTACTCTTTCCTCCCTCCATACTGAACTTTTAGGAAGGGCCATCACCATGCGCATCCCACACTTACAGAGTAAGGAGTCTTTATCAACGTCTTTGGAAACATTGTATCTCCACAAACCACTGGGACTGTTCTGTATTGGAAATGTGTCTGTTGTCCCCATTTATTCAAATATATATATTTGAATATATATTTGAATAAATGGGGACACATAGTGATGAATTCATGGGTATTTGTACTGTCCCACTCATAATGGCCCAACACTACTTATTGTTGAAGTGATTCAGATTCTGGCCATAGGAAGTTTTTTAAGTTAGAATTTATGCCTCTTTCATACTCAAATATTATAGAATTCTTCAAGCTATCTTCTTAGTTTATAATTAGAGCAAAATGTTCTGGGCTCATACATTTCCTGCCCTACTTTTAGACACAGCTCTAACAAATGCTGGGTCCTTTATTGCAGAACAGTGTTAAAAAACCAAGATGTGTGTGCAAGGTGATCACACCCATCGGGCACATTCCCCTGTACTCTCTATACTTACACCCACAAACCACAAAGTAGACAGATTGGCCTCCACACAAATTTGGCTTCTTAACTCATGTAGAACTTCTACCATCCATGATATCACTGTCTGGCATGCATCTTAGACATCTGGGAAAGCGTATTTGGGAAAGCAAGCAACATACAGTTCAACCATGGAGGCCAAGAGCAGTTTGTGACCTTGAAGGTCAGATAGCATTAATTTAATTAAAATCTTCTCATCACAGGCTATTTGAGTTGTTTGGTCCATGAGGGAATCCCTTGAGGAAGGTTGCTTTCTACAAGGAAACACTTTCTTTTGAGTACAAAGAAGACATATGGCTAACTAGATTCCCAGCTGTTTAAATAACTTCAGATAAATATTTCCATGTCAGCCAGGAGGTGGTCTCTAGTGCATTCCCACAGAGAGAGCCAACTATGCTGTCCAATATTTTGGTCAACAGTTTAGATGGAGTCGGGGAAACAAGTTTCTCAAATTTTCAGATGCTGCAAAACTGTAAGCTAATATGTCAAAGATGGAACACAAGGCCAGATAGCCTAAGAGGCTCTCACGTGGGCGGGAAGCAGCAAGAAATGTTAACAGGGTAAAAGTAAAGTTTCGTAACTAGGCACTTAAAATCATTTGCATAAGGGTGAGAGTAATCACTTGGCACCAACTCATGTGAAAATAGCTGGAGATTTTCACTGGGTGAAGCTGCAAGTGAGCCAGCATTGCCCAGGGCTGCCAGAGAAGTGATGCCTGCCCAGGCTGGAGTAGAGGGCATGTAGTGCTCAACTTCAGTACAGTCACCGTCCCAATGCTGGCCTCACTAGCTGCACAACCCCGGGATCAGTCTTGTCATTTCTGAGCAGCATAGTACTTTTTTTTTTATTTCTCTGTGTAGCCCTGGCTGTCCTGGAACTCACTCTGTAGACCAGGCTGGCCTCGAACTCAGAAATCTGCCTGCCTCTGCCTCCCAAGCACTGGGATTAAAGGCGTGCGCCACCACGCCCGGCGCAGCATAGAATTTTTACAAACTTTTAAAGTTTTGATTTAGCTTTCATCTGCATGGTTATGAGGTATACAGTGATATTTTGGTGCATATTTAATGATCAAAATCAGGGTAATTAGCATATCTATGCATCAGTCTTTTGTATTAAAAACATTCAAAGGCCTCTTTTGTAGCTATTTTAACATGTCTAGTAGAATACCTTTACTTAAGGTCACTCTCCTGTTTTGTATTTTACTGTTACATATTTTATAGCATTATAAAATATGCTATAACTTCCTCCTCCTATCTTGCTGTATTTTTGTATTCTATCTTTCCCTCCCTCTCCCTTCTCTGGCAGACATAATTATTCTCTGCATTTCTCTAAGATGGACACTTAAATGCTACATGTAAATGACAGAAAATTTCCTTTTTTCTAAATACAAGGTTGTTAACATAAAGTTTCTAAAGTATGAGTCTAAAAGAAGACAACTTGAATACTGAATACAATTGCGCAATCGCATAATAAGGGCTTAAATCAATGGTTCTCAACCTTCTTGACACTATGACCCTTTAATACAGTTCCTCATGTCATGGTGATCCCCCCAACATTATTTCATTGCTACTTCATATCTGTAATTTGCTACTATTACAAATCGTAATGTAAATGTTTGATGTGCAGGGTATCTGATTTGCTACCCCTAAGGGGGTCTCGACCCACAGGTTGAGAACCATGGGTCTAAAGCAATTAGCCTGGATGATCCCAAAGAACAGAAGTGAAGGCAAGCAAACTTGTCCAGGTGTGGTTGGGGAATAAGGAAGCCGCCTACTTTTATGCAACTCCACAAGAAAGGGCTCAGAGAGATGGAAACCAGTTCCAAGGAGGCAGATTGAGTGCAAGGACAGGAAGGCGCTGCTCAATAATCAAGAGAAACAGAGCAACCATCATTGACACACACCTCCGGAGTAACAACGTCCTGTCATCTCCTCTGCTTGCAGACACTAGTGGGACCTGCAAGGATGCTCAGAAGGTTGGTAAGTGGTGTCATTTTATGAATCTAGTTACCCGTGCGCTGGGAGTAGACTTAGAGACCTGATGATTAAACATGCTTAGTTACCCGTGCGCTGGGAGTAGACTTAGAGACCTGATGATTAAACATGCTTAGTCAGGTATAATTGATGATTCCTGCAAGCGGCTTGTGTTTGTCTTTTCTCTCATTTTCTCCAGGCTTCTCAGTTTTCATAAGAACTGACTCAAGAACACAAATGAGAAGGTACAAGAACACTCAACCTTCTGTCAAAAGCACAAATGTGGCAAAGTGATACATTATAAAGTAGTATAATAATAATAATAATAATAATAATAATAATAATGCCATTTTGTAGAATAAAACTCTGGTCCAGTTGGTGAAGTTACACCGTGTATCCTACAATGGGAGCATTACTTGCCAGAGTGCTTGATGAATGCAGACCACATCTTTGGGCTGCGCCCCACTCGGTCACTTACCCGGGAACTCCCATCACTGTACAGTTAAAGAATGTGGACAGTTTCCCCACGTGT
The DNA here is from genome assembly GCF_000001635.26 of Mus musculus. Classification (NCBI taxonomy): domain Eukaryota; kingdom Metazoa; phylum Chordata; class Mammalia; order Rodentia; family Muridae; genus Mus; species Mus musculus. The sequence goes on from NC_000078.6 coordinate 31,206,145, forward strand.
GTTTTGCTTTAATTTACATCTGTGTATGTTTCCTAATCCTCCGGGGCCACCTGTCCCTGAACAGCTGGAAGCAGGCCGTATGGTCGAGAACACTGAGCCAAAACACATTAATTTGTGATTCTGATACTTCCAGAGGTGGCTGCTGACCGTGGGAATCATCCTCTTTCAACTTTTGCACAACTCTGTGCTCTAACTCACTAGAGAAAAACTGTTTCCTAGGACAATGCATTGTTGTGTTTTGTTTTGTTTAGACCATAAAGCTTGTTAGTTCATCATTCACCACCCACAACTGTTCTCACAGCTTACAGGTCAGTATCCAAGCAAGCCCGGTCATGGCAGGACACTGTAGTAAGGAAAACTATTACAGCAATCCATCTGGAAGATGCATTTGTAAGTTGCTGAATGCTAAAAACACAGGTGCAGTCATTCATTCAGATCTACCATGGGCATGCTACACACACACACACACACACCACAAGATTCATATTCTTTTATTTGATTTGTTTTTTTAAAAGCAATGTGCACTTAGAAAGTACACACGACTTAATTCTAATTGTGAAAACAATATTTTTATAATCATATAAAAGACCTTTTTCCTACATTAAAACTGTTAGCCTGTGTTAAATATTAGCCTTTATTAAAATTTCTCTGAATGAGATCAGACATCTAGGGTGGTCATGATTGATTATAGCCAACTATCTGCTATTTGGAAGCCTGTGGAGGAAAATCGATCCCTCTGAACAGAAGCAGAGCCTCCTGACTCTGGGTTTGTGACATAGTTACTTGAACAGATATTCACTGCCTGCCTGCGGTGCTGTACTGCAGATGCTACATGAAGATCCTCTGTCTTCTTGGATTTGAGATCCACCCCTTCTCAGGCCATCACTCTGCAGTGAGGAAAGCATTCAACATCTATGCTGCCCAACATAGAAGTCACTAGATACAGGTAACCACCAAGCACTTAAGAGTATAGGGTATCACAAATGAGGGATGGGGATTTTGATCTTAGTCATTCAGATGAGTGTAAGATGGAATCTCAGCATTGTTTTGACTTGGCATTTCCCTGGTGACTAAGGATTTTGAACATCTAGAGATTTCTTGTCGAGAGTTCTCTGTTTAACTTTGTACCCATTTTTTTTAATTGGGTTTTTCGGTGGGGTGGTGTCTAACTTCTTGAGTTCTTTATATATGTTGGATATCAGCCCTCTGTCTAAGGTAGGAGTAATGAAGATCTTTTCCCATTCTATAGGTCGTCGTTTTGACTGATGGAGGGTGTCTTCAGCTTCATGGGGTCCCATTTTTTTATTGTTGATCTTAATGCCTGAGCTGTTGGTGTTCTGTTCAGGCAGTTGTTTCCTGTGCCAATGTGTTTAAGGTTACTCCCTACTTTGGCTTCTATCAGATTTAGTGTATCCTGTTTTATGTTCAGGTCTTTGATCTACTTGGACTTGAGTTTTGTGCAGGGTGATAACTATGGATCCATTTGCATTTTTGACAGGCAGACATCCAGTTAGACCAGCACCATTGATTGAAGATGTTTTCTTTTTTCCATTATACAGTCTTAGCTTCTTTGTCAAAAATTAAGTGTCTGCAATATGTGTATGGGTTATTTCTGGGAACTGGACCACCTTGTCTAGGCTCAAAAAGAGAAGCTCTTGTCACAAATTGATATGTAAATTGATAGCAATCTCCCACTTCTCTGAGGAGAAAGGGAGAGGGTGGTGGAGGGTAGGGAGGTGAGAGGGAGGTAAGAGGGAGGGAGGGAGGGAGGGAGGCTGCAATTAGTATGTAAAGTAAAAGAATTAATTAATTAAAAAATTAATGAAGGGTGGGATTGTGCCTTTCTGAATTTTACTCATTTAACCTTGAATAGTCACATAAAGGACTGGTGAGACGGCTCAGTGGAAAAAGGTACCTCAGTAGATTGAGCCTGATGGCCTGACTTTGATGCCCAGAGCCCACATAGTAGAAGGAGATAGTTGACTAACATGTTGTTTTCTGACCACCACATATGTACCATATCACATGTGCACATACAAACGATATGAAAAATGCAACATGGTTAGTGAGAACCATAGGAGACAGCACAAATTTGGTGTCTGCATTGGCTCTAGAAGACATCATTCTTACATATTGATTTAAATTATGCTTCTGAAAAAAAGTCAAATGTAAAGAAGTACCAAATATGATGGGACTATAGATCAGGGTGACTCCTACATTGTCTCCTATCCAAATGTGTGCTTCTGGCTAAAACCTTGTCACCTTGTCCTTGCCCTGTTCCAATGCATATCATGAAGTGTTTTTTCAAGGTCACACTTAACTCAAATTTCTATATATAGCTGGTTATTTTAAAACCAGGAAGGGAAAGAGAGTGGACAGTCCAGTGAGTGTAGGTGCTTGCTGCCAACCTAACAACCTGCATTCAATCTCTGGAACACACATGGGGGGCGGGGTTCAGGGAGGAGAGATCTGTGGCTCCTACAGGTTGTCTTCTGACTTCCACATGAGCACTGTGGTGTAGACACACATACACTCCTACTAAAAATGTAACAAGATTATTAACAACCAGGAAGAAGGGATAGGAGTGATATAATTCTTGTCTAGCACACAGGAAAAAAACGAAGAATGTTAGCTCTTATAAATCAAAGTCTGTCAGCCTCTTTCCTTGTGTCCCTCTGACATTTTAATAATCTTACTTCATGCAAACGCTTCATCTGTTAGTGAAGCCAGGGGAGACGTTGCAAATGCTTGGCTTGGACTACAGAGCCCGCTGAGTTCCTGGGTGAGAGCAGCTGTGGGCAGAGTTTGATTTGCATCTGTGCTGTTCCAAAATGCCCCACAGAGACCCCTGGACCACTCTGCGTGTTCCATGACATCCAGTGGATCCTAGAGTGTTAGCCAGTTTTTATTGCAACTGCCGTTATTGACTATAATCTTAGAGATCATTTCTGCCATTCATAATTGGGATTATTTGTATGCAAGCTATGCAACGCCTTCTAAATCACAGACATGTTTAGTGCAGTGACTCTAAAAACATAAGCTAGTCGTTTCTAACCCTTTAGAATTGCAATAGCATCAATAGCGTTATCCTGACCAGAAACCTGCTCAAATGAAGTGCCGTGTGACATCAGATGTTTTCTTTCATTAGGTCAAAGACAAGGCTCCTTCTCCCATCCCCTAAAGAACAAAGTAATCCTGTAGAATGAAAATCAGCAAGAGTCAGCACCCCCAGGCAGGATTCTCAGTGTGGCCCTGAGACTTCTTAGTCCTGCTGTGATGGCCACTATTAAATCCACATGCCTCATTCAAGCAGATAAAGACCCCACGTGCACAGCCACAATAGAAACTGCATTTAATTTTTCCATCAGAAACCATGAGTTGGTTTTCTGATAGACTAGAGAGAGGCAGGTTGTATTTTAATGATCTCGCACGGGTCTCTGAAATCATACTGTTTTTAAATTGTTGCCTTGGAAACATGAATTGGGGAGAATCCCAGGGGAGGAGGGAAGGGTTGATTTTTAAGCTAGGAACAAACAGATTGGGTAACATTCTCTGCTTCTTCACTCGTCCTTTACAGCTTGTGACTACAACAAAGAAGGATCCCAGAGGCCTGTATGTGACCCAGACACTGGCATGTATCACTGCCGGGAGGGTGTCAGCAGCCATAGATGTGATCACAGAACCCAGGTTGTGACCAGGAATTCCCTGCTTGTCTTTAATGTCAACTGTGCTTTGATCACTGGGACCATACCTCCTCTTCCCTCTCCAAGGTGATGCAAGGGTTAATTGGGCTGGCCGTTAACAAAAAAGATAAAGGAGAGACCCAGCCTGACTGTGAGGTGGACCTCAAAGACCTCAGAGAGAACATGTCTACCATAGAGAAGATTTTGAAACAACCCATTTTCTTATTTGGTGAATTGGTGAACGTCAGAAAAATTTAAGAGTCTGTGAGGAGCCAGGCGTGGTGGCGCATGCCTTTAATCCCAGCACTTGGGAGGCAGAGGCAGGTGGATTTCTGAGTTTGAGGCCAGCCTGGTCTACAAAGTGAGTTCCAGGACAGCCAGGGCTATACAGAGAAACCCTGTCTCAAAACAAACAAACAAAAAAACGAGTCTGTGAGGTAAGATTTGTACTCTAGGAAAAGATAAGCCAGCTCCTGGTTGACCTCTGACTCCTACTGAACTTTTACAATCTTCGCCTTCAACTTAGAAATATACTTATGTTGGCTGTGAGAACTGAACATTGTTCAGCTGTTATCAGGTGTTCTTTTTTTTTTCTTTTTGGCCTGTGTATGTGGTATGGGTACAGTTTAAAGATATGTGTGCATGTTCATGTGAAAGACAGATATTGACACGAGTGTGCAGGCATGCAGGCATAGGTGTGCATGTGTGTGGAAGACAGAGGTTGATACAAGTGTATGGGCATGCAAGCATGTGCATGTGTGCACGTCATGCAGAAGGTAGAGACTGACTTCAGATGGCTTTGCTATTGCTCTCCACTTTAATTTTGAAGGCAAGGTTTCTTGCTGAACCCAGAGTTCGGCCATTTGAGAAGTCTAGCTAGCTGGCTTGTCCCGGGTATCTCCTGACTTTAGAAGTAGCCACACCCATTCAGCTTCTGGATTGACAGCTGCAGATCCAAATCCCACTCTTGACTGTAAGTGGCAAGCACTTTTTCTCCTGAGCCAGCACCATGGGCCCAAAAGTGGGCTTTTAATTGTGTTTGTTGTTTCTTCTTGCCCAGTTAAGATTAGATCTGATGGGTTTTTTTTCCAGATCATATTAAATTTTATAAAAGCACAGCCATTAAAAGGAGAATGGTAGGGACTGGCAGTATAGCAGTAGTACTGTGCTCCCAGGCATGCACAAGGCCATGTCTTAAGCCTCAGTACTCTAAAGATTAAATAAAAAATTAAAAATAGAAAGTTTCCTGAGAAGACCAAACCCAGCAGGGCTGAAAGCCATGACACTGATATTCACAGCCATTACACTCTGAAGACATGGAAACCTATGACACAGCAAACTAGACGTAGAATACTTTCGAATACAACTGGTATATTTTCAATGATACATTCAAGGAAAATTTGCGAAATCTTCCCGGATTCTTCCTTTATTTAGAAGCTACACATAATTTGTTGAGCTATACCAATGATGGCCGTTCCTTCAGAACACAATATCCTTTCTATCATCTAGAATCAAATTTATTTCTCATTCATCAGTTGTCTCTGCACAGGGGCTCTGTAAACAGGTCAGCCCACAGGTCAGATCCAACACAGCACACGTTCTTGTAGATGAAGGTCTAGTGAAGCACTACTGTCTTAGGGTTTCTATTCCTGCACAAAACATCATGACCAAGAAGCAAGTTGGGGAGGAAAGGGTTTATTCAGCTTACATTTCCACTGCTGTTCATCACCAAAGGAAGTCAGGACTGGAACTCAAGCAGGTCAGAAAGCAGAAGCTGATGCAGAGGCCATGGAGGGATGTTCTTTACTGGCTTGCCTCCCCTGGCTTGCTCAGCCTGCTCTCTTATAAAACCAAGACTACCAGCCCAGAGATGGTCCCACCCACAAGGGGCCTTTCCCCCTTGATCACTAATTGAGAAAATGCCTTACTGTTGGATCTCATGGAGGCATTTCCCAACTGAAGCTCCTTTCTCTGTGATAACTCCAGCTTGTGTCAAGTTGACACAAAACTAGCCAGTACAACTACCACTGTGGATGTTCTCTTTCTTTCTCTCTCTCTCTCTCTCTCTCTCTCTCTCTCTCTCTCTCTCTCTCTCTCTCTCTCTCTCTCAGAGCTGAGTTGTCAAGAGGTGACAGACACTAGGAACCCTGCGGCAAGCTTTGCCTTTGCCAACCTGCTCCAAGCAGAAACTAGGATGACTTGTGGATATTTTCTCCTTCATAGAGGCAGAGTCTACCAAGACTGCCCACCCCCAAATAGCTCCCCTTTTCAACAAAACAAAACAAAAACAGGTCCTAAATTTAAAAACTTAGCACAGTTGTAAACATAAGCCAAACATTATCAACAGGAAAACAGCCTAGAAATATATGGTACCTGCTTACAAGTTATACAAGCAAAAATAAACAGCCTACCTGTATAGCTCAGACCAATGTCATGGTAAACCCAGCAACAGGGCCTGGGGAGATCACATGGCTATATAAAGAAAATAGGTATATCGCTACATCCTCTATTATCCTGCAGAAGTGGGGCCCTGCATAACCAGATTGCCCTTCTTCTCGATAGAGGTCATTCATATTTTCATGAAAATAGCCCCCATTGACAAGTAGGAGGAGCTACCCGGCCTCACTTGTAAATCACAGTGTGGTTTACAAGGACAGCACACCTGAGAATGAGCTTTAGGCTGCTCTGTGGTTGTAGCTGTTAGGAAGATGTCAAAGTGGCACCAAGAAAACAGAGTGAGCTTCAGGAATATCGTGAACAAAAAGACGACAGACTAGAAGACAGCAAGAAAGGTACCGTGAGCCAGACAGAGGTGATAAGAAAATGGTAGCTGCCCAGACCCTCCAACCACAGGCCAAGATGCCTGTCAGACAGCATGCAGAAGGCCTGGAGTAGCTTGACGGCCACCCAAACATCTCCCATTCACAGCTTTCCCTTGTCTCCCTAGAGAACAGCCTTTTGTCTTCTTCATCACCATCCACCAAGGCCTCAGCAGGGCACACAGAACTTTCTCCCCACCCACATTATTATTTTCCAGGCCAGCTGTAGCTAGGAACTGTTTGCTAGATGAGTTGACAAAGGCAATCAGGAGGGCAGGGATGTGAGATCACTCTGAGCTTAAATGTAGATAGAGGTCAAGGCACCATGGTTCAAATCCACCCATTGCCTGTGTGGCTTCAAACGAACGACTTCCCCAGCTTTAGTTTCTTCATCAGGAAGAAGACAGTCTCTGATTCACAGGATTCTTGCTCAAGACAAACCACTTAGGGTGGTTCCTAGCACACAGAAAGTGCTCAGGAGTGTAAGTGGCCACAACAATAGCTGTAGTTGTTTTTATTGTTAGTATTGTTAGCCTGAAGAAGTGCAGACTTGAAAGTTGGAGGGTGAAGAAAAAAGTCTGTGGAAGAGAAGAAAAATCCAGGATTCATTGTTTAATGTTCAGATTGCCCCAGGTGCACCCACCAAGGTGCCCCCATGTAGTGTTCCCATCAGAAGGAGAGTGTCCATTATCCACTTGTGCTGAAGATACATGCTGAACCCCAGTCTCAGAAGAAGGGGGTGGGGAGTGTCCACTCACCAGTTAGGAGACTTCCTTGCTACACATGGAAATCAAAAGATGGCCCAGCAGTAGCACTAAGAACACCGAAGGGAAACTGCTGTTGTTACCAGGGCTTCCCCCAAGACAGTAAAACCCACGGGCCAGTAAAGGGAGCAGAGATAAACTACGCTGGAGATGATTTCAGAGAACAGCACTTGCTTTATTGCACATGAACAAGTACTTACACACTGGAAGCCTATTGACCGTGATTGCTTAGCACATTATCTCGGATTGAATAGTGGGCCAGGAAGAGGTAGGTTAATGAAAACATGGAGAGCGAAGACTGCAGGCCAGCGTTCTGACTTCTGGGGCACAGTGTACCATGCTTCTTATTTAAAAGTGCGGTGTGCCAAGTAGGCTGGCAGCCAAGTCATGCCTGCATTTCCTCCTACAGCAGATGCCTTCTGGATGAAGAACTGCGTTTACCCGAGGCTGAGTCCAGTATTTTGTCTGAGCAGGCATTGAAAACCAAATAGAGAAATCTTTTAGATTGGTTTAAATGAACCATGTCTAAATACAGACTGTAGATGCATGTGTTTATTCTGCTAGGATATATATTCTTGCCATAGCTTAAATACGTGATGAAATACTCCAGGCAGCCAAAGGAAGAGAAAAGAGATGGGCCATTAACAGAATCATGAACACCAATGAAGAGTTATGTGGAGAGGGCCCCTCCTATTTGAGGACACCTAATAATGAGGATCATTCTGTGGCATTTGTTTTTATTGATCATCAAACTTAATGGCATTTACTCTCATTTCTCCCACTGGAAAACAAATCAAGCTGCTAAGCATGAGCAACTGAAAACGGCGCCTGAATTCCGATCTCTGAAAGAAAGTTGGCAAGAATGAGGAATGAAACAAACTTCTGGCTTGAAAACCTTCAGGAGAAAACTGATGTGCAATCCAGCTTTTTTGTTTGTTTGTTTGTTTTGTTTTATTTTGGGACAGGGTTTCTCTGTGTGGCCCTGGCTGTCCTGGAACTCACTCTGTAGACCAGGCTGGCCTCGAACTCAGAAATCCACCTGCCTCTGCCTCCCAAGTGCTGGTATTAAAGGCGTGTGCCACCACTACCCGGCGCAACCCAGCATCTTTAATGCAAGCATCAGGGGTAAGAGGAAAATGCTTTCGGCTCTTTATGAATAGGGGTGTCGTCCTGGTTCCGCTCCTGTTAGTAAGACTTTATGGGTGCAGCTTCTGACATCGCTAAGAGAAAATGTCTTACAGTGAACTCCTTCCTCCTCTGACGTCTACAACTTCCTGTCCCGTCTTCCAAAATGATCCTTGAGTTTTAAGTGCAGGAGTTCTGTTTAGATTACTGGCTGAGACTGGGATCCACAACTCTGCATTTTGTTCAGTTGTGGTTTTCTGCAATGGTCTCTATCTGTTGCAAAGAAAAATTTCCCTGATGACGAGTGAGGGCTATACTCGTAACTGAAGATCTGGAGCTAAGAGCCTCGTATGAATGAGAACACGTGACGTTTGCCTTTCAGGGTCTGAGTGACCTCACTAATGTGATCTTTTCCTGCTGCATCCATCCATCTGCATGGTTAATGACTTCATTTTTCTTGACAGCTGAACAGCATTCCATACTGTATGTTACCACTTTTTCGTTGTCCACTCATCGACGGAAGAATAATTAAGTTGTTTCCATTTCTCGGGCTCTTGCGACCAGAGCAGCAGTGAGCATGGCTGAGTGAAGGCCATGGAGTAGGTTGTTCAGACGTCAGAGGCTGGAGTAATGGATCCTATGGGAGCTTTCTTTTTGGAATTTGGAGGATTCTCCACACTGATTTGCAGAAAGGCTAGAGCAGTTTGCAGTTTCACCAGCAGTGGGTGAGAGCCCCCTCCAGCATGTGGTGTCACATGTGTTCCTGATCTCTGCCAGTCTGACTGTGGTAAAATAAAGTCTTAAAGTTACTTTGATTTTCATTTCCTTAATTACTAGGGAAAATGAACATTTTTTTTTAAATATTTCTTACACAGTTTTTTTTCTTCTTTTAACAATTCTCTGCTCAGGTCCCAACCCTCCCACTTTTTGAATGGGTCATTGGTGGTTTTGACTCTGATTTTTGAGTTCCTTATATCTCTTGAATATTAGTTTTTTGTTAGAGATGTAGCTGAGAGATTCTCTCACACCGTATGGCTTCCTCTCCATTTGGTTGCTTCTTTGGCTATGCAGAAGCTTTTTAGATTTATGAAGTTCTAGTTACCAATTCTTGAACTTTAATTCTTCAAATGGAGTACTATTTTAAAAGTTCTTTCCTAGCCGGGCGTGGTGGCCCACGCCTTTAATCCCAGCACTTGGGAGGCAGAGGCAGGTGGATTTCTGAGTTCGAGGCCAGCCTGGTCTACAGAGTGAGTTCCAGGACAGCCAGGGCTATACAGAGAAACCCTGTCTCAAAAAAACAAAAACAAAAACAAACAGACAAAAAGTTCTTTCCTATATCTATGTCTGCCACATTTCACATCCTGGTCTCTATAGGCTTGTTCAAACACATGAGTCTATGGGATACCTAGCCATAGCATAATGCAAAATACATTTAATCCAACTTCTTACATCCCCATAGTCTATCACAGTCTCATCAGTGTTTAAAACTCAAAAGTTCAAAGTCTCTTCTGAGACTCACACAATCTTTTAACTGTAATCTCTATAAAATCAAAAACCAGATCACATACTTCCAATATATATAGTACCATTCCAAAACACCATAATAAAGAAATACTGGACCAAAGCAAAACCAAAAACCACCTGGACAAACTCCAAACTCTGTATCTACATGTCTGACGTCCAGCTTTGATTACTGCAACACACATCTTGGACTGATTCCACTCCCTGTTAGCAGTTTTCCTCCACAGGTATCCAAGGCTCTGGCATCTCTAACATCTTTGGGTCTCAAAGGCAACATCAACTTCACAGATTCTTGTTCCAGTGTCTGGACTTGCGTCACTTGGAGCTCTGCCCTCTGTAGCCCTCTAAGCTCTGGTTGACTCCACTCCACTCCACTCTACTCCACTCCACTGTTGCTGCTGTTCCTAGAGTTATTCTGTGCTACTGGCATCTCCAATTTGATGAAGTCTTCTACTACAACTAGGCCTCTCATAGGATCCCTTCATGGAGCCAAGCCTCAACTTCTTTGCATGACCCTTTCAGTCCTGGGCCTTCAATTGCAACTCAGGCTGCACCTTCACTAATGACCTTCCTTGGCCTCTCACAATGTCAAGTCTCATCTCAGCTGCTCTCTATGACCCCTTCATGCCTTCAAAACCAGTACCACCTGAGTGATTTATTTTGGGGTGGGGGGGGGAGGGAGGTTCAAGACAGGATTTCTCTGTTTAACCCTGGCTGTCCTGGAACTCACTCTATAGACCAGGCTGGCCTTGAACTCAGAACTCCACCTGCCTCGGCCTCCCAAGTGCTGGGATTAAAGGTGTGTGCCATCACTGCTCAGCCTCACCTGGGTGATTATTACACCTTACCAAGTTCAGCTGCAGCACAAGATACAATCTTGGCTATCTCGAAACATAGCTTCTTTCTGCTCTCAGAAAACACTTCCCAGAAGACTTCACCTCAGTGATGCTGGTCTGTTCTTAATTGCTGCTAATTTCTTAGCTCCAGTTAACTAGCATCAATTATCCCAATAGTCCCTACTATTCCTGACTTTAAAGCCAGAGCCACGGGCTGGTGAGATGGCTCAGTGGGTAAGAGCAACCGACTGCTCTTCCGAAGGTCAGGAGTTCAAATCCCAGCAACCACATGGTGGCTCACAACCATCCGTAACGAGATCTGACTCCCTCTTCTGGAGTGTCTGAAGACAGCTACAGTGTACTTACATATAATAATAAATAAATATTTAAAAAAAAAAAAAAAAAGCCAGAGCCACATGGCTGAAGCCGCTGAGCTCGGCTGCTTGCTGGAATTGGAATATGCCCCCCTTGTTCTATTACGTGATCACCAGCTTTCGGTTTTCTAACTCCTTCACTGCCTAAGCTTAGCTGTCCTGGAATTTGCTCTGTAGATTGACCTTGAACTCATAAATCTGCATGGCTCTGTCTCCTGAATGCTGGGATTAAAGGCGTGGACTGCCTTGCCCAGACTTAAGCTTTTCATTATAGCTCTTAAACAAGTTGAAAACTGAGAATAGCCACCACAATCCATCACTTATCAATTTGACACACAATTTTATCTTGTTAGATCCAAGTGAAAATAATAACCAGGTCATGATAACACCTAACTTGATATAACTCTCCCTTGTACAATTGCAAATGCACACTTTGGGGGGGGGGGGAATCTTGCCCCAAGGTCACCACTCCCTAAATCTGTTTATCTCCTTGAATATAGGATTCTGCTTCCTGGTGTCTCTTTACTCTTTGAACCATACATTTTGTATTTTTCCTTTCTAAGCTGGCTACACTTGATCAAAATGTTCTTCATGAGAGTAAGCCACAGCACAGAGTCTAAACTGGGCTGTTTTGAGATCTCCTGTCGTCAAGGTGGGAAACATGGCAGCATTCAGGCAGGCAAGGTGCTGGAGGAAGGCATCAGGAGAAGGCAGCCTCAGGCAGCTAAGAGGAAGCTGTCTTCTGCCATGGCAGAGCCTGAACATAGGAGGAGACCTCCAAAGCCCACCCCCACAGTGTCACACTTCCTCCAACAAGGCCACACCTCCTAACAGTAGCACTCTCTATGAGCCAAGCATATTCAAACCACCACCCTCCCAAAGTCATTCTAAACAGAAAAAGAAAAAAAAATCTATAATAAAATTTGTGTGGAGCCATGAAAGACTCAGCATAGACAAAACAATCCTCAGTGAACGAACAATGAGGGAGGGGTTACCATCCCTGATCACAAGATATATTATAAAAGCATGGCATTAAAAGCATGATGCTGACACCAAAACAGATATGTACACCAGCGGAACAAAACAGAAAACCCAAACGGGAGTACACATAGTTTCAGACACTTGATACATGACAAAGATGCCAAAAACATAAGCTAGAGAAAAGAGGAGATCTTCAACAAACGGTGCTGAGAAAATTGGACGCCCACCTGTAGAACAATGAAACATTTCGACTTCTTAAACAATGGGAGACCTAGATAACAAATAAAGTAACAATGTCTGGTACTAAACAAATAGTAACACCCAAACTAACCTAAAGCTAAATCCTGCAAAGAGTGATCAGTAATTTAGGAATTCTAGTTGGCTGGACCAGCAGCCAACTTTGAGGTAGAGAGCTTGGCATAGTATATGCAAAGTTCTGGGTTCAATTCCCAGCACTGGAAAAATAATTTAGAGAGACTATAATGTGGCCACAAGCAATGAGAAGGCTGCATTTCTCTGCTTTCTGGGTAGAAGCTGCCCGTTTCCAGCAACCACTTCCAGAAACCACAAAGGCAAAGGCAAAAGGGAGCTAAACACACCATTTCCCATAAGAACTTTGATGCAACTGAAGTCACACAGCATTCTGGAAATCATTAACACATAGTGTAGAGTTCTCAAAACTGAATTTGAGTCACATGAAAGCCAAGGCTAAGTTGGAGGAGAAATGGAAGTCTGGAGAAATTCTTGATTAGCTCATCTGTTTAAGGTGACCTCTGTTGCTGCCAAGTGGGGCAGCTGGAGTTTATTTAAGCATACTCTGCTGAGCTGGGGAAAGGGGAAAAGGCAAAAACCCGTGTAGAGGCGTAACTATGGGCTGCTCTGCCTTACTATACATTTCTCTTTCAAAGAGAGAGAGAGGAAAACCATTTTTTTTTTGGTTTTTTTTTTTTTTTGGTTTTTTTTTTTTTTTTTGGTTTTTCGACACAGGGTTTCTCTGTATAGCCCTGGCTGTCCTGGAACTCACTCTGTAGACCAGGCTGGCCTCGAACTCAGAAATCCGCCTGCCTCTGCCTCCCAAGTGCTGGAATTAAAGGTGTGCGCCACCACGCCCGGCGAAAACCATGTTTTAAATAGCAATTTAAAATGTCCTTTCCCCTAAAGGTATACCTAAATGGGTAAAATAAAATCTTCCAGTGACCTATTACTAGTGATCAGTAAATAACAGAGCCAAGCACTTACTGATTCCTGATATGACATTCACCGAAAGAACTCAAGGTCCGTCTGAGGTTAACCAAACCAAACAGAGTAAGGTAATGCTGCCCCACACTAAATCTATCCAGTCTGCAGTCCATCAGCAGCTCCTAAGATTTTAAGGATGCCTAACGCTGGGCAGTAGAAATTGGGTAATGAGTAGAGTGAGTTTCTGTTGCTCAATTATTCCTGCCACCCGAGAGATGGGAGTTGGAACACCACACACATCATTAACTACTTCCTTGGAAGCACAGAATTTAGCCCAGCACTCTGGCTCTGTTAAGAAAGACTGCAGGGAAGGGGTAGCCGTAGACTAGAGACAAATGGAAGGAAGATAAATTCGCAAACAAATAAAATCAGAAAATAATTTCAAGCAATAGGAACATGTTTTTGTTTGTCTGCTCTCCTGAGCCATGAAAAACATAATGCACTTTAAAAATGACAGTGTATGAGCCAGGGGGCTTAAAACATAGCACATGGTTCCCACTCATGAATTATGGTTCTGCAGAAAATAAAGCCCAGGACACTGGGGTTCTAGCTCCTAAGATACGGAGTTACAGTTTAAAAGATTCTATGAATCTTTTAATATTTATCTAAATATAGGTATAGAATTTTAGATATGAAGAATAAAAGTCCAAATTCATTGAAGAATCAGATACTGTCTATTCTTGCCTGATATGCAAAGGTGTTAACAGTAAAAAAGGAAATTGTTAGAAAACATCTATGATTTATTTTGATTTTATGTGTATGAGAGTGTGTGTGTGTGTGTGTGTGTGTGTGTGTGTGCGTGTGCGCGCGTAACATGTGCATGGTACCCACAAAGATCAGGAGATGGTGTCACATCCCCTGGAACTGGTCTAACAAGATGGTTGCGAGCTGCTATGTGGGTGCTGGAAACAGAACCTCTGGGAAAACAAAACGAAACACAAAAAAACCAAACAACATCTCGGAAAAACAAAACAAAACAACATACAGGTCGTCTGCCAAAGCAGCAGGACCCACTGACCCACTGAGCTCTCCAGCCGCTGGAATGGTGTTAAAACACCATCTAACTTGGAACTAAGAAAACGTGTCCCGACAAGTAAAAACTGTGGTATTCTGAAGATTAAAATATCAATAAGAATTTTAAAAGCAGATGTGCCTGTGTTTAGAGGTACTCGCACATCTAAAGAGAAAGACAAAAAGAACTCAGGATGCCATAGCACGAGATCTGTGCGCACACGCTTTGTTTGTTTGTAAGAGCACATACTTCATAAAAATGTCACGTTGGGGCCTTAAAGGTTTGAACACTAAATAGACCTCTCAAAGCTAAGAAGCATTTTATGAATTCAGGGTTATATTTAAATCCTACTAAACACGTAGATTCTAGTGTAAGAAATTAACATTAAAATGCTTCAGAAGTTTTTCAGTCTCACGTGTTTTGTATTCCTTTCTGTGATGGCAGATGTGACGTGATGTTGCTTCTTTGTGTGGGTATACACACACACACTCTCATGTGCACCTTCATGTGGCATGCCCATTAATTTGCATGTGTGTGTTATATTATATATGTGAGTGTGTATGGAGACCAAAATCCAATCTCGCTGCTATTCCTCAAAACAGCATCCATCTTGCTTTTTGAAAAGAGCCTCTCAGTGGTTGATTTGTATGTAGCTCACCAAACATACTAAACAGGCTAGTCCGAGGGCCCCAAGGATCCTCCGCCTCCACTCCCCAGCACCACGATGAGATGCGCGTGCCACTCTGCCCAACTTTCACATGGGGTCTGGGATTCAAACCAGGTCATCCTGCTTGTGTGGCAAGCACTTGATAGACGGAGCTAGCTCCCAGACTAACATACTTATGGTGGTGATGATGGTGGTGACAGTAGTGGTGGTATGGTGTAGGTGGTTAATGTGACACACCTACTGTGTGTCACATGTAGATCTAGAACTTGGGCCCCTACTGTGTGTCAGATCTAGTTGGGAATACAGCAGTAATCCTAGCAGAGCAAAACTATCTTAGACCTGGGGGGCGGGGGCGGGGGCGGGTTAAGAGTCCTCAATTTCTTGATGTATTTAAATGATTCTTCTTCTCTTTCTCAAAAACAAGACTTCTCACAACATTGAAACAAGGCCTGACTGCTGCTAGGATCTTGATATAAGCTGCCAGTGTTCAGAGATTACGCCACAGTTATCTCTGAACAGAATCGGTTTAATCAGCGCATGTAAGTAGGAAGCTGGGAAAGAATGAGAGCAAGATTGCCCTGTTGACAAAATGACAGGCAGTTATTTTCCTGATTAGAGGGCAGAACAATGCCAGCAGAGATTGTGAGGATTCTCAGGAATCTGATGTGACAAAGGATGGAGTGCAGAAATGTTTGCAAGTGAAGTAATTCAGTTTACACCCCCATCGCGCTCTCTCTCTCTTTCTCTCTCTCTTTTTCTGTCTGTCTCTCCCTCTCTCTTCTCCCTCTGTCTCTTGGTCTCTGTCTCTCTCTATGTCTCTGTCTACCTGTCTCTCTATCTGTATCTCTGTCTCTTTCTGTCTCCTCTCTTGTCTCTCTGTCTCTGTCTCTATGTCTATCTGTCTCTCTGTCTATCTGTCTATCTGTCTGTCTCTGTCCTCTTTGTCTCTATGTTTCTCTCTCCTCTGTCTCTCTCTATGTCTCTGTCTACCTGTCTCTCTATCTGTATCTCTGTCTCTTTCTGTCTCCTCTCTTGTCTCTCTGTCTCTGTCTCTATGTCTATCTGTCTCTCTGTCTCTCTGTCTATCTGTCTGTCTCTGTCCTCTTTGTCTCTATGTTTCTCTCTCCTCTGTCTCTCTCTATGTCTATTTGTCTCTCTGTCTCTCTGTGTATCTGTCTGTCTCTCTGTCTCCTCTCTCTCTCTGTCTATCTGTCTCTCTTTGTCTGTCTGCCTCTCTCTCCCCCTCCCCCACCCTCACTCCCAACCTCTCCATTTACACATATGACAGTCTGTCAATCTGACTATGACATCGTCCTCTGGGCTCTGAGATTTCCCAAGTATCACCCGTGGACTCCTGTCTGGAGCACATGTTTCTGAGCTCTTCCTTTGACTGTTCTCTGATCTTAACTGCTTTAGAGAATTCAGACCAACTCTCCAGAAAGTTAAGACTCCCCATTTCATCATATAAAGACTTCTTTTTGTTGTTTTATCACTTGCTAATGACTACAGCTTAAATCTTCTTTTCACAAAAGCTGTGTGGGTCAAATGCAGCCAGTTGCTTTTGTGGGGAAATAAAAGGATCTCTCCCCCATTCTGTTTGCTCCTAATTAGCCCTTCTTCTGTCACAATTAATTTACTCAATAAGGCTCGACTTAGCAAGGTTGTCCTGTGTTCCTCACCCCCACCACCTCAAATTTGTTGGAACCTCAAGAAAGGAAGCCATGACCTTTTCCAAATGACACAATTAAGAACATGCACTCCTAGTCACTGGCTCCGCCCCTCCACCAAGGATGAGGTGGGGTAAAGTGGGGGGGTGGGGGGGGGGGAGGTCCTTCTCCACAGCCTGCTCTCTGCTCTGCTCGAGGTCATTTGTGAAAGGAGAAATATTTCCTTGTTAGCTCTCAAAGAAAGTGCATTGCTTAATTTGAGGAATGTTTAGAGTAACTATTTAACCAATACAGAGGAAGTTAGTTTCAACCTGTTAAAAGTGGCCACCACTTAGCAAGCAGTGCCTAGTCACTAAGTCTTATTACTGATACTTGAGTGCTGGGGATTTGAGCTCAGGTTTTCATGCTTGTCTGAAAAGCACTTTACCCTCGAAGCCATCTCCTCAGCCCCTGATTTCTTCTTATTGTGTAAACATTAAGTCTGTGTTTTAGATTTATATTAGAAAATTCAGGCGTACTATTAGGTCAATGTGTGGTCAAGTCATGATTTTTTTTCAGTAACTATCATTTAAACCATAAACTAGCATTATTATGAAAACACGATAATGAAAAATTAACACTCATCACATTTGAAAGAGTCCTTTCAAATGAATCTATGGTTTGCTTATGTAGACTTGTATCTAGTTTTTAATGATGGTTTTATTTGGCCCGGTCATGCAAATAATTCTCACTGAACTTCCTTAATTTCTGTATATGTTCCTTCTTGTTTTTTCTTTAATCCAGATCAGAAATAGAAGTAAATTGGTGGAAGTCTCCAGAAACAATTATGTACAGTTAAGTGAGAAAGGGAAAAATAGGAAAAAACAAAGTGAATTTGAGGAGGAATAAATGAATCTTGTAATCAAAAAAGTGAAAAACTTTTTATTAGACTACTTTTTAGATGAAGACCCGAGTTCAAGTCCCCAGCACTCACATATCAGTAGTAGTAGTAATAATAATAATAATAATAATAATAATAATAATAATACACTGAATACCAATAACCCCAGCGGTGGGGATACTTTAGGAAGGAAGAGTGCTGAAGCTCAGCTCACTGTCCAGCCAGCCAGTCTGATCAAACCAGTGAAAGACTGCTTCAAAATAAGAGTTGCGAGCAGCTGAGGAAGATGTTTGGCGTTTGGCATTATCCTCTGCCTTCCACATGTAAACACCATGCATGCATACACGTGAGCACACAGAGAAGAAATCAGGCAGAGGTGAGCTTTGACTAACAACCAGTCGAAATAAACCGCACGGATTCTTCTTGACCTGCTATCTGTTCAAAAGAAAATCAGCCAGGACTGGGGTTAGTCAAATCCAGTTCCTATGACTGTTTGGCTCGAGAAGTGTTTTAGGAATCTCCGCAGATGCAAGTCTATTCGAACACCAATACAAATGATCAAAATAGTCAAACTCGTTGCATGAACTGGTAGCATGTGGTCATGGAAGAAGACAGTCTGCTTCCCTTCTAATTTACTAGTTCCTAGGTCTGCATCCTTATCGTTCCTGAAAAGAAGTTCAATGGATTGATCCAGAACTGAAAAAAGTCTATGACCAGATTATTCTAATTCAAGTCACAGATAACAGCTATTAAAACTCAGCATAGAGGGAACAATTTTCATACAAGAAGCTCTCCTATGCTCAGAGTCCCAAGACACCCAGCGCTCGGACCCCTCCCATGCTCCACTGCCCCGCCCATGCCCCGCAGTCCCGCCCACGCCCCGCGCATGCTCCGCAGTCTCCCTGGGCCCCCCTCCCATGCCCAGCAGTCCCTTTAGTGCCCAAGGGCTCTCCTCTTTGCCTAGCTCTAACTGGCCAAATGAAATGATCACTGCTTTGGCCATTATGAGTTCTTTGTTCTCTGAATCCTACAAACAAAGCCACATGTCACTTGTGTCTGAAAGTTCTATGTACAAACATTTAAATCTCTCATTTCATAATGAATGCAAACATGCTTGATGAAAGTGTGATTCAATTAGTTACACTTTTCACCAAAATTCATTTCAAGTAGAAAAAGTTACTATTTCTTTAAAGAAATAACTGTTTAAAATATGGTTTTAATTTATTCACAAAAATGTTAGTGCCCATTTCAAAAGCATTAAAGAATAAAATATTCCTCTTATGTTAAGTAAAATAACTAACAAAAATGACTTCATAAAGAGTCTGTTGTATATTCAGATTATATCACTCAAATGCCAAAACTCTCAGCATGGGAGGGGTGAGGCTGAGGCAGGAGGATTGTGAGTTCAAAGCCAATCTTAGCTATACAGAGAGATTTCCACCTCAAAACACACAAAAAAAAACCAAATAGGTTGAGCACAGTAGTGTATGCCTTTAATCCCAACACTTAGTAGGCATAGTGAGTCCCAGGCTGGCCAGAGCTACAAAGTGCGACCTTGTTTCAAAAACAAATACAAAAAGAAGGAAGGAAACAAGGAGGGAGGCAGAGAGGGTGGGTTGCCTGTCCTCCATTTCAGTTCTCAAACAGGGTCAGTTTGACTTTTCTGAAAAGCCAGGTAATGTGGGTTCCCAAACCAGTTGAGGGACGAGGGAAAAGCACTGCTCATAGCTCAGACAAACTCTCAGAGAACAGGGCAGGAGTGGGGCCACTCCCTATCCAAAGCAGGCTTGGGTCTATTCATCTCCAGAGAGACAAAGGCCAGGACAAGATAGACCCAGTAAGGCTTCTCATTCCTGGCCAGGGAACTGGCTTCTCGGAGATCACGTGACAGGCAGGTCCCTAGCCTGAAGTCCCTGCCTCCTCCACTGAGCTTCGGAATCTGAATTGGTACAGCCTTAACGTTGCCTTCAATCAGGTCCGCATATGTAAATTAAGTGCATCCTCTCCCTCAACCTTCTTCCTCCCCTCCCCGCTGACTCGAACCTTATAAAGTAAGGCGGCCATTTCAATAAGGTGGCCAATTCCTCATTTATACCTGCTATACTCATTGCTGCTCCCAGAGACCATGCTCCCCAGCTACTCCTTACCCTGAGACCGCAAGTGCACAATGAAAGATCGATAGGGGACCCGTGGGGGGGGGGGGGAAGGGGGGACGCTGGGGGAGGAGGGATCAGGAGGAACAAAGGTAGACCTGGATTTGAGGCTGTTTTTAGTGGTCACATTGCTTTCTTAGAATAGGTCTTTGGAGAGGAGCATCAGGAATCGTTACCCAGTTTAGTAGATAATCAAAGGTCGCAAACCTTTTAATGGTGGTGCTAAAAAGGCATGAGTCTCCTTTACTGTGTTTAGATTAAAATGGCAGGCCTCTCAACCCTTTCCTTGATTTTGAATATGAACTTCAATATTCTTCAGAGGACATTTGGAGAACATAGCTACGTTTCAAGCCTTTAGCTTCCCACGCTTCCCGCAGGCATTTGTTCAATGAGTATTCGGCACCACAAAACAATACTTCTCCCAGAGAGAAGGGGTGGTTGAAAGTGGAGAGGCCTTGAGGGACACACTCCATCTCCCCTCCCTTGGCAAATGCAGTGCTTGCTAAGGGAATGTGATTTCCTAAATCCTGCCTTGTTATTTAAAGGAAAGTGTGCCTGCAGAAGACACAGAGAAGGTTGCAAATTGTGTACAAGATATCGCAAATTTGAACCCACAAGCTTGTCAAACTACAGACACTTGTGAAACTCTGTGAGACAGGATAAATAAAGAGAGGCTCACCAAAGTGGAAGACGAAGAAGCCCAAAGGCTTCCAGGGAAGGGCAATGAGGCTAAGTTCCCTATTGGTACTCTTGCCTCTCATTCACAGACCATCTGCTAAGAGGCCAACCGAAGAAGTATTTGCCAGGCTGCTACAGAATGCAATTAAATTATTCTGCAGGAACTCCAGGTCCACATTGGAGGCTGAACTCTTTCTAGACAATGCTGGTGGCTGGGAGGCAGAGTGCAGGGATGCATGCTCTGTTTTCCTCCGGCTCTAAATGTCTGATGGTTTGAAAGGGAATGGCCCTTATAGGTTCATATGTTTGAATCCTTGGTCTCTGTTGATAGAACTATGTGGGGAGAAGTAGAGGTGTGGCTTTGCTAAAATATGTATGGCCTTGTTGGGGGAGATCTGTCACTGGGGGTGGGCTTTGAGGTTTCAAAAACCCACACCAGGCCCAGTATCTATCTCTAATATTCTCTCTCCCCCCCCCCCTGTTCCCTTTCCCCTCCCTCCTCTCTCCAGCTGCATGCAGATCAGGATGTAAATCTCTCAGCTACTGTTCCAGTGTCTTCTTCCTGCTATGATGATGATCATGGACTAAGTCTCTAAAACTATAAGAAGCTCCAATTAAATACTTACTTCTATGAGATGCTTTGGCCATGGTGTCTCTTCACAGCTATAGAACAGTAACCACTTTCTATGTTCTGAAACCTCACAATATCAGCGGGTGCCAGAAAAATGTCAGGTACCTACTCCGATGTCAATATTTTAACAGGTGGTTGGGGTGGGGTGTGATTTTCCATTCTTTACCTATGTGTATGCATGTGTTTGCAAGTGCAGGGGCACACATGCTCTGGAATGCATAGAGGTCAGAGGACAGCCTTAAAGCTTGATCCTTCTCTTCCACCTGGTTTAAGACTGAGTGTCTTTTTTGTTGTTGTTTGCACGTGCCTATGTCAGGCTGGCTGGCTCACCAGCTCCTATATGAAATAAGAAGACAGAAGAGGAGACTGTCTGTAAAAGAAGGGAAACAAGGGTACAAGGGAGGTCTGGCAGTGGGGAAGAGAACAGATGTGAACAGAGGAATATGTGAACAGAATGGCACATGTGTATGCGAACCATGTATGGCACATGTATGATGACACCCAGTCCTGTGTAACTGACTTTAAAACTAATAAAAAGACAGTTTTTAAAGTTAATATAATTGTGGAAAATAGGAGACACGGATGCAAGTTAGAGGTTGAACGGAGTTAATCCACCCTGCTTCCTTAGTTAAACAAAAAGTAAAGGAGTCTGGCTGTTCTGATGAGTTGAGATTCTGTGGGTCAGAGTCCTCTTGCTATACAGACCGTGCTAACAGCAGCATCCTTTGACATTTTGGGTTTCTTTTTTTATTTATCTTACCATTTATTTTTGTTTGTCTTGAGACAGGCTCTCACTATGTAGCACCCGCAGGTCAGAATTCACTTCATAGACCAAGATGACTTTGAATTCTAAGGTCCTCTGCCCTCCAAGTGTGTGTCACCAAGCCCAGCCACCCACCATTTTTGGAAGTTCAGAAGAGTTGGGACGGGACACACACACACACACACACACACACACACACACACACACACACTGCCTCATCATCCACTGCACAAATGTGATGTGGCTGTGCCAGATTAAATGCCCCAGGGAGTCCCACCCCTTCCAGGCTTTAAAGTGAAGCTGATTGTCTATACAGTGAAATAGCAGTTGGCTGCTGAGAGATTTCTTTTTAATCTGTAGAGATGCAGATAGTGAATGGTAATTTAAAAGTAGGTCACAGGCTTTACCTGGAAAAGAGTTTAATCATGAAAGGAATATGATGTTAAGACAAAAGGTCAAAAGATCTGAAGGTGCTAAGATTACTGGTAAAATTTTACCATATTTACACTTTGGGGATACTTAACATTTTGTTATGATAATTTGTACATTGAAAATCTAACGAAATTCTATGTGTAATTAATCTCTGTCTCTCATTCTGTCTGTCTGTCTGTCTGTCTGTGTGTCTCTCTGTCTCTTTCATTCTATCTCTGTCTCTTTCCATGTCTGTCCGTATCTCCCCCACCCTCTGTGCGTGTGTGTTTGTGTGTGTTTGTGTTTGTGTGTGTGTGTGTAAATAAAATGTTAGTGCACTGGAAATGTGGGAAGATGGGTTACACTGTGAAGTAAGGTTTATGAAGTTTAGAAAGGAAGATGATCACTGGAGTAGGAGTAGAGGGTGGGCTGTGGCTAGAGGTATGTTAGATTCAACCAAGTCTACACTTCTATTTTGCAAATACTTCTACTTTGCAAATGTCTGCCTCATGTTCCGATTCCCTGGTCTGGGCCGCCCATGGTTGAGTTCCCAGATCTAAGTATCTGGCGAACGTTGAGTCGAGCTCATTCTGAAAATGGTGTTTGTGATTTAACCTCTGACTGGGGCCCCTGAGCTGCTGACCACCAGGATCAAGAACCCTGAACAAACAGCCAGAGGCCCAGCCCTCTGGCCCTTCAGCCCTTGTTCTCTGGGAGGCCTCTCCACATCCCGCACCCCACCCCCACTCCAATGTCACCTAGAGAACGCTGCCTGTCTTTGAAAAGTCAGAGCACAGAAACTGACTTTTATGAGCAAAGCCTCCTGTATCTGGCGAAATCTGTAGGTCCTGAGTATATATGTGCACCACTAATGGCATTTACACAGAAATCCTATGTCTCAAAATGAACACTTCAGCACTTTGCTTTGCTTGAGAGGGACTTAAATTGACTATAAATAATTCAGTAAAGGTTTCTGTTGGGTCTCTGGAATTCTCGAGGTGAAGTAAATGAATAATGGCATATTTATCTAATCTGGTATGTTAATATCTTATCTTAGAAAAGAAGCAGATGGTCTGTTAAGACTTGAGGAAATGCTGAACAGGTTGCAGCAAGCTCTAATGACCGCAGGCCAGGCAACTCAGTCCTCACACTGCTGAGATAACAAACAAAAAGAACAATGTGGGGCAGGTATGTTATCTCCTCCAACACAACCTGAAATCAATTCTGAAGCTAGAAACACAATTGGTTTTGCATATGAGAATATCATTCTTACCCCGCCTGACTGATAGAATTGTAATGCAGAAACCTTGAGGTGATATTGGTGTGATTATGCACTTATTTAACGTTCTACATCAATGCTGATAATTTTGTTACTGATAGAATTATGCAACGGATTATTGTACTATAGAACTCTTCTTTTTTTTTTTTTTTTTTTTTTTTTTAATCCAAGACAGAGTTTTTCTGTGTGTAGCCCTAGCTGTCCTGGAACTCTCTCTGTAGACCAGGCTGGTCTCAAACTCAGAAATCTTCCTGCCTCTGCCTCCCAAGTGCTGGGATTAAAGGCATGCGCCAACCCTGGGACAGGGTTAGGTGGATGCACATAGTATATGCTACTGTCGGCTTAGGACATTAAGACTCAGAGAAGTTATGTGACTCTCGGGTCCACACAGCTAGTGAACAGTACTGACTTGTGGACACAGTTTGAGAGTTCTGATTGAGAATAAACCTGAAAAGTCGCAAGCCACACTACTAAACAGGGCTCCTGGTTACAAGGTGGCTTATCCTGAGTAAGGCTGGAAGGAGATCTCAGGTTGGATGTCTCAGCAGCAAGCCCCGTTTCAACCATGGGATGACACAGGACGAAGAAGGCTTAACCCCTCGGTGTAATGGATCCTTCACCTTCTGGACACCATGTGTCCCTCCTTACAGAGGTCAGAGTTGCTGGGCCCCCAAGTCTCAGCTGTATTTACAGAACAGGCATCCTGAGAAGAAAAGCAGGAGGGAAGAAAACAGGAGGCAGCAAAGCATGAAAGAAGACAATCACGTAGAAAGAAGGTGTAGAAGAGAGAGGCCCGGCTTTCCTTTTCCAGATACACGTTGTAGATCAGGGAAACGCAGCCAGGGCCATGTTGTCTGTGGCTGTTTTGTACTGCTCTGCCCCAGAGTCACAGACTAGCAACAGGGACTCTCAGGACCACCGAGTACAAAACATTTAACACCTCTCCTTTGACAGAAGCAGTGCTCAGTCTTTGCTTGTAGAATTCCCACAAACACCTAAGGGCATGGATTTTCATATCAGATGATAGACCAATACCTTAAGGAATGTTCCTAACTTGAAAAGTACTGAAAATGTTACAGGGGATGTTAGTAAGAAACAGAGGCCAGTATGGCAGACAAACAAATCCAGAGAGCTAAGAGAGCACTCACCACACAACGGTAGAAGGCACCTGCCAAACTCAATTTCCATCTTTCCCCCTTTCTCTCTAGCCAATAAACTTACCTCTGGGTAGGGCAGTAATCAGTCTCCTACAGGAATTGTTATCCACAGTTGGCTCTGATGATAGCCAGGTTTTAATGTCATCTTGAGAGGAGGGAACCTCAATCGAGAAAATGCCTCCCTAAGATCCAGCTATGGGCCAGCCTATAGGGCATTTTCTAATTAACAGTTGATGAGAGAGGGCCCAGCCCATTGTGGGTAGTGCAACCACTGGGTAGTGATCCTAGTTGCTGTAAGAAAGCAGGCTGAGCAAGCCATGAAGATCAAGCCAGTATGCAACACTTCTCCATGGTCTCTGCATCAGCTCCTGCCTCCAGGTTTCTGCCCTGTTTGAGTTCCTGCCTTGGCTTCCCTCAATGGACTATGTATGATTCAGGATATGTAAGCTAAATAAGGTCTTTCCTCCCCAAGTTGCTTTTGGTCATGGTGTTTCATCACAACAGTAGAAGAATGACTAAGACAGCTCTCATATGGTTTTGGAATTAGGGCTCACAATACCAAAGTAGCCCCCAAACCTAAACTGAAATGTCATAGAAATGGTCCTGGTTGGTTAGTGTCCTCAGATGCCTGACAGTGGCAGGCAGAGATGTCCTCTGAAGGACCTTGAACCAAATCTCTAAGAATCAAAGGTATAGAGTATGACCACTCAACAAAACACAGGATACAGTCAGATTTGCAAAACAATTAAACAAGAACTATAGATATAGTCAGTGGGGGGAAAGAATCAAACATAAATGTTCACTAATGTTGTATGGGAAAATGTGGATGCCAATGTATCAAATATAATCTTTATTCAAACAATGGATACATTAAATTGATAAAAATGAATAAACTAGAAATATATATGTATATATATATTCATTCATCGATATGCATAAACATATAAATATATATTTAAAAATATTCATTTTACCCATTTTATGCATGTGTGTCCATTGTGTGGGCATGTGCAATTGTGCATGAGGGTGTACATGCACATGCATGCACATACATGTGGAAGCCAGAGGTTGATACCACTCATCTTCCTCAATCACTTTCCCTTTAACCTCTCTCACAAGAACTCACGGATTCTGCTATGCTGGCTGACCTGTGTAAATTCTAGTGGTCTTCCTGTCTTTACCTCCCCAGCAGAGATTATAGCCACACAAAGCTTTAAACGTAAATGCTAAAAATCCAAACTCTGGCCCTCGAGCTGAATGAACCCCCCACCCCACTCAACCTACCACACAAGCATAGTTGTGAATTAAAATGTTATACAAAGTGTCCAACATTATATTTTGCATAGCATTACAACTTCTGGCCTGGTGTGGTGGTACACACCTTTAATCAGGAGGCAGGGGAAGGTAGATCTCTGTGTTTGAGACCAGCCTGGTCTACAGAGTAAGTCCCAGGACAGCCAGCCAGATAGAATGCAACTGTATCTCAAAACAAAACAAGCAAAAAAGAAAAAGAATACTTCTAAGTACACAATATGGTTAGGAATCCTGCCCAGTCTAATGCTGCAGGAGTACGGAAGAATGACAAGAATGTAATTCAGCAAAGGGGCTGGCTGCCTTGGGGTGGGGAAGCAGGAGATAAGGTGGGAGCCCCTCTCCTGGGGTTTGTCTCTTTGTCAGAGCTATATTCCTAAGCTGGCTAGTGGGGACAGATATTTGTCCTGGCTTTTGTTGTTGTTGTTGGTTGTTTGGTTGGGTTTTGTTTGTTTGTTTTGTTTTTTAATGCTTTGGTATAAAATGGCTTTGTTTGGTTGCTTTGGTTCATAAAGAGATTTAATTTTCTTCTGACCTTTAACCCAAGAACAGGTTAGAACTCAAGCCATGAAGATGAAGACTCAGATGGACTTAGCAAAGTCCGAAAACCAACCACCAGCCAACCAAACCACCACCACCACCAGCAGCAACAACAAAAATGAGCAGAGAGAGCTCAGAGAAAATGGAGTCTCCCTGGGGTGGACCATGTGGGACAGGAAGCAGGAGCAAGCCAGCAGGGTGAAGGTTCAGGCTGAATCTACTGCTTGTTGGCTGCAGGCACTAAAAAGTTCATTGCTTACCAATGTCACCAGGACCCACACTGCCTTTTTGCTGTCTAATCCTTTAACTCCAGATCCTTGGGCCATTACCCCAAATTTCCTTTATTGCTGATTCACACTAAGTGGTCTATGTTCATAGGTTGCTAGTATAGGGAGGATCTTGTGGGCTGGAAAACAACAGCCTCTGACCAAGCCTTTTGGGATGTTTCCTTCCCACCCTCCTGTCCTAGTATGCTTAATGGTGTTCTAGTCACATAGTCCATCTGACCCAGTTTTCCTAAAGTGCATACTTCAGTACTTTGTGTTATTAATCTACATTGTGTGCATCTGCCCTTTGACTCAATCCCACAGCATATAATAATAAGACTGTAAAGGAAAGTCACCCACCGAAGAGCAGATCCAGTTACAAGCATTAGAGTGAGTTAATTAGCTGCCTGTGGAAAGTGTCCAGTCATTTAGGTTGCTGAAAGAACCTATCAACTCACCTTCTTAGTAGGGAATCTTTGGTTGGCTGTGTGAATACGGTAACCTACACAAAAGGAAAAATGTTGGGGGTTTTATAACCGGTCTGTTCCCTTGCTTAGAATTCCTAACACGCGGGATAAACTTTCCATTGCCTGAGGAGCTGGGAACATTTGCTACATTGTTACAAAATAGAATCGAGAAAGGGGCTTTCAGATCACCTGCTTCCCAGCTCCATCCTCTGTACCGAACTCAGCCTTCATTCATCTTCTTGCCTCTAGGTTATAGCTGTGCACCCCTCAAACTCAGGGTCGGCCAAGTGTGCGGTGTGCACAGGCTTATATCAAAGATGTCTCCTGGAATTGCAGCAGAGCTACATGCCGCCTGCTCCCTGCCTTCCTTCCTGTCTCCCACCTTCCCACAGTTCTTTTACCATTTGCCAACCAAATAGTATATCCTGCTGCTGCTAAGCCTTCATTGTTCCCTCCTTCAACCTGGACTCGCAACTGATTATAGAACTGAACCAGAGACTGGCCAAGCATTCTGTGTTCTTCCACTATAAAATACTGAAGGACACAAACAACTGGAGCCCAATCGATGGCGCTTCAATATGCAATAAAAATCAATATTTTATAACTAAAACATTTACTTTAACTAAAGCTGGATTTTTTCCCCCAAAACTGTTTTTTAAAAGTATACAAATAAAAGCACTCTTAGAAAACACAAGAGACCAGAAAACATCTGTGTTCTGGACTACTGTCTCATCTAAGTAATAGGAGACTCTCCATGCGCCAGACAAGTTTTATAAGTCCTTTCTGATGATGGGGTATGGCTCTGTTACAGGAGTTTGCTGAGCTGAAAAATCAGTATGCTCTTCAACATAAGACAAGCTCTATGGAGCTGACCAAAAAAAAACAAAAACAAAAAAAACAAAAAAAAAAAAACTTATGAAGAGTGAGACAGCTTAAAGATGCTTCGGAGAGAATGGCTAGAGATACAGAGGACAAGATACGGAGGATAACAGGTACCTAGCCTTTCACCCACACTCCAATCTGATGGTAAGTAACATTGTAATATCCTATCCTATCTCTCTGCTAAAACTTACATTTATTTAAATTTATCATTAACATGACTTCGCCTCAGATAAGTCCACTGAGGAGTAAAGTGTGCATTCATCTTGTGTTTGAAAGGCTGTAAAGTCTTCCTGTCCTTGCCACCATCAGAAAGCAGCAGCCATGGCCCCGGGCTACCCCATGGCTGTGGACTGCTTAACAGGGGCCACAAGGTGACAAAGAACATCAGCAAGCCAGCACTGCAGGTGCCTCACCTAGCACACCAAGTCTGTGCAGGACATGATTCGGGAGGTGTGCGGCTTTGCGCCCTACGAGTGACCCGCCATGTTGTTGCTCAAAGTGTCCAAGAACAAGCACTCAAGTTCATCAAGAAGAGGGTGGGCGCACACATCCGCGCCAAGAGAACGTGGGAGGAGCTGAGCCACGTGCTGGCAGCCATGAGGAAGGCGAAGGCCATGAAGGATTGATGCACACACTCCCCTCCCCCACACCCCCCAACGATCCTTCTGTACAAAAAGAAAAAGAAAAAAAAAAGAGCTGTAAATTAATGAGCCTCTTGCATGGGTTTATGTGGTAAGACTTGAATAAGAACCTGCCTTGATTGGTCAGAACTGCAATTCACATGGGTCTCTTTAAAATGTCCTTTCTTCAACTTAGTATTCCCAGCTAGAGTTGAGACATCTCAAGATTTGTTTGCTCGTGAGGTCAGAGACATCACTGAACATGTTACAAAGCACAGGGCAGGACAAGGACTGGAAACGGAGCCCAGTAGACTGCTGGCTAAGCATGTTAGAAGCCCCGGTCCAATGTCCAGCACTGCATAAAACAGCTGTACCATGTAGGGTAGAAGCCGAAGGATCCCAAGTGCAAGATCATCCTTGGCTACATGGCAAATGTGAGGCTAGGCTGGCATCCAAACAAACAAAACACAGGGAAACTCCTCAAAGCAGACAGTGATGCTGACGGTGCCCGTAGCAGTGAGGCTGGGACACCCAATGGTCTCACCTATTATGATTATTTTCTTTCTTATGGGAAAATAAAAGGGTGGAGGAGTATCTATTTTGCTTTTCAAATGATCTTAGGCATGAATCACCTAACAGAGTATAACAGAAGGAATTATACTTTTCTGGAAAAAAGATTTTGATGAAAATGGAAACCTTAATTAATGTATGTAGATGATAGTAAGTAGTAAGCACACAATGAATGAACAGAAGAGAGCAGGGCTGTGGGCATGGTTCCGGCAAGTGTCTCTTAACTAAGAGTGATGATTCAAGGTCAGATCCTGAGCATCCACGGAAAGCCAGGCACAGAGAGTGTGCCTGCAACCGGAAGTGGGAGGGGGCAGCCTAGACAGCTCTTTAAGTTCAGGGTCAGTAAGTGAACTTGTTGAAAACAACAATATTAGTAAATAACAAAAGAAGAGACCTGATGGAGACATCTATCCTTCACAGCTATGTGTACGCCAACACACACACACACACACACCACAGAGATACCTATGCAAAGGAAGGAGACAGAATCTTCTTTTCCATACTGATAGCCATGATTTTTCCCGGTAGTCCTAGAATACTTGAAGAAAGAAAAAAAACAATCAAATGAGTACAGTGTACTGTTTGTACTCGTGGTCGTGTTTATTGTCTCCCCAAACTTTAAAACTAACAATAGTTTTGCCGGATGAGCAACTCTCAAAATATTAAATTAGATAGGACTCCTTTATTTTAAATGCATGTTTATTACAGAGTGAGGATTATAGCCACTTACATCATTGCTACAACACAGATAAAATTAAAATGCACCATAAGTGTGGGGTGAAACTAGGGGAAAACTAAGGAATACTAAGCTATTAGCATTAATTATTTTAGGTGAAGTGGACTGACATTTACATTTATAGAGTTGTCTGAAATGCAGTGTTTCTGTTTTTTTGTTTTGTTTTGTTTTGTTTTGTTTTGTCTTTAACCATTTCAGCAGTTTCCTAAAATGTTTTCAAAGCAAACGGTAGGAAAGGCTCAAGAAGGCAGGCAGGGTCAATCGAGGAGACATTGTACCTTACATTGTAGCCAATACCATGAAAGTCAGCTCAGATGTCCTCAGACCTTAGTCCTCACTACTAAGGCAGAAACATGTGAGGCATACTTCTGTCTATGTTTCATGTCCAAATTGCTTCCTTTCATCTGTATTGGCAGACGTTTGCAGTTCAGGAAATGAGGCTGGAAGAGAAACTTAAACTAGTGCCCCCTCCCACCCCCCACCCCCAGCATCTAAGGGTCTCAAACTTCTCGGGGACCTGAGACAACACATTCCACTTCCTTTTCTTTTTTTCTTTAAGGCAGCTTATACAGCTCAACAAAAAATAGGAAAATAGAGGAGAGATTTTTCCTGTCTTTCCCATCCTGGGATTAGAGAAGGGCTCACGAGTCTCTTAGAAGCAGATGTTTTCAGGGCTGCAGCCAGTCCCGGCAAGAGACGGAAGGCATGCTCGCCATTATCCTAGGTGAGACGCTTAAAACTGAGTCATCACTGTTTCACTACTCACTGCATAGCAACAGCCCAAGGTTGCCTGCTTAAAACAGCAGCGGTGTCTCTTTTGCCAGTGGGATGCCTGGGTTGTTCTGCAGGAGCCATCTGGAGTACATGAATAGATCAGCCAATGGATCAGAGGACCAGTCAGGGGCTGACCTAAAATCCAAGCGTGACTGGTTCGTGATCCCCTGAGGGTGAGCACAGAAGATGTAGAGCTACAGGCCCCCAGGCCCAGCAACACCATTATCCCCGCTTCCCCTGGTCAAGGCAACTCCTAAAGGCAACCCAGGTTTTAAGAGGCTAAGAGTGGGAAAGAAAAATAGATTCCACATCTTCTCGAAAGCTCTACATTTTTGTTGCCTATATTTATGTATTTGTGCATGCCTGTGGAGGCAGGAGAGGTATGTGTGCCACAGGGTGCATGTGGAGGTCAGAGGACAACTTTCGGGAATCAGTTCTCTCCTACCATGTGCTGGCAAGTGCCTCTGTGGGCTGAGTCATCTTGCTGGTTGTGTGTTGGGACTATGAAGGTTATAAAAGAACCCAGGGAACTGGATAATGGAGCCCTGTGAACCCTGGTATTTCAGGAAGAGCTAGGGCTGAGAGAGAAAAGAGCTGCCGGGTGCTGAATGGGGGTGGAGGCTGCGTGCTGGTCTCAGTATGACCCCCTAGCCAGCACAGTCCTCCAGCTGGATGAGCGCATACACAGAGGTAGAGGAAGCTGGATGGTGTCATCATGGAGGTTGGCTTTCACACTGAACAAGATGGAGACTGGATCTGATAGGGGGATAAACGGTAGCCTGCTCAATCAGGTCGAAGTACCCGGTGAAAACTCAGGGGTGTCTTTTCAAACATTGTTTGAAAGGGTCTAGTCCCCTTTTAACTCCAAATGACCTACTCTGGAGAGTGTCTAGTGACAGAGCACTCAGTACTTGCACGCCAGCTTCTTGGTCTTGAGTAGCAGTGGC
This sequence comes from Mus musculus, assembly GCF_000001635.26. Lineage (NCBI taxonomy): Eukaryota > Metazoa > Chordata > Mammalia > Rodentia > Muridae > Mus > Mus musculus. Next base: position 31,237,898 of record NC_000078.6, read on the forward strand.
TACCATTCTTTTTTATATTCAGACAAAAATCTTCCTTCAGCAAACGTTCACCTGCTGCTCTTCAATTGATTTCTTCGGGATGAGAGAGATCATGTTCACTCTGGTTTCTAAGCTGCCTTTTTAAGTACTTGCAACAGCACTCCGTCTCAGGCTAGGGATCTTTTTTCTCTCCACAGGAAACATCATGACAGCATTTGTTCAGAGAACAGTTTCCGATGCTTCAGTAGCCGGTTCCACATGCTAGTCTGACAGTCACTCCAAACTTGTCTAGTCTTGGGTGTTCTCTGAACAATGAAGCGAGGACATTTACTGTCTTGCTTTTGGAAGGTCTACTTCTACCTACAGTTGGCATCCATTGCTGTCTATACTTCCTGTATCCCTTATTCTGTAGGTTCTCCATTAAGGTTTATTAGAATTCCCAAGTAATTGTTGAGTGAAGAATAAGTGAATTCATAGATGGGTAGATGGATGGATCAATTGATAATAAATTGATCGATGAGTATGACTACATTTGAAAAAAAAAAAAAAGTCAGGGTTCCAGGACTTCCACACCAGTAGGACATTTCTCAAAAATTGAAAATGTCTAAAGTTCACATGTTCACTATTAAGTTAAAGTAGTAAAAACATGGGGCTGGTGAGATGGCTCAGTGGGTAAGAGCACCTGACTGCTCTTCTGAAGGTCCGAAGTTCAAATCCCAGCAACCACATGGTGGCTCACAACCACCCGAGATCCTGATGCCATCTTCTGGTGCATCTGAAGACAGCTACAGTGTACTTACATTAAATAAATAAATAAATAAATAAATAAATAAATAAATCTTTTTTAAAAAAGTAGTAAAAACATAACACTTTAATTTGGAAAAACAGCAACAAGCGACATGGGCCTTTCATTTCTTTGTGTGTGTGTGTGTGTGTGTGTGTGTGTGTGTGTGTGTGTGTGTGTATTTGAGTGAAGATACTGTCGCTGTCTTCAGACACACCAGAAGAGGGCATCAGATTCCATTGTGAACCACCATGTGGGTGCTGGGAATTGAACTCAGGACCTTTGGAAGAGCAGTCAGTGCTCTTAACAGCTGAGCCATCTCTCCAGCCCCCGGGCCTTTCCTTTCTAAACTGTGGTTCTGAGTACTCTGTCTCCTCCCTCAGGGTGTCCAGGTGACACTGCACAGGAGACTGGAAGGATGAGAGTTCAGAATGGGTGGGGTCTGCAGGACCCTGGTCCAGCTGGGAGAGTGTGTGCTGGGGGTGGGGTTGGGGACTGGCTTCTCTGAGGAATTCGGTGTTCCAGCTCTAGCTCTCTTAGACAATATTCAGTGAAACAGCTCGTGGGCATACTCTTTGGGGTGATGAAAGGCTATATCTGAACCTTGGAGGGTGGGAAGCAGTTTTCAGGGTGAATGTAAAACCATTGGCTAGAGTTTAAAGTACTGTGAATGCCTCATTTGCATGGAGAGTTATTTCAGGAATCCCAGATACTTGTTGGACCAGTTCTTGGGGGTGCAGAGGGAGTTGAACCTGTAGGTTTGCCAAGGACTGTGTGACATTCGTCAGGTAGAAGGTGGGGTGTCTGGCTCCCCACATCAGGCAGAGAAGAGGAAGACCCTCTAAGAAAAGGGAGTCATCCATTTTGTGCCAAGCTCAGAGGAGCTATCCAGGTGGACATGATAGACCAAGACCTTAAGTATCGAGGTGCAACGCTAATCAACTCGAACCATAAATGGCATCTTTAAATGCCTTTTGATACAAAAATTTTAGACTAAAATGTCAGTTTTCTCTGATTTATGGTATGAAAAATTTTGAGAAGTCTGCTGTAAAAACATTTTATTATACCCACTGAACCAAAACACATCACGAAGAGACACACAGATCTGTGTTTATAATGATAAAACCCAGGAAGGGCCTATGAAGCAGGCATACATCACTCTTTCCATCTTCTTGAAAGATGGAAACTCTGAAGAGTCAGAAAAGAAGATAGAAATGTGGGTTCTGAGCAGACAAAAGGCTGACCTACCGAGACAACTGGGAAATCAGGTTGTCGCCATCAGAAATGACACTGTTGAGAAAGGAAACATGTCACCTGCTATAATTAGGCAAAGTCCAGGTGCAAGAGCTTGTGACTGTGCCTCTGGCTTCCTGAGCACAAGCCTGAGAGCTGTGGCGGGGCACAGAGGTCAACCTCCTCCCTGTCCCCACCTGGACTGCTCAGCGTGGCTGGAGGAAAAGACTGTCAGAGCAAAGTCATATCAATGTCATTTCATGACAGAAGGAGACAAAGAGTGAGGTGGTCTCTGGCTTCCAAAACCTTCTTCTCTGCCTTCTTTTCTTTTCCATAACTTAAAATAATTGGTTCATCTGCCAAGTAAAACTCTAAGTAAATTCTCTGTTTACCAATAGTCACTGCCATTAAGTGAATATAACATTAAGTAATGATGTTTAATGCTAGGAAGAAACACATGCCCTGGCATGCACTGACTTGTGTAGTTTTCTGTTTATTCGGATTTGCTTTTTACTGCTAAAACTTTAATCTAAATTAAATGCATGAGATTCAAAAATCTACCTCGAATCACACTTCCCTATTCACTAATCCTCTCAACAAGAGGATTCCATTTTCTCCAAAAAGGCACTGGGGCAATATTTTAAGAACATAAATACTGAACTACTTTTCGGAATTTTATATACATATATATACATATACATACATATATATATATATATATATATATATATATATATATATATATATATATATAATCTGCTGCTTTAAAATGAAGAGTAGCAATCCTGTTCTTATTGGTTAGTATAAAAGATTGGACTGGAGGAGGTGAGCAGGTCATGGGCCAGCCTCACGCTGCTGCAGCACCACAGGAGGCACATGGCGGGCATGGCAGTTCGAGCATGGAAGCTGATGTCCTGGCTCGACTACCAGTACCTGCTGGTCACTGTGCTCTACATGCTGGAACCTCCAGTGCAAACTGTGTTCAATCCGATGCTGGTTTCTGTTGTTGTGGCACTGTATACCAGCTACGTCTTCGTGCCCCAGAACAGCATGACAATACTGCATTACCTTGAAGTTGTACAGTGACAAAGATGTGACCAGGATCCAGAGGTTCCTGGGGAAGATCCACCTTGTGAAGTTGGAATGAGACCTCATCAGATTTGTTGCTGCTCGACAGATGTCAACATAACCAACCTCAAAAATACAAAGACTAAAAACTTCCAGAGTAGGACAGGAAAAAAATTGTCCTGGCTCATGTGTTATGTTCTTTCTTTTTGATTTTAACAGATGCTCTTATATAGTAGCTCTTATCTATTTAACATTGTAGTCATTTGTACTTTGCTATCAGTATTTTCTTAACCTTTGTGACTGTTTCAATATTATTCAGTGAAAGCTTTTCTTATGTAACTTTGGGTACATTTTAATTGCCTTCTATTTTTAAAACCTAAGGTCAATAGTTGAGTTAATTTTACTGTTCTTGCTATTATATGTCATATACATCTGGCTGGATATATTTCTACTTTTGACCAAAGTTTTGTAAGAAACAATACAGAATTTGGGGATGGGAGGGAGGATACTTTGAGAACTACTTACAAAAGATTCATCTGCAAACTTGAACTCAGGAGTATAGTTTTAGCTCCAACAGTGTTTGCACTAAAACTATTGAAATGTTTCTTAGTAATGAAAAAGTAAAGATCTTGCTAACATTAATTAATACAATGAACACTTTGCCTTTTAGGTATTAAATTCTTATGTGGATTTATTTCCAACCAACTTTGATGATTCCTGTGAGGGTGAGTGATTGGTGGTGGTCTTGTGTGATGCTAAGGTACACTGTGGAGCTTTTCATAGAAGGCTTATCAGTTCCCCACGAGGCAATACTGACAGTGTATATACTTCAGAGTCAATTTGATGAGTGTAACAGCTGCTATGAAATGCAATTGCACATTGTGATATGATACCGTGAGACGAATTGTTCAGAATCATAGCCAAGAGAAATGTAAACTTGCTTTAAAATCCTTTCACTCTTTGTATTTTTTAAAAGTTTTTTATTCTTTAGATGTAAAATGACTACTTAATTTTTTATGTAAACTCATTAAATTCAAAGAAAAATGTAAAAAAAAAAAAGATGGGACTTTCTCATGTTACAGTGAGTCTATGGTTTCACACTCTTTATGATTTTTTGCATGTCGGATCTGTAACAAAGCCCAGCAGTTCTGCTTGGGCATGTAGCCCTTCAGAGGGATTAGCATAGGCAGTTTGCTCTCAAGTTAATATATGCCAACATGGACATATGTAGGAAGACAGCTGGAGCCGTTACTACTAAGGACTGACTTATAAAAATGGGACTTAAAAACCTAACAAGGGTCTTTGAGAACACTAATAACTATGGAAATTGTTAGACTGTAGGCGATGAAGGAAAACTGCATAATCTGTTTTAGGGTCTGTGGATCCTAAAGAACAGATGGAAAGCTGTCTACAGAAAGGACTACCCAGAAATTTCTCTTCAAGTCTACGTTGTAGAGCTTCCCTATCCGGCATTGGGATCTACAAGCCTCCACTGAAAGATTGTGCAAAACTGGCCCAGAGAGTCAAAAAGTATGACTGCCATGAAGTCTGATTTTAATCTTCTCCCTTCCCCACCCTTCTCCCTCTCCCTCTCCCTCCTCTCCCTCTCTTTTTGTCTCAGTTAGGATTTCTATTGCTGTGATGAAACACTATGATCAAAGGAAGCCAGGACAGGAACTCAAGCCAGGCAGGAACCTGGAGGCAGACGCTGATGCAGAGACCATGAAGGGATGCTGATGACGGCCTTGCTCTTCATGGCTCGCTCAGCCTGCCTTCTTATAGAACCCAGGACCACCAACCCAGGGTGACTCCACCCACAATGGGCTGGGCCCTCCCCTATGAATAACTAAGAAAACACCGCCTACCCCCAAAAAGAAAGAAAATGTCCTTCAGCCACATCTTATGGAGGCATTTTCTCAACTGAGGACCCTTCCTCAGCGATGATGCTAGCTCGTGCTCAGTGTTGATTGGAGTGGGGATCGTGTGCAACCGCGATGCATGTAGAGGTCAGAGGCAACCTCAGATGCTGATCTTCACTTCCCTTTGCTCGAGTCAGAATCTCACTACTACCAGGCTAGCTGGCCTGTGAGTCTCCTGGATTCTCCTGTTTCTGTCTCCCACCTCACCACAGGAGCACTGGGTTGCAGACCCACAGTATCTGGATTTACATGGCTCTAGGGGTCCAGACTGGTCTTCACTCTCACATGGCAAGTGCTTAACCCACTGAGCCATCACCCCAGATCTAAGTTGGTTTGGGTTTTGGTTTTGTTTTTTGTTTTTTGTTTTTTTTTTTTTTTTTTTTTTTGCTTGGTTTTTTGTTTGTTTGAAGATAGGGTTTCTTGCAGCCTAGCTAGCCTTGCGTCTTGCTATATAGCCAAAGATGACCTTGAGCTTCTGATCATCCTGCCTCTACCTCCAGAATTCTGGAATTACAAGTCTGTGCCACCACATCCATGTGGCTTGTGGACACAACACAGAGCTTTGTGCATGCTGGGCAAAAACACTCTGCCAAGTGAGCAAGATCCTCGAACCTCAAAAAAAAAAATCCATATTCTTTACTCCAGTGGTAAGGATGGAATCCACTCTAGCGTTCTCATTAGGACACCTACCTTCACATTGGTATCCCATTATAGACAAGGTGATAAGCATTTTTATTTTAAAAACAGTTCATTTGCAGTGGCACTCTTCAATTATCCTGATTTTACAGGGATCAAAGTCTACATGAGAATCGGTCAGAGTATGGGAAGGGTTAAAGAGTTTCTGTTTGCTAAATGACAAAACTACATAGTAGCCGTGGAGTTTTGCAAAGAGAGCAACAACCTGATGATTGACACCAGAGGCTGATCTCTGACTTCCCCACCCACTCACACACTTGTGCATACCTACACATGCATGCACCTGCGCACACATAAACACACCCACAAATGGTCTTAAGGAGGAGGATAAATCAGAACAAAGAATAGTGATGCATGTGTTTGGAAATGCCACAGTAAAACCCATTGCTTGATATGCTAACTTGAGTAAAAACAATCTTAAATAGAGGGGTGACAGTTTTGTAGATAATCCACTACAATATTCTGTATATTAAAAATGAAAAGAAGTCAATTAAATATTATGTTGCTGCCTATTGGGTTTTTAGTTGTGAGAAGGAATCAACTGAAAGGATTTAATAGCACACAAAGCCGAAGAAATGGCTAAAGAAAGTGTAGCCAAGGAAAACTGTGCATCTGGGAATATGGCCAAGGTCATACCAGGCCACCAAAGATGGTGTCCTGGCTTCTCGCTGTCTTCTCAGTAACTTAGAGCTGCTTGGGCCACTCATGTCACTGTTTTCTAACTGCACATTCTTGAGTATCCAGTTGGCTGAGCCTCCATCTGTGCCCTGGTGGCTCTTCTGGCTTTCATGGCAAAAAGGAATATTGCTTCCACCCATCTTTGGAATCCTCCAAAGAAAGATTTAATGGATGCCTGACACCTACAAATTTACAAATATCATTGGGGCATGATGGTATCACCTTTAATTCCAAGTACGAGGAAGGTAGGGGGACAGAGCAGGCAGGTCTCTGTGAGTTCAAGGTCAGCCTGATCTATAAGACAGGTTCCATAATCAGTGTGTGGGGGTGAATATATATATATATATATATATATATATATATATATATATATATATATAATTTCCCCTTAAAGTCCATCTGTTTGACTTCTAAATAAATTCTTATGCCATTTTCACTTTTAAAATAAATAAATGCTCCCATCTTCTTCCCACCATAGCAGATGTAGAAAAGCCTCAGTTCAGCATGGATCTGGGATCTCCTGTGTTCTAGCTTGCTTCTCTCTTGCTGTAATAAATGTCATGCCCAGATGCAACTTGGGGAGGCAGGGGGTGGTTTGGTTTACACTTCAAGGTGACAACCCATCACTGACGGAAGCCATGGCAGGGACTCAAGCAGGAGCAGAGGCATCCCCGAGGGCACGTGGGTCAAATCTTGGTCCCCAGCTATGGCAATGTTAGGAGTTGGTGAAATCTTTATGAAATGGGTCACAGTTGGAAAAAGTAAAGTCTGGGAGTGGAAATGGGACAAGCCCTTGGAGGACATACCCAAAGCCAGACCTTCCTTGTCTTTTTCTTTTCTTCTGGCTTCCCTAAGGTCAATAATCCTATGCCATGCATTCTGCCGTGATGCACCGAGCCACCACATCCCCAAAGCAATAGGGCAAAGCAGCCATGTGAGCAAAAGGGGCTTTTCTTCCTTTTAAGTTTTTTTATCTCTAGCATTTCATTAGAGTAGCAGAAAACTGATTAACATACACCTATATACTATAAACTATTAACTGGCAATATGGTTAACATATATTTTAATCCTTCTACAAAATAAGTTACTCTCATTGATATGCATACATTGTCTTTGTCTCTACTTCAAGTATTCTAATAGTCTCCTAATTTTGACAGAAAAAAAAAATTTTTTTTCTCCTACACTGGAGGTCTGATGGGATTAACACAGAGATGTCTAGACAGATTCTGAGCTTGTTGGACCAGGAATGAATGAGATGTAGGATGGGATAGCCAAGGTCCAAGTAGTAGCCAGATTCAAGGTCACTGAAACTGACAGGTACAGTAGCAGGAACAAGCAATGATGCTGAACATGGAAGGTATAGGAGAATGTTCTATGACCTTGGGAGCTCACAGGCCATGGGAGGACTGGTAAATATGCAGGACCCCTGTTACGAAGGCCAGGGAAAAGTATGCAACCCAGCTCGTCACATCAGAAATTCCACATGAAGATCAGGAAACAAGTTCCCCAAGAGACAGCCGAGCCCCTCAGGATGACTCTGCCTGTTGTAGGTTAGAAACCTATCCAGGCAGAGTAGTGAAGAGCCAGGTGGCAACAACCAGGCAAAGTTACTATAGTGACACAATGGCATAGCGGGAGACCAGGACACATTGTGTGGTGTGTTTGTGTTTGTGTGTGTGTGTGTGTGTGTGTGTGTGTGTGTGTGTGTGTGGAGAGAGGGAGAGGGGGGGGAAAGGGGAGGATGGTGGTTGCATGCAGCCTCGCATAGACTCTGCCCAGCCTCCCAGCAGGAACGAAAGGACCCAGCTGGGAACTTTGCATATACAGCAAGTTACAAAGTTACAAAGGTGTGAGCAGACTGGTGAGAAGCCCTTGGGCTCCTCCTGTAGCATCCTGGAACTAGCACCAGGCAGGGAGAGCATCAGAGAGAAGGGCTTTGACTAAAAAGCTTTAGACTGACTATCTGGAGGAAAGCCACTTATCAGGAGATGGATGGGGTCTTTGGTCAGTGGATGCTGCCAGCTGTGATGATTCAGGAGGAGTTCTTGGTACATAAACACACTGGGGTAGGGATGCTCTCTCTTGCTGAGTCTCTTACAGACTGACCCTTCCATGCAGATCAGCCTTCCTGGGCAGAGAGCAGGACTAGGGAGAAAAGAGACTCCGTGACTCATGGGTTAAATCTCCCTTGGACACTGCAGGCTTGTATGTGAGAGGGAACATGCCTCCCACTCAAGCTGCATGATTTGATCTCTTGAAAAGCCAGAGCAGCATCTTCATGCGTACGATGTTAGGGGCCTCAGATCCTCTTCACTCTTCCCTGTTTCGGGGGAGGGAAGGATGGTGGACCTAGGGCGAGGCAATCTGTACAAATCCTGCCCCTGAAGCAGAGGCTCTGCATTTCCTTCAGCTGTAAAATCCTATCTAGTCCCCTTCCCAGGGTGACTGAGCTAATTCGTGTGATAGGCTTTGGGGAGAATGAGGAGGTCTGAGCTCCTCAGCCATCAAGATTGTTACACTGTGTATGGAACTCACACCCAGAGTAGCAGACTGCCTGACCTATTGTTCTCATAGTCCCTGACTCTATCTCTCCAGTCTAACAAACCAGCCCACATAGAAAAAGCCCTGGAAAACCACAGCCACTGCATTCAACTAGTGTAATTAATGAAAGCCTCTAACCCTCTCCATTGTCCTGGCTGACGTGTCTAAGCAGATAGTAAGCTCCAGGATAGCCCAGGGTATGTGTTCAGTCACGTTTTTCGGTCCTCCATAGAAGTGAGATCAGCACAGAGCACTCTAAAGCAATGGTAATCATTTAGAGAAATTGATCACAAATTGATGCAAGCCAAGCTGGCCTCAGACTGTCAATGAACAAAAGTACAGTTGACTGTCACACGAAACTGGTCATCTTACGAGTTAGTCCCTCTAAAAGTGTACACTGAGAGCTATAAAGACCTTTCTCTCAGCATTCAGAGACAGTGTGTCAAATGTGTATGAAATGTGTAAGACAAGAAAATTTCCGGGCTGGTGAGATGGCTCAGCGGGTAAGAGCACTGACTGCTCTTCCAAAAAAGGTCCTGAGTTCAAATCCCAGCAACCACATGGTGGCTCAAAAAACCATCCATAACGAGATCTGACTCCCTCTTCTGGAGTGTCTGAAGACAGCTACAGTGTACTTACATATAATAAATAAATAAATAAATAAATAAATAAATAAATAAACCTTTTTTAAAAAAAGAACATTTCCTCATCACAATAACTATAATTTCTTATAACAAAATTTTAAAACTTTTGCATCCCTTTGTGTCCAAGAAATTTTTACACAACCCTAGGGATATAGGTCCATAGACAGTTACAAAAATATAAACATTTACTGATAATAAATCTTAGCAAAATTAATATTAAAATACTACTTTTGTATGCATATAATCTTACTATTTATTAGAAATAAAAGCAAATTTATATAGACAATAATATTCCCTTTCGCATAAAGAACTAAACGGGAGCTTGAGGGATGATGGCTCAGTGATTAAAGCACTTGCCACTGGAGCATGACAGACTGAGTTTGGGTCTGCAGAACCCACAGAGAAATCTAACCACAGTAATGCAGGCATGTGCAGGCCCAGCAGATGAGAGAGACAACAAGGGCAGAGTGGCTGGAAACTCAGCAGCCTGGTATATACACCAATGAGCAAGAGAGACCTGTATCCCACTAGATAGATAGGTAGATAGATAAGTAGGTAAGTAGATTGATTGATGAATAGATAGATAGATTGATAAATAGATAGATGGAATTTGAAAATGTCCTTTATCCTGGGGCAGGGGATGTGAATCAGTGTACTTGCCTACAATGTGCAGATCCTGGGCTCAATTTCAACTACTACGCACCTGCAAAATCATGATGACGATGACACTATCACAACAATACTGTTTTTCTTGTAACTCCTTCTAGTTCCCAACCAAGCCCAACCACGTTCTTATCTTGCTCCTTTTCCTTTTGCTTCCCAGATCTAGCCTCTTCCCATAGCACCGGGGTCATCCTCCACTGCTCTGTATGTTAAGTTAAACACGCTGTTGCTGTTTTCCAGTCCATTTGACCATAAATTAGAGAGAGCTGCTCCCTGGGGAAGGTCATGGCCTCAGACAGGCTCCAGCTGTACTTCCTGGGCTGAGTTTATTGAGCCAAAAGGATGGAGAGCTGTTGCTTTCCATTCTAGCAGCCTCCATCCTGGAAACAGATTGCCCTACCCAGCAAAGAACAAGAAAATTCAAGGGCACATCTAAAAACATTTATAAATATAAGGGCTTATATTTACACATAATTATAGGATCTAATGTAAAATTTACATATGCATAAATCTGATATGCAAGCCTCTCAGTAGACTTTAGCCAGCAAATGTTTGGTCAAGTCTCTGTGTGCATCGGCTATGGGTACACACTCCTTTTTGAACCACTCCTCCAAAAAAAAAAAAAAAAATGATAAGATGCTTTCTCGTTCCTATTCACTGGACAGCTAATCAGACTTCTTTGCAGCCCTAATTCTGCCGAGTTGTGGGAGTAAAGAACTTGAGAAGCCTAGCAACCGAAGGCCTCACAGGCATCACCTGACACAGCTTTGAACTTCAGGTTCACACTCCCTAGGAGGCCTCGGCTAAAGAAAGTGATCTTAAGGCCGGCCACAACTTCTGCAACAGAAAGCAGCACCCGCTGGTCCGTCGGCACTGAGCGAGTATCTCTCTACTGGAGAAAACCTGATCCTACATGTCATCTCTTACTTTACTCACTGAATGGTAAGAGGTCCGCTCAAGAGCCTTTGCTTCTCTAGGAACCTGTCTCTCGGCTTACCCTGCCACCCTCAGCGACACAGTTGACTCTACCAAGCATGCTTAATCGGAATGCAGAGCTTCTGACCAGAGAAACCAAGTGCTTGCCTTGTGATTGGGTCATCCTGGGATGACTGTAACAGGCAGGTCTTAAGGTTCCACCTCACAAATGCAAAAGGCTAGTGGACACAAAGGCTGCGCGTTATCCTCCCTGGACAGGTGACCACTGACTGATGAAGCATAGTACATACATTGCATTCCAAAGTTCACTCCAGACATCCTGCCCACGGCACCAACAGTGTAAAAAAAAAAAAAAAAAAAAAAAATCTAAGCGTTAGTACAGTTAAATTGTTTATCTCCTTTGAGGTGCTGGGGATAAAACAGTTTTCATGCAGGCTTTTGAGCCTCTGCTCCCAACAGTGAACACTAAGATTTTTAGCTCACAACACATTCACAGTGTGGGAGAAAGAACCCTTAAAAATCTAGTGGCAGAGGGCTGGAGAGATAGCTCACTGAGAGTACTGGCTGCTCTTGCAAAGGACCCAGGTTTGGTTCCCAGTGTCCACATGGCCTCTCACAACTGTTTGTGACTTTGGTTCAAGGAAATCCCATGCCCTCTTCTGGCCTCCTCAGTCATTGGGCATGTGTGCGGTGCACCTTCATACTGTGGTGTTTTGAATGAAAATGCCCCCCACAGGCTCAGAGGGAGTGGCATTATTTAAAAGGTTTAGGATGTGTGGCTTGGTTGGAAAAGGTATGGTCTTGTTGGAGAAAGTATGTCACTGGGGGTGGCTTTGTGTTTCAAATGCTTAAGCCAGATCCAGTAGCTCGCACCCTCCCTTCTCTCCTCTCTCTCTCTCTCTCTCTCTCTCTCTCTCTCTCTCTCTCTCTCTCCTCTCTCTCTCTCTCTCTCTCTCTCTCTCTCTCTCTCTCTCTCTCTCTCTGCCTCTCAAGGTCCTCTCCAGCACCATGTCTGCCTGCATGCCGCCATGCTTCCCTGCTCGACACCATGGACTAAGCCTCTGAACTGTAAGCCAGCTCCAATTTCATGCTTTCCTTTATAAGTGATTAGAGACATTTCCTATTTGTGTGCTGTTGTTTTCTGAAGAAGGGCATGTTCTTAGCCGGGGTCCCACACACAGCTGGGCAGTGGTAACAAGGGCGTTGTAGTGGGATAGAATGTTACTTTGTTTAATGTTACTTTGTATCCCTGCTCCTAGGACCACACAACACTGCTTTTCTTTCCTTCCTTCCTCTCTCTTTTATTATTACTACTTCATGTGTGTCCACCCATGGTGTGTGTGTGTGTGTGTGTGTGTGTGTGTGTGTGTGTGCGCGCGCACGCATGTGGGCAAGCACACCTGTCAGGACACACCTCTGAGAGACAGTCCTTCCTTCTACCTTATGTGGGCTGTGGGGGTTGAGTTGAGGTCACCAGGTTCATAGGGTGAATGCTTTTCCCTGCGAGGCATCTTGGAGGTCTCCCACTGGAGTCTTCTTTCTTCTTTCAAGACAGCCTGAGCTTTTAACTGGCCTTGGACTCTAGTAAACAGACCCAGAGACATACAGCAGGTTGTTTTCTTTATGTAACTGACCGATGTTGTAAGTTAAATAACGTGATAAATTTCACAGAAAGTAATCTATTTTAACTTTAATATGTATCTCTCTCTTGCTCTCTCTCTCTCCTTCTTGCTCTCTCCCCCCCCCCTTTCTCCCTCTCCTCCTCCCCTCCCCCTCTGTGTATTAACGCCATGTATGTGTGATACCCAAGGAGGGCAGAAGAAGGTACCAGATCCCCTGGAGCCAGAAGTACTGGTGATTGTGAAACACCTGACATGAGACTGGGAACCAAACTTAGGTCCTCTGAAGATCAACAAGGACTCTTTACCACTGAGCCATCTCAAGAAAAGAGAAAGGGAAATACTAGCTAACCAAACAAAAATACTTTGTCTTTGAAATGTAATTGAATAAAATTGTATATTCTTTTGAGATCAGTATGTCTTTTGAGAACATGTAAACATACATACATTTTTAGTTTATTAAACACATTTCACAAAATTATTTTAAAATTTTAAAATATTTAAAATGTAAAAGCAATATTCCATGTTGCTTTTAAAAATAGGATTCCATTTATAACTAACAAGAAGGCAAAATTGTAAGTATCAAGTTTTATGTTACTTGTATTTATGCATTTATTTAATAAAATCTATTTGATTGTGCAGGAAAACCACACATACACACATACATATACACATTCACACACAATTACTAAGAAAAGTACTTGGTTAAGAACAGCAGCTCTGAAGACGAAAGGATGAACTATCCAGAGACTACCCCACTGGGGGATCCATCCCATAATCAGCCACCAAACCCAGACAATATTGCATATGCCAGGAAGATTTTGCTGAAGGGACCCTGTTATAGCTGTCTCGTATGAGGCTATGTCAGAAGTGGCAAATACTGAAGTGGATGCTCACAGTCATATATAAGATGGAACACAGGGCCCCCAATGGAGGAGCTAGAGAAAGCACCCAAGAAGCTGAAGGGGTCTGCAACCCTATAGGTGGAACAACAATATGAACTAACCAGTACCCCCAGAGCTCGTGTTTCTAGCTGCATATGTAGCAGAATATGGCCTAGTCGGCCATCATTGGGAAGAGAGGCCCCTTGGTCTTGCCCAGTACAGGGGAATGCCAGGGCCAAGTAGTGGGAGTGGGTGGGTAGGGGAGCAGGGCAGAGGGAGGATATAGGGAACTTTTGGGATAGCATTTGATATGTATATAAAGAAAATATCTAATAAAAAAAGACAAAAGGCACAAGTTTTAGCAAGTCTTGATGTCAAAATAACATTTTAAATATTTAATACATATATTAAAATAAATATAGCTTAAAAAAAAAAAGAACAGCAGCTCTGGCTGGGCATAGCGGCACATGCCTTTAATCCCAGTACTGAGAAGGCAGAGGCAGGTGGATTTCTGTGAGTTTGAGACCATCCTCGTCCACAGAGTGAGTTCCAGGACAGCCAGAGCTATACAGAGAAACCCTGTCTCCAAAAGCAGACACACAAATGAGAAAGGACAGCAGCTCTGTATCGTGTACACAAATCTCTAGGACCCCAGCAGGAATCCAGATTGTGACTCTGTGAGAGAATTCAACTCTTGAGTCTCAGTCTCTTGAGCCAACTAAAGGTATCCCTTTCCTCTGATCTCTCCGGAAAGAACTAGATGTAGACTTTAACTGGAGCCTGTAAATCTGACAGCCAGGCCAGTGTTTGGGAATTCCAGAGATTTGTGCCATGGGAAGAAACTCAAAGCTTGGGAAAGCTGTATAAACACTCTCTATCTAGATAAACAGCTGGGGATCTTTATGACATCCAGGTTCAGCTTTGTGTTGGTCTTGCCGCACCATGACTCATTTAAGGAAGGCAAATTGTGAATGGGAAAGACAGCGCAGCCAGGATTGAGAGGACAGCTGCTTTCACTGGAAACAGAAAGTTAACAGGTTTTATAAGTCAGCATGAAAAGCAACCTCTTTACACGTGACTGACCTAGGTATTGTGGTAAATATTATTTGAGGGTTTCTACCCCACCTTAGATCATTCGGTTCCCAAATAAAAGATGCAAAACCTTTATATTTATAAAAAGCCTTAAAGCACTAGAGCTGGTCAGATATCAGCCTTCTGTGCTATTTTTGTCTACTTCCCTGTCAATAACACCGAGATATCATTTGCCATGTTCTACCTGGGCCACTCCTGCTCCAACAGGCTGGCTCTCATGGCCTTGTGCTCACCATCCACCTTAGCAAAAGTGACGCCTTCCTTTTTCCTCTGCTCTCTTGTGGTCTCTGCCTCGACCCCCAGCCTAGGAACCAAAGCCTGCCTCTCTTCTGCCCAGCTACAGGCAGGCAGCTTTATTTAACCAAAGGTTTAAATTAAGGAGCAAGGTTTCCACAACAAAGGCTGGCCTTCATGAGAATTTACTCATCTTGAGGTAACTAGCTAGACCTTGGGATACAGATTTTAACATTACAATACAAAGCAACTGACCAAAGTCTACACCTAGGTTTGGGGATTTTATGTGTATATTTACTTTATCATGCTGGAGGTAAACCCAAGACTTCGTGCATGCCAAACAAGTGTTCCACCCCGGATTACACCCCTAGCTCCAAACCTGAGATTGAGAATAATCACGTTTCCTCCGTTGTATTTGTCTTCTGTTCAGATGGCTGTGGTACTGGCTATAGAGCAGATTATTGCAATGTATAGATGTTTCTACACCTTATTTCCTTAACAAAATAGAAAACCTATTAACTTACCTTGGGGAAGCAATGCTAATATACAAGCAACATGAAAGATTTGAATATTTACGGCAACATATTTCCCAGAACAGGAGAAAAATCTGTCTCTACTCTACCACGTCTTTCTATATTTTGACTGGAATATAAGGCAAAGCATTTAGTTATCAAAAATAAATCATAGCTATGTTTACATTGCATTCAAACCAAAGCAGACCATAATACTCCATACTCAAACTCAAGTTTTTATTAAAAGAAGAAAAGAAAGAAAATAAAAGTATTGGCATTTTTAAAGGTACACCAGCAAGTTTTATTTCTTCTTTAACTTTACCTGGCCAGAAGACAGACTCTTCTTTCAGATGTGAACTCTCTCAATATGTCAAAGTCAACCTCACTTCTAAATATAAATGGTCATTTCTAAGCCAACACTAGAGGGAACTTCTTTAAGTTTGAAATAAAACACCATTAGAACATTTTCACTGCAGAAAAAAAATTAGGAAGTCAGGAAAAATAAGCAGGTATCATTCAATATTGGGGGACGATATAGAAAATTTAGGGGTGGTGTAAGTTTTTGGCTTATTTGCCATGTTTTTTTTACGTGTTTTTGTCTGTATGTGCCACCTGTATGTGAGTTCCTGTGGTGGCAAGGAGAGGGCATCTGATCCCCTGTAGTTACATCTGATGCTGGGAACAGAACTTGGGTCTTTTGGAAGAGTACTCTGCTTGACTGTTGACCCATTTCTCCAACCCCACACGTGGTTATCTTTAATCAACCACGAGTTAAGGATTTTTCCACAATTGAAAGCTATTTCTCTTTTTAAAGAAAACAGGTCTCATATTTCTAGGCCACTGTTGAGTATCCTATTATGTAGTTATTTGATATGAGCCACTAATGATGGACAGCTTGAATTAGTTCCAGTTTTTCTGTACTGAAACAACATTGTAGGCGTAATCTGGTGCGTTGTTTTCCCAATCAGATTTAAAGCATTTTAAACTAATATGTATTTCAGATTGCCTTCCTGGGAAGCATAGTTCAGTCTTGTGGTTTATGCTGTTGTCCTTGCGAATCTCATTACAGACACCGCAGCTAGTGCCTGGGGACACTGACTTACCATTCACCTGCTACAACTTGAGCTTCTGATATGACCAGGACGTCATTACCTGTTAGTAGCTTTCGTGGAGCCTATGTTCCCTTCATTACAGTACCGAGTCATCATTGAACAAATGTATGTTGAGTTCACAGTTTACACATTAGCAGCTCATGTATCTTGACCAGAGCAAACAATCTGTCTTTCATGTATCCTATGACATGAAGTGAATCTGCTCTATGCATTAAAAACTATTCCCGTGTATTGCTATGATGTGTTCTGGGGAAAGACTCATCTGTCAAAGGCTTCTCCAAAAACTTAATGGCCATAGCCATTAAGGCACTTATTTCCTCATCCCGAATGCTTTCAACAAATACCCGATAAGCATCTCTCAGGCCGCAGCCCTGTGTACAGCACTGTCTATTCTAAGATGCTCTCAGGGCACTTAAAACATAACACACAGGAAAACCGTATTCATACAATACCTGGTAAGTCGGCAGATCCTCACTGTGCAGCTGTAGTGCTCCTGTGCTAGCGCCAGGGACATCACAGCGAGCAACAGAGGTTAAGACTCCCGGATTTATGGTTCATCTGTTCTAGAACTGCCCAGAACATTTCCCTCCAATGAGCACGTGACCAGGTCCTTACTCTGCTTGGTGTAGGACTGAGCAGCTCCTGCACGTGAACAGCCAAACAGCCATCAGTGCTAGGCTGGCTGTGACATAAGGAGAAACTGGCTAGGCAAGAAAGAAGGCAGTTCACAAGGAAGGGTTGGGAAGAGTGGAAGCAGGGTTCTAGTTTTGCAAGCAGTGAATACTACTCGCCATAATGGAAGGTAAATCTGGGTGGGAGGGGAGGCCGATACATGGGGAATGTGGAGACCTCAGGGAGATTAAGAAACGGCCTGCACCCTGATGAAGGAATCTGAACTTTGTACCGTTTCACAGATAAGGAGGCTGATGTGCCTGGACGTGAGGGCACTTCTTAGTGACTGATGCCTTTTAATTCCATGGGTCTTTGGATCTGTATTTCAGAGTAAGAACTTAGCCTACTTCCTTCAAAGAAGAACAGATATTTCTACTTCAAAACAGACTTTCTTGTTAGAACTTTTCTTTGATTTTTACCAATTCAGACAAATACATTCTCCCTGCTTAAAAACGAAATTGCAAGGGAAAGGCCTCGACACTTAATGGGTCTCTTTTATCATCACGTTTTTGTATAAATGTTTGTTTTTAATTCACTAGTCATGTCCTTGCCTAACATGCATGAAATCCTAGGTTTGGAAACAATATTTACTTTCTAACATTACTTTTTAAGATGGTAATCTTCGCCTTGAGCCATTGTTTATTTTCCCAGTAATATACACACTAACGTAAATCTGGTCTTGCTTATGAGTAGACCCTCTGCCACTGTATATAGCAAAGTTACTGGTGCTGAAGAAATGGCTCCTAAGCAATGCTAGCTGGGCCACTTACTGTAGACCTATGATGCTAGCAAGGTCGGCAGAGCTTCCAAAGCTAAAGATCAGCCAAATAGAGATGACGTCACACTCTTGGGTCAGGGGAGGGACCTCTTTGTAGATGATTGGATTCTGGGCTGACCACACTTGATGATCTCTAAACAGAACCACTTAGAAGTCAGTGAGTCCCGAACCCTCACTAGAGTGGAGGAATTTTGTTAGCTATGGTGAAGAGAACCAGCATGCCCAGCGTCATCCTGGGATAGCAGAAGGCCAATATATGAAACAGCACCTAATCCTGAAGTGAAACACAGGAGTGACTGTTTTCTGATGTGATAAAAATGCATCCACTGGGCCGGGCTGGGCTGGGCTTCCTCGGTCTGATTAGCAGCCTTAGCAAGAACAAGCAGGGTACCTGTGAGGGATTTCCTGAGGGATAGACCTTTCTTTCAGGTGAACTGTGGTTAGTCTTGACTCGCCTAGATGGCTACGGACATTGAGGTGGGAAAGGACACAGGACTACCCATGACTGAGAAAGGACACGGCATCTACTAACATTTCCATCACTTCAGAAACACAATGGGGGCCAAGATCCTCTTCTCCCAGGTAACAATTTCTAGACTGGGAATTAGAATGTGTTCCATGAGAAGCCACAAATACTTAGCACAGTGTTCATCTTGCCAATGAGATCCAGTTCCTGAATGAGCCTAGGTAATAATTAACAACCCGGAGCTCCACATGGGTCTAATCTACTCTCTGGGTTACAAACCTGTCACGTTGAGCCTCCAGGACAAAGACATGCCCTGAGCCCAACCAGTTTAAACCATAGGCAGGGTTTTTTTTTTTTTTTTTTTTTCTTTTTAAATTCTGTTTGCATTTCTTAGTACTTACCCTGTGCAGTTGGAGCTGTGGGGAGCTGGGGAGGGGAGGACTCAGGTGCTTATGGGAAGCCGGGCCTTGGCTTTTCAAGTAAAGACAGAATCTGGATTAAAATGCAGAGTTAAAGAAAAATACAAACTTTAAATACAGGAAATATGAAACTGCAGCTTCCTCTCCTCTGGCTTTTATTGGGTTTCTGAATCTTACAGAACTGGGAAAGACAGGCCACATCAACCAGAATAAAAATTTTGGAAATGGCCCTTAAAATAAAAATCTAGGTGGATTGTTTTAAAAGATAGCATCACTAAACTTCATCTTAAGTTGCTTTTGCCCTCTACAAAACCTAGCATCCGACATGGAATTAATACTCAGCTGCCTGCTCGATTTCCTGAGGATGTTTTTCAGTAAACATGGTGAGTTTCTTTTGAATAAAAGCAAAGATAGAACCTAGGGACCTTGAAGGCAGGGTTGATAGTTGTATTCACGTCTTAAGTGCTCAGCTGGCTACATTTATGTTAATCCTGCTATGAATCTATTTTAAAGTTGTTCTTAAAAGAGCTTCCTCCAGCTATCCAGCCCCACCTTAGACATCAGACCCTGTGACTTATCTCTAAAGAGCCAGCTCAGCAACCAGGTGCCCAAATCCACAACCAAAGAGGAAACAGAGAACCGAAGAAACTCGCCCCCCATTAATAGGGTTTCTATGGTGTTCTTGGTAAACATAAGATTAGAACTTTCAGCTGGGGTTGGGGGTGATAGAATCTACTGTTAGGTAGAAGATGTGAAGGTGGGCTGGAGAGATGGCTCAGCTTGTGGTGCAATCAGGAAAACAGGAGTTCAGACCTCAGGATCCACATTTCCAATTTCCAGCCAACTCCAGCCCATCCCTGTAACCTCAGCCCTGTGGAGAGCTAAGGCAGGGGAATTGCTAGGGCCTGATAATTTCCGGCCTAGCAAGAAAAATGTTAGCTCTGAGCTGGGGGGGGGGGGGAGGGAGGAAGAGAGAGAGAGAGAGAGAGAGAGAGAGAGAGAGAGAGAGAGAGAGAGAGAGAGAGAGAGAGACTTTGCCTCAAATTAGCAGGCAGAGAGTGCTGGAGGGGGTAGCAGCTTCTTCTACTCTCTACAATGTAGAATCTACATGGACACACAGGGTCCAGTACTAGCACACATACTGCACACTCACACAGATGCATCAATCAATCAATCAATCCTTCTTTTTCTTTTTTTTTAATTAATTTATTTTTTTGCATTTCATATGTTATCCCCCCACCCCATCCACCCTCCGACTTTTCCACATCCCATACCTCCTCCCCACTCCTCTGTCTCCACGTGGATGTCCCCACTCCCCACTCTACCTGACCTCTAAACTCCCAGGGGTCTGCAGTCCCTTGAGGGTTAGGTGCATCATCTCTGAATGAACAGGAAATCCTCTACTGTGTGTGTGTTGGGGGCCTCATATCAGCTGATGTTTGCTGCCTGTTTGGTGGTCTAGTGTTTGAGAGATCTTGGGGGTTCCAGATTAATTAAGACTTTTGGCCCTCCTACAGGATTGCCCTCTCCTCAACTTCTTTCAGCCTTCCCTAATTCAACAACAGGGTCAGCTGCTTCTGTCCATTGGTTGGGTGCAAATATCTTCATCTGACTCAGCTGCTTGTTGGATATTTCAGAGGGCAGTCATGATAGGTCCCTTTTTGTGAGTGCTTCATAGCCTCAGTAATAGTGTTAGGCCTTGGGACCTCCCCTTGAGCTGGATCCCACTTTGGGACTATCACTGGACTTTCTTTTTATTTATTTATTTATTTATTTATTTTTTTTATCAGATAGTCTTTTATTGAAATATTTTCTTGTTGCTTCTTAACTAGCTGGGCACTCCACTGCACCACTGTTGATGTCATCTATGATGTCATGAGGGTGGCGGCCATCCACATTGCAGCCCACAGACTGTGCAGTACCCAGGATCTCCTTGATAGTTTCAGAAAGTTCTCTAGCCAAAGACCGGTGTCTCATCTGCCGGGCAATGTTGGCAATCTCATCAAAAGTAATGTTCCCACTGTGTTTAACTGCAGAAAGAAAGCACAGGGCCTTTTACAGCTTCCCCTGTCTTCTGAGATCATGGTTCCATTTTACCTATCGCTAGGTTGTTCCCATGCTTTCGGCACAGAGCCATCCACATGTAGGACAGCCCTGTTTCCTAAAAGCTGGGGCTTACTGTCAGCTCACCACTGGATTGCACCAGCCAACAATACTGGTCAGGTGCAGTGGCGGGTGGCTGGTTATTTATTTTTTTAAGACTTATTTATTTTACATTTGTGAGTACACTGTCACTATCTTCAGACACACACCAGAAGAGGGCATCAGAACCCATTACAGATGGTTGTGGGCCACCGTGTGGTTGCTGGGAATTGAACTCAGAACCTCCGGAAGAGCTAGCTATCAGTGGTCTTAACCACTGAGCCATCTCTCCAGCCCCCATTCAATCTTTTTTTTTGAAAAACAAAAATAAAAGAAAATTACTCTGGACTGGGTCTTGCCATCTTCTTGTAAGTGAAACGCAATGGGTATGTAGACTTACCAAAGCCCTCAAAGCTTAGATGGAATCTGCAGCTACTTCAGTGGCTGGTTTAAAGAAAGCAAGCTGCCGAAATCTTAAGCTAAGACCAAATTTATTTGTCACTCCCCCGTTATACATCCAAACATATTACTCAGCCTAGGGAATACATCTGGCTTAGGTACAGCGAAATCATGACACTTCAAGGTGGTCCTAAAGCTACACCTGCTTCCTTCTGTGTTAACCCAAGCTCAAGCAGCCTCCTCCATTGCAGGCTGACAGCCACAAAACTCTAAGTTACAGGGACTAAGAGGCAGTTTCTTCCCAGGAATTCACACACACACACACACACACAATCTCAGTCACTGCAAAAATGTGAGCATCACAGCCATCTCTGAGCCACTCACGGGAAGGAGGGAGGTGGTAATGGCTGACCACCATTGCCACCATTGGAACATTTAGGTTGGAATGGAGAGTACTAGTCCCTCATGGCAATCCAAGGGAAGTTACTAGAGGAATCGACTTAATACAAACACAAGCACAAACAACAGCTTCTACTATAAAGTCTATCGCACTGTGTACCATGACCCCCTGGTGTAGTTTCCCTATGACAGAGGGTAACAGTAATGTGCCTGTGTGTCTTTAAGCAGTGAAAACAAAAGGCTATTCAATTTTATTTATTCATCTGACAAATGATATTCAATATCTATAATACACTAGAACCCTTTCCCTAATGGGAAAGCAAAGTTGGACAAAGTACAGACATAGTCTTCAAAGAGTTATGGGGGACACGACCATTTAGTACAGAACTGTGGAGTGCTGATCTACATAGTATACAGGGGGCAGAGTGCTTACTTTTCTGTTCCTGTGATGAAATACCATGACCAAGGAAAAAGGAGTTTATTTTGGCTTAGGGTTCCAGAGGGATAAGAGTTTGTCACGGTGGGGACCTCGGCAACGAGCAGCAGGCATGGCCGTAGGATCAGGAAGCTGAGAAATCACATCTTCAAACCCAATCAGGAAGTAGAGAGGGGGAACTGGAAGTGGGATAATGTGCTTATAGCCACCTGTCACCTCATGTCTTTCTACCTGTCCACTTTGTTCCTAGAAATAATGATTCTGAGACTTCTCACACATGAATAAACGCTTAGACAAAAGCTTTGGCTCTATTCCCTGACTAGATCATATCTCAATGATCTATTTTATTCTCTTCTCAGCATGCCACGTGGCTGGTCATCTTCTTCTCAGTTTCACGTGTTTGTCTCCTCCTCAGAGTTTGGGGCAAATCTCCTTCACATCTGATTCTATTCCCAGAAACCCTCTCTGTACCACAACTTCCATTTTCATCTTTGTATTTTCTGTCTAAGCTGATAGGCCAACAGCATTTTATTGACAGGTGATGCTTCCATACAGTACAAGAGATTCTCTCTTCAGGGTGAGGCTATGGGATCGCAAGAGATATATTTGCTCCTGCAAGACCATACTTTCAAAACTTCTCCCGACAGGATCAACTGGGGACCCAGGGTTCAAATGCTTAAGTCTATGGAAGCCATTCTTATTCAAAACACTTTAAGGGGTATGCACAAAGGTACTCTGAGACACCCAACTCTTGCCTTCCAAAGCAGCAACACATTCAGGAACTGAGGAAGTTGTAGGAGCACAATACACAAGAACTGGTTTGTATGTGAAATCTGGTATTCCTGCAATGAACTAAGTCAGGTAGTGTTGGTTTTGTTTTTTCCCTTAATCAGCTAAAGTGGTATTATTCATATTATTTTCTTGTAAAAGCAGACATATAAGACTTAAGAGCCGAGCGGTGGTGGCGCACACCTTTAATCCCAGCACTCGGGAGGCAGAGGCAGGCGGATTTCTGAGTCGGAGGCCAGCCTGGTCTACAAAGTGAGTTCCAGGACAGCCAGGGCTACACAGTGTGTGTGTGTGTGTAAGGAGGGGGGTTCAATTCTGAATCTCCAGAAATACACTTCAATCTAATTTTCAAAGTAGCCAAAATCCAAATACTTTTCTAAAGAACAAGCTTATGTAAATAGTCAGGTTCTCCGATCTAAAGATCAAAGCCTTGAATGCAAAGTCCTCGCTGCCTCACTGTTCATCAGAATGTAAGATGATGCACACTTGGCATTTAAATCCTGGGAAATGAGATGACCTGGAAAGTGGTTCTGGGTGGAAGTGTTTCAAGTGGGAATAATACGTGCCTCCAGGAGATACCTGCCCCATATTTTCTCAGACATAATAGGCAATAATCTGCAATCCCACCTGCCCATTCCAAATCGGAGAGTTCTCCAGGGTGGGTATGAATGAAAGTGTAGCTGGCCAGAGTGAAGCCCTGAGCAGGCTGATTACCAAGATAGCCACTCCTCCCAAACTTGCAACATTTTCAGGAAAAAAAAAATGAAGTTGTATATACTTTATTAAGCTGCAAGAATTTGTTCATGTGTAAAATTCGAAAGTATTCCTAAAATGAACTCAATAGGGCAGGGACGTCCTCCTACTAGAAACAAATTCATAGTAGGTAACTAGACATATATGAATTAAGGATGTTTTTACAACAGAGACTAGTCTTAACTTTGATTCAAACCCTGCTTACTGAGCACCTCTCTGGTGGACCTGGTGGTGTGCTGGCCAGTGTCTGGGTGGGTGGGGGAAAATGTGGTGCTTGTCCTTGCTTCATTGTCTCCTGGGAGAGATAAGCGCATAAGCACATAGTTGGAGCATTGGGTCACAAACACTGCATCTGGCTTAATGCTGGAAGAGGGAAAGGCTGTGCAAAAAGCCAAGTGGACGTGCAACTCCGTCACCATAGAGGGCACATGAGTAGTCATGAGGACACACACTATAGCTTTTAAACAAGAGAATGATATGATGAAGGCTATGATTCTGAAGACTCCTGAGAGTCCTGGGGAGGAGCTAACTGGAGAGGACAGGATCTGGAAATAAGAATGCCAGGGCTGGGGGTGGGGGGCTGGGGAGGCAGCTAGATGCTAGGAAATCAGAGCAGGACCTCATGGTCAGGTCAAAGGAGTTGCTGAAGGAGATGTATCCATGATTTGCGAGCTGGGCTGGCTTCATTGACATGTTATTTATACCCTCTGCTGTCACTGTCATTATTAACAATAACGGAGTTCCAAGTTTGTTTCCCTGCTAATCACACCAGGACACATGAAAGTCCCCGGCTTTCTAGGTAAGGGGTGAACCACGGCACCAATACTCCAAATGACAGTTAACTCATCTTGTTGTCTGAGGGTGGGTGGAAGGATGAGCTCGGTTGTGCATCAATTTTACGTGCCTGTTCATAAGCAAAGTGGAGCCACTTGGTGGCCTGTTAGAAAGTTCTGAGTCAGATAAAGGATACAGATGTGGACAGAGAGGAGGACAAGGGCAGTTGGTGGAGCCCCTGGATGTGGATGACCGTGTGTGAATGGAGGCAAATAGAGAAGATATGACCTTGGGGAACACTGGTGTTTACCGGATCAGAGATGGCAAAGAGAAATAGAAAAGGTCAAATCCTGGGAGAAGCATCCGAATTGTGTCCTGGGCGCCCGGACGGAGGAGTCTCAAAGAGGGAGGGTGTGGTCATTTGAAGCATATGTCCCTACAGGGACAAAGAGGACCATGGCGTGGGTGTGTGAGTGTGTGTGTGTGTGTGTGTGTGTGTACACTGCACTGCACTGCACTGCATTCAGCTGAACAAGCTAAGAGCCATGGTAGAGATGGAAGCAGGCAGGATTGTGGTGGGGCAGAGGTGGAGCTGTGAGGAAGCAGAAACCCTAAGGACAAGAGCCTGGGCTACAGAGAGGAAGGAATGGAAGACAGGGGCTGCACGGTGCTCCAGGGCTCCTTTCACGGCTAGTTAAGATGAAAGAGATCCAGCAGCTTTTTATATGAGCATGTTGCTCTTAGCAGAGAAGAGGAGGCAAGTCTGAGGTGGGCTCAGTGAGCTCCAGATTCAACGAGACACTGTCTCAATAAATAAGGAGGATAACGGAGAAAGATACCAGATGTCAACCGATGGCCCCCACGCACATGCGTCACACGCAAGCGCAAAAACCCTTATTTAGTTTTTGTTTTTAGTAGTGTTGGTTCCTGTGAGCGAGGTGGTCAGGAAAGCAGCCAGTCTCTTGAGAGTGTTGAAGGTGGCTGACCCTTTATAAAGAGAGAGTTCACTGACCAGGGGCAGGGGGCCAGCAGGACTTGTCTGCTACTGTAGCAAAAGCCAGTCTCAGAAAAGAGGAGTTGTGGGCTGGAGAGATGGCATTGTGGTTAAGAGCACTGACTGCCCTTCCAGAGGTCATGAGTTCAATTCCCAACAACCACATGGTGGCTCACAACCATCTGTAATGGGATCCAATGCCCTCTTCTGGTGTGCCTGAAGATAGCAACAATGCACTCATATACATAAAATAAATAAATCTTTAAAAAAAAAAAACCACCAAAGTGTTAAAGAAAGGAAGGAAGGAAGGAAGGAAGAAAAGAGGAGTTGAATGTCACCTGCAACTTGGGTAGATGTAAACCAATATAAAACTTTAGTTCATGGCCCTAAAGGTTGAGCAAGGAGCATAGGTTGGCATTATATTATTAGACACCCATTGCAGAATGAAACCCTTTCGACTGTAGGGTACTCTCAATCCCTGCAGGCTGTGCAGCCAGCCGTTGGGAATCCCAAGCATCTGCGGGGCCAAATACTGGAGAAACTGCATCGGGGCAAGGGCTGATTTGGAGAATAATTAACACAGGTTTCTAAACTCCAAGAACAGCGAACTCTATGGTCTAATGATTATAAACTTCCC
This sequence comes from Mus musculus, assembly GCF_000001635.26. NCBI lineage: Eukaryota > Metazoa > Chordata > Mammalia > Rodentia > Muridae > Mus > Mus musculus. Next base: position 31,264,150 of record NC_000078.6, read on the forward strand.
TAGGCCCAATTTCGTTTCAGCTGAGTTAAAAACTGACCAATCAGCCGCTTAATCCCTTCTCCTTGTGATGGCTGGAAAGCAATCACACCTGACTAGTCTAACAGCTGACTTAAGCTCCCTCATTCCAGGGTCAGACTAAGGAACACTTAAGGCAGACAAGTTGGGCTCTTACAAAGGTTTGGGGTCTGTGGTCCCCAAGCTCTTTTTCCTTTCTAAGGTTTCCCCAGTGACAGAGACCTTCTGTTTACCCCCACTTAACCTTGAAGCGCTATGAGAGGCTTCCTTAGAGCACCCCCCCATTTCCCCTCCCTGCGTGCTTAAGGTGGTTGCAGGATTCTGTTTGTAGTGTGGAGAAGGGTGTCTCATCAAAAATCTCCAACTTCCTGGCTGTGTCAACCCTTCCACCGTGAAGTGGGAAAAGGAATTCAAGAAATTACCCGGGATCAGGTAACACAGGTTATTTTGTGTATATTTTAACAGAAGAGAATTCAGAGCTATAACCCCCTGGGTACCAGAGATTATAGGTACGTCCCGAATAAATTCGTGCGCAAAGAATGTGCAGCCACTGGTGTCCTTCCTATGAAATAGGAAGACACCACACATGTAGCACCCACCCACGCAAAGCTCTAGCTCTTTGATCCTGAGTCGTGGTGTAAGGATGCTTATAGGAGCTCAAGTTCCTAAGAGCCAGACAGGTTGACCCTTTTTCTAAGGGCTTAACCTAGCTCACCTCCCTCTAGCGCTAGTTGCCAGAGTTCCTAGCCTTGGGCACATTTCGTGACTCACTTCTTATAAACGTAAATGTATAAGTCCGCGGTAGGTCCTACCGGCCCCCTTTGCCGGCCGATCTACACACCTACCTCCGGGACCAGCCCCGACGCATCCCTCCCCAGCTTGCTCCACTTGGGAAGCGCGCCCAGAAACGGACCCGCCAGCCCACGCTGGGAACTCAAGTACCAATGCCCTACAGCTTCAGCAGACGCTGCCTTAAAACAAAAGAGGCGCCTGGGGAGGTGGGACCTGGACCTCAACCCCCACCCCTAGCCAACTTGCTGTCCTCCGCCCCCTCCGCCCCCGCTCTCCATGTGCGCATGAGCAGAGACGCCTCCCTCGGTTCCTCCCTAGGCGAAACTTTCTAATTCCCTTCTTTGGGCCGGTGGGCTGCCAGGAGCGGGTTGAGCGCTCGCCCAGCCGGGTGAGGAGAACAAAGTAGTTAAGCGACTTGACCCCCTTCCTGGGCCCAGCCCCCGCTTCCGTGGGAGCGGCAGGAAATGGAAGGGCCCCTCTCCTCTCTCCCAACATTTGCCTTTTCTCCCCGCTACCTCTCCAGAAAGGAAGACCCGAAGAAAAGACAGGCAGCTTGCCTGCTGCGTCCTCCTTCCCGTGCCGCGTCCCCTCGTCTGCGAGGACTGGACATGGGGCTGCTCCAGGTGTTCGCCTTTGGTGTCCTAGGTAACTCAGTAAGGGTTGGGGGGAGGGGTGTGCTCCGGCATTAGGGAAGAAAACCCCCAAACCGGTTTGCCCCCGCTTTGAAGGCAGTTTTGGGGGATCGGGGGAGAGAGAGTGGTTGGAAATGACGCCGTGAGATCGCCACCGCTCTCGCTTCGGTGGTGGCCAGGGACCGCGCACGCGGAGCTCCGCGGACCCGCATCCACTGGGTTCTGCGCACAGAGCTCGCGCTCCTGCAGGTTTCCGAGGTGATCGCTCCAGGGCTTTGCACCTTTTACCAGTTAAACGCTGTTTCCCCACTGCGGAAGGCAGGCTCCCTGCTGTGGCTGGGCAGACTGCGGAGGGTCCTGGAAAAACCAATTACGCACAAAAGTGTCGGGGCCCAGAGCAGGCTTCGACTTGGGAACAGATTGGAGCCATGTGGCTTTAATTAACCATCCTTGTTTGTCTCGGGGTGGCACCATGAACAGTTGGGCCGGGTGCTTTGCTGGAATGGCGAAGCGTTGAAGCCACTACAGAGACACACCAGTCGTCTCTAGCTCAGGGCTTCTGTGGCAAACGCGGTGCCTCACCCGGCGCAATCGCCGGTGACCCTGGCGCGTGCACGCGGACATATTTTTGTGCCCCCCCCCCGCCCCCAGACTAACCACACTCACACCGAGGATGCGCGCACTGCCATGTGCACGCGGGTTTTCATTAGCGGGTGTGCAGCGCTTGGCAGGGTCAACCTCACTGCGCCCTGGTCCAGGCACTTCGAAGTGACCGGATCACTCTGTCCACCTTTCATAGAGGGGTAGATCAGAGTAGACAAAAAAGTCAGTTGTATTTTCTGGGTGCTGCGCTCAGCTGACTGCTAGTCAAACCTAATGACGATTCTGAGTCTTTTTTTTTTCTTTCATCCTTCTGTCTTTTCCTTGTCCCAGCTTTCCAGGCCTTTTCTGCGCCTATCTCTCCACCGTGTTTTTTCTATGTAGTCTCCTTTCTTTTTAATCCTCTCTGTCTGCCCCTCCTGCTGTTTTCTTTTGCCCTGGCTTGTCGGTTGCTTTTTTTTTTTTTCTTTCTTCCTAACCTTGTTGCTTTTCTTTTCTGTAGCCCTATGGGGCACCCGAGTGTGCGCTCAGGAACCGGAGTTCAGCTATGGCTGCGCAGAAGGCAGCTGCTACCCTGCCACTGGCGACCTTCTCATCGGCCGAGCGCAAAAGCTCTCCGTGACTTCGACATGTGGACTGCACAAACCAGAGCCCTACTGTATTGTTAGCCACCTGCAGGTAAGACACGAGTCTAGAGAATGCATTGTGGGCTGCATCCTCCTCCTGGCCGATCAAAGGGGCTTGCCCAGGAGACTCCACATCCTGCTGTCAATCCAGATAGGAAGTACAACCAGCAGAGGAGCCCCGGGATGAAGCCAGTAGCTCAGTCCCAATCTCCATTTGCACAGTCGCACCCGCCAAACATTTCCTGCCACCTAACACCACCATCAGTAGGAGAAGCCCGGGGCTGCAGATGAGCTTAGCCTCTGTCCTGTGCCCTGTACGGTCCCCTGTATTTTATTCTGTTGTTATTTATACTGTTTGATCAAACCCTTTTGAAATTGTGTATTGTAGATGGTTCAGTTCTCTTCTTGCATTGTTGGTGTTGGGTTTCCATCTTTGGCTTGAGTATAAGGACGCCCCAAGCGCTGAAGTCTTTTCGAGGTGATTCAGTCAGGATCAGACATACTTCCTTACTGAAAAATGCCCTGGTTGTCATGGCATCATCATAGTGGAAGACGGAAATGAAATTAATGAGGGGCATATGCTTCTAAAAGTGGTCTCAGGTTTTAGATTTCATTGGCCATGTTTAGATAAGAGCTAATGTGAGTTTTATCTCCACCACCGTCCTCCCACCACCCCTACCTCACTCTCCGGGGAAAAATAAAAAGAGGCTGGAAATGGAATGGGGCCTCTGACAGTAACAGGTGTTAGTCTGTGGGTGACCTGGGCTTTGCACATGTAATATAATGGCGTCACAACATGGCCAAGTGGATTCCACTCCTTTGCTTCCAGGTTTATCCAGAGCTGTCTAGACTGCTTCCTCCTGATTAGAGGGAGGCTATAATTAAACTTTTTTTTTTTTTGTAGTTCTGGTAATTGTTCTTCAGAACAAGTTTCCTTGACTACAAGTTAATGAAGGCAATTCATGTTACCTTTTCTAATGTTAGCATTTTCATTTCTCCTAAAATGTCTTGCTAACATTTACTTCAGAGGTCAGAGTGCTCTCTGTCCGTGAGTCACCAGATCCTGAAATCAGCTTCGTCCACAGTGAAAACTTCACTTAAAAGCAAGGAGCGCCAGACTCCCCTGTTTGTATGATTAGCTGTGACACTGTAGAATGCTTGTCTGAGATCTCAGGATCTCCCCTCTCTGTGAAACACTGAGGAGTAGAGAATGAAAACATGGTACTGTAGTTCCTGATCCCTTTGTACCCCAGCCCTGACTGCCCCAGGGGTCCTGCCCCATCCCCCATCTTTTGGTGAGAAGTTAATTAAATAGATGCAAATGTTAAAGTACAGTCTATATTGGCATTGTATTATCTCTGACTAAATTCTGATTATAAGATGTGCATTGGTCTGTAGCTATTTCATGCTTAACATCATTTTTAGATGTAAAAATAATCAGTATTCTAGAAAATGTAGGCACAGAGCCAAGCTCCAAATGAGAACAGAAGTCCTAAGTGTTGTTTTTGGTTCACTGTGACATGCTGTGAAGAGGAGAGATCTTACCCTAGAGTGGCTGTGGCTCCCATTTAGAAAAAAAGAAAACAAGAAATGAATTTACTTCTATGGAAACCAAAGTCTGTCCTCATTCTAGCCTGTGCTCATGTGGGATCCTCAGAAGTGCCCTCCGTTCATGGTGATCCCAGCACAGGACTTCCTGCCCCAGATACTCTGAGCAGTTTGCAGGTCAGCCTGCTCCCCATCCACCATCCTTGGATAAAGCAGAAGCTAAGAACCTGGTCCTTCAGGATGCGTTTGTTCATCTATGGTTCCTGCCTCACGTAGGCTTTAGAAAATCAGGCAGACAGTTTTGGGTTTTGTTCTTGTTTTTGTTTTCCTTTCCTTTCCTTTTGCACTATGTCAGCAAAAACTCTCCGTTACCTCTTTTGCATGTGACTTCTGAGGAAGCTGCACACAGAGATCAAGATGTAAGCGGAGACATTTAATTTTGATTAAATTAGTAGCTTATGGAAACAATGCCCTATTTTACTCTTGATCTTAAGTTGCAAGAAAGGAAGAAATAGTTTTCTGGATCATTTTGGACAGTTCAGTAAGTTTAAAAGTGAGAAATAGGCCATATATTATATAATTTTTCCACATTCATCTTTCTTGAAGGTGGTCGTCTGTTTTCTGTTCTGTGGATTTAATGACTTTTTTTTAAATGACATTGTTTCATGGACCCATGCTACTGTTGTGCTTTTAGGAGGACAAGAAATGCTTCATATGTGACTCCCGAGACCCTTATCACGAGACCCTCAACCCCGACAGCCATCTCATTGAGAACGTGGTCACCACATTTGCTCCAAACCGCCTTAAGATCTGGTGGCAATCGGAAAATGGTACGTGATGCCTGTGGGAGCACGTTCCTTGGAGTGTGCCTGGGAACTGGGAAGAAGGTCACATGGGTATTTGTGACTGTGATTCGCTTCTTGGTTCTCTGATTAGAGCCCTTGACAGAATTACTGTCTGGAACACTCATCTTGCTCAGTTAAATCTGACCCTCCGTCCTGGAGTTTGTGCCCTGTTAGGAAGCAGCCTTTGATGCTAGACCAAAGGAGTTTGCGTAGGCCTCACCCTGTGGGGGCTTCTGGGGACTGTGTGTGTGCTGAAGGGAGTCAGGGGAGAGAGAGAGAGAGAGAGGAGCGAGCATGGGAAAGCTACACACCTCAGGCCTGTCACAGGCCTGTCACCTTTTTTTTTTTCTTGTTACCAGCCCTCAAGGAAGGGGGTGGATAACAAAAACAATGCATAGCCCCTCCCCCACCTTCCAGCCACAGAAGATTCATGAAACAACTGATAGTCCCATAAAATAAGAACTGTGACAAAACTGGGCAGCTTGCCTCCTTGTTTAGCAGTGTTGTGAGTGTAGCCTATGCAAATCAAACAATCAGATATGATAATGTTGCTAGAAAACCATGGCTATGTGAAATCTAGGGAACAAAGGTACAGTTGGTGAACCGGTTACTTAATTCTGTAGCTTGGATCTTAGTAGTTTTTTTTTTTTTTTAAAAACAACTTGTTGCTTTATATGAAACACAGGTTGGCTTCAAACTTGAAACCCTCCTACCTCAGTCTTAAAATTGGATTCCCAACCTGAGACTGCCATGCATGCCGGACTTCATTACATCCTCTTATTTTTAAAATTATAGGAGCCCTTGTACTGAACGTAAGCTTCCATAAACAACCTGGAAACGGCTAGATCTGCTCATTAGGTGTCATGTATCTTTGGCTGGCACTTGTCATTTTCCCACCCTGTTATGAGGAATTCCTTTATGGCTTTCAGTAACTGGCAGGTTTTTTTACAAGGACTCGGATTCTAGTCTAGTTTATTGGTCAGTCTTTTTTTTTTTTTTTTTTTTTTTTAAATATTTTCTTTTCTTTTTTTTTAAGGTTTATTTATTATTATACATAGGCACACTGTAGCTGACTTCAGATGCACCAGAAGAGGGCGTCAGATCTCATTACGGGTGGTTGTGGGCCACCATGTGGCTGCTGGGAATTGAACTCAGGACCTTTGAAAGAGCAGTAACTGCTCTTAACCGCGGAGCCATCTCACCAGCCCCTGTTGGTCAGTCTTAAGACTCCTATTGGATACAAACTTTGCCTGAGAGAGAGATGGGCCCTCTGGAAGCATGTGGCTAACTTTTCAGAATTGGTAGTTTCTACAAGGGAGTACACTGGCGTGGTTCCTTGTGAAAGAGGACTGCCCACCTGAGTCACAGAGGTCTGCAGAAACAGCTTCAGCCTTTTCGTGAGCAGAGTCTAGGCGCTCTTCTCGACCTCTCACGCTCTGGAGCGATCCCTGCAATGAAGTAGAAATACATTGCATTGCTTCCGGGACATTGGGAGGGTGGCCCCATTTTAGCTAAAAAATGTTAAAATGGTTTTCGATGTGGTTAAAGGTTTTCTTAATGATGTCAGGAGTTCATTCATTTCAATAGCTTTGAGGGGAACAAAGGGACCCAGATGCCGGAAAGATTTTGCAAACAGTGGGGCCTGAGCTCTGTCACAGAGAGAAGATGAGATTAGACAGATGGGGTTTGGCATCCAGAAAGTCACCCATTGTTACTATACCTTGTCATCTCGGTTGTCTGATAGCTCACAATGGAAGACTCTCTGTGATTCTGAAGTTATCTCCTTTCTGTGTGTTGGGCGGGAGCTGGGCGGTTAGAGGGTGAGGTTGAACCCAAGGCCTCGGGCTCAGGGCCTGGCCTGGAATCCTCAGTGACTTTTCACTCACTCTTAGATATGACAAGTCACACACCATAAAATAATCTTGGTCTCTTCTCTGTGGATTTTGTTTCTTCCCATAAATAAGAGGAAAACCCCAAACCACCCTACTTTATCAGGCTGTGAATCTGAAAGGAATGCGCTTTGGGGATACCGGTCGCAGTGCCTTTGTTACAGGAATGTTGCTAGTCTTGCTTTGTGCTTTACCTGGTTTCATTATTTCTCTCTTAGTTCTGAACAAACATCACAGGTTTTCAAAAGCCTAGAAGAGGAAAAACGTATAGTTGCTCAGCTAATACTTCACTCAAAAGGAACTGCCCAGCGTGGTTTTGTCCGACGGTTCTTTTTAGCGAGTTAGATAAGGCTCATTGCTATGATTGCCCGTGTTTTTCTTTAGCATTCCAACTAACTCATATCCGTTCCAGTGACCACTTTTTCCCCCTCGGTCGGCTTGGCCATTTTCCAGCAGGCAAGTTTATTTCAAAAGGTCCTACTGACTTCCTGAGAATATACCAGCTGTAGCATGATTCATTCTGACACATTCCTGTCTTCCAGACTTCTTTGCTTGGGAGGATGGGCCCCGGGGGCATCTCCTTACAGGGACTGTAGATCAGTCCTCTTAAGCCAGGGCGGCTTCTGCGGGGTCTCTGGGGGGTTAGGGGAGGAGCCTCTTCTCCCTGGAATTCCAGTGGCTTTTTTAGTGTGTTCAAGTGGGTCTCTGACCCTCAGGGCACCATGCACCGTACAGCTTTGTTTGTGCAGGCTTTTCCCCTGGAAGGGGAGAAGTTTGTGTTTGTTCAGGGACAGGCTGAGTTATCTGATGGGTTCTTTGCCTCAGAGGCAGAAGTGTATAGTGGAAGGTCGCTTGCTTGCACCAAGGATGAGTTTCCCTGACTTGGCACGCGTCACCAGGTGTGATGCTCACCTGCTTTCTTTGCTGTCAGTTGGGGGGCGGGGGACATGTAATTATTTGTATTTCTTCTGTGTCTTTGCAGACTGACCCCCTACTGTGCACTGCAAGTGTGTGTTGGGGGAGGGGGTGCCTTTGGCTTGGAGGGTTGGGGGCAGTGGGTGTGGCTTCCCGAGCAAGCAGTATTGAGAGGGGCCTTCTGCCAGATGTCTGCGGCAGTGAACAGATCCAGTAAGCAGAACTCCAGAGTGATTTATGGAGAACTAAAGAAGTGCAAAGGATGCCCCCTCCAGCCCCACCCTCACACTAATAACTTCAACTCCAGTTTTAAGACACAAGGGGAAACTTGTATGAGGGGTTTGAGGACCATTTAAGAAGCTGTTCAGAGGTGTTCCCCGTTGGTCTCACCATTTCCTTTACTGCTGTAAAAATGCAGGTGTGGAGAACGTGACCATCCAACTGGACCTGGAAGCAGAATTCCATTTCACTCATCTCATCATGACCTTCAAGGTAAGGAATCCATGCTGTCTCGGATGCAGGCTCCAGAGCTGGGCGACTGCCACGTCCAGAGACAATGTTTCTTATGAGTTGGCCTAAATGAGAACTTAAATGTTAATTGTTGTCCTAAGTTGGGATAATTGTGTCCCTTTCAAAACAGGGACATGATAACTGCCCTTCACATGTGCTAGCTTAAGTAGATTCTTCATCCTAATTTATCTATAAACTTTTAATTAGAGACCCCTTTCTTTCTCCCATTGAGAAAGGCAGCACTTGACTCCCTTCCAAACCACGATAAAACATTTGCAGAGTGCATCTCCGATCCTTCATGGTTAGAGTCTACGGCTGAATTTGGTAACTGAAAACAAAGTAATGTTTCAAGTCTTAGGTTCCAAGATTTTGCCAAAACTGGGGGAAGAGTTTTACAGTTTCTAAAGAAAAATGCATGCCTTTTTGAATGCAGTTTTTTTTTCCCCCTCTCCATTTTTCTTTTCAAGATGTAGAATGACTCTAGGACTAGGGAATGTCTCTATACAAAGTGCCTTTGTTGCTGAAGCAGCTGCCTGAAAATGACAGGCTTCACATGGCTCAAAGTACACGTTGGCACACACAAAACTCATGATTTAATTATTGCTCCCCAGATGAAGATCACCTTTGGGTAGTTTTCAGTTGGAGTTGGGGACTTGCTGGCATCCTCTCAGATTAGGAAAAGGGGCGGAGGATCAGTTTACCTTGCTGGCAAGGAACCATGGAAATCTCGCTTCTGTCTGGTACCCAAGTATGAGAAGCAGAGGAGGAGCAAGGGCAGGCGTGGGAGTCAGAATGCAACTAGGAGGGGCATCAAGCTCTGTGGTTCCCAGGCCTCTGTACCTCACCCCTTTGCTGTCCCCCAGTGGTCCACTGTGACTGATGGGGCAGGCAGGGTGATGGAGACACCAAATGCAGCAGACAGTGGTTGGATAAGGGCTATTACTAGCTTATCAGGGACTCCTTGCTGCCTGCGGTCTCCATTCATGGGCCACACTACACCTTAGTGGTTAAATTTAAACTCTGTCCCACATGAAGATGTCATTTTTATGTTTTGTGACCTTTAAAATATTTACAGTCCTCTTTATTGATGTTCGTGGCACCATCTTACTTTGGAGAGAGCATCTGCTACACAGACATGGATGGCTCTGAGTTCATTTATGCTCAAAATCCTTAGAGTGCATATTCTGTGGAATAGTGGGCCAGAGATGAGATTCTGTTCTACACCTAGGTGCTGAAGGTTAGTCTGAGAAGGTGCTGAGGTGTGGACTGTAGGTACAGGATGTGGACCTCAGCATGAAGGACAAGGTTCATCCTTCCAGGTTCCAGCTTCTGTGAGACAGCAGGACCCACGCCAGAGCCGCGTTTGCCATGCTCTGGGCCGGCTAGTCTGTTAGCTTGTATTGTGAGAAGACTTTTCCTTGGGAAACAAAACACGTTCATCTACTCATACCCCAGATAGGAAACCCCTGACAGACCAAAGTACCCGTGCTGATGCTACCAGAATCCAGCGCATTGGTGAACCAGTGAGTTTTATTGGAGTTACAGGAATTGATGGGAAAGTAACAGTTACTTATAGAAATGTGGGTGAGGGGTTACTTACAGGAGCAGAAATGACTCAGATAGTTGCAACTCCAAGGCCCACTTCAGCATTGATGACAGCTCACAAAAGCTGGGAAACCTGGAACCCTCTGCACAGCCTGCAGGCCACTGAACAGGTTAGAGAGCGTCCTTTCTGTGTGCCTCGGTTGATCTAAACCTCTTTCAGGCAGCTCAGCTAATTACTGCTTGTCTCATAGTTGGTTCTGTCTGAGAGTTTTCTTTGCTGCTTGGCTTGCTCCTCTCAGCTTATATTTGGGACCTAGAGAATCTGGTCAGTTTCAGGGACTTCCTGGAGCTGTTTTGAGTTGTTTCCCTTCCTGCTCAAGGAGCTTCCTTCAGGATGGAATCTTTAGTTTAAATCTTGGGAGGAAAGTATTACATAACAGCCTGGCATAAGGAAGAAACTTCAGGAGCGGAGACCAATCGTACCCTTTACCTGGGCCAGGAGGGGTGAGAAAGATTTCAGAGGGAAGATATAAAGGAAAACTGCCATTGGTCTGAGAACAGTGACCTTTGCTGTGCTCTTTGGGCAAGGCTTGTTCAATAAGTACTGCATCCACTTGTTTCAAGGTCAGGGAGGTGAAGAAAGTAAGTATGGAGAAGCAGGTCCCAGTCAGCAGGACCTCAACTCTTTGCTGAGGAGTGGGAACTTCATAGGCAGTAGGGAGCCACAGACTTGGAGGTCACAAAAATAATTTTGCAAGGAAACCCGCCATGATGGCACCAAGCCCGAACTTCAGAAGTTGGGTCTCGGTGGGTTCAAGACCAGCCTGATCTATATAGCAAGTTCCAGGCTAGACTGAGATACATAACCACAACGGGTTTTGTTTTTGTTTATTTTATTTTATTTTATTTTATTTTATTTTATTTTTGAGCTGTAGATTACAGGGCATTTTAAATTTCCAAATGTCAGGAGCTCACCGGTCCTTGGAACACTTGACTGTGTATCCACATGCTTCTATACCCCACAACGCTTTGCCCTGGCTGCTCTGAGAACCGCTGCAGAGAAGAGGAGGCCCCTACTTCCTGCGAATGGTTGCTTGGGTGCTTTAGAATCTGAGGCTGACCTTGAAGTGGAGAAGGCGCGGAGGCAGGTCAGGGGAAGGAAAGGGTTGTGTCCAGGATAGCCGGGAAGTTGAAGTCCTTAGGAAGATGTGGGTCTCCCTAGCAGTACTGTAAAGGAAAGCGGGGACAAAGATGAAGAGCTCATGTTTATCCTCAACCACTCTGGCTGTGGAGGTGGCTGCTTACGAGGTGGATTAGCTTGTTTATATGCATGTGCCAGTATGTTGTTGTTATAGACAGATGTTTCCAGTCTCTCCTGGTTATTATGCGTTCAGCGGTCCCTGTGCAGCCCTAGAAGGGGCCCGAGAAGGTTGGTGACTAAGTACGGCGGTGGGAGTGGGGAGAGGCTTCCGTCCTTTAGGTGAAGTGTGTGGTTCCGGTTTCCAGCAGCTTCTTAACTCCACAGGAAATTGGATGACTGGGCAGGGTCCCTTGGGATTTAGAAGTTTCCAGAAAGTGAGAGACAAGGCAGCACAGCCAGGACAAGCAAGCTTCTGTGTGTTTCTTCTCTGCTGTCTAAGGATGCGGAGATATCTGACTAGGTGTGCCCCGCCCAAGCCTCTTAGGCCTTCCCAACTGGGAGCGTGGCCTCATGGGATTGGCCATGCCTGCACACCTGCCAGTCCAGGTTCCGATGGTCAGAGCAGCTTCTCCGTTCCCCTTCTAAAATCCTTAGTCTACAGTTCTCTGCAGTTTGATAGAAACATCGTTTTCTTCTGCCTTGCCTCCGTCAGGCAGGGTTATCAAGGATGCTAGCAAGTAGGTTAGCAGATTTTTGCTAGTTCCCAACATCAGGCTCTGTAAAAGCTCTGTCTGCCAAGTGATGATCTTACTTAATTCAGGAATTCATATTTACTTAAGCTCTGTTTTCTAGGCTGGCTGAACTTTCCTTTGACTTTTCTCCACGGCAATCTGGCTTCCTCTTCCTAAAGTGCGCACAGCATGTTCATGGCTGGGAAGCATCTGCCCGTGGCCCATTTCCATCTGCATTCTTTCTTACGTTTTACTCTTGACTGTGTCCTTCATGGCCTCCTGAAGTCCTCGGTGTGTTTTGAGGGGTTTGTCTTGTTCCTATTCCTCCCCAACCTTCTGCCTGTTCGCTTTTCTGCTTAGGCCACTGGCTGGGGAGGAGGAAGGTACGCATGCGTGAGCACACACTCGGAGCTGAAGCGAAAGGTGGTGACTGTTGCCGGCTCCTGTTCTCCCGTGTCCAGCCTGTTGGGCATTTTCCTAGAGTGCTGGCCTTTCTCTTGCCATTGGCTTTGTTGGAGGAAATTCAAGTATTAAGTGATCGCAGTGACTCCCAAATCCACACTGCAAAGCTGAATGCCATGCCCACATATGGCTGCCCTCAAACGAGGTTGAGAGGCTCGCTGCTCGTGCCATTTTCAGCCCAGCCACCCGTGCTTTGGGGCCTATCTGCTTCTCCTCTAAGATCTAATAGATCGAGTGTATGTAACTCAGTGCAGTGTGCTGTCACTAACAGGACAGTAGACTTCATCTCTCTCTGTCCATGTTATACCTTTAGAGTGTGAGACCTTCTTCATCTTTTCTTTGGTTCCTCTGCTTCTTGTCATCTTCCATGTTTAATGACAGTGCTGTCAGAGTTATTTTCTATGTATAAGCTTTCATTTTGTTAGGTCCCATAAATCTTTTAGTGTTCTCACTTATATGGCAAAAAGGCAAAGAAAGTCTGTTAGCATGTCAAACAGTAATGCCCCCCTGTGCTGCACTGGGCATTGAACCTGGGGCCACCCAGAGCTGAATCCCCAGCCCGAGATCCAGTTTGATGTCATCCCTCTGAAATAGTCTCTGGTTTTTGTTTTTCCTTTAAAACTACTTACTTTTGTGGTACAGTATGCATATCAGTATTCCCCATTCTTATGTGTACCACTCAGTGATGTTAGACATACTCAGGATAGCGCAAGACTATCACTGCTGTCAGTTTCCAGAACTTTGTCATCACCCTAGATAGGAACTTGAACTAGTCACTAAATAGTCACCCCTGCTGTCTCACCCCTCTTCCCCATGACCCCTTTCCATTCCCATCTAAAACCCTAGGTGTTTCATATACATGAAATCATAATATTTGAAAATGTATATGGCTTATTTCACTTAGCACAGTGCCTTCAAGGTCCTTGTATGTTACAGAGAGTATGGCATCCCTTCCTTTTGCAGCTAAATTAGTCTATTGTATTTATCACATTTAGTTCTTTCATTAATTTATCTACTTATTCACTTTATATCCCATTATACAACCCCTCCTTCCAGCCCTACCACAGTTCCTGCCCCCTTTCTTCCCTCACCTTCTCTGAGAAGGCAGAACCCCCACCCCCCACCCCCAATCACTCTCCCATCCCCACCCTTGGTACATCAAGTCTCTATAGGACTAGGTGCATCCTCTCCCACTGAGGTCAGACAAGGCAGCCCAGTTGGGGAATGGGTTCCACAGGCAGGCAACAACTTGAGGGAGAGCCCCTATTCCAGTTGTTGGGGGACCCACATGAAGACCAAGCTGCACATCTGTTACCTGTGGGGGTGGGGCAGGAAATCTAGGTCCAGCCCATGCTTGCTCTTTGGTGGATGGTTCAGTCTCTGGGATCCAGAGGGTCCAGGTTTGTCAACTCTGTTGGTCTTCCCGTAGAGTCCCTGTCCCCTTCAGGTCCCTCAATCCTTCCCCCAACTCTTCCACAAGACTCCCAAGCTCGTCATTTGACTGTGGGTCTCTGTGCTTATTCCATTGGCTGCTGGGTGGAGCCCAGAGGACAGTTACTCTAGGCTCACATTGTGTTCTTTACCAGCTAATAGGCACTTTGGCTGTTGCCATTCTTGGGCTAGTGTGAGTAATGCTGCTTGTTTTCTCACATTTCCTGTGATGGTACTGTGGTGCTTGACATATTATTGTACAATGACTATGATTTTTATGTGTGTGTGCTCCTTATTAAACTGTGTGTAGCATATGGATGTTATATAAGCCACAGGCTATATCATCTATGGAATGATTAAATGAAGAAGTGAGAAAGCAAGCATTCAAAATTAGTTCTCTCCTGGGCATGGTGGTTAATATACCCAAGTGTGTTTGCTACAAGGGCCTGTTTATAATCAGCTTCAAGAAGGAACAGTTTACTGGTCTACCAGGTGGTTGCTACAAGTGCGGCCTTTCAAGAACAGTCTCCACAGAAATACCAAGCACACAGTCAGCTTAGGCACACAGGAGGGACAAAAGGACAGAGTAGCAAGCAGAACCATGGAATGAGACTTTCCTCCTGCTTTTAGACATTCCGCCCAGCCGCCATGCTGATCGAGCGGTCTTCTGACTTTGGGAAGGCTTGGGGCGTGTACAGATACTTCGCCTACGACTGTGAGAGCTCGTTCCCAGGCATTTCAACTGGACCCATGAAGAAAGTGGATGACATCATCTGTGACTCTCGATATTCTGACATTGAGCCCTCGACAGAAGGAGAGGTTTGTATGCCTCTGATTGAGTTCTCTACTTGCTAGTCTGCCTTTTGATCATTGCAAAAATACCAACCCTCTGATCTATTTTTAGGTAATATTTCGTGCTTTAGATCCTGCTTTCAAAATTGAAGACCCTTATAGTCCAAGGATACAGAGTGAGTTTGTTTTGAAATACATGCTTTGGTGGGAAACAGTACTTACGGAGGGTCTCATCCTACCCAGTGCTGTGTGGCCCGATATCTTGATACTCAGTCCTACATACACCTAGATCTTCTTCCTTTCTTTGTGGTCTTCCAAAAAAAAAAACCCACTTCAAATTACCAGTAATCAGGCTTCACTGATAAGAAACACATTTTGACTATGTCAGCAGAACTCCAAAAATCAGACTGACCATGCCACCTTCTGTTTTTGATGCTCAGTATATAAATTAGAGTACAGATTAAACTGCTGTAATCAAACACCCCCTAAATATAGCTTCTGGAATAAAATAGATGTTTCTTTTGCTTGTATGAAGTCAGCATGAGGGATGTTTAATTGTATGTCTGTGGGTATTTTACCTGTATGTATGCGTACCATGTTCATGCCTCATGCTCTCGTAGGCCAGAGGAGGGCATCTGATCCCCTGGACATTGGAATTATAGAGAGTTGTGAGCCACTGTGTAGCCTGGAAATCAAACCCAGGTCCTCTGGAAGAGTGGCCAGTGCTTTTAACCACTTAGCCATCTCTCCAGCACTTGGAAGGATTCTCAAAGAAGAACTACAGCTCAGTTGCCATAGTTAGTCGCACTGTATAAAATACAAGATGCTATCCAGTTAGATTTGAGTGACAGATGAATAACATGTTCTTTTTTAGTACCCTTGTAACATTTTAACTGGCACAAGTATACCCCATCTAGTATTTATGGTTTTATGGTTAGTATGATTTTTTTTTATTGTATGCTATTTAGGACTGACACTAAAACTGAGGGTTTATCATTAATTCTGTTTAATTGAGCATCCTTTATTACTTACTGAATCCGACAGTCCTAGCTATGAAACTCTACCTCTTCCTAGGATTGTCTACACTAGCAGAATTACCACACTGTCGCTGCCCTAATTCTGATCTGTAGCGGTCAAGAATAAAGATAAGGCTTGGAGGTTGTCATATCACTTCTGTGCATTGCTATAATTAGTCTCCTAGCTAGAGAACAGAAGATACTTGGGAAATATCTCTGGCAAGATGGCCTGTGCTCTGCTAAAACTCTTGGCAAGAGCTCTTATCCACAGGCGATGGGAAACAACCAATACTGAGAAAAATCCGAAGTGCCATCGTGACAAGGAGATGTAGCAAGGTGAGGCCCATGTAGGCTTTTGATGGGTGAGAACACCGAGTGCAGAGTCGTGCATACCAGGTGATGGGGCAGTGAAATGGCAGGTGATTCTGGAGCTCATCTGATACAGTTCTTAGTTCAGGGGCTGGAGAGATGGCTCAGCCCTTGAAGGCTAGGCTCACAACAGTTCTTAGTTCAGTGCTCTCTTTGCTGTTCAACAGTTGCTTGTTACTGCAGGACTACTTGTAAATAAATCTCAGGAAGCAGAAGCAAGCTCAATGGCTTTCAAGTCAGACCAAGTTTAAACTGGGACTCTTGTCATAATGTAGCTCCATGACCTGGTGACTTAAAACTTTTCCATTCCCTCTTCCCCCATCTTGACCTGGAGACAGAAATACCAACCTGAGGGTTGCTTGAAGGAAAACAGGTCGTATAAACGAGCAGCCCAGTGTGCAATTGGGTGAAGCTCTGGGTACTGGTGATGTTGACTCTGCCAACAGCTACAGCTTAGGGCTTGCATTGAGACTGTCCTGTCAGAGTGAAAGCCATAGTGTCAGGGTGCCGGAGGGAGCTAGCCTCCCTTGTTCGGCCTTGCTATGAGGTTGCAATCAGTCCGAGTAGAGACACGTCTGGTTTTTGTTGGTCTTTGTCGGCTGTGTGCAGCCCTATTTTTAACCAAGGTCTCATGGAACTTCCACACTTGCAACATGGGAGATAAAAGTAGAAGAAAACCCAGGGGATGTTTACAGAGAACAACTTACATTAATTTTAGTGTGGCCCAAACTATTCAGGGTCTATAGTTCATTCATTCATTCTGTTGTAAAAACAATTTTTAATGGCATGTCTCTGCCGACTCTGAACAAGCCACGAGGCTGTTTCTGTAGGTCTCAAAAACTGGTAGTGAAAGATACCCACATTGGCTCCAGGACAAATGGCACTGGAGTCCCTCACAGGGCTCACCTGCTCTGCAGGTGAAGTGTGTGGTACCAGGAATGTATTCAGTTCATGGCCTTACATTTCCCTGGCTTTTGTTGTTTGGTGGCATCTGGAGACCTGTTTCTAGGAACTGCCCATGTTAGCTGATCACGCCTTTGATTTACTTAGTAATCAAGGGAACAGAATTTCTATGGCTGGGACCTTGGAGACTCACTTCAAAGGGATGTGCCTCTTAGAAGAGCAGGCAGCCTGAGGCTCTGTTGTTGCTCCTTATGTCGGGAGAGAGTGGGGAGCTCTTTGCTCCTTGGAGGACTCTATGAAGTTCAAGGGTTTCCAAATACTCCAGCTGCCCTCCACGTTTGTTTTGCAGCCTCTAGTCAATAGTACTCTCTGTGCCGGAGAGGTTTGCAGATGTTGCTGTGACAGCTGCCATTCAGAGCAAGATTGTGGGTTCTTTGTTTTGTATTTGATTTTTACAAAGAGCCTAAGTTTAATGCATGGACTCTCCCTTTCCAGCCCCAGCCATTTCTATAGTCTTCATTGTAAACTGTGCACGTGTTAGAACTGTTTGACGTGTTCATTTGGCGTCTGAAACAACCTGACGTACTGGGCTGCTCCCGTTCTGCCTTGTATCCTAAGCTGACAATATGCATTAGCACAAACACAGTTCAGGTTGGCAGGCGATTTCAGAATTCAGAGAGCAATGAGAAGCAGGCAGGTGGGCTGACCAGATCTGGTGGGGTTCACTTCAGTAGAAGCTGCTTGGCTATTAAGGAAAAACCACCTGAGTAGCAGGTTGATTGGCCCTTGGTCTATTTAGTTATATAGAATGTGTCCGACATCTCCTCAAATAAGCTTAGACCTACAGACCTGGGGAGGAGGAGAAAAGCGTAAAAGAGGACAAACTGATTATTAAGAAACTGTTATGTAGAAGAAACAATGTGCCTGGCAACCTAGAACTAAGCCCCTTTGTCTTCATGTCGCTATACTGAATTAATAAATATGAAAATGTTTTGCAAAAATATGTAGACTACAATGTTGCTTAAAACTTGCTTGAAAGAGGCAGTTGTGAATTGGAGAGGGATCTGGGGAGACTAGGGAAAAGATGGGGTGAGGAAAGGGAGGGATAATAGAAATACAGTACACATTTATGCTGTTTTTAAAAAGTACTGTAAGACAAGCTTGGTTGAGACTTTCTTCCCCTACAAAGGTAGCTTTTCTCTATTGTTAAATCTGTTCCTGTAACTTGTATTTAAGTTGAAGGAACTTTCAAAAAGTGTTTTCTCATTCAAAAATAAACCCAACTGCTCTGTTACAGTTAGGATTGGCACTCAGGATAAATATCCTTTTCTACCTGAAAATAATTTCTGACTTTGACAGCAGGGGCTGTGGGAGCCAGAAGGTCTGGAGTATTTTAGACTAAGGGGCCGTGGGTTCTGGAACTCCGTGGTCGTGACTAATCTGAGGAGATAGTGGTGGCCTTCCCTGTTTCTGGAGGCTGTCGCCCTGTGCTAATCTTACATTCATCATCTAGTTCATTCAGGAGGGGCAAAGTTTACTTGGGCCTCTGCCATTTGTCCAGTCCTTCACCTAAAAGAAAGAACGTAGAATTGCTACAGCATGCTTGTCTGTCTGATCAGACCTTTCCTCTTGGTGACCTCTGTAGATCTATTAAAAATCACCAACTTGAGAATCAAGTTTGTGAAACTGCACACCTTGGGGGATAACCTTTTGGACTCCAGAATGGAAATCCGAGAGAAGTACTATTACGCTGTTTATGATATGGTGGTTCGAGGGAACTGCTTCTGCTATGGCCACGCCAGTGAATGCGCCCCTGTGGATGGAGTCAATGAAGAAGTGGAAGGAATGGTAAGTGTCTGGGGAGAGCTTGTACTGGAGATCTGGAATGCAAGGCAAAAAAACCAAAAAAAAAAAAAAACAAAACAAAACAAAAAAAAAAACAAAAAACTTGTCCTTAAAGCCTGTCACAGTATTTTTTTTTTTAGGGGTTTTAATTTACCAAAATAGACTTTGCTTTTTGCGACCTGTTGGTGGTTGAATGCAGATTTTCCTCTCTTGGAGAGTTGCTTAGGTCATGAGAATGTGTCCTGAGACTGCTAGTTTCTTAGATCCTGAATTCGTTTTTGGACTTTATTGGGACAGGCTGGCTGTTGTTGACGTATTTTATTTGCCAAGGATTAAAAAGTTGTCTAAATAACAATCCAGACTGTATTTCCAGTAAGAAAGATTAAGAACCACAAGTATCCAGTCTTCATGCTAGCAAGAGCAAGGTGGCCTCAGCCCAGAGAGACTGGAAGTTGTAATAACCCTGACCCAGAGTCGTCACTTAGAGACCAAATGGAGTTTTCTTTCTGTCCTCTCTGTAGACTTTCTTTCTTTGCCATTTTCACATTGTTTGCACATCAACTGTTTCGAAATGTGAGATTTCACTTCCTTGCCAACTGTTTGACGTACTGCTAGTAACCGTTAACTGCCAACTGCTAGCAATGTGCTGCTAACACAACTACTAGGTTTTGTCTAGTGGTTGACAACAAACTAGAGTCCCCTGGAAAGAGTGAACCTCCATCAAGGGATTGCCTCATCACATAGACCTGTAGGCAAGCCTGGGGGGCATTTTCTTGATTGGTGGTTGATGTGCGGAGGGCCTAGCTCACTGTGGGAGGTGCCACCTGTGGGCAGGTGATCTAAAGAAGGCAAGCTGAATGAGCCGCGAGACTCAAGCAGCATTCCTTCATGAACTCTGCTTGAGCTCCTGACCTGACATCCCTTGGTGATAGACTGTGACTTGGAAATGTAAGCCAGATAAACCCTTTCCTTTTCCCAAGTTGGTTTTGGTCAGAACAACAGAGACGTGAGCTATAGCAATTAGAGAAGCAAGGGTATTATACTCTAATCTACTTAAGTGGCTGCCAGAAAAATTCCTCGAACCCTTAGGAATTTAATACCAGACAGAATTCTGGAGCTCACAGGACTCTGCCAACCTTGAAAAAGACCTAAAAGTTAGTGGTTAGTAAATGAGTAACTAGTGGTGGGCATTGAAACCCAGTCCCTACCTCTGCCTCAAGCACCTCCCCATAGTCTCAGAGCCTCTCTGGGTGACAAGTATACCTTGCTTATTTGCTATCTGTCTCTTCAAGACTTGTTAGTCTTTGTCCAAAAGGGTGCAAGATCCAAACACTCTGCCCTTCTAAAACCTCTGCCCACCCCTTTCCTCCAGCTGAAAGTCTTCATGGGTAAACAAGTTGGCTTTTTAACAGCCTGGAGGGAGGGATGTGTTTCTAATCAGTACATCTTTCTGAGAATTCCAGACAGACTTGACTTTGCAGCGTAGCAAAACCTTTGTGACCTGACACCAAGCCATTCTCAGATGCTGGGTGTCTTGTGTGGGCTGGGAGACTGTCTGCTCTTCAATTCAGCATGACGGCTGGCCAAGAAAGGATTTTGAACTCCACCTAAGTGCACTCCTGTCAAGGCAGGTGCAGGAGAGGAGGGACCTGTCTGTCCTGTTCCCGAATTCCAGGCAGTAGAAATGAGGGTTAAGGTGGAGGGCTTATGTATGTGCGCGCTTGCTTGGTAGAAGTGACGTACTGCAAGGGTCTTCAGCACAACTTGCCACAAAAGGACATGCAGTAGTGTACCTTAGGTCTTAAAGAAAAATTAATTTGTGTCTTTCTCATAGTTCCATATCTTTACTTGAAGGAAAACAGATGGTAGATGGTTTTAAAAAATGGTTTTACTTATGGTTAAGAAAAATTAAGAGCTGGGATTAAAGGGGAGAAAAAGCAGAAACCTTTCAAGGAAAATGATGGCTTGGCGCAGAGGAGCGCGCACATTCGTTAGAGCCTGTTCTCGCAGAGCAGTGCGTGCTGAGTGCTCCACTAAGACCTACAGGTTTCTAGTACAGTAGCTTTCAGAGGTTATTCTTAAATATTACTACACTTTGAAATCCCTTTATTCTGTGTGTATGTGTGTCCTCACACATGTGCGACTGAGTTTGTATGGAGGTCAGAGCATAACCTGAAAGAGTCAGCTTCTCCTAGCCACATAGGAATCGAATGTGGGTATTCAGGGCAGTAGTTTTTGTTGTGGTAGTTGTTGTAATTCTTAAATAATTACTTGTAAATTATTTATTTTAGATTATAATTTATCTCACTTCACTCTTTGCCTCCTTCTAAAACCTTCTCGCTCTCTTAAATATGTAGCCTCTTTTTTTCATTAATTGTAGTTACATTTGTGAATGTGTGTATATGTATACATACACGTGTGTGTGTGTGTATCTATCTATGTATGTATATTCCCAAGTGCCTGAGTACAGCCTGCTCAGTCTGTACACTGTTAACTTGCCTGTGTGTTTTCAGGACTGATCATTTGGCATTGGATAACCAGTTAGTGTGTCCTTCCCTGGGGAACACCAGTTTCTCCTGTTGTCAGCGTTCCTTAGTTGCCTGCAGTCCTTTAAAAAGGGAATTCTTAAGTTGTTAATTTTGCTCATTCGATTCTTTGCATTGATATTCAGTTACGTGCCCATTACGTCATAGAAACTATCCTGGAAACAAGGATGATAGCCATCAACTTATATGGCTAGAACTTGCTCAGTTGGGGCTGAGGATAAAGCCAGTCCTCACCGTGAGGAGGGCCTATCGTCGGCTGACTGGAGAAAGGGTGGCCATTCGTAGCTTCTGACTGGGCCCGTGCTGGTTGGTTACCTTCCCAGGTTCACGGGCACTGCATGTGCAGACACAACACCAAAGGCCTGAACTGTGAGCTGTGCATGGATTTCTACCACGATTTGCCGTGGAGACCTGCTGAAGGCCGGAACAGCAACGCCTGCAAAAGTAAGTTGTCAGTGGGAGGGCTGCTGGAGGCCGGGGTTCCAGGCTCCGTTTCCTGGGGAGCTGCGGTCTGCAATTGCACTCTTTGCAGAAGGGAGGAGGATTGTGTCGTTCTCCTGGCTGTGTCTGTTCCAGAGCTGTAATATGTATGCACTGAGGCCAAGTTAAAAAAAAAAATTAGTATGTTTGGCATTGACTCGGGGAAATGGCAACGGGGTGTCCATGATGTTATATCTGCCTTTAAGACAAGAGGACGACAGGGCAACTGAACGGCAGATACGGTGCCTTTCATGCACTGAAGGCTTGGTCCCCAGCTGGTAGCACTATTGAGAAGTAATTGGGTCCCCAAGACAGTCACTCGATCAGTGGGTTAGTTCACTGATGACTGGCTGACTAGGTTAGTGGGTTAGTTCACTGATGGGTTCCTAGATAACTGGTTGTCTAGATTAGGCCTACTTGGAGGAGGTGCTTCTCAGAGGTGGGCCTTTGATGTTGCTTCTTGTTCCCAACCCTTTCTGATTGTTCTTCTGCTTCCTGGCTGCGGTTCCATGCCTTTCTGCCATCACATTCTGCCTTAGCGCAGAGCCAGCAGTGAGAGCTAGCCAGCTGTGGAGTCTAACCTCTCAAAACTGTGACCCCAAGGAAACCCTCCTTGAAGTCATATTCCTCAAGTGTTTTGTCACAGGGAGGGAAGAAGTCTGGCTCATTGTTAAGCTGCCCATGTGCCTGGAGTACAGGATATGTCACCTGCCTGTCACTGTCATCCCCCCCGACATCCTGTCATAGTCTTCAAATACGAAACCCCAAAAGGCTTCTCTAGGAATACATCAACCTGCAGAGTAGAGAGGATGTCAATCAGTTTCTACCCTGGGCGGGGCCAAAGCTACCTTCAGGGGAGTGGCATCCCTCCTAGCCAAGTAAATCAACATAAAGCAGGAAGGATCCATCAGACCGAGGTCACTTGGCTGTGCTGTTTCAGATCTGTGGGAAAGCAGAAGCATCATAGAAGAAGATAGCAGGGTAAAGCAGGGAGACAGAGCTTTCAGAGGTCACCCCAAGGACCTACTCTCTCCAGCCAGACCACACCTCCTACTTACCACCATCTTCCAGTAAGGCCTTTATGAGTCCATCAGGGGACTAAGCAACCCATGGACCAGGGCCTGCATGATCCCATCATTTCCCAACCAAGTCTTTTACACATGAACCTCATCCTGATTGGGGATTTTGTCCAAGAGTTTCCCGTTTATGATAACAGTATTTGTTTATTTATTTGGATTTTTGAGACAGGGTTTCTCTGTGTAGCGCTGCCTGTCTGCCCTGGCTAGTTACTCCATAGATCACATTGGCCCCAGACTCACAGATCTACCAGCATCTGCCTCCCGAGTGCTAGGATAAAGAGTGTGAGTCACCACGGTCCAGCCTAGCAATATCTGTTTATTATATAGAGTCCACGTTTTAAAAGTTGCTAACCTGATTTGAGGTCTTCGTCAGGATCAACGAGAAAGGCCAAGCCCTGTCTCATCACCAGAGGCTTCTTGCTGTTTGACTCACACACACACACACACACACACACACACACGCTCTGTTCAGTGAGCTTCCTTCCCGCCACATCTGCCCTGCATTGGTAGACAGGTTTTAAATTCTTGTTCTTGACTTTGGTCTTGTCACACAGAATGTAACTGCAATGAACATTCCAGCTCGTGTCACTTTGACATGGCAGTCTTCCTGGCTACTGGCAACGTCAGCGGGGGAGTGTGTGATAACTGTCAGCACAACACCATGGGGCGCAACTGTGAACAGTGCAAACCGTTCTACTTCCAGCACCCTGAGAGGGACATCCGGGACCCCAATCTCTGTGAACGTACGTCGGGAAGTGCCGCCATTCTTGGGGCTTGCCTTCTTCACTTCTCACGCAGGATAGTTTGTTGTTAGCATCCTTCTCTTGGAGCACAGGCTCTGAGCAGCGTAGCCTGTGTTGTAGCTAACTGCTGTTTGGGATACTGGGAGGGGCATTTTCTTGCTAGCTGGGTCTTCAGTTCTCTTGCACTGGATTTGGAAGGTAGAAGAGAGCATACGTGTTTGTGCAAAAGACAGCCTAATGTCTAGTGTGTGTAACCTGGACTTGTTCTTCCCAGCATGTACCTGTGACCCAGCTGGTTCTGAGAATGGCGGGATCTGTGATGGGTACACTGATTTTTCTGTGGGTCTCATTGCTGGTCAGTGTCGGTGCAAATTGCACGTGGAGGGAGAGCGCTGTGATGTTTGTAAAGAAGGCTTCTACGACTTAAGTGCTGAAGACCCGTATGGTTGTAAATGTAAGTCTGTGTGGGGAATTCTCGCAGGGATGCAGTTCCCATTGATGCTGCAATTCTAAGGCTAAACCTCAGCTTTGGACTAACTCACTCGGTTTGTGTTTCTTTGCTTCCTTTTGTTTTGTTTTGTTTTGTTTTTTCATATAGCATGTGCTTGCAATCCTCTGGGAACAATTCCTGGTGGGAATCCTTGTGATTCTGAGACTGGCTACTGCTACTGTAAGCGCCTGGTGACAGGACAGCGCTGTGACCAGTGCCTGGTAGGTAATCCTGATCTCTGCAGATGAGAAGGTAGTGACTCTGACATGTTTGTTTTGTTTTTGAGGTAGGGTCTCAGTATGTAGCCAAGGCTGGCTTTGAACCCACAATCCTCCCGACCCTGCCATCCAGGCCCTTGTATGTGCATACCCCATACCTGGCAGATGAGGAATGTCTTTCCCATTTTTATTTTTTAACCCATAATTTTTACTTTTACATTTTAATGTTAAGGAGAAAAGTCAAAATGAGGGATTCTAGTGAATCATTTGACAAACTGCAATGAATGCTGCTTATGAAGACAAGTGAACAAGTCTGTCTTTTTTTTAATGGCATTGCTAACAGCTGGGTAAGGACATGAGTTAGGACTTGTTAGCTTCGAACAGAAACAGGTCAACTTACACTGTGAAAAGTGTTTCAGAGAGGTGTCTCAGGAACTACTAAAAATGTAATATTCCTAAGCTAGTGACCTCACTTCTAAGGCTCCTCATGAGATCCTCAGAGAACTGGACAAAGGGGCATTCCTGATAGACTCATTGCACCCTTATTAATTATGGCAGGAAACTGTAATCGATAGTGGGGAAAATGGTTGCCTAAAGTTGGGGATTTCCATACAATGTGATATTCAGTTGTGGAAAATGACATTAATGCAAAGAAGTGTTTACTTCATTGCATTTACAAACAAAACAGACTCGAGGTGTGAATAACACTTTATGTAGGAAAAAATTTCATCAAGACAGACAAAAATTTGGAGGAAGCACACCAATAATACTGGCCGTAATTGTTCTTTCTGCCAGAGCCACTTGAATGAGGAAAACCGATCCCTGTCTGCTCACTCCGAGCCAGGCAGGCCTTTCTTTCATGTGGCACAAAGCTGAGTTTCTTTAGTAAGATTATTCCTACTCCGGGTCTGTTCCCTTGGTTGGAAGAAATACTTGGGCTAATCCAGGCAGGCTGCAGCTTGTTCTTTGCTGAGTCTCTTGTACAGCCAGAGGAGCCGTCCTTTACACGATTCATCTTCTGATCTGCAGCCGCAGCACTGGGGTTTAAGCAATGATTTGGATGGGTGTCGACCTTGTGACTGTGACCTTGGAGGGGCGCTGAACAATAGGTAAGTGGAACGTCATTTGAACTCTGACCCAGGCGCCAAGAGTTCAGGAAGTCTAAGGTTTTGTAGTCCTTTAAGAAAGTCTTTTCATCTTTGGCTTGAGTACCTGCCAATCATTTTTCTTGATGATTTCCAGGGTCGGTGATAGGCTGGGAGAGTGAGTTTTGAAATCTTATATGTTGGCCCAGAGATGGCTCAGTGGTTGCAGAGGACCCGAGTTTGGTTCCCAGCACCCACATAACTGCCTATAATTCAAGCTCCAGGCTCCAGTGTCCTCTTCTGGCCTCCATGGGACCTACACTCATATGTGCATGCACACACATAGACACAACACACATGTACATAATTAAAAACCTCAAAAAAGGATGATTTATTTATGTATTTATTTGCTGTGAACCATATTTAATAGAACTATAGAAATAGAATGAAGGTATGTTGATGTTAGAAATGTGGCAGAAGTTTACATTTGAAGATAGAATTAAGAAAGGCCCATACAATAAAAGCAGAATATAATCAAGTTAGCAACAACTGTTTATTGATAGTCTCTGTTTCTTGTGATATGACCAGTGCGTTTTTGTTTGTTTGTTTGTTTTTTGGAAGTTAAGTTCTATGTATCATTTGCTTATTGTTTCATATCTTGTTTTGTTTTTTTTTATCTAGGAAATTTGTCTTGTTTTTTGTTTTGTTTTGTTTTTAAATAACCCTGTTAGTTTTGTAGTTTTATTTCTACATATCTCTTAAAGTATGGAAGCCACGCCTGGCCACAGTTTACAGAAGAATAGTTTGGCCAGTTCACAGAGCTGTAAACTGAAATGCAAACACATTTATTTCCTGTTCTCTTTTCCACGTTTCTCCTAGAAGCGCCACTATGAGCAGCTTCCTGTTGCTCACTGAAACTTACTAGGAGAGTGGAGTATGCCTGTTGAAAATTAGTGTTGTTTTCTTCTCATCAGCTTTTGAATGATGTTAGGCTTTATCTGTTGTTTTTTTTTTTTTTCTTTTTCTTTTTTTCCGTGTGTATGTTGTGTGCATACATGTGCACATGTGTGTGGCAGCCTGAGGTTTGACACCGGGAGTCTTCCATGAGCACTCTCCCGCTTCATCTCCTGAGACGTGCACTCCCGTCAAACCCAGAGCTCACCTACGTGGCTAGTCAGTCCCCTTAGCCAGCTCGCCCAGAACCCCCTGTCTCCCACTCAGGAGGCGAGGATCCCAGGTAGGTTGCCACACACTGACAATAGGTTCTGGAGATGCAAATTCATGTCCTCTCGCACAGGACAGAGCCCTGTGCTTCTGTTTTAATAGACAATTTCAAAGAGAAAACCAGCCCGTGATTTTCTACTTGCCTTTATTTTCATTGTGTCCACAAGTGTGCACACACCGCAGCACACATGTGAAGGTCAGAAGACAACTGAGGGAGTTGAGTCTCTGACTCCAGTGTGGTGCTCAGGTCATCAGACAGGGTGGCCTGTCCTTTAACCTGTGGAACGATCATAGGTTAAACATGTTACCAGAAACTTGCAAGGTTTCCATTTGTAAAACCTTTGTCTTACACTCATCCACATCTCTGTTTGCTATAGTGTTCGTATCTGTCAGGTGGGAAAACACTTGGTAATTTCCATCTTCCCTTTTTAAATGTGCTTCAGTGAAGCTCTCTGAAGACATGTCTTGATGAGTTATCAGTGATGAAACTGCTGAGCCAAATAGCATGCATGGTTTCATTTTCAGAGAGTGTCCTATTGTTCCAGACAGATTAAAGCAGCTGATTTCCCTTCTGTCTGTCACAGAAGCACTGGCTCCCCTGGCCCCAGCCTCGGCTAGTAGCAGCAATTGTTTCTCATTAATTTAATAGATGGAAAATAGATTCTCATTTGGTTGTGAGAATCTTTTCATTTTTTTTTCTTTATAACTTAAATCGGTTCACAAGTGTTCACAAGGTTTACACATTATTTTTAGTTCTTGAAATATGCTAGTGTTCTTGGAATTGATAAAACGTGTGAATCACTATGGAAATATATAATATGTGTTTAGCCGGTTGTTCTATGTCGTGGGAGTTGAGTTAACCACAATTGAGTCCAAAAAGAACTCTGGTCTCTGTCACTGGATCAGACTCAACATCTGGTGGGGAGAGTGTCAGTGACTGCAGGGACAGCTGTTTCCCTGTCCCCTCAGTCTTCCCTTAGAGAACATGCTGATTGTTTGAGCAACCTTGGTGTGCTCAGAACTTGACTCTCTGACAAGTTCATCTCCAACCTCATCGTCTGCTAGGAAGGCTTGAGACATGAGATCTCAAGAAGGTGTTCTCTGTGGTCTCTTTATTTGGGTTTGTTCTGTTTCAGAGTGTACTGGGGATGCAGTATGGCCTATGGCCTCTGGAGTACTCTTTTCTTAGAAACTCCTGAAGGGGAAGCAACTGAGATGATTTGATTCCATAGGTGTAGGGAAGGCAGGCTCTGGTCCACCAGTGTGCAATCCTGTCTCCTCCACTCGCAGCTGTCAGCCCAAGTCCTTCCTGAACAGATAGAAGTGGCCACCATAATTCAGGAATGCCTGGTGTTCCTTTATCCTTCATGGTCTCTGTTTCCTTGCTTTTTTCTCTATTGCACATACACTTCTGGTCTTGGTCTTCACTCTGGCCCATCTCAAACACCAGAGTATGTTCATCAAAAAACTCTTAGTGAGACCTTGAAAGCAGATGGTCCCCTGAGCTAGCAAGAGTGACAAGACTCACTGTTCTGTTGGGGCAGGGTGGGGGGCGGGGTTCCGCCTTTATAGATAGATACCTTCCAGCCCCGCAGCCCTACAGAGTCCTGTGGCAGTCACTTTCAGGAGTTGCTTAGGCTTGTCACTTAAACTCTGCACACACGTGTGTAGGTCAGAAGATAAGAGGGCAGTCTTCAGTATGCCGTGTCTCTCCCTCCACCATTAAGATCCTAGAAATGGATTTCAGATCAACAGGCACTCTACCCACTGATCCATATGACCAGCCGCCCCTCTCCCTTTTCTGTGGACACATAATACTGAATAAAGGTAGATTGAGTAAAAGAACTTGAGAAGCAAAAGGGTTTTAAGATGTAGTAACTATGTACATACTTCTTAGGTGAAGCATCTCTATGACTCAAACACCCTCTGGTTACTTTAACTAGGGGCAGAATCAAGTAAAAGATGCTTTAAGACATTTTGTACAGCTAGCCAAGTAGGATTTGAGTTGTACAGTAAAGACTTAGTCATCCATGGCTAGTAAGTAATGTTGACAATCTGAATTTTTAACTATTTCAAGAACTAAGATCTAATTGTTTTAAGTGATCTAACCAAAGCCAGGTTAATGAATTTTTGTCCAGACTGTTTGCTTTAATGAATGAATAAGCACTAGTGGCAATGGTTGCTAGACAAACAGAACTTTAAAATATCTCTGTAACATCCTTCCAAATGTTCTAGGTTAAATGTTGGTCCTTGGGTCAACCCTGGGCATCTGGCCTGTGGCCTGCTATGTCTTGGCAAGAGCTCAGAGCTATAGTTTCCGTCCTCCGTTGTGTCTTAGAAGGTGTATGCTATTTTAAGTTCTCAACATTGCCCTGATGTTCTTTTACATTTATTTATATTGCTCCGTGTCTACCGTGGCACCAGCTCTGTGAGGCGTGCAGACGCTCCATCAGCGGGGGTGTGTCTGTGTGTGTGTGTGTGTGTGTGATGAAATTTACCAACTGTGAAGCTAGAGCAGAGGTTACTAGACACTTTCCTCAGCTCACTAAATAACTGCGGTCTATCTAGCTTTTCGTTAGGTGCTGTGAGGGATGGACACTAAGGTTTAGGATAGCCTGCCTTCCTGTAAGGAAGCATAGTTGCGGTGGAGATGATGCTACCCAGAAGAGTGGGTAGTGTGGTCTCCCAGGTGAACCAGCTCTTGTTTGGAATCAATCGTGAAGGAGATAAAGGTGTTAAATACAGCCGTTGGCTCTGACCAATGTTGCTTTTTAATACTTTAAAAGTTTTCATTGTTAATAGAGAAAAGCTGGACTTGAACTCTTCCCGCGCATTCATTTGTAACTGAAAGCAATTATGTTTCCATTAGAACTTTTAAATGTCTGCATTTGTGAGAAATCTGTGCTAACTAATCTTAGCCTTGACCTATTGGGAAACCGAGAGACTGTATTAGTTTTTGATTGCTGCCAGAACAAATAACCACACTTTAGTGGCTGAAAACAGCATAGATTATCTTGCGGCTGGGTGGGGCAGCTGTCTCTAGATTACAGGCACACGCTGGTGTACTGCACTGCTTTCGAAGGACAATAGGGGCGAAGGTTTCCTGCTTATTCAGGTTTCGGGTGGTTTCCTTAAAGTTGCAGAGTGATCCTATTTTCTGCTGGATGTAACAGAAAGGCAAGGCTGTTCCCAGCCTCTAAAGGCATCCACATTCCATGATTCACGACCCCCTTCAAGCTCTTTCCTCAAAGCCATGACACCAGAGCTTTCTAACCCACTTCTCTGAGCCCATGTGGCTGGACTGAGTCCACCTAGATAATCCACGACCGTGTCACATCTATTTCAGGCTTCCTGCCCTTCATCATATCTGCAACGTGCTTTTTGCCATGTGAGGTCACGGACCAGCAGGTCCCTGGGAAGATAAACGTGGCTCAGAGCCTTCATTTTCTCTTATGTCATCTTTGTTACTGAGTGAACAAATAGACTCTATTTAGGTTACAGGAAAACTTGTCATGGGAGTGTGAAAACCCATATAGTGTTTCTGACAGGTGATGTTTGTTTGTTTTAATATAGACTAGTAAAGAATTTGGGAATGAGTTTTGAAAGCAGAATAAGGTTGATAGCCTTTTAGCTGGGAGGAAAAAGGGTAAAGGCAGGGACTGGTGAGCCAGAGGGTAAAAAGGTTAAGGGGTGGGGAAGGGTAGGTCATAGGGTAAAGGTTAAGGGTCAAATTTTTCTACTTCTTTGCTCTCCTCATTCACATCTTTCCCCTGCACATGAGAAACATCCTCCAAGCTTCAGGGCCACATCATCTAGGAAGCCTCCCTTAATCTTCTCCATCAGACACCCAGAGTGCTTTGCTCCTGGCTACATCTTGTCTTAGTTAATTGCTTCATTGCTTCTCTTCCCAATTAACTTCTAAGTTGAGGAGTGAGACATTCCTCGCTGCTCCACCCCATATTATTTACCCATAAATAATGGCCCCACCCAATGAACGCAGGGGTTGATTCAGAAGCAAATTAGAATGGAGTCAGAGCATGGGGCACCCATGCCAGCACGTAGTTTCCAGGGACAATATTTGTTCAGTAAATATTTGCTGAAGAGTACGGGGAGTGTGGCTCGTCTGAAAGCACAGGGCCGTGCCAGGAAGACTAGCAGCTGTTCTACAGAGCATGGGCTGTGGTGGAGCTGCAGCAAGCCAGGCAGACGCATCGTCCCTGGCATGACTAGGTGCAGAGAAACACTCGTGGGGCCTGTGGAGGCAGGGCCGTGGGGAGGCAGGCTGGGTAGTGATGGTTAGCATGGGAGAGCTCGGTGTAGAAAGATTTAGAATATGGTGGTATCATGACCTAAGAGAGGAGGCTGCTAAGTGCAGGGACATCTATCTTGAGATAAGACTTACATGTTTGGTTTGAGAAAGAAGTGTTATCTCACACCATGAGAAAGGATTTAAGCTCTGAGTGTTTAAGAAAGAAGGAGAAGGTGGTGCAAGTGAGGGAAGGAGCCGAGGCTGGAATTGCATAAGTGGAATTACAGCAGTTGGGCTCCTGAGCTGTAAGGATGAAGAACATCTGTGCGGAGACGGAGACAGCCCGGGGAGGCTCCGGAGACAGGAGTGTGGAATTGAAGCTCTGCTTGTCAGTAGCGGTGATTCCACTCTGTCACGAGTCTTTGTGATCAGCCACAGAGCTGCGAGAAGCAAGGTCTTTCTAGATCTTTCCTTGCGATCGTGTCTTCCTGGGATCGTTGTTCATTTAGAATTGTGCAGCCCAGAAACAGTCTCGTCTGTTCTCATCGATTTTTTTTTTTTTTTTCTAATGAGAGTGGGAGCTAGTGGCCTTTGGTGGTTCATGTCGTTCCTCGGGACACATCTGCAGTAGAGGAAGAGGGTCAATATGTATGCTGCAGTGTCTGGTGACTGGATTTCTGAAGAGTTGTTGGTGGCCAGAAGTGCTGGATCCTAATTAGAACAGGCTTTCCTTTCCTGGGAACTGGTTCTGTGGCTTTAAGAACTCCTAGTCCTGCGGGGTAATGACTTGTGGTGCAAGGGAGGGTGTCCACTGGCCGGTGACAGCTGGGTGAGATGTTTCAAGCAAGCTGGGGCCTGTTCTATGCTGGAGCTGCAGCTTGCCTGAGGCTTGAGGTCCCCTAAACTTTGGGAGTGGGCTTAAGTAAGGCTATAAATCACATTTTGACTTTTACTGCAGTGGAAATGGATGCCTGAAGCCAGGTGTGGGATTCGGTCTGAAATCCCAACAGGCAGGCTGAGGTAGGAAGATGATGGTGACTTCCAGACCAGCATGAGCCATTTTCTGAGACTCCCATCTTAAGGAAAATAAAACCAACAAGAGGATGCCCATCTTTGGGTTTCATCTGACTTATAAAATACTAGCATGGGAAGAATCAAAGAAATATAGAAACAAAAAACAAAAGCAACAACAAAACAAAAAAAGAAATATAGCAAAGGAAAACATAAATATATCAGTTTATACAGATAAATTTATTATCTAAAATAATAATATATTGTAAGAATTTATCTACCTTAATCTCTATTTTTTTCTAACTTTCCTTCATTCATTTGTCCACCCACTGGGCATACTCCCTGCATAGAGCACTAGGCTTGGGTGGATGTGGGCAGTTAGGCGTGAAAGCCCAGCCCCAGCCCTGAGGTTTCCAGTCCAGCTGCTGGTTAGAGATCTGCTAATGATTAAGATAAGGGAGAAAAAAAGCAACTGGGTTTTATATGCAAGTAAGGAAGAATCACATTCTCAGAACGAGTGGTAGGAGGAAACTAAGCCTTCTAGAAGTTGGTCTAGGCTCCGAGTAGGACCAGAAGGCTCAGTGCCTTCACTTTAGGGAAGTGGCAGGCTTCGTTGTAAATAGTAAGCCTACAGAAGTCAGTGGCACACACAGAAAGCTTGAATTGTGGACTGGACACTGTTGGTCAGGAAATAAATACCACAGCAGGAAAGTTGAATCTGTAGACACTCTGCTAGGATAGAGAGGTCATCCAGGCTAAAGGGACAGTCCGAGCCAAGGGAGGAGTCACAGTCACTAGTGCATTGAAAGTTGCAAGCCCTGCAGCTTGGTTGGTGAGGTCTGGGTTGACAAGGGTGAGATTTGAAGGTATAGCCCACCTGTGCATTGTGTCAGGAAATAACATCCTTAGTGCTTCCTAGAAGGGCAGTGAGGGGTAGACATGTGAAGGTGTTGTATTGAGGTTCGGTATTTGACAAGAATACCAATTAGAAAACTGGCCTTTGCTGACCGAGAGAACATAGCATGTCCAGTGGAGGGGAGGAACGCAGAAGTTGGTTCTTGGTGACTCAGTGTGGGGTGGGATGTCCTCAGCCCAGTGGAGAACACAGGAGGGAGGGAGACCTCTTTGGATCCATTGTTTTGAGGACTGCTGAGTCAAAGATGCCCATCAGGGAGTTGGGTATTCAGATACAAAAGGAATTGTAATTAAAAGCAGAAGTGGCCTAGGAAGATGTCTGGGTGGTTAATAGCACCGGCTCTTCTAGAGGAGCTGGGTTCAATTCCCACATGGCAGCTCACAGCTGTCTAAACTGCAGTCTCAGGGAATCCAATGCTCTCTGCTGGCCTTCTCCAGGACCAGGGATGCATGTGGTACGAACATACATGCAGGCAGAACAGCCATATATATGCATAAGATAAAGGAACAACAGCAACAACAAAGCAAAACAGCGTTTAAGATTCCAAAGCAAACAGTTTTGCAGTGTCTGCAGAAAGTGTTGATGTGGTGTAGCTGGAGCCTAAGGGAAGAGAGGAGAGTGAAAGTCCAGGCCACACAACACTCAGGATGATGTGTTAGTCAAATTTGGGATTTGTTTACAGATATTATTTTCCCCTGCATACTTTATTGTTTGAATGAAATATGAAAATATTGGCCCATGACAAGCCCAATAGTAAACTCAGAAGGACTTGTAGTGGGTTCGTCTGTGCCTACCGTAAGCCCTAATGAGCGCTTGCCTCCTCCTCAGCTGCTCCGAGGACTCCGGCCAGTGCTCCTGCCTGCCCCACATGATTGGGCGGCAGTGTAACGAGGTGGAGTCCGGTTACTACTTCACCACCCTGGACCACTACATCTACGAAGCCGAGGAAGCCAATCTGGGGCCTGTAAGTAGGGGAGCTTCCGACAGCTTGGTGGAGCAGCACTTTGGGGGTAGGGGGGGAGGGCAGGCTGTCAGGGGATACAAGTGCTTCATAAAGATGTCACTTAAGTATTCTTTTAGATCTTGTCAGCACGGAAATAAGGGTGAAGACATGCTGTGGTATTTAAATGTGAGTTGATCTGGAATACACAGGGAGACTTTGGAGAGTTCTCTAATAAGGCTTTTGGTTGGTGTGTCTATAAGAATAAGAATTTTCTATTCTTCTCTGTATTTGTGCTCCAGAGTAATTGTAGATCTGACATCCTTTAGACCCAGATATACTTTGCTTACCACCCCAAACTTTACTGATGTTAATGTATGCCTGGTCCTTACGCTTAACTGAAGCTTAACCGAAGCACAGCTGCCGTGGAGACTTTTTCCCACGTGACATGTTGACCTGATCATCCTCACAGCATAACTTCTGACTTGCAATAAGGAAGAAAGAAACTGCCAGAACTCTTAAAGTCCTAGGCTGCCATCCCCTGATACTCTGTAGTCACCAGTTCCTGGGCATGTTCACAGAGAGTGCCTCTTGGTGAGGACTTGGTGGTGGCCAATAACTGTGAATATTCTACCAGAGTGGACTTATCATTAATTAGGGAGGACTCACCAGCATATCACACTGCTTTTGTGTACTTGGCAAGAGGGAGGAGGAGAAAGAAGGGACTGCCCAGGACACTGCACTAGATGCTGGAGTATCTTACCACTTCCAGACATGCTCAGAAGCCAATGCGGTTTTTTTCCCCTTTGTTTAGCCACTGGTATGTCATGGAAGGTACATCCCAGACTTTCGGCTTCCATCTCCAATGTTCCGAGATGACTCCAACAACAAATGTAAAAGCAAACCAATTACTTGTGTTTTCGAGAGGAAAGAGTAACAAACCTAAAGACTTACTATCTTCAGGGAGTTTGCAGCTAGGAGACAGAAATGGTTTTGAATCTTTGGACTTTGGCTGTGAGGTGTAGGTGAATTCCATTTCGTACAAAGAATAACTAGTGTCCTCTTGTCCCCCCAGGGAGTCATTGTGGTGGAAAGGCAGTACATTCAGGACCGCATTCCTTCCTGGACAGGACCTGGGTTCGTCCGGGTGCCTGAAGGGGCTTATTTGGAGTTTTTCATTGACAACATACCGTATTCCATGGAGTATGAAATCCTGATTCGCTATGAGCCACAGGTGAAGAAAGCCATCAATATGCATCATGGTGGAAGGGGGGGGGGGGTTCAAGGGATTGTAACTAGAAAAACACTACTCCCAATAGCTTCTAGAACATTCTGTGAAGACAAGTTTGCATTGAAATAGATAACAGCCACTGTTTTCTCTAACCTCCTCCATGCAACTTTTTGAATCCAGCTTCTTATTCAGCAGTCTCCTGTTAGGCCCCTAACCTGGCTGAGTTACGGAGGTAATGATGCTGTATCAAAAGCTTTCCTCCCCCTGAACATCGCTGCCCAATGACTGTTCCCCCTAGTGTAGTAAAAGGCCAAAAGTGACATTATAACAGAAAAAAGTGGCACTGGGAGAGTCATGTACAGGGCACGGAGCCAGAGCTTCTAGAATATTCCCTAAAGACCCAGATGCAGGGCAGGAGTGGGAATTCCCAGATCTAGGCTTATTATGATGAGTGGGAATTTTTGTTAACTGGTTTTTGTTTAGTTTTGTGTTTTTCTTTAGGGACAGGGTCTTGCTTTGTATCTGAGGCTAACCTTGAACTCAAATCCTGCCTCATTCTCTTGAGTGCCGGGATTAGAGATGTATACGAAGCGCAATAGCCCCTAAGGAGAGTTTTGATCAACTGATCCAAAGGGAAGAAAGGAGATGTGAAGAGGGGTTTGCTGAGAATCACTCTTAGTGCCAGATACAGGAAATGGCCAGAGCTGCTCTTGGAGAAAGGACCAGGGTCAGAAAAGGCTGTCTTGAGCAGGAGGTGGTCCTTCCGTGAGCCTTACCGGGAGGAAGCAGGTGTTAGTCGGGTCTGCAGCTGGGTAGTAACAGAGGAAGCGTTAGGGATGGAAAGCAAACTGTCTGCTTTCTAATGACTCAGTCACTGTGGAGAGGTCCTCCCAGTTGGACTGACCACAGTGGGCTCGCACAGATACTCCTTTTGATTCTTTGTTTCCTGTTCTAGCTGCCGGACCACTGGGAGAAAGCTGTCATCACTGTACAGCGGCCGGGGAAGATTCCAGCCAGCAGCCGATGTGGTAACACCGTTCCCGATGATGACAACCAGGTGGTGTCCTTGTCACCGGGCTCAAGGTCAGTCGATGGGGTCTTAGAGACTGAGTCACTGGCTATGGAAGGCCCTCTGTTGGACGATCACCATAAGCTCTTGTTTTTTCTTCCTGTTGCTATTCTTGGGAGCTTAAACTTTGCTTTTTTTTTTCTTGTGTTTCTCCCTTGTCTGGGGGCAGATACGTTGTCCTCCCTCGCCCCGTGTGCTTTGAGAAGGGAATGAACTACACGGTGAGGTTGGAGCTGCCCCAGTATACGGCATCGGGCAGTGACGTGGAGAGCCCTTACACGTTCATCGACTCGGTGAGTACCAGGCTCCTGTCAGTCAGAGCCTAGTAGAAAGTACCGAGCTGCCACCCCAGTATTGTGTGGAGGGACAGAGCTGGGCAGGGAGGCAGAATGGGCCCTCTCTGCCTCTAGAGCTTCTTTGTCAATAGCAATAGGGTGAAAGTTCAGATCCCATTTCCTGGTGAAAATCCTTGCCCAGAACCCACCAGTCCTTGAATGTGAAAACCTACCAATTCCTGAGCATAAAAGTCCTACCAATCCTCACCGTGGAAATCTCTTCCCCCCAAATCCCTATATAAGCCTGTCTCCTACCCCGTTACCTGCTGCTTCTCCCCATAGCAGAGGCAGCCACCTTTTGGCTCCCTTTCCTTCAGAGTTGTGAACAGCTTCCTCTGGGTAGCCTTTCCCTCTCAGAGCTAGAACACTTACAATAGGGTTCTACTTTTCTGGGTAGGTTGTGTTCAAACCACTTCCCCACAGATCCGTGAACCTCTTCAGCAACAGTTGTTTCAAATCCCCCCAAGCAGTATGAAATCTGTCTCAATATTTTCTGGACAGAGTATGTATGACTGGGAAGGGTTCTCTAAGTCAGGAGTGTCATTAGCTTCTCTTCCCAGCGCAGAAGGCTGTTGTATGGTTTTGGCATGGGCACATCCATGGGATCATTGTGTTATTCTCATTCACTCGTAGCTTGTTCTCATGCCCTACTGTAAATCGCTGGACATCTTCACTGTTGGCGGCTCAGGCGATGGGGAGGTCACCAATAGTGCCTGGGAAACCTTCCAGCGCTACAGGTGTCTGGAGAACAGCAGGAGTGTGGTAAAAACACCCATGACAGATGTCTGCAGAAACATTATCTTCAGCATTTCTGCCTTGATTCACCAGACGGGCCTTGGTAGGTATTGCTTGAGCCACTGCAGAGGCTACAGTTAGAGTGTAGTTACAGAGCCAGTGTTTCTGACACCAGGAGGTACAGTGAGTGGGGTACAAACCTGTACTTCCTGCGAGGCAGCTTGAGGACATGAGATCTTAACCAAGTTTGCCTTTATTATTATAAATGTTTTAGTTGGCCTTTTAATCTCAGTACCCAAGACAGAGGCAGGCAGATATCTGTGAGTTTGAAACCAGCCTGGGTCTGCATAACAAGTTCCATCCAGGACTTTATAGTAGATAGAACTTTGTTGTGAAAAATAAAACAACATGGAATCCTCATTAAAGAAATTCACAAAGAGGGGACCGTGATGTGGTTTAGCATACACGCTGTTCTTGTAGAGGTCCCAAGTTCCGTTCCCAGCACCCACACCGGGTCGCTCACAGTCGCCTGTAACTCCATTTCCCAGGCATCCAGCAGCCCTGCCTCCATGGGCCCTAAACTCATGGTGTTCTTAGCCATACCAACATACACATAATTAAAAATAATAAATCTTAAGTGTACACGTGAGAGGTGTTGGGTTTTATAGAAAGATAGGAGGGAAGGAATATGTTTAGTGTAGGTACTGTAAGGTGTTGGGGAAGAGGGTGCCTCTGCGGTCCGTGCGAAGGCATCCCTTCCCCCTGAGGGATCAGCCACGGGATGGCATAGAATAGAATAGAGTTTATTCAGGGAATGGGAAAGGGGAGTTGAGGTGGTAGAGACAGAGAAAGGCAGAGAGAGTAGAGGAGTAGAGGCTGGCCATGAGTGCGTGGGGAAGGGGGGAAGGGAATGGAGAGAGAAGGGGAGCTGGAGCAAGAGGTCAGAGCGAGAGAGCAAGAGAGAGAGAGGAGGGGGCGAGCAGCCTCTTTTACAGTGAATCAGGCACACCTTGCTGTTGCCAGGTAACTGTGGGGCGAAGCCTAGACTAAATGCCAACAAGAGGTAACTAGACACACTGTATGAGGATGTAGCCTGTCTGTAGGCTGTGAACATTGAGGACTGAGAGTCCGGGAAGCATCAGCTAATGGAAAGTTTTCTCTAGGAAAGATCAGACCAGCTTCAAAGGTCACAGGAGTTTAATGTCATCAGAGAGTTGAGTTCTGGAGCTAAGGGGAGAAAACTGTAATGACTTCCTGCCTAGAAAAGCGCTTTGATCTGCCAGGGCAGCTGGTTGGTTCTCTCCCAGTCAGCACAGGGGTGATGTGTTTAAACCGAACTTTTCTGAGCCAGAGTAGGGAAAGGGTCAGGGCGTGTTGAGGGAGAGACAGGGCCAGTTGCAAGGAGGTGCGATGTTCTGCTCCTGCAGTCAGCCTAACTGCTCTCTTCCCTGCAGCTTGTGAATGTGACCCCCAGGGATCTCTGAGTTCTGTGTGTGACCCCAATGGTGGCCAGTGCCAGTGCCGTCCTAATGTGGTTGGAAGAACCTGCAACAGGTGTGCCCCGGGCACCTTTGGCTTTGGCCCCAACGGATGCAAACGTAGGTGTTATCGGAGACTTTGTAATGAATTCCTGTGATGGTCCCCGGGGGGGGGGGGGGGGGGGGATTCCCTGGCTTTCAAAAGCAGAATTCTGCTCCGAACCGGATGGCATGAGCCCTGAGGCACAGTGAATGTGGCTGGGCACAGGTGACGGCACGTCTGTCTAGCTAATGAGTTTTTGTTTGCTTTGTCTGCAGCTTGTGACTGCCATCTGCAAGGGTCTGCCAGTGCCTTCTGCGATGCGATCACTGGCCAGTGCCACTGTTTCCAGGGCATCTATGCTCGGCAGTGTGACCGATGTCTCCCTGGGTATTGGGGCTTTCCCAGCTGCCAGCCCTGCCAGTGTAATGGTCATGCTCTAGACTGTGACACAGTGACAGGGGAGTGTCTGAGCTGTCAGGACTACACCACGGGCCACAACTGCGAAAGGTATGTGGGCACCACCTCGGGAAAGTCAAGATAATAGAGTAGGCATGTTGACTCGTGGGACAGAGGCAAGAGTATCGGGAGTTTGAGGCTATCCTAAGCTACATAATAAGGACTTGTCTCAGAAAGAGAAAAAAAAAAGAGAGAATGACATCATCTTTGGCGAAGTAAACATTATCCTAGAAACCACAGAATTAATCTCCTGAAGACTCCAAATAGCGCTTTCATTTTTGACTACCCCAGCATTTTCTAAAAGCTTACTCATTTATCCAGTACGTATGTGCATACCTGGCTGTGCCAAGCTCTGCTTTGGTGCTAGAGATTCAGCAAAGCACAGCCACCTACAGTCTGCCCTTTGGGAGTTGCCCTGCAATCCAGCCTTGGACCCAGGAAACCCCCACACTGGTGCTTTCTGGCTTGGATGAGAGTTAAGAAATCTTCTTGTCTAGTTCGGGTTAAAGCAGAACCCTCATCCAAGTTGGACTAGTCACTTTAAAAATGGCTTTGTTATTGAAAACATTGTATGCACCCAGTTTCCTGGAGACATAAAATGTGCAAAGTAACGCAGGTCTCCTGTTGGCAAATGTTAATTTAATAGTTACCATGGATACAAAACACCACCCTAGGTGGATTTTAAGACAAGGACGTGGGGTGTGCCTTCAGTGATGCAAGCGGTTTCTCTCAGTTCATTTGTAACGTGTGAAAGTGCGTGCTGCCTTACATTGTCCGTTACAGACTGAGAAAGACTTATTCTAGGGCCTGCTTTATGGGGTAAGAGTTATTATACTGCCCAAAATAAAGATAAATAAATACCCTCTCCCTCAAAAAACTGGATGTGATATCGTATTGGTTAGAGTTTTGAAAGCTACTAATATCCATCTTCTCTGCCCAGGTTTGGAACTCAGGGGTCACATCTGTAAAGAGCATTCCTAGCAGCTGTGTTGGGTAAAAGCTAGATAGCAGCATGGCTTAAACCTGTGGCCATGAGCTTGCTAACATAGTGTGTCTCCTCTACTTCCCTCATTTATCATACTCATGAACAGGCTAAGGAGAATAAGCCATGTAAACAGAAACCGATGTCCTTAAGGCAAAGAGAACGTAAAGTCAGAGGCCCAGGGCAGGTAGGCAGGCTGTAGCACAGTGAGGTCCACGTGGAAAGTTACTTTCTGAGGGACAGTCAAGGAGAGCGTCACACTAATTCAGAGGTGTCACCCTAAATGCATGGACTTGCAAGCATCTCCCACAGAAGCCAACATCAGCATCACCAGGAATCTTGCTAGTCAGAAGATTTGGTAGAGGAACCCAGCAAACCTATTGAAACAAGTCTTTTGTGGGATTCTAACTAAAAGTTAAGAATGGTGGTTGTTCATGAAGAATCACGTCCTCCAGCAGAAGAGAGTTTCTGAGCCTTTTCTTATGACTGGGCCATGGCTCATTGTGTCCTACACCCATGGCAGGTGCCTGGCTGGCTACTACGGTGATCCCATCATTGGGTCAGGAGACCACTGTCGCCCTTGCCCTTGTCCTGATGGTCCTGACAGTGGACGACAGTTTGCCAGGAGCTGTTATCAAGACCCCGTCACTCTCCAGCTTGCGTGTGTTTGTGATCCTGGGTACATTGGTAAGTCATGCACTTAAGAAGCAAAGAGGCAGGAGACGATGTGTCTCTGAGTTCACTGTTAGGAAAAGATGAAGAGCAAACCA
This sequence comes from Mus musculus, assembly GCF_000001635.26. Lineage (NCBI taxonomy): Eukaryota > Metazoa > Chordata > Mammalia > Rodentia > Muridae > Mus > Mus musculus. The sequence goes on from NC_000078.6 coordinate 31,304,837, forward strand.
GTTAAATTCACATAAAACTTAAGGGACTCACGACGATCTTGCCCTTTACCTGGTAGCACGTGGGGGCAGAGTCGGTCCTTAGATATAGAAGATAATGGAGTTAAAGCAACAGGATCACCAGCATTTGAGCGCATGATTCTCCTTAGGAATAATTTCTCACTTTTAAATACAAGTAAAATTAATTTCCTTTTAAATTTTTTCTTCTTATAACCTGACCTCTAGCAAATGTCTGGGAGCTACGAGGTGGCCCTGCGCTAGGCTAAAGAAAAGACCATATGGACAATTGCCAAGAACAGGAAGGGTCATAGCTGAGCACATCCTGCCATGTATACTCAGTTATCTGCTAATAGTCAGTGAAGTCAGCCATTTGTGTGTGCGCGTGCGTGCATGCGTGTGTGTGTGTGTGTGTGTGTGTGTGTGTGGTGTGCGCGTGTCTGTGGGGGTGGGTGGGAGTGGGAGGGTCCTTTATTCTAGCCATGAAGCCGCTGATCGACTGCTAGATTGGCTATGCACAGCCCGAGAAATACTTCATGCATGTATGTGATTTTAGGGTTTCTTAGGAAACTGGCTCAGCCCTGAGGAGCTCAGTTTCCTGGCTGTTCCCAAAGGATTCTTCCGTTTGTGTCTAACGCTTGGGTTAGGGTTCTAACACCCAATTACACATACATGATCACATCTCTGTTTAGCTCCTAGCCTACTCCACCCAATATGACTAGAAGCTAAGGGTCTCCCACCCATTGGGCTGCAGCCTCTAAGGCTACCATAGCAGTGTCGGGGAGCACAGAACACTTTTCCCTCACAGCGAGAAGCTGTCCCTCCTCACTGAGATCACAGACACGGGACTTAAAGGAGTGAGTCAGTCCTTGGTTGCCCCAGGACTGAAATGCAGCGGACTATCTGAACATTTTGCTTGGTTTTATCTTCCCTTAGGCTCCAGATGTGATGACTGTGCCTCTGGATTTTTTGGCAATCCCTCAGACTTTGGGGGTTCATGTCAACCATGTCAGTGCCACCACAACATTGACACTACCGATCCAGAAGCCTGTGACAAGGAGACGGGACGATGCCTCAAGTGCCTGTACCACACAGAAGGGGACCATTGCCAGCTCTGCCAGTATGGGTACTACGGCGATGCTCTTCGGCAAGACTGTAGAAGTAAGACGCACACTACGGCGGTTCTCACCCCACCCCCACCCCCACCCCCTCCTCCTCTTATCAGGATTTTGTTGTTGGAGTGCTTATTTCACAGGGAGAAGCCCTTGTTCAGTGAGGCAAAATGACACATTCAACAGATGAAAGATGAGACTGAATTTTTTTTTTTTAATCTCTAAATCCTCATTCTCTGAGCAAGACAAGTCTCAAGATGTGGCTCTGTGCCAGGGGAAATTGTGGCTGTCATCAAGATAAATGCCAGGCAATAGAGGGCATGGAGATGTGTTCTTCCCACGTGCTTGCCAACTGGGGGGTTCTTAGAGACCTGGATTCCCACTGTGGGTGGCTTCGCCTCTCTGGTGTCATTGGTGGAATCCAGCCTCTCTCCTCAGGCAGAGACAGAAATAACAATGGTAAAAGCTTTCTTCCAGACCTTATTACCTCTGTCTTATCAGGAGATCAGCCAAGCTTTCTGGCTGCGAAGCCCATAGGCCTCTGCTTTTATTTATAAACATGTGGAATGTTGGGGACTCGCAGGACTGGATTCCTTAAAGTCTTTTTAGCTGATAGAGTTTCTGGCTCCTGCTTCTGACATAAGGCTGTGCTTGCTTCCTGCTAGGAGTTTAAAAATCACTGGATGTCTCAGTTTGCATTGGTGCGTTTTTTTTATAATTTCCAGTTAAATTTTGAAATTTTGAAATGACTCCCATTTGAGTCTGTGTGTCATGAAAACACACAAGCAAGCAAAGTCGGCCATAGCTTGTGCGAACATGTCCCCTGTCCGGGAAGCGCCAGATGCACAGTGTGTATCATGAGAACTTCTAAAGGATGGTAATTTTAGTGTTTTTACTTCCATTTTTTTCTTGCACGTCAACATTGAGATTTAGGGAAGGAAAGGTCTTGGCTGTTTAGATGGCGCTAACTTCTGCGTGCTGTGTATCCGTGATGTGACCAGACTTGAATATGATGATGTTGTTCTATTTCAGAGTGTGTCTGCAATTACCTGGGCACGGTGAAGGAACATTGTAATGGCTCTGACTGCCACTGTGACAAAGCCACTGGTCAGTGCTCGTGCCTTCCCAATGTGATCGGGCAGAACTGTGACCGGTGTGCGCCCAACACCTGGCAGCTGGCTAGCGGGACTGGCTGCGGGCCCTGCAATTGCAATGCTGCGCATTCCTTTGGGCCATCCTGCAACGAGGTGAGGGGCTGTGGCCAGGGGATGCCTCTGAGAGGCTCAGGTACAGCTAGCCCATCTGGTGACTGTCCCATTTGGAGGAAGGCCAGAGTGTAGACTGGCTGTTAGTCCTTGCTTGTCCTTCTTGGCTGAGGCAATATGTTGTGCACAGAACCCTCATTTAACCCATTCATAGCATTTCAGTACAGTGTCCAGCCATGGATGCAGACTCAAATGTCATTTTTTTCCCTTTTCTGACCCTCAAATCAAATAGCTCTTATAGTCGCTCAGCTCGGAAGAAACTACATAGCCGCCGGGCGTGGTGGCGCACGCCTTTAATCCCAGCACTTGGGAGGCAGAGACAGGCGGATTTCTGAGTCTGAGGCCAGCCTGGTCTACAAAGTGAGTTCCAGGACAGCCAGGGCTATACAGAGAAACCCTGTCCCGAAACCACCTCCCCCACCCCCACCCTCCCCCCCAAAAAAATTACATAGCCATTTTCAGGATTGCTGACCCAGGCTAACGTGCCAGAGTGAGATAAGCCAGGGGTGGTCTAGGATTGATGTCAATCTCTGAAACTAAGGTTGAAGATGCAGAGATGCTACTGTGCCAGAGACTATTCCAAGCCCCTTGTAAGAGAACAGCTAGGAGGTGCTGGTGTGGCACCCTCCCCCGTCTACATCACAGGCGCCCAGGTTCCACGTCTGCCATGTAACTGGGTTGGGGCAAGTTACAGCTGGCTTCTCCACGGAGACCACCTGACAGGTCTGTGTTTGGACTGCAGTTCACAGGGCAGTGCCAGTGCATGCCGGGCTTTGGAGGCCGAACCTGCAGCGAGTGCCAGGAGCTCTTCTGGGGAGACCCTGATGTGGAATGCCGAGGTGAGGCCAGGCTCCATGCTGATGCTTTGGTTGGGTGGGCCTTAGGTCCACAGGGCTTTGGGTAGACTCTATAAAGTGTAGTCAAAATGACATCACACATTCATGCTTTTTTTTTGAGGGGTGTGGCCAGAACTTTTAATCTAGCCTTGTGGATAAATGTGTCTACTAAACAGAGGATGTGCTCAATTCTTCAGCCTCACACCAAGCAGGCATTTGTCTTGGCACACAAACAGGCAGGGACATGTGCACATCCTCTAGTGTACACAGACACTTTTTGTTTGTTTGTTTGTTTGTTTGTTTTTGAGATAGGGTTTCTCTGTGTAGCCCTGGCTGTCCTGGAGCCCACTTTGTAGACCAGGCTGGCCTCAAACTCAGAAATCCGCCTGCCTCTGCCTCCCAAGTGCTGGGAAACAGACACTTTTTATAGTCATTGTCAGCAAAGTGGAGCTATGTGGTCATGCCAGCCAATTGATTTGTTTCTTTCTCTGAACTATGTACTGTGGGCGGCTTCCTTGGTCATACATGTACAGATACGGTCATACATGTACAGATACGGTTCCTCGTTAAGTTCAGCCTGTTACACAACTCAAGCAGACTCTGACAACAGGGTGCTAATACAGTGTTCACTCCAGAGACTTGGGGTGGGGGTGTGATACAGAGCCTTGGGTGAAGTGGATATGGCTGGGGTTCCAAGTCTTAATTTTTGATGCAATTTAAACCCAGATTCTCATTTAGGCTGATAGAAAGGGGACTTTTTGTAATATTTCTGCTGGGTGTGCCTGTAAATGCTAACACATAGGAGTCTGAAGTAGGAAAGGCAGAAGTTCTGGGCCAGGCTGGTCAACATAGCAAGAACCTATCTTAAAAAGCAAAAGCAAACAAGCAGCCCAACTACTAAACCCCATGAGTTATAAGAATTGCTTAATTTTTATACTGATACCGTCACTTTCACCAGGCAATTGATTTTATAAGCTGCTTAAACTATCTCCCATCCATCTCGCCCTTTTTCTTCCCTATTTTTAAGCATATCTTTGGGTAAATATTTCCTATGGTTCCTTACATTCTCCTTGGTATGTTTTTCTTCTAGGTCCTTGTTTAACTCAAAATATAAGAATAGCCTTTTCCTCTCTTGGCTACAATAACAAGAAATAAGAGGTCTCCAGTCTGTCGCTAGCTCGTTCAGCAGCCGACAGGAGCTGGAGCCTTAGCAGCAGGAGAGGGAAATGGTGGCTGGGACCTGAACAAATTAAATTGCTTCTGCTTTTGATTTTTTTCAGTGAGGCTTTGCAGAGGGTTTGAATGGACATCTTAGGTCACAGTCTGTTTCACACAGGAATGATGTATTGCACCCATCGATAAGTGCATTTCCTGTGATAGGTCTTTAATCCAGATGTGGTTTCCTGGGAAGGTTCGACTTTCCACTTCCATTAGCAGGGCCTGAAAGTTGTAGGACCAGCCACTCTAACCTGCCCAGCCACCTGTTCCCTGTGTATTTCCTTTTCCCCTTTAAGATAACCAGACTCATAAACTAGAAAGGTCATTATGCTGGGGTGGTCCCAGTGGCTGCAGTGCACCAGGAAGGCAAACAAATGGAGTGACCCATGGCAGAGAGTGGGCTTATGGGGCCAGCTGCCTGATTTCAATTCATGCGGAGCCTCCACATCAGGAGAAGAGAGTCCTGGCTCTTTTGCCTGCATGCACCTCTCTCAATATGGTTTTCATCTTTCTTCTTCTCTAGTTCTGCATGGATATACACATCTTATACATGTATAGTTTTCAATATAATACACATAGAGTTTGCTTCTACAAGTTTAATCTCAGATCTTTCCACAATTTCACCCTGAGATTCCCACCCCTTCAGCCCAACACTAAAAAGTTTTCAAAGACTGATAGGACCTGAATGTAGAGATTCTATCTCTCCTTGCTTCCTCCTAAACCATCCCATCATTCCACCCTCTTTTTCAGACGTTTCCTGAAGTATTAAGGTGTAGGGTAAAAGTCCTTGATCTGCCTGTCTACATTTGGCAGTTTGGTTATAAAATGTCACACTTTCTTGAACATTAAGGTCTATACGGTCTTGAACATTAAGGTTTCTCCTCAGTCTCTGAGACTAGACAGGGAAGGGGAAGGGGGTTAGAAATTTGTAGAAGGGAGAACTTAGCTTGACCACCGTGATGGCTTGGCTGCTGCTAGTACTTGGTGTCCGGGAGCTGAAAATCGTGTTCTAAAGAGCATAGGCCCCATTCAGGCAGGCCTTTAAACAAGAGTCTATTAGGCCCCCAATGCTGTTGAGACTCTGTGAAAAATGCTCAGACTTTACAAAGCCCCCAAAGAGAAGACTGGAAAGTGTAGGGTTGGGAAAGGGATTCATCGCTAGCCCTGGGGCTATGTGTGGCCTGGGTGTTGACAAGGCTGAGGACAGGGACTGCTACAGAATAAGACATAGCTCAGGGTTCTGTTTGTACTGGAATGTTTGACAATAGGAGGACCCCAGAGGGCAGCAAGGACAAGAAGTGCCCCCGGGAGTTAAAAACCACACTCTTCTGGTTGAATCGCCAGATATATTTTCAGTTGAAATGTTTGTTGGAGGGCACAAATACAGACTTTCTGCTGCCAAGAAACAGTGTGCTTATAGAAAGACTAAGGTCATAACCAAGTAGTCTCCTTATGGGAAAGAAATGTAGTTATGTGAAAGACAAATGCTCGGAGCTTCCAGCGTACAAACGGTTGAATGTTGCAATTGTCCAGGCAGCGTGGGGCTCTTGGCCTATTGTGCCAAGTCTGAACAAGCCCACCACTGTGCTGGGATGGAAAGTCTCATATAGCCAGTGCTGAACGAGCTGGTTCAGTCTACGGCCTGAAGCTTTGTTCCGTGCCCTGCAGGGGTTGGGGTCACAGGAGGAATCTTTCTGTCCATTCATTGATGGCAGAGGGAAGACCGCAGTGCCTGTGTAGGGCCACAGGCTCCCTGAAAGGTCAATGGCTTTCTGCTTGGCAGAAGTGCAATGTCAAGGCGTAGGTGAGGGCTTGGGGTGGTGGGCTGGGGGACTCTGTACCTCAGCACTTGCCTCCCATATGGGAGGACCCATTTCTCAACACCACACGAAAGAGAGGGGGGGGGAGGGGGGAGAGAGGAGAGAAGAAAGGAAGGAAGAAAGGAAGGGAAAGGAAAGAAATGCCATACGTTCCTTGCCTCCATATTCATCTTTAGAATGCCCACATTCTTTTCTTGGGGTTGACATTTCTTCCACAATGGCTCCCCTTCCTGCTCCATCTGCTCTTTTGAGATAAGAATTCATGTAGGCCAGGCTGGCCTCGAACTCCTTACCCTCAAGTTTTGACTTCCCAAGTACTAGAGTTACAGGCGTACACTGTCAAGCCCAGCCAGTTGTCTTTTTACTGTTATTTCCATTGTGACTCAGGAAATCAGACTACATTGGAGCTTTTAGAGAACTCTGACTTTAGTTAACAAAAAGTCCTATATAATCCTAATAACATTAATAAAGTTTTACCCTTGACAAAATAAGCCAGTTTAAGCCGAATTAAAAGTATAAAAGCAGGTTTATTGGGGGCAGCTCTTGGGCGAGCTCACTGGTCTCAGAAAATGAGGCCAGGAAAATTACCATGCAGACTGGAGAGAAAGACACAGAGACAGCACGGTAGAGAAGAGGGGGTTGGGGTATCTGGAGTAGCAGGAGGGGCCTTTTATCCACAGCACACACATCTGGCACACCAAGAGGCCATGGATGACATGAGCAGTTGCTAGGTCCCTGAGGGCAGGCCAGTGGAGTTGGTTGTATACTGAAAAGGTTAGGTGTCCTGTGGAACCTAACAGGCATGTGACCCACAGAGTGTGAGCTTTGTATTCATCTCCTGATAGGTTGTCTATGGTGCCTTTGATGTTCCAGTGCCCGTCTCGATAGTTGGGACAGGCAGGACCCAGCAAAGCCTAGCGTGTGGACTCTCCATCTCCACTTAAAAGCTCGTGGAGCAGAGGCAGGATGGGGGCCGAATCCACTGTCCTTCAGCTTTCGTTACAGAACTGAACTTTTATTGCCAAGGCCGACAACAGGAAGGGACAGGAATGTCAGAAAAATGTAAGCTGCATCTAAGAGGATGAACGTATTAAGATTCCCTTCCTATCAAAGCAGCTTTTAATATTGGGGGCTGCTATGGCACACATAAAGTGAATGAAAAAAGGAAATAAAAAGGAAAGCACGCAAATGCACCGAGGTGTGGTGGAGGAGGAAGTTCATTTTAGATAAAAGGGAGCGAGGAGGCAGAGACATCTAGAAGAGTCCATTGTGGTCGTGACCCTGAGCCATGCAGGGAAAGGCAGGGAAGAAAAGAGAGAGGGAAACCAGGTTTGGCAGCTAGGAGGCCAAAGGTACCAAAAGGGCAGATCACCAAGATGGCTGGGTTGTACGGGGAAGAGCCTGTGGGGGAAAGGCAGCAGAAAGTGGGGTGTGCCAGCCATATCCTGTGACAGTAAGAACTGAGGGATGCTGGAAGAACCTGGAGGCCAGGTCCCCTGTGGTATGCCACATGGGCACCTCAGCCATTTGTCCCAGATTTGAACCTAATAACAAGGAGGTCAGTGGACGGCTTAGAGGAGTCTGTTCAGTCCTTCGTTCATGCGACTTCTGGCTATTAAACTTGTGGTCAGCTCTGTATTCCTGTCCTTTAGTGAGATAGGAGTTTTCATGCAAACTCTTTGCAAGCAAGCCTTTGGCCTTGTGGCATGGGCTGGGCCATGGTAGGAAGTTGGAGCCACAGGTAACCCACGACCTCATTTTCACATTGCATCATTTCTGTGTTCAAAACCAGAGTTCAGTTTCCAAGCACGAAGGTGAACAACAGTCTTATTAGGTGTGCAGTCGAAAGTGAGTAGGCGAGACCTGATGGTATACACTTGGAGGCAAAGACATGAGGCTGAGGAACTCAAGACCACTCTTCACTACATAATGAGTTTAGACTAACTGGGCTCCATGAGACCTTATCTCAAAGGCACTTCTTCCTAAACCAGAAGCACTTAATGGGTTATTTGGGGAAAACGGGGCATGTAAATTTTCAGAGAGTCTTTTTAGTACTGATCACTTCTTAGGTATATACATAGTCTTAATTTTATGGATGACAACAAATAACCTGTGCAGATGAATGTAGCCTCCTCATCACTGCTGACAGATGTCAGGCTCAGAGGGTACGTAGCTTGCCCAGAGCCGTGCCTCTGAGGAGAGCGGAACTAGGGCCCTTGCTCTTGCCTCGTGCCTGGTGTTCCTGTTGGCAGCTGGCAATGAAAGAGAGAAAATGACTGTCCTCACCAGAGGGCAGGAACACCAGCCAGGTCATAGTATGCCAGGAGAAGGACCCTAGGAGACAATTTTAGCTTGAGTCATGAGGAGGTTCAGTTTTCCCAGATACTGAGAAGTCTTAATGCCAAGTTGGTGAGGGTGGCCTCTGTATAGTGGGCAGGGGAGACCCAGAGGAAAGGGGACGCTGTGAGGAAGCAAGAACCTCACATGTATGTCTAGCAACGGCCATGTAGGTGAATTCCCATTGTGAGCGCAGTGGGCTAGGGTTTTCTCTGGGTTTCAAAGGTACTGAAGTTGAGGCAATATTGTTTGTAAATTTACAGAAAAATTTAAAAATCAGAATAAAAAAAAACCCTTAGTGATAGAACAAAAACATATTTAGAAATAATAAGAGAGTTGGGTTTTTGTTGTTAATGGTATTTACTAGTTTTTAATACATACATGATTAACACTTTTTGCATTTTTTAATAATGGCCAGTTGGGTTACACGCACACACACATACACACACACACCTCAAATGTAAGACAGATTACATCCTTTGGGCTGGGCAGGTTTTATTCCCGGAACATTGAGACCTTAGCCATGGCAGCAGCTACCACGTCATCCAGGGCCATCCACCACACGTTCTTTTGGCACATTCTCAGCAGCTTAGTCTTTCTCCCTGTGATAGCAGAGAATGCTGCGGTAGTAGTTGCCAGCTTATACATGTTCTCAGCAGAGAACATGTGAGAGAACATGTCATCTAAAACGTGTAGCAAAATCTGTGGAAAGCAAAAACTGCTAGATGACATTCCTTCTCATGGTGCAAAACGATCCTTGTTTTGTGGGCTGTGTGAGCATCTCTCACTTCTTCAGTAGTGACAGATCTGCAGTGGATCTGCTTCCAGTGAAGGTGTGCATCTGTGTTTCCTCTGTGGCCCCGCCCCTTGTCAAAGGAGATATAGCTGTTAACTGGTTATGGACAAAGTCAGCATGGCTGAAATAGCTACAGACAGCAGATACCTGTGCAGTTTAAATTCTTCTCCCGTCAAGACTGTGGGCCACTGTAGTTCTAAATGTGTCTTAACACTGTTTAATCCCGTACGCAGTACTACACAAGCGTAAGCAATCGACAGAGTTATTTTAGGAGTCAGACTTAAAGAGCAGTCATTTGAGCAATAGCAGATCCTACCTAGAAGTGCAGACCTCATCCGCTGTCTGCCACTTAGAGGACCATGTCTGCATGTTCCTCAAATAGGCTTTTGTGGTTTGCTTGTTTTTAAGAGCAGCCAGGTCAGATGTATAATGGGTGAGACCCCCTGTGACTAGTTGACATGATACAGCCTATCTTTCATGCGTCATCACCTTCCATGAATCCACCTTCAGGTCTCTTTACATCATTCATCCTATCTGGATGAAAGGTTGCCCTCTCCGGTGTCCAGTTTGTCATAACGTTTTATGTACTCTTTGGGGTAGACACAAGTGTGTGCATGCATGTGGAAAGGGGCAACCTTCACTGCCCTCTCTCGGGCACTGTCTACCTTGTTTTTTGAGACAGGATTTCTCATTGACCTGGAGCTCACCATCAGTCTCTAGGTGCTGCCATTTCTGCCTCCACGGGCTGAGTTATAGCCTCTGCCATCACTCTGAACTTTTTTTTAGGGACCAAAAGTTGGACCCTCATGTTTATGCAGCAAGTACTTTACCTAATACACTTTCTCTCTGCCACCCTGGAGCACTTCTTAAGCCTCTACAGAGTATCACACCTCTGTGTGGTGTGTATGGATTCTGTGTGGTTTCCTTTTAAAGGCCCTTGAAGGTATCCAGACAGGGGTAAAACTCAGATAATCTGAAATTTATCTTACAGGTGATCCGTTAGCATGTTTCATATGGTCCCCCCAACATCCTACATGGTGTAGTCTTTTCATGAAAATTCAAAGAGGCAGCATGTATTCTTTCTACATACAGGAATAGAGATGTCCCATGTGCATCTTTAGCTGTGTTGGGAAATGCCAACCAATTTCTCTCTAAGGGCCGGTAGTTGAACTCCATTTACTAGGAGATCAGTCAACTGTTCAGAAACAAGAATTCTTAATGAAACTAGAGCCTGAAATGTCAACTGTTTGAATATAGCCATCATTTAGTGCATATTTGGTGGTGTCTCTGGCAGTTCCTCTCTTTGTTACTTAGTTTTGGACATCTGAGAAATACCCGTAACACTCTTATGTGTGCCTCTGGCCTGGGCTGTGACTTATTTACCATCAGCAAAGGACTTTCCCAGATGATATGCATCCTTGATGAGAAGTTGGATTTCTTGTAGACTAGGGGATGATGGTAGTCATCTGTTCATTGGTCTCTTCCTCTCTACTCAAGACTTTTGATTCTGTAATTTAAACATTTTCTTTACCTGCTCAGAATTAAAGGCTCTAACTACTTTTTTTTCAGTAGAAACTTTCTGTTGTAGCAGCTGCACTGTCACCAGCCCATCCAAAGGCCACCATTCATATGGCTCCTTTAACACGAGGTCATTTTGCTTCTTGTGTTTTGTTTTACAGTTCCAGGTCGTTTTGAGCTTGGGAGACAACTGCATGTTACCAAGTGAAATAAACTTGTTCTTAAACCTTAACAGCACCAGCTCTCTAGCCACAGTGTCATCTGAGCTCTTCCTGTTCACTTGAAAAGCTGACAGAGACTTGGCCAGGCCTTTCCCTGATTTCTCTGAGTTGTCACTACACATTCCCCTACAGTCTCCCACTGTGAAAATGATGTAAAGTGAAGCTTGGCCTTTGCAGTCCTCTGTGACTTTAACAAGCTGCTTGCCACCCCCACCCCCGGGGTGGCCTGGCTGGCCTGGAACTCAGCTATCTGTCGGCTGGGATTAAAGGGCTGTACCCATTACGCTTGGCTGAAATCGCTTCTTCATCTTCCGAGGGAAGAGAAGCTCACAGAGTGACTCCGGCATGAGATGCTTTTTTGAGGAACAGAGAACAAATGGTCCACAGATCATTCACAGCTTCAGTGACTTCTGGCTTGATAAGTCATTGCCCTCCAAAAACAGTAACAACAAAAAAGTTCTTGCTAGAAAAGTTGTGACTGGGGGTTGTTGGTTTAATTTTGAAATCCTAAAGTTTCGTTCTGAAACATGGACACACCCAGGAAAAGTGCGTTTCACAGTCCTGACGGTTACTAGAATGAGCTAAACTTTAAATTTTGAACAAGTTATTACTGGAAAATATACCAAAATAAGACCAAAACAAACACACACTCTCTTTCTGCCTTTATCCAGTGGAAATGTGATCAGGTACCTTGGAGCAGGAGACCACCAAACATGTAGGGACGGCAGGGACAAGGGAAGTGACTGAGACGTGTGTGTACCGGGTGGGAGCTTCCTTTCCTTGCCCTAGGACATAGGGGTTTGGGGAGAGACAAGATTTATAGCCTCCATCCATAGTTGTTCTAACTGTGGGGCTGGGTTCCTTAACCTTGTTGTTAAAGGTGATAGACAGGTAAGTGAGCAATGTAAAGCCCCCGTGGCAAGTGTCAGTCAAACCCTTCAGGCTTAGGTTGGAGATAAGTGGCTTGGGACTGATCCTGGATGATGTTCTAGGAGAAAACATTTAGGTGGCAAAGCATAGCTATTGATGTAGCAAAGGTTGGGTTTTGTGCTTTGTCACAGAGGCACTGTCACTTTAGCTGGCTATTTCTCATACTGACATATGCATACTGATAGGTGAAATGCCTCTTGAATGCTTATAGGTGATGTTAGGAGCTCATTTGGTAAAGGCTATTGAACTCCCGAATATAAGTTAATGTTTTGCTTGGTGCCATGTAGAAAAATGTTTTAAGATAGCTGTGCCTTGACCCTGGGAGTCCATGCTCTGCCTAGGGAAACAAGAGGGAAAGTTTGTCTTATGTTCACACCTTTACCCAGAATGGGCCAGAGATGCATGTAGAGACACCCTTTGTTGTTCAAACTCTACAAATTCTGGGAAAAGGCAAGTACTGATGGAAAGATGGTTCTCACCTGTGGGTCAGAAGTCTAAGCAGGGGTGAGAGGCATACGGATTGTAAGCAATTTCCGTCAGCTGTTGGCCAGAAGTGCTAGTTTTTCCCTGTGCCAGGCAGGACTTTACCTTTTGCCATTTTTGCCTCTGGGTAAGGTACCAGCAACATTGAGCCAGTCATAGACAAACTGACTTCCAGCGGTTTCCAAGATTCCTGCAGTCTCGTCTGACATTTCCATGAGTCGGCTGCTTATACTGTGAGGGTATTTAGATGCAAGGTGTATTGTCTGTGGTGGGAGCTTTTAAACCAGGAATTTTGATTTCTTCATATTTCCTTGAGATTTGGTTTTCTGTTGATCTTCCCAAGCACAAGGTACTTTGCTTGGTACTTTGCTTGGTACTCTGCTTGGTGAGCAGGTGGCTTGACTAGCTAGGTGCCGGTCCTTTAGGATGTATCTGCTGGCAAAGGATGCAGTCTGAACCATCTAGACTGCCTTGTTATGTGGGAGCTCAGATTTGGAAGCAGAGGTGGGATGGAGGCCAAGATGGGCTCTGGAGATGCAGAGTACTAAATCATTTCCTGGCTGTGAGACTCTGAGCAGGTCATATAATGTCTCTACCTTGGTTTCTACTCCACAGAAATAGTGTTAACTATTTTGCCCAGACACAGGGATGGTGTGAAGGTTGAATAATGTTACATACATGTTACACATACGCAATGCTTGCCACAAAAGAAGTGGTTAACAAGGCTTATCTACTGACTTTTTAAATTACCATTACTCTTAAGGAAGGGTCAGTGGGTTAGCATACTAGGGCAAGCCACTTGAAGCTCTAACAGTGATTTGGGGATATTAAATGCCAGATTTTGTCACTGAAGCTTGTGATGTCGTCAGTCAACTAGCATTTCTGTTTCCCTTCCAGCCTGTGACTGTGATCCCAGGGGCATTGAGACACCTCAGTGTGACCAGTCCACGGGCCAGTGTGTCTGTGTGGAGGGTGTAGAGGGTCCTCGCTGCGACAAGTGCACCAGAGGTTACTCGGGGGTCTTTCCTGACTGCACACCCTGCCACCAGTGCTTTGCTCTCTGGGATGCTATCATTGGTGAGCTGACCAACAGGACCCACAAATTCCTGGAGAAAGCCAAGGCTCTGAAAATCAGTGGTGTGATTGGTCCCTACCGAGAGACCGTGGACTCTGTAGAGAAGAAAGTCAATGAGATAAAAGACATCCTGGCCCAGAGCCCAGCAGCGGAACCACTGAAAAACATTGGCATTCTCTTCGAGGAGGCAGAGTAAGTAGTTAATGAGCCAAAAATCACTCACGAAGGCTTTTCAGTATTTGAAGAGCAAAGATTTCCTGGAGCGGTACGTCTGCTAGGTTTTCTAGTCTGTTACAGGCTTTGGGCCCCTTGTTTATCTACAGTGTTGTCTGTGAGCAGGGTAGATTGAGGCTCAGTGCTTGCAGCTGGACTGGACTTGAGGCAGAAGATCCATAGAGTCTCAGCTTTGCCATGTGTAAGGCTTTGAATTTGAGTGGCACATTGATTCCTGGCTCGCTCTTGCCATTGCCCTACAGCGTAATGCAAGGATAACACACTACCAGTTAAAGCCCTGAGAGTACGTCAAGTCCTAGGTTTACTTCAATCCAGTAAAAAATATTAAATGTATAGTAAAAATTGTTGATCTGTCCATGGATAGGCAGTAGGCACGTGCCTGCGATGGTGTTCACTTAGTGGAGGACAGGACAGCTTGCGAAGTCTTTTCCATCTACCGTGTGGGTTCTGGGGATCAAACGAGGTCATCATCAGACTTAGCAGCAAATAGCTTTTTACCTGCTGAGTCACCTCACAGGCTCTAGATAGATAATGATAATTTTATTACTTGTTTGTTTATTTCATTGTTTTGAAGACAGGATTTCTTTGTGTAGACCAGCCTGGCCTCAAACTCAAGAGATTCTGCCTGCCTGTGCTTCCCAAGTGCTGGGATTAAAGGCTTGTGCCACCACCCGCAGCCTGGACATTATTCTTAATTGTAATATTTTTGAGATCTGAAAAGAAATGAAAGCCTTTTTTGAATCAGTTCATTAATAAAAGTGAAACTCTGGGGAAAAACCATCACCAGGAAAGCCACTGCGTATATTCAGTGCCACCAAATCCTGTAACCCTTTTTAGTGCCTGTTCTCTGTGTTGGGTCACTCGTGGCATCCTCTCAACTTAAGGAGCATTAAATATGTGATGTGTGTCTGTATATTTGTATGTCGGGGGCTTACTGCAGCTGCCTACATTCAGAGCTGGTAGCCTGCACTCACCCTTGTTCATTTTATATCAGAGGCTTAAACTCCCCCCCCCCCCCCCCCACACACACACAAAGAGCTGAGGGTTCACTGGTATTTTTCTTCAGAGTATTTGAAGAAAAGGTGTTCGCTTCCGTTGTCTCTTTAGGAAGAAAGCTGAAACACAGGAGTATAACTGAAGTATAGTCTGAAGGTAGAGAGTGAGAGATTGTGCTAGTGGAGAACCCACAAGTAAGACTGACAGTGTGGGCCAGTTTTAGGTAAGCTTGCTTTTCTTTCCACAGGAAACTAACCAAAGATGTCACAGAAAAGATGGCGCAGGTAGAAGTGAAATTAACTGATACAGCTTCACAGAGTAACAGCACAGCTGGAGAGCTCGGCGCACTGCAGGCAGAAGCAGAGAGCCTTGACAAGACCGTGAAGGAGCTGGCAGAACAGCTGGAGTTTATCAAAAACTCCGATATTCAGGGTGAGAAATCTCAAACCTGGATAATAAATGACCCTGTATCTACCCACTTAATACTTTCTAAAAACAAACAAAAAAGTGTTCTAACAGTTTTAAATCTTTATTAATTGAGTCTTTGGCACAAGTGGGGCTTAAAGTTCTTGGTTTTCCAGTACGGGACCTGGGGACAAGACATAGTAGAGGCCCTACTGCATTAAAATGTGGTCCGTTTCTCAGTTTAACTCCCTGGCCTGTCCTTAGCCTCTGTGGCTACTAAAATATTGTTAATTCTGCAAGTCCTTTTGCATCTGAGATTACTGCTTACTTAGTAACTCAAAAATATTTTAATAATCAATAATGCAGGCTATATCATACCCTCCCCCAAAAGCAAAGGTGACATATGTTAATGACACAATTCCACAGTAGTCATTTTGTTTTACTAGGTCCCTATAGCCAAAATGTACTGTGTTCTTTATGTGTGTAATAATTGTTTGAATGGACCCAAGTAGATAAAGAGAAACAGTCACCTGGACACCTCCAGGCTCCCTGACACCAGGATTTAGATATTTGCCTAAATACAGAAATGGTGTGTGCATGATGGCTTGACTTCTTTCACACCAGTGCTTGACCAGGGGCTGATGGGACAGAAGAGATTTACTGTTCGTAACATGGAAACTCTGCTTCCCTCCAGATTTCTTTTCCCCTTGAATCCTAAAGCCAGTATAAATCAGGGCTATCAGATACCAAAAATGGGCACTGTTTGGGGAGGACCCAGGGACAAGGAGGTTAACTGTGGGCAATTTCGCTTCCTGTCCCAGGCGCCTTGGATAGCATCACCAAGTATTTCCAGATGTCTCTTGAGGCAGAGAAGCGGGTGAATGCCTCCACCACAGACCCCAACAGCACTGTGGAGCAGTCTGCCCTCACGCGAGACAGAGTAGAAGATCTGATGTTGGAGCGAGAGTCTCCGTTCAAGGAGCAGCAGGAGGAACAGGCACGCCTCCTGGACGAACTGGCCGGCAAACTGCAAAGTCTCGACCTGTCGGCTGTTGCACAGATGGTGAGGCTTGGCGTTTGCTCTCATTAGCTCTGGGTTTTTTGTTTGTTTTTTGTTTTTATAAAGAGACAAAGAAAACAGACACCTTCTGCCTTGCTCCAGTATTGCTGTTCGTAATCCTGTAGGGGTGACTCCTGAGCTCAAGGTGCTGGGCTCCACTGTCAGTTAGCCGTGATCAAGGCATGGGGAACAGAGCATGTGTGTGTCTCCCTGCCTGCTCCTGCCTCAACTGTTCCTCTGGGCAGCCCCTCCCCCACCTCCTGTATCTGCTGAGGGACTTGACTTCTGAAACTAGATCCTTTTTATAGTGTGGCCTTCAAAACAAAACAAAAACAAACAAAACAACAACAAAAAAAAAAAACAAGAAAAAACCTTGCTTGTTTTGCTTTGAACTGCAACATCCAAGTGGAAGAATTTAAAATTGTTCAGGGACAGAACCTTTTTCCATCGGTGTTTGCTAAAATGTTCCTTTGTTCCAGTAATATTACCTGGTAAAGCTTAAGGTCTGAGCTGGCCTCAAAGAGCAGATTAATTTCTTAGAAGCTTTTAAAAAGTAACTCTGGAGCCAGGTGAAATTGAGTAGTGAGTTTAATGAAAACCAGGCAGAAGGCCAAAAGGAAACCAAGCCAGGTTTCCCTGTGGTTTTCCTCTTCTTTTTCATGGGAGGAAACCTGAGACAACTGAGATATATTTTTATATATACACCAACATTATCTTCTAGTTTTTCTCAGCCTAGACAGAGGAATCTTTAAGAGTCAGGTGGGAAGAAAACTGGCAAAGACACTCATTTTATGGCCCTGGGCCCTAGGTACCTTGGATAGTAGCACCAAGTATTTTCAGGTCTCTCTCAAGACATAAGAGGGTGACTGCCTCCACTGTAGACCCCAGCAGCACCGGAGAGCAGCAGTCCCCACTCCTGTAGCAGCCATGTGTACTGGAGACAGGAAAACCCTTAACCATTCTGTACCTGCCATCGCCCCTCTTGCCCACGTCTGCAGTCAGAAACAGACAAGCGTGTCACCCATCCTGAACTGTGGTCAGTTTTTTTGGACACCTGCAAAGTTTAGGGGTTGGTATTATCTTCTGCTTTCAACAGAGTGGATCTTAAAGAGTGGGTGGAAATGGGTGTGGAGTGGCGGCACCCTCTCTGTGCAGGCTTTTTTTGTAAGACGTGGCTTAATGGTTTTTTTTTTCTCACTGTTTTTGTTTCAGTTATCCTGTGATTATTTCTGTAGGTTCTCAGCTGCCATCTTCTTGTGAATTGACTTTTTCCTCTTTGTGTTCCTCAGTACTTCCTGATCTTCACTGAGGAAAGCTCAGCTGTGCTGGCTCTCTGTCCTTGTTCATGTTTGTTGAAACAGAGCACATCCAGTGTGCTTGCCAGAGAGCTCGTAGAAAGCACTCCTAAGACTTTTAAGTTCGCATCTTGAGTGGGCTCTTTTTCTGCCGTAACACATAGAAGACAATTATTCCAACATGCTTATGGGCTGTAAACCATTATTGTGGCTATTAACATATTTGGGATTATAGGTACTTTACAAACATTTGAGCCAAAAGAGTTCACAGCATCTCTACTAAAAATACCGTCTTTAAAATGATACTTTTATGTTGGGGGTAGTCTGGTAACTGCTTTCCATTGCAGTACATCCTGCTTGTCTCAGTACAGTTTTCATAAAGTGCTAAGTATAACTTAGTTCCTGCACAACTCTTTCCGTATCACACAGAATGCCTGTAATTTCCCTGTTTGCATCTGTATTTCATAGTCATGTGCTATGATCTTTAGGAAGTTTCTGCTAAGGAAAAAGGACTGAGTGCTCACTAGCTGGATGGGGTGGTTGAGGGAACTTGAGATCTATTCCCCTGTGTTCACGCAAACTGTTCTTTCCCATCTGAAGTGTTCTAGCACTTTCCCTACTCAAATCCTACCCTCCAGCTTCCCTGTCTGTATTAAGTTCTCAGCTTTTCTCAATACACCTCCCCGACCGATGATGCAAGCTATGTCCAGGTTACATGCCAGATAGCAGGCCAAAATCACCAGAGTACTTGTTGCTGAGTCTAAACCAGCCAGGACGCTGAATTGGCAGAACTTGAGAAAGATCTGAGTTTGGGTAGATGGTATTGGAGATTAAAGTTCAGTGGGGGCGAGCTGGGTGGTTCACGCATCTCTGCACACTCTCTATTCCTGTTCATGTTTGTTGAAACAAAGCAGATCTAGTGTGCTGTACACTTTTTATGTGTCCTGTCCACCTTTGTCCTCTGGGCCACCCAGCCATTCTGTTGCTGACTTACCCGGAACCCCCGTTCCCAACCCTTGGCTTATTTCAGACCTGTGGAACACCTCCAGGGGCTGACTGTTCTGAAAGTGAATGTGGTGGCCCCAACTGCAGAACTGACGAAGGAGAGAAGAAGTGTGGGGGGCCTGGCTGTGGTGGTCTGGTCACTGTGGCCCACAGTGCTTGGCAGAAAGCCATGGATTTTGACCGTGATGTCCTGAGTGCCCTGGCTGAAGTCGAACAGCTCTCCAAGATGGTGAGTCAGTGGATGGCCTCAGGTTTCGCTGTTTGTTGGCTTGCAGTTGTAGGGAGGGTCTGAAAAGGAGTCAGTTCCACATCACTAAATTCACTGTCCAGTGTAAAGCTGATGTTTCTGTGTGGTCAAAAAGGTGATGGTGAGGTTCTTAATCACTTAATCAGACCGGGAATTTGCTTTCTCTCCATGGGAATAGCATGTATGTTAGGAGAAAGCAGCGTAAATCTTAGATAAGCCATATGCGTGAACAAAGTTGAGCACGGTTCTAGAGTGACATTCTCCTCAGTCCACAAGCTGTTTTAGAGCCAAAACACAGCTTTGAACACATTTCAAACGCTAGCCCTAAGAATATTGAACAGGAATGTGCATATTGAGTGCTTAAGTCTACATAAAAGCATCATATTTTAACAGACAAATTTGCTTCTAAGTTTGTTGCCATCAGCTTGTTTGACCCTGCTTTAGAGAGAGCAAGCTGGTTTCATAGATGGCTTATTTATTCTTCATGTTTAGGTCTCTGAAGCAAAAGTGAGAGCAGATGAGGCGAAGCAGAATGCGCAGGATGTCCTGTTAAAAACAAATGCTACCAAAGAAAAAGTGGACAAGAGCAACGAGGACCTGCGGAACCTCATCAAGCAGATCAGAAACTTCCTGACTGGTCAGTGGTGGCTCGGTTTTACTTGGACTTTCAGACATTGGTTCCTGTGAGATTCTGTTTGAGAGGCCAGAATTCCTGTCTGAGTTGTAGGTAAAATAAGTTTCTGGCAAGAAATAAAGTAACGGAAGAAGTTCAGCTTCATTTCAAGCTGAACGTGTAAGTGCGTGCCTGCAACCCTAGAACTTGAAAGGTAGAAGCAGCGTCAGTGATAAAAAGACGAGAGGAGACCTAGCCTGCCTTAAGGAAAACAATATGTGTGTGCATGTACGTGTACAAAGGTGCCCAGAGATGCCAGCGGGATGTCAGATCCGCTGAAGCTGTCCAATTGAATGCTGAGCTCCAAACTCTGGCTCTCTGATAGGGCTTGAAGCTAAGCCCTCTCTTTATTTAGCTCTTCCTTTCTTGAAGTATATGCTGTGATTTACCTTCCAAATGTTCTGCACTGCTGTACCTGCTGGGGCTCCTAAGCAGCCTCTCTAGAAGTGAAAACATTTGCTCTGAAAACTGAATTAGAATTTCTGTCTTGAGGACCTTGAAGGTGGTCTTCCTTTGGCAGTGCCCCCAAGGCAGAACCTAGCAGTTGGCATTTTCTGTGGAGAAATCTCTAGAATCTGGTTCAAATTTTAAGTTTTGATTATAGTACATGTTCTATCAATATGGATATTACTGGTGTAAAACACAGAAAACTCCCAACTGAATTAGAATTAAGAATTTATATCACACTGGGCAGTGGTGGTGCACACCTTTAATCCTAGCACTTGGGAGGCAGAGGCAGGTGGATTTTTGAGTTCGAGGCCAGCCTGGTCTACAGAATGAGTTCCAGGACAGCCAGGGCTACACAGAGAAACCCTGTTTTGAAAAACAAACAAAAAATTTAAATCACATAACAAGTCCAAAAGTAGTGTAAGTTCATGGGACTTTGCCTCTCCCTCTTTTGCCATATTAAGCCTATCAACTTCATTCCTGAGACAGCCCCATCATAAGTTACAGTCTGACATGGTAACAGTGGCTGATGAGGAAGAAGACGACCCCTCCCTCCCTACTCTTTTGCTAGCCCCTTTTTAGGAGGATAGAACCCTTTAGGCATTCCCATGCATCTCGGGCCAGGAATGAGTCACGGTCCATACATAGATGGCACTGAAAGTGGAACGTGCCTATAGAAATGGGCAGACAACGATTTAGTGCTTATGATTTATCTTGTCTGACTTTCAGATAGATATTCTGTTGACAGAAAGTAGAAATGACTAATAAAAACTGTTTTCCAGTGACAACTGGAAACAAGATGCGGAAGCCGTGACGTAACCATATATTTTACCCCGTTTAAGTGCTCTGGGGTCCATATTTATGTTCTTAGTCAAAAAATGAAAACACCATGGAGAGATCTGAGCTCCAGAGGTTTGCTGATGATGTTGTCTTGGCTCTTATAGCATTTAGTCCCTTCCAGAGTTCTCATAACTGGTAAGGAATATTGATACCTTTTTCCTTTTTGAGATAGGGTTTCTATGCAGTCCTAGTTATTCTCATTCACTTTGTAGACCAGGCTAGCCTTGGTCTGGGACAGTGTATATCAACCTCACTAAGTGTAAAGGTTTTTCTTCCCTTGCCGCCCCAGCTGTAAATGCTGGGCTCTTGTCTTCCATAACCTGAAACCACAGCTATACACATACAATATGCTGTCTGCCCTCTCTCCAGCCTGAAATGTTCTTCAAAACCTGCTTGGTTCCCAAACTCTGCTGGCATCTACTTCTCCATGAGAGGGGCTTGTCTCTAGCAAGGGTATGTCTCTTGAAGTGGCAGGTGCTTGCCATGCAGCTGAGTGAACCAGCTCTGTGGTCTTTGCTTTTCACAGAGGATAGTGCTGATCTAGACAGTATTGAAGCAGTTGCTAATGAAGTACTGAAAATGGAAATGCCTAGCACGCCACAGCAGTTACAGAACCTAACAGAAGACATTCGGGAGCGAGTTGAAACCCTCTCTCAAGTAGAGGTTATTTTGCAGCAGAGTGCAGCTGACATTGCCAGAGCTGAGCTGTTGCTTGAGGAAGCTAAGAGAGCAAGGTATCTGAATATACACCTTGGCAATCCAGAGCTGAGGGGTGGGGTGAGATCTGCTGTAACGAGCACACTGTAAGAGACTTCTTTATCTAATAAAGGGTCTTTCAAGTGGATATGCTTTCAAAGGAAATGCTGGTTTTCCAGTGGAAAAAATGGTTTCATGTTAAAAGCAGTTGTTTGTTCTTCTGCTCAGCAAAAGTGCAACAGATGTTAAAGTCACTGCAGACATGGTGAAGGAAGCATTAGAAGAAGCAGAAAAGGCCCAGGTTGCAGCAGAGAAGGCGATTAAACAAGCTGATGAGGATATCCAAGGAACCCAAAACCTGCTAACATCGGTAAGGCACTCGAGCTGGGCTGTATAGGGGGACACACATCGATTCCCTGTAACACTGCAAATTATCCCTTTAAATAAGTCAGAACTGTTTCTCTTGGCACAGGTGTTTTTCCCTCCTTTAAAATGTGTCACAAATTAAGCACTGTTGCTTAAACAATTTTATTAATTTTAATTATGTACATTTTTTCCAAGTTAATGTTACACTTAAGAAACTGAGAATCTTTGGTTTGATTTACAAATGTTGTCCTGTGTCCCTACCAACATTAGCTTTGATAAACGTTTTGCTAGTCAGTCAGTTTTGTGGAACATACATATCCCTGAAGCTCAGTTTTAGGGGAAACTAAGACAGTGTTGTCCTCCCAAGGAGACCAACTACAGGCATTTACCAGTTGCCCAGCTATCTTTTTCCTCTGGGGTGCCTTGCTATTTCTAGTATCCTGAGTCTTCACATCTTCAAGCTAATGCCCCATCACTACCAGAATCTTAACACCGAGCTGACAGGACTATCTAAAAAGATGGCTGGAGTTGCCAGTTTCCTCGTCCACATAATTTGCAAATCCTCCTCACAGCTGGCTCACTTGTGAATGTTCTTAAGCTAAACACAGCTGCGATCAGCAGAAAGTATGATGTGTGACGCAGAGTAACTGAAGCTGGGTAACTTCATCTCACCCAGCGCTTCTCAACATTCCTAATGCTGCGGCCCTTTAATACAGTTCGTGTTGTGGTGACCCTGAACCATAGAATTATTTTGTTGCTACGTCATAACTGTAGTTTTGCTAGTTATGAAACTATCTGACATGCAGCGCACTGGTTTAGAACCCCTCCTAAGCTGTCCCAATGCTGTCCGTGCGTCTGAGCTCGTGCGGACGAGCGTAGCAGCCTCCCTGCCCCTGCCCCTGCCCCTGTACTAATGGATGATTAACATTATACCGTTAGATTGAATCTGAAACGGCAGCTTCTGAGGAAACCCTGACCAACGCCTCCCAGCGCATCAGCAAGCTTGAGAGGAACGTGGAAGAGCTTAAGCGTAAAGCTGCCCAGAACTCTGGGGAGGCAGAATATATCGAAAAAGTAGTATATTCTGTAAAACAGAATGCAGACGATGTTAAGAAGGTAAGTAGATCTTTGCAACTTCATAGCTAAGGTGGTAAAACGGTAATTAAGTTTTTTTCCTTACCTTCCTTGACATTAATAAGATACAAACAGCCCAATGACCTATTTTAAAACAGAAGTCTTTTGGATAAATGAGTAAAGAATGGAATATGGGATAAAACTGTAAACATAGGCCCTTAGATCTCTACATGGGTATGAGTTTAGAAGAATGAATTATATCTGGGGTGTGCTCTAAAAGTATACACTAGTTATTTCTGTACTGTAGGTTCAGAGAGGACTTTTTGACATGGCAGTTAGCCACCCATTTGAGAATAATTTAAAGACAGGATGGGAAAAGCTTAAGAGTCCCTTACACAGAGTAGCTAGTAGGAAATCAAATTGCTACCTTTTCTCTCTCCTTAGAAGGTGATGTATTTAGCAAATTTATGTTTCACATATATATTTCATTTCTAAATTTACTTCCAGAGACTGCTTGTTAAACTTGGAAGTGAAGTTAGGAATGTTAAATCTGGCATGTAACCTAATTCTGATTTCTTCCAATTGGAGAAGGAAAAAAAAAAAGTTGCCAGGCAGTGGTGGCCCACGCCTTTAATCCCAGCACTTGGGAGGCAGAAGCAGGCAGATTTCTGATTTCGAGGACAGCCAGGGCTACACAGACAGAAAGGAGAGGGGAGGGGTGGAGAGAAGGGAAGGAGGGAAGAAAGAAAAACAAAGAAAAAGGAAGGAAAGAAAGAAAAGAAGGAAAAGTAATACTTTATAGCTTCCCAGTATAACATAAAAATAATTTCAGTGCACCTGAATTGGGAAGACAGGCAAACCTAAGAGAAATTCTTGCCAGGTCAGACTACTCTTTCCTGATCTTGGTTCTGTACAGTCTGAAGGCACAAATCTCCCAGACATTTTCATGGCACTGAGAAAAATGACACTATTAAAAATATCAAAGCTCTATATGGGGGGGGGGGGGGGGGGAAGCGGTGACCAGGCTGGCCTCAGACTCAGATCTCCCTCCTGCTCCTTAAATCTGGAATGCTGGAATGCCCAGATTTAAGTGTGTACACAACTAGCATCACCTTGTTTTATGTGTAGGCTACAGTGCGGACTTATAATTCCTAATTTTTCTTGCATTGTAAATTTTAAAAACAACTTAATATGAAGCCCAAGTACTTTGATATTCCTCTTTGATAAGAAGCTTGCTTGTCCGGAAAAAAGAACTGTCTTTCATCTAGGGCTCTTGAATGTAATTACTGACATACCCGTTTCATCTTTCTGTCTTAAACTCTATCTGCAGACTCTAGATGGCGAACTTGATGAAAAGTATAAGAAGGTAGAAAGTTTAATTGCCCAAAAAACTGAAGAGTCAGCAGATGCCAGGAGGAAAGCTGAGCTGCTACAAAATGAAGCAAAAACACTCTTGGCTCAAGCTAACAGCAAGCTCCAGCTGTTGGAAGGTAGGTCTTTTCTTCCCACTTACAGTTTTATAAAGGTGAAGGCTATAAGCAGTTCATACTTAACTTTACTTTTATTTCTCTCCACAGACTTAGAAAGAAAATATGAGGACAATCAAAAATACTTAGAAGATAAAGCTCAAGAATTGGTGCGACTGGAAGGAGAGGTTCGCTCCCTCCTTAAGGACATAAGTGAGAAAGTTGCGGTTTACAGCACCTGCTTATAACAGGAAGGGGCTGTAGAGGGGCTCGGTGACCAAGGTAAACCACACGCGCAAACCGAGGCAGTCATCTACAAATAACCCATCATCTATTTAATGTTTTTAACCACCTACTTTTGTATGGAGTTAAATAAAAGACATTGGTTTTGTATAAACATCCTATGTTTCTTTTATTGTTACTGTCTCTGTGGAGATGAACTTGTGAAACACTTTAGACAACACTAATTTCTCTTATGTGTATGAACAAGCTAAAAACACTCACCCATTTGTTAAGGTCAAAACGTTCCTCCAAAACTATATTCCTTTTAACCCCCCAGTGGGTATCCTAGGTAGACGTTAAGTAGGGAGGATATAGGGCTGCTTATGCCATTTCTAAGAACCCCAGCTTCTACATTTTATCATTTAGAATAGGGCCAGGGTTACTGATGGGCAAATTTTGGTGACTTAGGCCAGTGTAGGGAAACGTGATGTTCACGCCCATGGAGCAAAGCTACTCACACACACAATTTACACTCTTAGCTTTTATAGTATACTTTGGGTATATGCTAGGTTGTATCACTGACACAGCTAACTGAGGGGGGAACAGCCTGGCCTTTTTACACATTCTTAGATAGCCGTCAAGCCCCAATACTCAACACAGGTGTAAATGAAGCTGACCAGAAATAAACAGCTATAATTAAAACACGGCAACTTCTAATCTAAAGCAACTACTTCTCCCTTTTCCCTAAGAATCTGAGTACATACCAAGACCACCACACTGCTATGCTTGCAAAGACACTCCTCCCATCGCTTTCCCACAAAGCCCTTCCTTTTTTATATATAGTAAACTCAGTGACTAGGATCGCTCCTACAAGCTCCTTGCATATATCTCTACTCTCATACTTGATGAGAACCCTTCAGTTGCTGGGTTTGTGTAGCTATATAACTAGGAGATCATAAAATTGTTTTACTATTTCTAAATTCCAAACTTCCCAGAGAGGAGGGGGCATGCTTGAGACTTAAATCAACCATCACCCAACCTAAATTGACATTTTAGATTAAAAAATACAGTCTTCACTTCCACTAATGACACATTAGCACATACAGCACCAACTCTCCTGTTAATTGCAAATTGGGAACAACAAAAAACCAAAAACCATAAAGGTACTGAAAAGTAAACAACTTAG
This sequence comes from Mus musculus, assembly GCF_000001635.26. Classification (NCBI taxonomy): domain Eukaryota; kingdom Metazoa; phylum Chordata; class Mammalia; order Rodentia; family Muridae; genus Mus; species Mus musculus. The sequence continues at coordinate 31,330,654 of NC_000078.6, forward strand.
ACTTGAGGCATAAGACAAAGGAACAATTTCAGCTGCAAACTGTTAAAAACAGTTTGGAGTTGAGCCAATTTAACTGATTTTTAAAAATTGTAGAGAGCCAGGCGTGGTGGCGCACACCTTTAATCCCAGCACTTGGGAGGCAGAGACAGGCGGATTTCTGAGTTCGAGGCCAGCCTGGTCTACAAAGTGAGTTCCAGGACAGCCAGGGCTATACAGAGAAACCCTGTCTCGAGAAAAACCAACCCCCCCCCCCCCCAAATTGTAGAGAGAAATTAATTATTTCTAGAAGCAACTAGAAGCAACAGTAAAGCCTCTGAATGTCACTGTCTTTCATGTCTTTACAGATAATTAAATGTTTAGCCTGTACTTCACATAACAATACTGGTAGAATCAATATTATCCCCACTTGGCTTAAAACTGTATCCTTTAAGTTGCAGTCAAGTGAATACCTTTTCTTTGTATATTTTTAAGTAGTTATCAATTTAGGAGGTATTCAATAAATCTGAAATGAAAAACTTAGATGTAACATAAAGTACTAGTGTTTAGTTCATTGCCTTTGTTGAGATACTCAGTCATTTTAACATTTAGACGTTCAATAACATCAATAAATATAAATTGTAGCACTCTTAAAAAATGGCCATTTACTAAGATTAAAAACATTACTAAGCCAAGGAGATCCACATGGAAACTACAGCACACAAGAGCTTCGCTTACCCCTTCAGCACAGGCTAAAGCACAGGTTAGTAGTTACTGTAAAGGAAATGAAAGGGCAGTGACCACACCAACAACTTAGTACTGTTGGACAGTGTGAACACTCAGTGCTGCAGATGCGACAATTCAAAATAAAAGGTAATCGGAGGTAGTGAGAATTAGGACAATCTTAGTATGCACTCAGAATAACCAGTAAATTAATATTTAAGACATGTTTATTTTGGTGTCTTCATTCCCTGGTATAATCATGAGTCTCCATTTAATACTTCTGTAGACAAAAATCTTCACTTAGGTAACATGTATTTCTACCTCTTAAACTGCCAGCAATTTGGAAGTTAAATAAATGAGAGAAAATCATTTTTATTTACATAAGTTGTTTGTACATATTTGAATCTTGTTCTAGTCATTGACTCGTTTCCAATATGAAAACCAAATTTAAAGTAAGTTTGCCAGTCTTCTTCAAGTTGTTCACACATATTTTCCAGCTCCTTCCTGTCAACAGATTCACCTCCACTAAATTAGAGGTAAAATCTATTAGTGCTAATTCAGTGAAGTTGAATCTCGTAGACAGTATGAAAACAGGTCAAAACTTTCCAGGATTCTTCTATATGTAGTTTTCTGTTTGCATTAATGCACTGGAACAAGATACGTGAAATATAGGTACATGGTTATTCCATTCTGTTCAAACCTACTAAAGATCTCCCAGAAGTTTCATAATTTCATCCTGCAAATTCTTGGAACTGGAAGATTATCCTGTTCAAAAATGTAATGTTGACAAAAGCTTCCAGATTTTAAGAAAAACAATCTTCTAATTAAAAGTTGATTGGTTTTCCAAAAGCTGCAGCCAAGTTTGCTTCTCTAAAAGCCTCTGATAAGGTCTGCAAGGGAAAACAATTCACAATTAAACATGAGTAGTTACAGATCAAAAGAAAACGGGGGTAGCCATTAAGCCTGTGTGTATTGGTAATAATTACCGGATGCGCATGGCAGACTCGAGCTATATCTTCACAGGAAGCACCATATTCCAATGCCAGGGCCGCCTCGTTCACCATTTCTCCAGCACCCTTGAAATGAAAAATTGTTTTTAAGGCAAAAGTAACTCCATGCTATGATTTAAAAAAAAAAAAAAAATCTGGCTTTTTCACAGTTTTTGTCTAAACCTCTATTATCACAACAGTTGAAGAAATCAGAAAAGTTTCCCAGTCAAGAAAACCCTAGGAGAAAGTCTGACAGGAGAAGCTTGAGCTCTGAAGCCACTTTGCTATTTTTATGTGTGTATGCTTGTCTGAAAAACAGCACCTCTCCCACAATGCTGTCAAAGTAAATATGAACAGTAAGTTTTAAGTCATAACAAGTGTCACAGGAAGAACTGTTAACTTTACTGTTGTACCATACAGCAGGGAAATAGACTTCAGACTCAGTGATGTCTAAGTCTTTCCTCAGGAGGCGACAAAAGTCTGGAAGCAGAGTGGTTACACCAAGAGCACACTATGCACGTGTCCAGGCCCCAAACTGCAAATGAAGCCTGGCCTACTAGGAAAAGGAGAGTGGGGCAGGAGAGATGGCACTGGCTGCTCTCGCAGAGGACCCAGGTTTGGCTCCCAGCAACCACATGGTAGCTCACAACTCTAGTCTCAGTGGATCCAAAGCTTTTTCCTAGCCTCTGTGGGCACTTTATGCACGTTGTGCACAAACATGAATGTAGGCAAACACCCATACACATAAAATAAAAATTTTAAAAGTTAATGAGCGAAGAAGAGCAGAAAGATGAGGTGAGAAAGGCAGGGAGGGCAGAGCACAGTGAGAGGGGTCAGCAAGGCTTCATCCCACCAGTCTGAGGTGTCAAACATCACTCGTGCACTAGTGGTGAACAGGCAGTATGCAAGTAGGTGATATGGCAGGCAAGACTGCAAGTGCTGTTGTGGTACCTGGCTAAGAGCAATGCACAAAACTCTCACTCAAATCAGCAATAGCAGAATAGAGACAACAAGTGTACCAAATTCAATCTATGAAATGATTCCCAGAGACCTTACTGAGGTTCCTCTGACTGTGATACTTACTGGTCCTAGAATATGTGCTCCCAGCACTCTATCTGTTGACTTATGTCCAAGAATCTTCACCATGCCATCTGTGTCAGCATTTGTTTTAGCTCTGCTGTTTGCAGCAAAGGGGAATTTTCCAATTTTGAACTCAATACCCTGGGGAGAACATAAATGAGAGCATATATTAAGCATTCTGTAAGTTTGTTCGCATTAGTGAAACCATCTCCCAAATGTTAAGGAAGAAAACCCCCTGCAAGTAACTGTTCAGGGCACACAGAATAAAATTTAGTGTAGGAAGAAATGTAAGCAAATATAAATGCCATTTGGCTGGATTCCAAAGCCAAATATACATAAGCTCTAATGTTCTACAGAGTTACCAAAGGCAAAGATATGCTTTCTAGTGACCGGTGCCATTAGTTTAAGCCCATGATGGAGTAAAGCTGCCCACCCTTAGGATTACCTCTTCTTTCAACTGTTCTTCCGATTTGCCAACCCAAGCAACCTCGGGGTGTGTGTAAATCACTGATGGCACACAATTATAATCAATGTGCACAGCACCGCCGGCCATCCCTTCAACACAGATGATGCCTTCATCTTCTGCTTTGTGAGCCAACATTGGACCAGCGACCACATCTCCAATAGCATAGATACTACCAGGAAAAGGAAACACACAGCAAAGGAAATTTAGTTATACCACAGAAGCATAGTCTAACTATGGTTAGTCACCAAAAGGTACAGTCAATCCAATCAGCTCTTTAGACACCAGAGCTAAGTATCTAATCTTTGAGCCATAAAAATTCAATTACTTATATTTAATTTACACAGTCTTATTTTCAAAACAGTATCTAAAATAAATTTATAATTATTGAAAATGCCCAACACTCTCAAGCCTGAGAGAGCTATGAGGATCACTAGAGTCTAGTTCAAGACTAGCCTAGACCACAGAGCAAAATTTCATCTCTAAATAAGATAGTTGAATAGCAAATAAAACATTTTCAACTAAGATATTAGTAATTTGAAAGGATTAATACAGTCTTTACTACTATCACTTTTACAACCTTGATCAAATTACTAGGGAAGAAATGCTAGTTATTCCTTTACAATATACCCGCCTCACCATGGGTCTGTTTTTATCTTTAGAGAGAGCCAAAAATATCATGCACATAACATTTTTAAAAAGAAAACATAGGTAATCATTCAACTTACTTTGGAATTTTAGTTTGAAATCTGTTATTGACTGGAATTCTACCTTTGGGATCTAGTTCAATTCCAAGCTCTTCTAGTCCCAAATTCTGAGTAAAGGGCCGCCGACCAATGCAAACCAAGAGTACATCACAAGTGATAACTTCAGCTTTACCACCAGAAGCAGCTTCGACACTGAATAACAAACAGTGTTAACTGTAAACACATACCTGCATCAACAGCTGAAAGGAGCCATGGCATTTCTAGTGTCTTTATTTCATTATACACACAAGTCATGCAAATTCTTAAAAGTTTATTCTTAAAATCTCATAAAACCAGGCAGTGTAACACAGAGGTAAGAACATAGTCTCATGGCTGAAGATGGAGCTTAGTGGTAGAAAACTTGCTTAGCATGCATGACAACTTTAGGGTTTTGTCCCCAGGACCTCAAAATAAACCAAAGATCTCAGAAAGATTCCATGTTCAAGCCTCTTACCAACTGTCTGATTGTGAAGTTACTTTGTTAAATTAGGTAAATATTTAAGGAGTATCAGATACATGTTATTAATTTAAGTAAACCATCATCAAACTCCCCATGTTCTAACAATGCTAAATGAAAATTTCTAAACACAAGGGACTTTAAATTTTATGAATATATGTATAATGAAAATTATCACAAAGAAATGATCTGATTAAATTTTGCATCAACTAATTCATAAATTTTAACTGGCTAATTTGATGGGCAATACTGTGTACTACGAAGCGTTAAGATAATTCTGAATTATAAAAAGTTTACACGACATTTACTAATCTGACAAGTAAGTACCTTTTGAGATAAGCAAGGATGATTTGCCAAAAACAAATGTATCATACTTACGACACATCAATTTTTCCATCTGACTTCTTGGTGGCACCAGTAACTTTTGTATTCAGTTTAAACTTAAATCCTTGCCTCTGAAGTATACGTTGAAAATTTTTTGATATCTCCATGTCAATTCCAATTCCACCCACATGACCCAAAAATTCAACTGCTGTCACATCTGCACCAAGTCTTTGCCAAACTGAACCCTAAAATTAATTTTTAAGAAAAGTAAATCACCTAAGTTTCCATAGCAACATTTACTAATGATCTCAAATATTGTAATATTTAGGGGGAGTTCTAGGGCTTAAAAGGAAACCCGTTTAGGATTATCTATTAGTTATCTATTCCACATTTACTTACTATAAGCCAGATCCATTGTGAATCATTAGGCATTTGTTACTAAACAATAAAATCTGGTGTCCCTGGGAACTTTACAATATGGTAGAGGAAGTCAACTGCCAATACATAAATTTCATGCTGGAAGATCATAAAGAGCTATAAGGAAGAAGAGAAAACAGATCCAGGGCCACCTTAGATAGCATGACTGCACAAGGCTTCCTTCCGTCTATGTAACATTTACATGGGAGAGTGAAGGAAACCAACTATAGCACTGACTGAGAGAAGAGTGTCTAAGGCAGAGGAGAAGTACATGGGTCCTAAGATTAAAGAAGTATGATGTTGATCTTGCCCTGGCTTCAGCTGTAAAGCCAGGACCTGCCCTGAACCTGGACTAATGAATCTCTCAGCCTTCATCACAGCAGCCTCTTTGTACAGTAGATGGTGACTAACACAGAAATACTGTACAGAAAAAATGAGAGGCTATGGTGCACCCAACTCTAAACTTATAGCACATCCCTTCCCCCAAGGCTCAGCAATCATTGCAGAAATTGGGACAGGAAGATTGTAAGAGCCATCAAACATTCATAGCAAAACAGTATTTGCTGACATGGCAGGGCAGTGCACACAAGGAACTCCTATCATAGTGGCTGTGACTGCATGTATAAGACCTGTACAAGATTAAGACCACCATCATCTTCGCATGGACATGGAGGGGCTGATAAAATCCCACCCCTAGATGAGAAGTTGCTGCAGAGGTTAAGTTTTCTACAGGAATGGAGTACCAAAAAAGCTATCCATGCTCCAGGAGATGGCCTTCACCCATGCACACAGCACTAAAGGGACTCAGTGAGTTTAGAGAGAATACACGAAGGTGACAGGGAAAGTGGTGGGAGGGACAGAGGAAAATCTGGAGTGGAGAGAATGGAGGGTGGATGTTATGAAAATATAAGTGTGTAAGAAAGTCTCAATTAAAAAAAAGAAATCTGAATAAGCCATTAAAAAAAAGATAAAGCAGATGGTAGATGTAAATCCTGCATGAGACGGGAAAGAAAAGAAGGTGACGGTGTGTGTGTGTGTGTGTGTGTGTGCGTGTGTGTGTGTGCGTGTGCGCGTGGGGTGTGCGTGTGTGCTCACAAGAAGGTAACTGGGTGTGTGTGTAGAGACATGTATGTGTGTAGAGACGTACGTGCATGTGTGTGTGTGTGTCTGTATATGTGGGTGTGCGTGTGCACATGCGCGTGCGTGTGTGTGCGTGTGCTCACAAGAAGGCTTTCTGACATAAATAGAAGCATGTGTCTGCAAGAAAATGCACCTGAGAATGTGACCCAGGTATAAACAGAGGCATGTTCAACTATAAATCAAAAGGAAAATAAACAGAAACTCAGGTGGCAGAGGCAGGAAGTCTGTTTAAGGCCAGACTAATCTACATAGCAAGTTCTAGGCCAGTCAGGGCTATATGAGACCTTCTCTCAAAAAAAAAAAAAAAAAAAAAAAAGGGGGGAGTGAGAGAATAGCAGGTAGAAAGCAGACCAAGTTTAAAGAAAGAAAAGAAACAAACGGGGCTGGCGAGATGGCTCAGTGGTTAAGAGTGCCGACTGCTCTTCCAAAGGTCCCGAGTTCAAATCCCAGCAACCACATGGTGGCTCACAACCATCTGTAACGAAATCTGATGCTCTCTTCTGGAGTATCTGAGGACAGCTACAGTGTACTTACATATAATAAATAAATAAATCTTTAAAAAAAAAAAAAACAAACACCACAGAACTGAGTCACTGAGAAGGCAGAAAAACACGTTATGAAGTACAAAGAAGAGGTGAAGCCGTCACTCTTAGGGAAGACGTTACTCCCAGTAGCAGGAAGAACAACAACAGGAGAACTGTGAGACAAAGTGCTTTCAAGTCTGGAGCATGAGCATGAGGTGAGGAGTCCTGTCCAGCCCACGCTTTTTCCTGCCCGTTACTCAGGAAGTCATGTAAGGGTAGGAGAGACAGCGTGCCAGTAAGGTAGAGCACAAGCGAGGAAGTAAGTGGCCATGGCAGAGGCTAGTACTCAGCTAGGGAAACAAAGGCTCTTCAGCCAGGCTGACACCAATCCGAAGGGTCTACTTTCCTGCAGGCACAGGTATCACCCAGGGGATCGCAGAGGAAGACTATTTTTCAGTATGTCAAGGGTTATCGATAAAAAAGAGAGACCAGTTTCAATGCTCAGAAATGATGAGAAAACAAAGATGCAGACTATAAAACAAAGGGCATACTAAAGACTAATGATTTACCTAAATAAGTTATGTTAGAAGAAAAGGTGTTATCTGTTATTACTGGCAGTTTTAAGCAAAACTCAACGACTGACCTGATATGTTATACCAAAACAACAACAACAACAGCAACAAAACAAATAGAAGTAGGTTTTCTGTTTTGTTTTAAGACTCATTTTATTTTACATAAATGGGTGTTTGCCTGAATGGATGTCTGGGCACCACGTACATGCCCGGTGTCCTCAGAAGCAAGAAGAGGGCACAGACTCTCTAGAACTGGAGCAATAGATAGTTGAAAGTCACCATATGGGTGCTGGGAACTGAACCTAGCTCTTCTGCAAGAGGTACTCTTGTGCTCTTAAGCACTGAGCTATCTCTCCCTTTTGAGATGGCTACCTGAAACCTTCCCAATCTTGTCCTTTTGAGTCCCTGATAAAATAGTATGTGCTGCTAACCATTAAGCTATCCCTCTAGCCTCCAAGAAGAAGTTGTAAGTCCCTTTCAATCACAGAGCAGCAAGAAAAGGAAAATCCAGGGGTCTGGAGAATTGACAAATGGGACCTCATAAAATTGCAAAGCTTCTGTAAGGCAAAAGACACCGTCAATAAGACAAAAAGGCCACCAACAGATTAGGAAAGGATCTTTACCAATCCTAAGTCAGATATGGAACTAATATCCAATATTTATAAATATATATAAAAAGAACTCAAGAAGATGGAATCCAGAAAATCAAATAACCCTATTAAAAAATGGGGTACATCGCCGGGCGTGGTGGCGCACGTCTTTAATCCCAGCACTCGGGGGGCAGAGGCAGGCAGATTTCTGAGTTCGAGGCCAGCCTGATCTACAAAGTGAGTTCCAGGACAGCCAGAGCTATACAGAGAAACCCTGTCTCAAAAAAAAAAAACCAAAAAAAACAAAAAAACAAAAAAAATGGGGTACAGACCTAAACAAAGAATTCTCACCGGAGGAATACTAAATGGCGGAGAAGCAGCTGAAAAAATGTTCAACATCCTTAATCATCAGGGAAATGCAAATCAAAACAACCCTGAGATTCTACCTCACACCAGTCAGAATGGCTAAGATCAAAAATTCAGGTGACAGCAGATGCTGGCAAGGATGTGAAGAAAGAGGAACACTCCTCCATTGTTGGTGGGAGTGCAAGCTTGTACAACCACTCTGGAAATCAGTCTGGCGGTTCCTCAGAAAATTGGACATAGTACTGCCGGATGATCCAGCAATACCTCTTCTGGGCATATACCCAGAAGATGTTCCAACTTGTAATAAAGACACATGCTCCACTATGTTCATAGCAGCCTTATTTATAATAGCCAGAAGCTGGAAAGAACCCAGATGCCCCTCAACAGAGGAATGGATACAGAAAATGTGGTACATCTACACAATGGAGTACTACTCAGCAGTTAAAGACAATGAGTTCATGAAATTCTTGGGCAAATGGATGGATCTGGAGGATATCATCCTGAGTGAGGTAACCCAATCACAAAAGAACACACATGATATGCACTCACTGATAAGGGGATATTAGCCCAGAAACGTAGAATACCCAAGATACAATGTGTAAAACACAAGAAAATCAAGAAGAAGGAAGACCAACGTGTGGATACTTCGCTCCTTCTTAGAATGAGGAACAAAATAGCCATGGAAGGAGTTATAGAGTCAAAGTTCGGAGCTGAGACAGAAGGAACAACCATCCAGAGACTGCCCCACCTGGGGATCCATCCCATATACAACCACCAAACCCAGACACTATTGCATATACCAGCAAGATTTTGCTGACAGGACCCTGATATAGCTGTCTCTTGTGAGTCTATGCCAATGCCTGGCAAACACAGAAGAAGATGCTCACAGTCAGCTATTGGATGGAATACAGGGCCCCTAATGAAGGAGCTAGAGAAAGTACCCAAGGAGCTAAAGGGGTCTGCAACCCTATAGGTGGAACAACAATATGAACTAACCAGTACCCCCAGAGCTGTGTCTCTAGCTGCATATGTAGCAGAGGATGGCCTAGTCGGCCATCATTGGAAAGAGAGGCCCATTGGTCTTGCGAAGATTATATGCCCCAGTACAGGGGAATGCCAGGGCTAGGAAGTGGAAGTGGGTGGGTTGGAGAGCAGGGTGGGGGGAGGAAATAGGGGGCTTTGGGGATAGCATTTGAAATGTAAAGAAAATATCTAATAAAAAATTGCCTTAAAAAAAAGAAAAGGAAAATCCTTCTTACCAGTTCCACACCAATTACTCCTGCCCCAATAACAACCAGCTTCTCTGGAACTTTTTTTAAGGATAAAGCTCCTGTAGATGACACTATAGTATCTTCATCGATCTATAAAAAGAGCAAAAACAACAGTCAGAATTACTTGTGAAAACCTAGTATGACATTATCTTGATGTCATCCAATAAAATTTTACATCATTTATTTGCTTTGATGCTATCTATAGATATATCACAACTTCTTTAGCATTCACAATGCTACTCAGAAATGTTATCACTTGACAGAGACAGTCTTGCTATGTAGTCCTGGCTGCTAACCCTGCTAACCACTGACCCCATAACAATCTTCCTTTCCTGACTCTGCCTCCCACATGCTGGGATCACAGACACTCACCACCACGTTGTTTACCTTTATGTTAAACTTAAATATATTATAAAGTGTTCTATATCTTATCATAATCACTACAAAATACAGAGAAGTAACTCTGCAATGCTAAATGGTTGCCAAATTAGTGTTTCAGTCAGCATTTATAAACAGCATAAACTTATAAAAACCTGCTAGGTTGTAAGAGATGAATCAGGAAGCATAAATACCGTGATTCCAGGAAAAGGAGTAACTTCTGAGCCCGTAGCTACAAGGATGTTTTTGGTATCAATAACCTGAGTGCTGCCATCGGCTTTTGTAGCTGTAACTTGATTCTTGCCGGTTATCTTTCCAAATCCATTGACGTGAACAACCTTTATAAAGTAATGTTTACAAATTCACAATGTTTCAATGTTTTCCTGAGTAACAGGAGTAACAGGAACAATACTCTAGGTAATACAGAACATAAAATTCCTTAAAAATATACAATGCATGTAGCAGCAAAACACTATCTCAGAGACAGGTGTTTAAGGGTAGTGTAATTTTGGATTTTCTTTTGGTTTTTATTCTTTATAGGGTTTGGATTATAATAAACGCATTACATTAATTTTTAAATGTTTTAGTACTATTATAAATTAAATCAATATCCCACAGCAGGTCAAGATCATAAAACATGGCTATTAGCACAAAGCAATTATTTCATGTATATGTAAAATAAAACAGATCTGAGCACTGGACACCAACCTTATTTTGTTTGAATAAGTGAGCAATTCCCCCTGTTAATGCTTTTACTGCAGAATGCTTCTGCTCCATCATCTTCTCTAAATTCAAGCGAACTTCTGGTACTGTAATTTGTTAAATAAATCTTTTCATTATTTAAACTATGGAAGCAATATGTGATAGTTCCCAAGATCTGAAAATATTCATCTTAATGTTGATAAGACTTTGAAAAAGATAGCATTCACTTCTAAAACTTAATGACTGTCATGACCACACCTAGCAAAACCACATCATCAGGTCAAAATAACAGACCCTATCAAGCACTGTTAAATGTGCATCTGTGCCAAAAATGCAGTCCAAAACAGAAACATCCTATTTTCACTGTGGCACATTCTACAAATACTTTATGATGGTTATTAGTCTGGAAGATAGATAAAGTAAAAATGACAAAGTAGAACATCACCTGAAATTATAAATAAAAACAAAGGTTAAAACTTCATGAAACAATAACAAATATATATTTGAATATTCCAAAATATGAAAAAGCATAATGAGTTTAATCAACTAGGTTTTAAATTCATTTAACTCAGAACATTAAAGCAACAATGTAATTCAACTCAACAGAACTGCAGAGGTAAAGACATAGCAATCAGTCCATGAAGTCAACACACAGACAGACTCTTAGACATTTCTGACTGACAAAGGCCACCAAGCTAACAGGAAAAGCTTGCCTATATTGCATGTTTCCTGACACTCCTATGTCTTCTAACATCAGGGTACTTTCACAGAGTGTGACATACCTGCTGTAACATACACACATCTAATGGACCTCCTACACAGCCTCTTTCAGAAACCTACTTCTGTAAAAAGAATGCCACAAAGTGCATTATGTCTGTCTTATGTATGTATTGTCAAATATGACTGGAGAAAAAGGATAAAAACAGCCCCCCAAAGACATGGTGACTGAAGACAAAACAAACTCCATGCAAATGTCATGAATGGTCTTCTCTCGGGCCTCTCTCTGTTCCCACTCCCTCTCTCTGCTCTTTTCACAGCTCAGGTGGCCACTGTCCACTCTCCTTTCAGTCTTACCTGCAATAGCACAGCAATCCGGAATCTAGCAAGTTATGAGGGAAACAAAAAACTGACTCTTCACTGACACACACACACACACACACACACCCCCAAAAAAAAAAACAGAACTTAGGAAAAAATGTGCAAAGGCATAGAAGCTGTGATGGTAGTCTGAAGTAAACATTCTATGTAAATCTCTCCAAATTTCAAGATTTTTATCTCAGTTATCCTTCAATAAATACCTGTTCACACACACATCAGTATTTACCAAGAAAGGTCAAATACATATGGTACTAACTATAAAAGGTATACTTACTTTCAATTCCCCTAGATGCAAAATCTTTTCCGTGGGCCATATGGTAATAATGAGAATTATTTAATAAAGCCTAAAAACAGTAAGGCAAATTTACCAAATATGCATAAACAGGCTCTGTCACAAGAAAGCACTTACAAAATTACATTTCTATTTAAAATAGTACATACTACTATACAAATTCATCTTTCCTTCTCACACAATTAACCTACGATAAATAATACTGACTAAAACGTCATAGACAAACAAGAATAAAAAACAAAACAAAGCTGCTATATTCTTTAAAAGTAAAACAATAAGAACACATTTCAAGGTGGCAGGTTAAAAGGGACCTGTTTTCACAGGCAAGAATTTTAAGAACAAAAATTTTACTATTATCTTTTCGGTAGCAATGGAAAACTAAAGAGAAAGCAAAAACAAAACCAGAACAAAAAAGTCTGGGACAGGAAGAACTTCCAGAATATATGACATTCAAGAGGGTGTCAGCAATAGAAGAGTTACACAAAAAAAAAGTCGCATAAACATCTTCAGATTCCTTATAAGAACTGTATTAGACTACAAGTTGGTCTCCGTACATCTCTGCAGTCAGCAGCTAATAAAAAGCAATCTTGCAGCGTGTGAAACGCATGCTTACCTTTGAAGGAATACAACCAACGTTCAAGCATGTTCCACCTAGTGTCTCATTTTTCTCAATGCAGACTGTCTACAATCAAAGAGAACATTATTTAATAACAGGTAACATGCATGTTTTATTTCACTAAGACTCCAAATATATGTCTTAATTGGTCTGTAAAGTAAGCTACTCAATCTGTTTCTTCAGACTCAAAGTGCCCTCTGAGGGCCAATCCTGCAGAGCCAAAGCTGCTGGAGCTCCATGATACAGGGCAACAACAGGATATCGGAAAGGAGTCTCAGTGAAAAGTCAGTATTGATGGTGTAGCAGAAGCCAGAGGCCTAGAAGCAGACCGATGATTCACTGCAACGAACATCTGCCAAGTAAAGCTGTGTGGACAGAAGGGTGAACTGTGGGACACTGGCACACAAGTAAAGATGTACAGACACAAGGGTGGACTGTGGGACACTGGCACACAAGTAAAGCTGTGTGGACACAAGGGTGGTCTGTGGGACACTGGCACACTACAGCTTCCACAAGATGGTTTTCTTTTTTTATTCTTTTTTCAATTTCTTGGGGGAGGGGGTTGCAAGGGCAGAGGAGGGAATGGAGAGATGAGTGGGATTGGGGTACATGATGTAAAATTCATTTGGAATCAATAAAAAGTTTTTGTTTTGTTTTTTTTTTAAAGAACCCTTTGGGCTGGTGAGATGGCTCAGTGGGTAAGAGCACCCGACTGCTCTTCCGAAGGTCCAAAGTTCAAATCCCAGCAACCACATGGTGGCTCACACCATCCTCAACAAGATCTGACTCCCTCTTCTGGAGTGTCTGAAGACAGCTACAGTGTACTTACATATATTAATAAAATAAATCTTAAAAAAAAAAGAACCCTTTGAATTTTATCATCTGAATAATAGAAACTAGGCTAATTCTAGAGTGAATTATTCTAAAAAGATTTTTGTCCAACATTACCATATTGTTTTACTGTTAACACTGTTATCTCAAATATATTTACAAACCAAAATGAAGTATTTCAGAAAAAAAATAGCTGGCTTTTCTATACCATGAGACTTCTACACTCAATAAAGCCCATCAATATCAGGTTTACAAATAATCAATAGTTAAAAAGAATAATTTCCTGAGCTTGACAGGTGGCTCAGTTGGTTAAGAGAAGTAGCCACTCTTCCAAGGGACCTGGGTTCAATTCCCAGCATCCACACAGCAGTTCACAACTGTCTGTAACTCCAGTCCCAAAGGATCGGATGCCATCTTCTAGCCTCATGTGGGCACCACATGCGTACAGTGCACAAACACACATGAGTGCATATAAAACATCCAAAGATAAAGATGTTTTTTTTTAAAATATTTTAAAAATTATTTTCCATGTGTTTACCTGCAAAGTATTTTGTGACTAAAACCAGCTTGGTCCATAATAAAACAAAGCAGCCTCTACTTCAGGTCTACCTTACCTTAAAGCCTAACTGGGCAGATTTGATGGCAGCAACATATCCTCCAGGGCCAGAACCTATCACTGTCACGTCAGCCTCAACTGTAACAAGAACAGATTGATATAAAATGGTAAATTACTAGCATTTACCAAAATACTCCAAATAATCAGCATGTTCAATATGCCATTATTTTGTTCCAAGATGTCTGGTGTACTCTGATGCATCTAAAAATGGCACAACATTTGAGATCCCACTTTTATCTTGTAGTCATTATAAGATATGTAAATACAACTAAGTCCTAGGTTATGAACCCTATCTATATCCAGCTGCTACTTACTGGTTATTGTATGACAGATGACATAACTCCCCTATAACATAAGGAGGGCAAGGATGACATAAGAGGTTCAGAAATAAACTGACTAGCCTCAACTATCTAGTTATTGACTCCACCTTTGGTATTATTCTTCCTTCTATTTAATACAATCACATTCTTTAGTTTCAACCTTCATATATTAAAATCACAAAAAAAGCAAAGCTTTCAACCATAATGAGGTGACCTTAGGTGAATAATTTGACCTGCTTCATTTTAACCGCTCATCTGCAAAATAACCACACACACACACACACACACACACACACACACACACACCTTCCTTTATAGTGAGAATACAGAATGTTGAGGGCTGAAAATGGTTTAAACTGTCACTAGCCTTAATCTCCAAGTTATTTTGCAAACGTCTCCAATAAATATGATATACTCACTCTTATTCCAAAGTGTTCATCATCTGAAATCTTAAATTGAAACAATTCACTTTCTGAACATAATCTCAAAAACTTTTATTAGTCTTTAAGAATAAAAGAAGGATTTAAACAATTCTATTTAATAACTATAGAACCTTAGTTGTATATGACATAAGTTCAAATAATAACTATACAACTCAAATTTTTTTTTAAAAAAAGATTTATTTATTTATTTTATGTATATGAGTACTGTAGCTGCCTTCAGACACACCAGAAGAGGGTATTGGATCCCATTACAGATGGTTGTGAGCCACCATGTGGTTGCTGGGAATTGAACTCAGGACCCCTGGAAAAGCAGCAGTCAGTGCTCTTAACTGCTGAGCTATCTCTCCAGCTCCCACAACTCAAATTCTTAAGTAAAAAAAAAAAAAAATTCAGTTATTTGAGCACCAAAACAACATATGAATGATAGTGATGATGTCTATAGTCCAAAGTTGTTAATGACCAAAGAAAATACATGTCAAGAACCTAAGGTGCTGGGTACATACCAAGCACTCAGTAAATGTGGCTTGCTTTCTTAGATCTGCCTCCCACATTCTCTTAGGCCAGACTTTAGAGAATGAGCATCTAGCCTCAGTCCCATTCTGACAGCAGCCTATATTACTACCCCTTGTGCCAGATCTGACAAGGCAGCTCAGATATAATTTTCTCAGTCTTCATTAATCCCCCTGTCTGTTACTCAAACAACTCTACCTTGCTAGGTATAGCACCTACATCTTTTCAGTATTTCTCTAATCTCTTCTCCCACCCCATTCTGCACATCCATTAATACCAAGCTTCAGTAGTCAATTACATGCATAGAATTAGCTAGCCTACATATACACACTATTTCATTATCTAGAACTACATACTGACAGCATGCATTTCACAGGCCAAACACTAAGCTCTTGGAACATATAGTCACAATAATTACCCTGCCTCTTATAATCTGATTAGAGAAAAATAAAAAATTACCAAAGTCCAACCAGTAACCACAATGATATTTAAAATAAACTTGACCCTATGATGGCTCTGCTTAAAACACCTTACTGATTCCAAACTTCCTATCTGAGAAATCAACTCTCAAACTTCGATGTGTCAGCACTATGACTTTTTTAGTAGTTTAAATAGACTATGCTTCTTTCTATATTACAATAGTCACCCATTTCCACATATCCCTCTTCAGACAATGTCTGGGTTTCTTTTCTTGTTGATGTGACAAAACATAGTAACTTAAAAAAGAGTTTATTTGGGATCGACCACAGTTCAAGATACTTTAAATCCATCATGACAGGGGACACCAGGAGCTTGAAGAAGCTGGGGACATCACATCCATAAACAGCGATCTCAGCTCACTTTCTCTAGTTTATACAGTCTAGGATTCCCTGCCCAGGTAGTAATCCCCTCCACAATTAAAATGAATTTTCCCAATCAATTAATGTAATCAAGATATCTTCAAAGGCTAATCTAACCTCATGGGTAAGTCCCCAGACTTTTCTCCTAGGCGATGCCAGATGCAGGCAAGTTGACAATTAACAACAGTCATTACATATATAAACAAAAAATCCTCAAGAAAGAATTATGTAACCATTTCCTATCCACATACAGAGTTCATAAATCCCTATCCTTAGCCACTGGACTGTTTACCATGATTACAAGTATCTGTTAGATGTCTGTCTTCCTCAGGAGGACTGTGAAATACAAAGAAGCTTAATTGTGTCTGTTTAGATCACTGTTAATAACTTAGCACAAAACAAAAAAACAGCACAAAACAAAAAACTTAGCACAAAAATTAAATACTTATTGAGATACTGAATATAATAAAACAGTGAATGAAAATATGATGTAACTGCAACGAATCTGTGTCTGCTACAAGTGAACTACATCGTCCTTATCAATAGGAATAGAACCTCACACAGCCTGATGAATTTGCTTTATAAGAATATTCAAACATCTCTTAGGTGTTGAAACAGACATCCTATACAAGCTTTGATTTCCTCAAGCTGGTCAACCAATACACGTCTACGAAAGCAGAATAAAAACAATGGGTCAAGTGTCAAAAGAATTCTCCTACTTCTCTAAGAGCTTCTCTATTCATAACACAGGAAGGCTAACAGAGAAGTGTGGCCAAAGCAGGACAGGCACTAGAACTTAAGACTGTCTGAAACAAAGCTAAGCCCTGCATGTGTCAGATAAGAGTACTGGCGTTTTAGCTGGTACTACTCTGTATGGTGACCATGCTGAACATTCTGTGATACAGCAACTGAAACAGACAGGACTGCAGTTTTCTTTTATTCAGTAAGCAGGCAGTGAAGACCAACTGTGCCACCTTAGGTACTAAAGAAAAATCAGTCTTTGCCCCAGTAAAGCTTCTATTTTTGAGAGGAAAAGTTATTAAGTAAACAATTCAGCTTCATGTAAGTGTATAAAATTACTATTTCATCTATCCTAAAATATACTAATTTTATACTTATAATTTGACAATGTCAAGAGACACCCCCCCCCGAACCCCCTGATTAAAGGTTACTGTCTCTTAGTTTGTTTTTTTGTTGCTGTGATCAACATCATGACTAAAAGCAACTTAGGGAAGCCAAGACAGGAAGGAACCTAAAGGCAGGAACTAAAGCAGAAGGCCTAGAAGAATGCTGCTTACTGGATTGCTTAGCTTGCTTTCTTATATAGCCAAGGCCTACCTGCTACAGTGGATTGCACCCTTCCACTACACACATGCCCACAGGCCAATCTGATGGGAAGAATTCCTCAAATCGAAGTCCCTTTTCCCTGGAGACTCTAGTTTGTGTCAAGTAGACAAGAACTAACCAGCATGGACTCACTCCATAAAATCTAAGTGCCTGTGCAAAGACTGAAAATAGGAGGCTCTGATTACACCATAACATTCTGTTACACGATATCCAAGGCTGTCCTCTCATCTCCACACCTGCACTGTGGCATGCACACAGGGACTCATACATGTACACACATCCTAACACAGATCAAAATTAAAGAATAAAATACCTTTTTTTTTTGTTGTTTTGTTTTTTGTTTTTGGTTTTGGTTTTGGTTTTTCAAGACAGGGTTTCTCTGTGTAGCCCTGGCTGTCCCAGAACTCACTTTGTAGACCAGGCTGGCCTCGAACTCAGAAATCCACCTGCCTCTGTCTCCCAAGTGCTGGGATTAAAGGCGTGCACCACCACTGCCCGGCAATAAAATACTTTTAAATACAAATTTTAATGGGTTCAGTAAATGTATCACTTCAGTACTTTTTGTAAGTTAAATACCTTATCAAAAACCCATTTATCCCATTCCAAGTGCTTATAAAAAAAAAAACCAAAACACCTATCTTTTATAGAAAATTCAAAACTTCAAGAAAGCATTAAGAAGGAAATTATACACCCCACAGCTCCCTTCTCTGTATATAATAGTAGTCTTAAAGAATTTCATTCAAGATTTCAAAAATCATTATCATCACAGCTCTGAAACAACCAACACAATCTGACCCAATAGACAAAATTAATTCTTAAAAGCTGTAATACATAAAAATGCTCAACTCAAAACCCACCTGCAGTTCTCCCTCACCAGTGGAGTAAAATCCATGCTGTCTGCCTAGAAAGACTTCGGTGCTGGGGTCCCTCGACCTCTCTGATCTTATTCCTTGGGTTTTGCAAGCCACCTAGTCTTCGTGCTTTTCCTGGAGGTTCCCGAATTAAGATCCATCTGAGGCCTTTCTCACTGAAACAACTTTTCATATCCTCACTCCCTCCATCTCCTCGGAAGGCTTTCCTGACATCCTCTCACGGACTCCTAGTAACCTGCTTTAATTTTCAGTTTCTTCTCCAAACACTTAGAATACTTACGTACTGTTCACCTTAAGAACGGGCTTGGCCATGTTTACCTCTCGTAGCATACAGGGTGTACAGACAACAGTAAACAAGCACACAGATTAACACTACAAGTCACTCTAACATTCACTTTCCTCAGCTACTCGGATTGAAAACTGCTGTTATCAGGTACTTACTTGGTTGATCTGCATAAGTTCTTAAAGGAACTGAAGAAACTCCTTGTAGGCCATGAGATATCCGATTGAAATGGCCTTTCTAGAATAGAAAAAAAAAAGACAAAAGAAATTTTCCTGTTAAGTAAAATATAATTTTTAAAACAGGCTGGCAAAATAGCCCGCTGGCTAAAGGCTCCTGCCACCAAGGGTGACTTCCCAAGTTTAATCCGTGGGAACTATATGGTGGCAGAGACCTGACTCCCAGAAGCTGTCTTCTGGCATCCTTTCATCCTATGTTGCACGCTCATGCCCACAGGCATGTGCACAAGTAATACATGTAATTTAAAAGGTCGATGACAACTGGGGCAAATGTATCAAGCAATAATACTAATGGACTTTCTCTGCCGCAAACAGGTATCCTACCAATTTCCCTTTTTTGTCCATAATATTAAACTTTCACAATCTTACCTTGCCAGGTCTGCCTTATTATTATGAACATTCAATGAACCATTTCATATTAAATCTAATAAAAATATATTTAATGGCTTACAGTTTTATTAAAACTTCAGAAAGCATTGTTAATTTTATTGCCAAGGATCAGTTTAGTATTCTAATTAAAATCCCAAAACTTTGAATTCAGGTATTTAAGTATTTCAATGATATTCATTTCATCTGTCATTCTGCTTCCTAACAAATCTACTTAACAGTCTGTAATCACTTATAAGATCTATAAAGATGTTCTTAAGCCACCAACTGGACTAGGAAAATGTACCAACAACGGAGTGGCCTCACATTCTGGAAGTCCCACAAATTGCATCATAATCTCACACTCTCTAAGCAGTGTGACTACCATTTCCTAAGGCCAGGGCCACATAAAGAAAGCACACTTCCAGCTCCTATCACAGCGAGTAAGCAATGGACAGCAGCGACAATATACTCTGATGCAGCAAGGTTTTTTACTTGAAGACAACTTCTGCACCTGAGATCAAGATATGCCAACCAAAGAGGAACAAAGAACTGTCTGTACTGAGAGACGCGGCTCACCTTCTCCCTAAAACAGTGACATTTTGCGTGTTACATTAACTTTTAAAGACACAGACGGCTCAGCCGTGAAGAGTCTCATTTCTGTATTGTCCCTAAAGTTATCCTGCTACCCTGCCACTAGGCCTCATACATTCAATTTGGCAGCTGTCAATTGGCAGGTGAAATGGGAAAGTTGTTTGGACGACAAACCGCTGCAATTAAAACTATAAGCCCCAGGGCCTGACTGATGGCAGGGTGCACTAGTTTAGAGACGTGAATGAAAACAGATCCTTGGAGGAGGAACTCGCGGGACGGTGTGTTGGAGCTGACCACGTCTGGGCCAGTCGGGCCTCAAGGTTACTTCCCCGCCGTAGGAGAGTAGGCCACCCCCCGGGTCATTAGGATGAGGCGAAAGGTAGGAAGGGGCAGGCCGCGCGTGGCAAGGGTCATTTACTCCTCCCCGAAACTGGGGGAGGGCCCAGGCCCCTGGACCAGCGTCCGGGTCGTGTGGGGCTGCGGGCAGTCATTCCGCAGCAGGGCCCTCCCGAGCCCGGGCTCGCGCTCCCCGCTGCCTCGGGAGGCCGCACCGAGCCGGCATAGAGGCGGGGCCGCGGCGGTTCCCGGCGGCAGGCCGCGTCCGGGCCCACAGCGGGCGTCTAAGTGCCTGTGGTCCAGCATCATCCCCTCGCGGGCCGCCCTCACCTTGGCCAAGGAGCGGTACACACGACTCCAGCTCTGCATCGTCCCTCGGTCCCGTCCCTCCAACCAGGGGTTTTCACCTCCGCTGAACGCCTGGTAAGACT
Source organism: Mus musculus (assembly GCF_000001635.26). Classification (NCBI taxonomy): domain Eukaryota; kingdom Metazoa; phylum Chordata; class Mammalia; order Rodentia; family Muridae; genus Mus; species Mus musculus. Next base: position 31,351,402 of record NC_000078.6, read on the forward strand.
TATCCAAGGTCTCCCCACCCTGCGCCTGCGCAACATATACGTCATCGCCGAGGAGCAGCGCGATTGGCCCGAAAGGCAGAGGCTTTCCGGTCGCTTCGTCGTGCGCTGTCGTGAAGGGCGCTGCGCTTTGTGGCAGCTGGGGAATTGGAGAACTGTTGCTCAAATGACTGGAGTAGAGTTGCAAATTATCCTTGAAAGACGAACTAGATAAATAAAAATGTTGTTTCTTCAGTAAAGCCCACAGAAAGTAAAGTTTAAATAGGAAAGGAAGAAAAGTTTGACAACTTGACAAGCTTATGGTTGTGCTAGATATTCGTGGGCAGTAGGCTTTATCTAGCTTTACAAAAACCGTATGAACTGTTTGCATTTTCTGGATGGAGCCCTGAGAGGTTAAAGAAAGCAAAGGAGAGGTAACTGCAGCTCTACGAACAAAGGCTTTGATTTTAACGGCTGGTTTACAATCTCTGTTCTCGAAGGCAATGGAAAGGATAGGCTTGAACCTTTCTTCACCAACATCCTGTTCTGAAAACTGCGCTAACAAAAAGTATAGAAAACAAGCTCCCTTCTATTTTTGTATTTTGAAAGCACGCCTCCCTTGTAGAAGAAACTAGAAGGGTTGGGATGGTGGGTGAGGTGTTAGGTTTTCATTGAGAGTGCACCTAAAAGATTGCTAACTGTTGTCTATAAGATTGAGCACAGAGCCTGGCGTGGTGGGCTACGCCTTTAATCCCAGCACTCGGGAGGCAGAGGCAGGCAGATTTCTCAGTTCGAGGCCAGGCCAGCCTGGTCTACAGAGTGAGTTCCAGGACAGCCAGAGCTCCCTATCTCGAAAAACAAAAACAAAAACAAAAAAAAAAAAAAAATTGAGCACAGAGATTTAAGGTCTGATACCACTTTGTAATAACAGTCTCTAGTTTAAACCTTAACTCTATACTTCTCAAAAGTTTACAGCCCAGGCACTGTACTGAACTCCATAGAGTTAGGGATTAGATGAATATTACTTCTTACCTATCTATGCCCATTTAGAAGGAAAAAGACATGAATAAATGATTTTTTAATGTTATGACGAAAGCTAGCTGTTACCAAATATTAATCACCACCACAACCCCTTTTTGGTTTCTTGAGAGAGTGTCTCATGTGTCCCAGACTGGCTTCAAACTCAATATAGAGCTTAGAATGACCTTGAATTTATAGTCCTCTTGCCTTCATCTCCTGAGTGCTGGGATTACAGGTGCCCACCACCATGTGTTGCTGATTGCTGGGAACGGAACCCAGAGCTTCTAGTATACCAGGCAAGCATTCTTCACCTGAGTTACATCTTAAGCCCTTGTTTTCCCCTTTCATAAGATAAGAGATTGTTCAGCTGGACAGATGGGTATTCAGAATAGCATTGTCTTTTCCGGGTCCCATACAGCTAAAGGTAGACGTATGATCAAATACTGGTCAATGATCTCCATTTATTGTTGCATCCAACTCGACCAGCAAGGAAAACGCAACCACCGGTTCTTCTTAAAGCAGTTTACTCAGGCAGCTTCTCTCTTCAAATCCCCCGCCTCTCGGGGTACAAGTGTTTTTATCCACTCAAGCCATAACCACGCCTCAACCAATCACCACAGGTCACATCACCTCACCAGGAAGGCTTGCTCAGCCAATCAGGGATTAAGGGCTAGCCATCCACCAAATATGGGCTTGTTTACTGCCTGGCACAGATTTCCGTCTGGGCTGGCCAGGGAGTCTGGAATGGCTTCCCACAATTCCCCCTTTTATATTCTTTTGAAGCAAGCTCCGTGGGTGAAGATAGAGGTCTGATCCCCAGTGTGCAGAAATAGGGGCCATGTACAGGATTGACTCTTAGGCTCACAGGGTTTTACCCAGAGCAACCCTGACCTGCTCCCATGCCGTTTTTCATGGGGGAAGAACACTAGGACACTCAACCCTCATGCAATCAGACGTACCTCCCAGAGATTGTCAAACAGCGTCCAGACTAACTTCTGTGCAGTGCTTAGCCTTACAACCCTGCAGAGCGATGGCTTCATTGTTCATTCTTCATGGCAACAAGCCAAATCTGAGGTGACTGCCCTGCTTCCACTGTGGCAAAAGCTTGCACCACCATGGCGGCAGTGTGGACCTGGGCATTCTGCAACCAACACATACACCATACACACAACATGCATGCCAAAACAAGGGCCACAGCAAGGGCACCTATCTCAGCCCATTCTTTCCTGATGCCAAGCCAGGATCCACTCGGGTAGAATTCACAGCGACAATCGCCGAGTGAAGCTCATTCATCTTGCCATCAAAATTTGCAGTCCAATTTCTTAATAGGAATTTCTTAACAGGATCAGCTTCTTCATTTTGACACTGTCGCACTATTCACTCTGGAACCCACACTGGCTCTGCGTGATTCTGTGGAAACATGCAAACAGACCCTCTCGCCCAGCCCAACACAGGATCTGGACCATTCCATGATCCTGTAAGCACATCCCTCCATTTAGCATACCCCAGATTACTGGGGCTGGTATTAGCATGTCGTTCAGCAGCAGAGCGACCTTCCTTATCCAATTGTAAACATTTTAAGGTAAAAAGAGCTAAGGAGAGTCTTATTTTTGGGGGTATGGCCATAGCCTATTCCCTGTCTTTGTTTTATTAATAATTCTTTTAAGGTTCTATGTGCTCGTTCAATGATTCCTTGGCCTTGAGGATTATATGGCAGTCCGTGTTTAACTTGTACTTCCATCTGTTGACAAAAAGACACCAGGGTTTTGGCAGTATATGCAGGGCCATTGTCTGTTTTAAGTTGTTGGGGTTTACCCCAAGCTGCCCAGGCCTCCAAACAATGCTGTATAACATGGGAGGCCTTTTCCCCTGCCATGGGAGATGCATAAACTATTCCTGAACATGTGTCAATGGATACATGAATGTATTTGCCAAATTCTGAAAAATGTGTCACATCTATCTGCCACACCTGTAGAGGGAGCAATCCTCTAGGATGCACTCCATAAGAAGGTGGGTGTTGAAACTCAAGGCAACATACACAGGTAGTGACTACATCCCGAGCTTGTGCTCTAGAGATTCCAAATTTTCTCTGCAGAGTTTTAGCATTAACATGAATTTTAGAATGAAATTGTAAGGCTAACTCCATAGGGGATGCTAAAAATATGAACTCCATACGAGTACAATTATCCACAATATCATTTCTCCTACTTAAGGGTCCTGGAAGCCCACTATGGGCACGGACATGTCCAATATATAATGGTTGGCGTCTTTCCCACAGCAACTTCTGTAATTGTAAGGCCAAGGCTTGGATGGTACTAGGAGCTTTTATTTGGCCAGCCACTTGTAGGGATAAAACTAAATTAAGTACATATTGTGAATCTGAAATTAGATTAAAAGGAAAATCACAATCCTTAATGACTTCAATAACTATTTGTAATTCCACCATCTGTGGAGTACAGGGATAATACTGCCTGACCACAGGAACTTTCCTCTCTACTATATATACTCCACATCCGGTTTTTGATCCATCAGTAAACACGTTAACTGCATCCTTAATGGGTGTTTTCCTCACCACTTGAGGGAAAATGACTGGATGTTCCTTAAAAAAGGTCATTAACGGATGTTTGGTATAATGATTATCAAATGGGCCCTCATTAATACAGGCTAAAATAGCCCACTCATCAATATTTGCTGTTAGGACCTTTTGCTGATACCCATCATAAGGGATTACAATAGAGCTGGTTTTTATACCAAAAAATTGTAAACAATGCTGAATTCCCAACAAGGCTAAAAAAGCCACTGTTGTAGGCTTTGTAATGATCTAATGTCCTCCCAGCGGATATTTTGGAATGGATCCATAACAATGGGCCTTCTTGCCACAATAATCCTGTGGGTTGCATCTCAGTAGGTAATATTATCAAAATGATGGGTAACCCTTCTCTACAATGCTGAAGCTGGGCTTTAATCAATTCTTCTTCCACTAGGGTAAGGGCCTTTCTAGCCTCAGGTGTTAGTTCCCTTTTGGAACTTAACTCTGAGTCTCTTTCTAAAATTTGAAACAGAGGTTTTAATTTAACATTTGGGATCTTCAAATAGGGCCGAATCCAATTGATATTGCCTAACAATTTCTGAAAATCATTTAAAGTATGCAAGAAATCAACCCTCAACTGTATCTTTTGAGGCCAAACGGCTGTAGGAGTGAACCTTGCTCCTAAATAGGACACTATTTTTTAACAAATCTCTACCCCATAAGGTAATGGGCAGCTCAAGCACATATGGTTGAAACATCCCATCATGCCCTTCCTTATCTTTCCAAGGGAGCATCCTGGCACTTATGTCTGGGCTCTTTGCATAGCCCAGGCCTGGTAATATTTGTTCTGACTCCTGAATCGGCCATCCTTTTGGCCAGTCCTTAAACCAAAAAGCAGTAAGAAAAATTACCCAAATGGCTAGAAAAAGAAAGTAATCCATAGATTGTCCCTAGTACCCTCTTACTTTCACTACCCTCTTACTTTCACTTTCTTGTCTCCAGAGCCAGAGAGCCTTATTGTCTCTTACCGAGAGCCTGTCTCTTTACTGAGAGCCTTATTGTCTCTTACCGAGAGCCTAATTGTCTCTTTACCGAGAACCTAATTGTCTCTTTACCGAGAGCCTAATTGTCTCTTTACCGAGAGCCTAATTGTTTCTTTACCGAGAGCCTAATTGTCTCTTTACCATACACATCCTGTCGACAGACCCTGACTGCAGAAAGTTCTGAACCTCTTCGGTGGGAGAGTCGGTTCCCAGGTTTCGGCACCACTTGTTGCGTTCAACTTGACCAGCAAGGAAACCACAACCACTGGTTCTTCTTAAAGCAGTTTACTCAGGCAGCTTCTCTCTTCAAATCCCCTGCCTCTCAGGGTACAAGCGTTTTTATCCACTCAAGCCACAACCACACCTCAACCAATCACCACAGGTCACATCACCTCACCAGGCAGGCTTGCTCAGCCAATCAGGGATTAAGGGTGAGCCATCCACTAAATATGGGCTTGTTTACTGCCTGGCACAGATTTCCGTCAGGCCTGGCCAGGGAGTCTGGAATGGCTTCCCACAATTTATTGCATGTTAAATTACTTCTGATAATCTTTGATGGAATAACTCTCATTGTAGTGTATTTAAACCAATTCTAAAATTTGATACTTTTCCAATTAAAAGGTAAACTCGATTTCACCTCTATTGAATATGGACCAACCTTAGGCAAATGTTTCTTCTAATGAATAGAACGCAGCAGAAGTGATATTAGGTGACTCTCAGGCTAGGGACAGAAGCCCTCTCCTCCTCTTCCTCCTCCTCTTCCTCCTCCTCCCCTTCCTCCTCCTCCTCCTCTTCCTCCTCCTCCCCTTCCTCCTCCTTCTCCCCCCCTCCCCCTCTTCCTCCTCCTCCTCTTTCTGTTCCTCTTCCTCATCTTACTCCTCCTGTTCCTCTTCCTCATCTTACTCCTCCTGTTCCTCTTCCTTCTGTTACTCCTCCTCCTGTTCCTCCCTCTCATCCTCTCCTCCCTCATCTTTCTCTACTCACTTCTCTCTCCTCTCTCCCCCTTTCCCTCTGCCCTCCCTCTTACCTCTTTTCCTCTTTTTCTTTCTCCTCCTCCTTTTCTGTTCTTTCTCTTGCTTCTCCTCCTCTCTGCTCTCATCTTTCTCTTATCCATCTCTCTCTCTTCTCTTCTCTCTTCCACTCTGCCCTCCTCCCCTCTTTTCCTCCTTTTTCCTCTTTCATCCTTACTCCTTCTCTCCTCCTTTCTCCCTAACCCCTATCTCTGTAGGCAGTTTCTAACCTAAGTCCTTTCAATTGTCATATTTATGAACAAAATAAACATTTTCATTGTTTTAGCCACTAAGCCTTTGGGGACAGTTTGTTGCACAGCAGTGGATAGATTAAACCCTTATGTGCTTCCAGCAGTCAGTGTAATTACAGCTGACTTTCCTTCCCATTGTGCATCTTCTTACTCTCTTCCTCTTCTTTGGTGCTATTAAAATATCTCTTTGTGGTGCCATTACCATTGCTGCTATTCGTTATGAAAGCAATGTTCACCCCCCACAGATGTTGCCATTCTGCCACCAAAGCAGGATGGACTATACAAATTTAGTTTACATAGAGACACAGCTTCCCAGAATAATGAATCAGGAATTAATTTCTCTCATATAAAAGTCTAAACTGGTATTTCTGGCAGATATTACCCATGAAGAAGTCCTTTAACGTCTCTTTTCTTTTGGCTCTGCCTTTATCAAGATTCTGCCTGGAATTTCTTGTCTCTAGATGGCGGTCCTAGTCCCTGGGACCATATAGCTCTGTAGCTTTACCTGATTCTAATGTACTTTTAAAATTACTAATTTGGGGGTTGGTTGACTTTATATCCTTATTCTCTCACTGGCTTCCTGCGACTTAACAGGCTAAAGCCGTTCCCCGCTTTTCTCCATTAAGAGGTGACTTTTGTATCTCAAAACCTGATTATAAGGTGAGCTATTTTATGACTGGTGGTGAGTGAAACCAAGCACAAAGATCAGTGGGACATGGGCCTCACAGAGACTGAACCACCAACAAAAGAGCATGCATGGTCTGGACCTAGGCTCCCTACACATGCATAGCAGACGCTGCTGCTTGTTCTTCATGTGTGTTTCCTAACAATTAGAGCAGGGACTATCTCTGGCCCTGTTGCCTGCCTTTGGGCTGCCTTGTCTGGCTCAGTGGGAGAAGATGTGCTTAGTTCTGCTGAGACTTAATTGTTATTAGACGCGTTCTCACGACCGGCCAGGAAGAACACCACAGACCAGAATCTTCTGCGGCAAAGCTTTATTTCTTACATCTTCAGGAGCCAGGGTGCAGGAAGCAAGAGAGCAAGAAGCAAGAGAGAGAGAAAACGAAACCCCGTCCCTCTTAAGGAGCATTCTCCTTCGCCTCGGACGTGTCACTCCCTGATTGGCTGCAGCCCATCGGCCGAGTTGACGTCACGGGGAAGGCAGAGCACAAGTAGTCATAAGATACCCTTGGCACATGCGCAGATTATTTGTTTACCACTTAGAACACAGCTGTCAGCGCCATCTTGTAACGGCGAATGTGGGCGCGGCTCCCAACATCTCCCCCTATCCTTTTAATAAGAGCAAATAGGCCACCCATATTAATGAGAGTGGAGATAGAGGTCAAATCCCCAGTGTGTAGGTAAAGGAGCCATGTACAGGATTAGCTCTTAGGCTCACAGGCTTTTACCCAGAGCAACCCTGACCTGCTCCCGTGTCGTTTTGCCTGGGGGAAGGGAACTAGGACACTGAACCTTCATGAAAGATGACATGTCTCCCTAGAATAGGCTCATATATGCCGCAGAGCCTTTCCATTGCAGTGCTTAGCCGTGCAACTCTCTCGGGCTGCTGAAGCACACTCACTCTATCCCGTGCAATGAGTCTAGCCTCATGGGATATAAGAGCTGAGTGGCCAGCGACCTATTGCCTAAGCATAGATATATCAGGGGAAGCTCCATGTTCTAGTCCTGCAAGCGCCTGGGCAATAACCACCTTGTCTCTCCTAGTTTAGGCCTTAAGCTTACAGACCAATCAAAGAAGCAACACTAATCCACAGCAAAGTGTATCTCCAAATAATATTAATCCCACCCATTTTTTAAAGAAAGAAAATGCTGAGGAGATCCAATTGGGTAATCCTTTGGTCAGGGACAGGTCCAAGCGCGTGGAGTTGACCTGAAGTCTCAATTCCCGAAGGGATCTGTTCAAATTCAGCCATCCAATTCTGTAACATATACTGAAAAAGACTTTTTGACAATTTAGCTGCCCTAGTAAATTTAACATACTGAATGGAAATAACACACAATCCCGGAAACTTTTGTTCACAACCCTGCTGAGTTATTTGTCATAATACATCTAGTTGTATCTGGACAAGATCTATGAGTTGATTAACCAGCATGAGACCTCTCTGTATCTTGACATTAGCTGAGGCCTGTTCATCTATGACTGTAGTCACTGAGGCTGACAAAGTGTTAATGGTGTCAGTCATCTGGACCTGTCCAGACAGAGCCAAGGCTGTCTGAATTAAGGCCAAACCCAGTTCCCAGTTAGTGGTAAAAAAGCAGGAGAATACTTGAGCATTATACATCACCGTCATTGGGAGTGGAAATGTCGACATTATCCCCCAACGCTGCTCTCTCTTTATTATTGACGCCCTGGACATCACCAAGACGAGGGACATTAGTATTCCCTTGGTCAGTCTGGATTTTTCGGGTGAGTCTTTCTGGTACCCAAAATGGGTTGTCTTCATTCTGTGGGAAAACACAGATAGCTCCCCTGGATCTTATCAAAATAGGATCCGGGCCATACCATTTATTATCAAGGACATTTTTCCATTTAACCATCTCATTGGGCCTATCTGGCTCTGAACAATGACGTTCAGCCGCAGTATGGCCATGAGCATCAATATTTAAAAAATTGAGTGTAAAGAGTGCCATAGACACAGACACTCTTGGTGCTCGGGGTACAGTCTCTTCAATTCCCCTCTTTTGTTTTATAAGATAGGCTTTGAGGGTGCGATGCGCACGCTCAACAATACCCTGTCCTTGAGGGTTGTATGGAAGTCCAGTCAGGTGGGTTACGTCCATCTGACGGCAGAACTGCTGAAATTTTTGAGACGTATAAGCTGGTCCATTATCAGTCTTAAGGAGTCTGGGTTTCCCCCAAGCACTCCATGCCTCAAGACAATGTTGAATCACATGTGAGGCTTTTTCTCCGGTTAACGGAGAAGCAAACATGATGCCAGAACATGTGTCAATGGACACATGGAGATATTGAAGTTTTCCAAAGGAAGAAACATGTGTAACATCCATTTGCCAGACCTGTAGAGGTCGAATACCGCGTGGGTTAATTCCCACATGAGGAACTGGCAAGAACTCACAGCAGCTTTGACATTGAGTAACAATGTCACGGGCTTCTTTTCTTGTCAAGGAGAAACGACTGCGTAATGTTTCAGCCGTCACATGAAAATTGTTATGAAAATTTCTTGCAGCCTCTACCGGGGATGATAGGGCAGCAGCCACCACTTTAGTGGCCTTATCTGCCAAATAATTTCCCAGAGCCATGGGGCCAGGTAGGCCTGAGTGGGCTCTAACATGAGTAATATAAACAGGAGATCTTCTAGATAACAAAACTAATTGTATCTGCTGAAAAATATTGGCAACTCTACTGGAAGGCTTAATCACTCCAGCCACTTCTAAAAGATTTACTGCATTAACCACATAACAGGAATCTGACACAATATTAAGGGGTTCTAAAAAGGTTTTTAAAACTTCTAAAACCACTAAACATTCTACCACTTGAGGTGAATTTTCATTATATTGTTTGGATACCACTTTACCATTAGCCACATAGGCACCTATGCCAGTTTTTGATCCATCAGTATATACCACAATCCCATTTTTAAGTGGGTTTCTTACTGTTATTTGTGGAAACACAACAGATTGATTTTGGGCAAACTGTAAGATTGGATGCTTTGGATAATGGTTATCTATTTTTCCTGAAAAGGAGGTAACTAAAACTGCCCAATCATTAGATGCGGCTGCCAAGGTTTGAACCTGTGCAGCGGTATAAGGTACAATTAAAAGATATGGACTTTGCCCAAAGTGGGTGATTGCTGCTTTTAGACCTTTAAGGGCAAGCTGTGCAATTGCATCAGGATACCAATCTATTATTTTAGCTGGGGATACGTTTGGATGGATCCACAACAATGGCCCATTCTGCCACAAAACTGCAGTTGGCAATTGTGCTGTCTTAAAGACACACAAACTGAAAGGCTGCGAATCCTCAATACGTTGTAATTGTGCATTCTGTAAGGCTTTTTCCACCTTTTGTAAGGCCTGGTTAGCAGCTAGAGTAAGAGTCCTAGGGGAGGAGATATGAGGATCTCCTTCTAAAATACCAAACAAAGGCCTTAACTCAGCGGAAGGAATCTTTAAAAAAGGTCTGAGCCAATTAATATCTCCCAACAGCTTTTGAAAATCATTTAAGGTATGGAGGTGATCTCTTCTTATCTCTACCTTTTGGGGCACAATCTTATCTGGGGACACCACAGAGCCCAAGAATTGTCCTGTATCAGAAATTTGGACCTTTTCTGTGGCTATCTGTAAACCCCACTGACTTAAAGTTTTAAGTAGAAAAGGATATGCCTTTTGTAGCATGGTAAGGTCTTTATGGCACAGGAGGATGTCATCCATGTAAAGGAGCAAAATTAAAGAGGGGAATTGTTCCCTCACTGGCAAAAGAGCTTCTTGCACATAAAGTTGGCACATTGTAGGACTATTGGACATTCCCTGTGGTAAGACCTTCCATTGATACCTCTTATCAGGTTCCATGTGATTAATAGAGGGGATGGTAAAGGCAAATCTGGGCCTATCCCTTGGACACAAAGGTATAGAAAAGAAACAATCTTTAATATCTATAATAATTAAATTCCAGCCACGTGGTAAGGCGGAAAGTACAGGGAGACCCCTCTGTACTGGGCCAAATAAGTTCATTTGCTCATTAATGGCTCTGAGGTCATGGAGCAGTCTCCACTTTCCTGACTTTTTCTTAATTACAAAAATTGGAGTATTCCAAGGTGAGGTAGAGGGTTCAATATGGCCTAATTTTAATTGTTCCTCTACCAGTTGAATCACAGCTTCTAGTTTTTCAGAGGATAGGTGCCATTGAGGAACCCACACTGGGTCCCCTGTTTTCCATGGTATGGGTCGTGCTGCCCCAATGGCCGCTAAGGAAAACCCAGACCCTGTCTGTCTTGGTTTCCATTAGGTGAGATGGGCTCTATCCTTCCCTGTTCTTGATGTCCTAACCCTTTTCCTTCTTTATAACCCATCTTTGCCATGATATTTTTTGCTTTAGTTGAATACCCTCCCGATGGGGCGTTTTCATTGGACAAAATAAGGCCCAAATGCTGCATAATATCCCTTCCCCAGAGGTTAACCGGGAGTGGGAGCACATAAGGTATGAATTTCCCTTGCTGTCCTTCAGAGGATTCCCACGTCAAGGCAATGGAGCTTATAGTGGGACATGATTGATATCCTAGGCCCTGTAATGAATGAGATGACTCTGTGGTGGGCCATGCTTTGGGCCACCAATGTGTAGAAATTATACTTTTATCTGCTCCGGTATCAAGGATGCCTTCAAACTCTTTTCCGTTAATCTTAAGGCGGAGCTTAGGTCTATCATTCAAAGATACAACCAAATAGGCAGAATCATTTCCTGAGGAGCCCATTTTCTTTATCTCAGGTCCTGCAGATTTCTCCCTGGTATTATCAGGGAGGAGCAGCAGCTGAGCTATCCTATCTCCTTTACTAATAGAAAAAACGCCTTTAGGGCTTGAGCACAGGACCTGTATTTCAGGGGAATGTTGACAATCCATAACTCCAGGGTGGACTACTAAGCCCTGCAAGGTGAGTGAACCCCGGCCGAGAATAAGGCCCATGGTTCCCGGGGGCAAGGATGGTATAGGCTCCACTGGCACCGGCTGAATACTCATTTGAGGCATTAATAGGAAGTCGGAGGCGGCACGCAGGTCCACCCTTGTGGGTCTTCCTGGGTCGCCTCTCTGACTGCTTCCTGGGTCCTGACAAACCGGTTCCCATATCTTTGAGGGCCCTGGGACCGAGGGCCCGATGACCCGTTTTTTGGCACATCAGTTGATTGACTATCAGGTGGGGGAAGGACTCTGCCCTTTATATCCCTCACAGAGCGACACTGGTCAGCTCTATGATAACCCTTGCCACACTTAGAGCAAAGAGTGAGAGTCCCTCCCTGTTTATCTGGAGCTCTGCAATCTTTCTTAAAATGCCCAGGCTTTCCGCAATTAAAACATGTCCTCTGATCATTTCTGCTCATGGAGCGGTTCTGAGATTGGAGGATGGCGGCCGCTAAGCCTGCATTGGTGAGAGGTCCCCCAAGCTCTCGACAGACCCTGAGCCAGTCTTGTAAGCCTTTGTTCTTTCTTGGGGCTATGGCCGCTCGGCACTCCTTTGTGGCTTGCTCATAGATTAGCTGTTCTATCAGAGGCGCAGCTTGCTCTGACTCTCCAAAAATACGCTCTGCTGCCTCTGTCATTCTGGCCACAAAATCTGAGAAGGATTCCTGAGGTCCCTGGATTATCTTTGTTAACTGCCCAGTGGTTTCACCTGCTCGAGAGAGCGCCTTCCAGGCCCTAATAGCCGTGGAAGAAACTTGGGCATAAGCTCCCCAATGGTAGTTTGTTTGATCAGCAGAATAAGCTCCCTGACCCGTTAACAAGTCAAAAGTCCAATCTCTCTGCTCTGGAGTCAAAGCAGCTGCGTTTGCTCGGGCCTGCGCTTGTGCAGCTTCGTGCCAAAGCGCTCTCCATTCCATATATTTGCCCATACTAGGGAGAGCGGCTTTTACAACCGTTTGCCAGTCAGCAGGAGTTAGTGCCATGCCGGCGAGCCTGTCTAACTGCACCAAGGTAAAATTAGCATTGGTTCCGTATTTACGGACCGACTCGGCAATTTCTTTAATTTGTAAGTATTCTACCGGAGCGTGGACACGCCCACCCTCGGCTCCTTCAAAGACCGGAAATGCCTGTTGTATTTTCCTTTGTTCCTCTCTGGGAATGAATGAGTCTGCGCACTGCCTCTCTGCGCACTGCCTCTCTGCGCATTGCTGACGCACTACGCAGGGCGGGGACTCCGCATAGGGCGGACCTTGAAGCCGACTGCCCTGAGGCCAATCAGCAAACTGGCCTTCGCCAGCCGCTTTTGGCTTTTTTCTTGACCAATTAGCTGGCTGGTAATGGGCTGCTTCTTCCTCCCAGTCTGTTTCCTCAGAGGAGGATTCTTCACCTGCTTCAGAACTACTAAGAGCTGGCTCCCTGAGCTCATCTAGTGACGAGTATCTCCTAGAGACCTCCGCTAATTGATCTTTCTTCTTTTCCCTTTTTCCTCTTTTTCTTCTAATCTCTCTCCAGGTATTCCTACCTAACCTTAACTTTTCCTCGGGTTCAAGACCCTTGGAAAGGCCTGTATACTTATTTTGTGTACCATATTTTCTCTTTGCTCCTACTCTCTCTCCCCGCTTTACTTCTGATAGCTTGTCCTGAATTTCATCTAGAATCCTCCCTATCTTAACCACTTGATAACATGTGAAAAGGAACAAAAGGGCTCCTAACACCAGAAAAAATTCAAGGCCAAACATATTCCACTTTACTTCTGATAGACTGTCTTGAATTTCCTTAGAAAGTTCAAGATCAGACTTACCTCGTAAAGCTGTACTCACTGGTACTCTCGTTCCCCAGCTGAAAAGTTCTGAATTCATACAGTTGAATCCTTCTTAACAGTCTGCTTTACGGGAACCTTTATTACCGCGACCCGCAGTTCTGGTTCTGGAATGAGGGATCTTCCTTGCGCCAGTCCCGAGTTTTTTCTCGTCCCGGAATTCGGCACCAATTGTTATTAGACGCGTTCTCACGACCGGCCAGGAAGAACACCACAGACCAGAATCTTCTGCGGCAAAGCTTTATTTCTTACATCTTCAGGAGCCAGGGTGCAGGAAGCAAGAGAGCAAGAAGCAAGAGAGAGAGAAAACGAAACCCCGTCCCTCTTAAGGAGCATTCTCCTTCGCCTCGGACGTGTCACTCCCTGATTGGCTGCAGCCCATCGGCCGAGTTGACGTCACGGGGAAGGCAGAGCACAAGTAGTCATAAGATACCCTTGGCACATGCGCAGATTATTTGTTTACCACTTAGAACACAGCTGTCAGCGCCATCTTGTAACGGCGAATGTGGGCGCGGCTCCCAACACTTAATGGGCTAAGGTGGGTTGGTACCTAGTGCATCTAAGCTCTAGGCCTGGTCTTCCAGTAACTTCTTCATTGACTTGTCTAGTTGGCATTCCAAATTCAGTGACCTCAGCTTGTTGCCATTCCCCTGAGGAAAATAGGACGGAGGAGTGGGGGAAGAACTGGCAGGGTGAGGTTGGGAGGAGAGTAGGGAAGGGGTTTCAATTGTGCTGTTAAGTGAATTAATTAATGAGGAAGAATCCAGGCATGGCTGTGCTAATAGGAGTGGGTGGTGGAGACTGGAGAATCATTGAAGATTGCTGGTGACCAGCCTAACTCCAGGTTCAGTGAGAAGTCTTGTCTGAATGGAATAAGGCAGAGAGTAATAGAACAGGACACTCAACATCCTCCTCTGACCTGTGTGCGGGCACGCATACACACACTTGTACCACATTTACACACCTACAGGAAGAAAGACAAAGGGGAGATTTTTCTTAAGCACTAAAATAGAAAGTTTGTTGATATTCGGGTCATGTGATATTTACAGGAAGAGATGAATAAAGATAACACTTAAAGGGGGGCTTATGAAGGAGGGTGAAAGAGGTGGCTTCCTGAGCACAATGCTAGGCTCAGAGAAAGTCCCGCCTGCTACTTGTTCAATTATTTTTAACTGTTTTTTGCTGAACAGATAAGATGGCACTGGGTGGAAGCTACACATCATCAGAACAGTGCTGAACACTGTTAAGTCACCTTACTGTGTAGCCTTTAATAGATGCTCCCCACTGCCTTGCTAGTTTTTTGGTTTTCTGGAGCAGGGTTCAGTTATGTGGGGTTGGCTGGCCTCAAACTCACATGTAGTCCCAGCAGGCTGTTAGCTTGTGACCTTTCTTCCTCAGCCTCTCAGTGCTGAGGTTACAGATGTGTGCTACAGCATCCTGCTAACGACCCCTTTTAATGTTTACTTTTTTTTTAAAAAAGTAAGCTAAGATGTTGGAGATTGGGATTATTTTAATCTTCTCTTGTGTCAGTATTAGCTGTTTTAAACACTCCACAGATGCCCTGAGGGAGCCAGTCATAGAGCAGTAGCTGTCACTGACTCCTGAAACACAATCGTGGCTCCTACAGGTACTGTCACACATACAGCTGTGTCAAATAGCAAGTGGTGATTTTTTTCGTTTCCTTCACCAGCAGTTTTCACACAGGGCAGAGTGGGAGATTTCTCTTGGCAGCAGAGCAGACCCATCTGGCTATCAATGTGGATAATCACTCCCCTTCTAATGTTACGATGTTAGGCCTAATAAAGGACTTCTCTGGAGTGTTCTGTTCTTGCCTACTTTTGATCTTCATCCTTAGTGAATCAGGGTGAGGGAGTGACAGGAAAAACAAGAATGATAACAGGCAGTGGTGGAGACAGGCAGAGGTTACAGTGCCAGCTGTGGTGGGAGGCAGCTGACGAGCTCCAGAGAGCAGCCAGGATGGAAACACAACAGGAGCTGAGGCAGGTGGCAAAGGGTGGCGGGAGTGACCAGTACAGAAATAAAAAGGCTGAAGAAAGATAAAGGGCTGTGTGAAAAGAGAAGAGAGAGTGCAGGCCATGGGGGGCTGGAAGAGTTCCAGAAAGCTGCTGGGCCTTAAGAGACCCAGGCTCAGCACACTGTTATTAATGATTGAGGATGGCAAAACCCTGAATCTAGCACCTGTAACACTTGCTGTCATAGGGCTGAGGATCCCAGCACCCCAGGGTGACACAAGAGTACCCTGCTGTAGGGTACTGCTCTCTGCTGCCACTACACCACATCTGCCTGAAGCTAGGGATCACGGGGCTGACAGTGTGGAGCACCAGTGGGCAACTACAGAATAAAACAATAAGACTCCAAGCCTCTGAGTTCAGAGGTGCACAAGACTTTGGCCTAACGCCTGAGGAAATATTGGCCCCTAACTCTTAGGATCTATAAGCCCCTGGGTCTAGCCATCAGGCCTCTAGGCCCTGGGCACTTAAGAGCCTAGTATTCCCAACACAACATTGGAAAAGCTTCTTACTCCTCCCACAATTCTTTGTGTGTGTGTGTGTGTGTGTGTGTGTGTGTGTGTGTGTGTATAGAATAGAGTTTATTTAGGATATGGGGAAGTGAGTTAAGAGAGTAGTAGAGGCAGAGAGAAGGAGAGAGTAGAGAAGTAGAGGCCAGCCGTGACCACGTGGAGAGAGAGAGGGAAAGGGGAAAGGGAAGGAGTGGTGACTCATGCCTTTAATCCCAGCACTTGGGAGGCAGAGGCAGGCAGATTTCTGAGTTCGAGGCCAGCCTGGTCTACGAAGTGAGTTCCAGGACGGCCAGGGCTACACAGAGAAACCCTGTCTCAAAAAAACAAAACAAAACAAAACAAAAGAGTAAGAGAGACAAGAGGGTAAGAGAGAGAGAAGGGGCCAAGCAGCCCCTTTTATAGCTCCCACAATTCTTATCTATATAGAAGAGAAACACCCAAGCCAGCTACAAGGCCTTGAAAGGCTGTAACACAAGCTTCACTGGGCAAAGACAGAACAGGAGATGCCCACATTGTGGAACTTGAGGAATCCTCAAAATGACCCTTGGCCCAAAATAGTTCTACTCCACCCAATCTCGCCCTTAATTCCTGTCTTGAAATCATCCCATTAAGAGTCATTTCTATTATTCCTTTTCCAAATGTTCTCTCGTAAGTCCCGGGGGTGGCTCCAAATTCCCCTTTGGGGAAAAGAGGCAGATAGAATGAGCATCCGTTGAGCAGATGTGCTGAGCGCTCTGCCAGAGGGTTTTTATTCTTTATTTATTTGGGATTTTGTGTAATGGCTTATCAGTGGATTTTCTTCTGGGTGGTTGACCAAGGAAATGAGATCTGGCTGAGTGAAGGACTAGTTCTGGGCTTAGGATGGGAGGAATGGGCAAAGCAAATGTCAGCTGTACATCAGATAAATGGCACAGACATAAAGAAAATAAGGAGCCAGACAGGAGGTCAAAGAAAGCTGGATTGGTGAAGTGTCCTGCCTTGGGCAGCCCTGTGTCTTGAGCATGAATTCCAATAACACCACACCTGGCTTTTACACGTGTGCTAGGGACCTGAATTCATGTCCCCAGCCCCATATTTGAGTGCTTTCTATTGGAACCACTTCCACTACTGGTGGAATTCATTACTAACTCCACTATGAAGCTCGGCTGGCCATCGATAGTTTTCAGTATTCCCAGCAGGTGAAGCAGGCACAAAATCGTAGCTCTGCCAATCAAAGCTGAGGAGACGGCTGAGTGGTGAGAGCATTCACTGCACAGATGTGGGAATCTGAGCTTAAATACCCAAACCCACACTAAAAAGCCAGGCCTGGTCCCTCACACATCTGTATCCTCGGCACTGTTGATGCACATAGACGAGACCATCAGTGGAGCTTGCTGGGCTGAACCTAGCTCCAGAGTCAGTGAAAGAGCCTGTCAGAAGGTCAAAAAGGTAGAGAGCAATGGAACAGGCTGCTTGATGTCCTTCATGTCTCTAGTCTTCATGGCTGTGTGTGTACACACCACATACACACACACACACACACACACACCACTCATGCACAAAAAATTAAGGGAGAAAAAGAGTGGTATGGTATGAAGGAATCAGGCAAACTTAGACCTCATGCGGACAGCAGCAGAAATCCTAGGGCAGGGGGCTCCATGTGGCAAGAACAATAATGGCTTATCCAAACTTCCTACGGAAAACCTCACAGGACATTCAGCTTCTGCCAGTGTGCTGAGGCCTACTTCTCAGGTCTTCACGTTGATTCTATAGTTATTGGATACCCCCACGTACCAATAAATCATTCCCTTTGTTCTTAAGTGAATGTGAAATGATCTCTCGGAAGTCATTTGCAACCCAGAATTCTGATGGGCATGCTACCACTTATTGAAAAGCTACCGTATAACAAACATTAAGTGAAATACTGCTCTTAAAATAATAACTGTAAGGCAGGTATGACTTAACCTTGCTTTATAGGAGAGGAAAAAGAAGCCCAGTGAACTTTTAAATCATACCCAAGGTCAGTAAAGGTCAGACTACACTGTATCTGCTCCAGCTCTTTCAACAAGTCTACACTCTGGTTCCTCAAGCCAGACACATTTCTAGTTGCTAAGCAACAGAGTTGCCTGGATTCCTTTGGGGGCATATGCACATGCATGTGGAGGCCAGAGGTTAATCTCTGGTATCTCTCTCCATCACTATCTATTTTATGTTTTGATACAGGGGCTCTCACTGACCCTGGAGCTCACCACTGAGTGTGTGAGCTCTCCTAACTGTAGCACAGGTTTACCAGGGTTAAATATCCCTCAGCTCCTTTGAGCAAAACAACAAACAAACAAACATCAGAAGAACAGGTCTGGTGGTTTTCAGACTAATTGCCACCTAACCCATTGTTCTGTACATCTGCTGGCTTTATTATACATCATCTCTTAAGCATTTCCCTTTTTCCTGAGATATTTCTCTTTCTTAGATTATTTTTTAAAGGAAAATTTGTATCAAAATGATAATCTGAACGGTGGTGATTGGTTGACCGAATCCGATGTTAACAGTCTAAGCCTGGAAGTGGGAATTTAGCCAAAAGCTAAACCTCCCAGGCACTCACCTCCCGGGAGGTGGCAGTCTTCCTCCACCGTGTGTTTACCTTATGGCCACTGAAGGGAAAGAGGAAGCTTCAAAGAGGAAACCCTGTGTGTTGGTGTTGGAACAGGATCACCATAAGACTTCAAAATAATTCCAGAATCAAAGACATTAGGCTACCGGTATGCCATAGTCTATAAACCAACAACTGCCAAGCACTGGCCGAGAATCTTCCAGGTTTTCACACAGAAGAGGATGCAAACCTTTGCCAACAAGTCCCCCTGATTTCAGAGAGGTCCGAGTCTTGCTGAGGAGATGGCCATCTTTGCAAGAAATATAGAAGTATCAGCCAGCGTGCCAGCCTGGGTCTTTCGCGCACTGGACTCGACCAGCAAGAACGACACTGCAACAGGATCCTTCTGCACACGTTTATTGGGAGAGCTTGATTGCAGAGGCGAAAAGACTTCGAGCCCAGAACTGGTGCTGCTTTTATAGGCCTAGGAGAGGCATGTCTCATACCCGGATTGGTTATGCACTAAGCCTCATTTGCATGTTCCTCATCTGATTGGCTACTCTCTCTCAGTACCTCACAGAGCCTCATTATCATACCTCATTTGCATGTCTCACATCCGATTGGTTACTCTCTTAGTACCTTACAGAACCTCATTATCATGCATCATTTGCATGTCTCACATCTGATTGGTTATACTCTCAGTACCTTACAGAACCTCATTATCATGCCTGGGCCAGGCAGTGTCTTTGCAAAAAACTTTACTGCATATGTACACATTGGTTGTTTGTCCAATCTTATGCATGGTGGCCAGCAGTAGTCAGTGCCACTCAGCAACGGCACATGTGGCTTCCCACACCTGGGCAGGGATTTTCATCCACCCATGCTACTACCCCTCCATCCTCCTCCACCCAGCCTTACCCACGCGACTGGCTCCTTCACCCCTTTTGACTTTTTTCATTTAAAATTTTATATGTATATGAGTGTTTTGCTTGCACCGATGTTTGTGCACTGTGTGTATGAAATGCCCATGGAGGCCAGAAGAGGGCAATAGATTTCTCAGAACTGTTAGCTGCCGTGTAGGTGAAGATCTAAGTGTCTATCTTTCGGAAGAGCAGCCAGTGGCCTTAACTACTGAGCCCCCTCCCCAACTGCCACCTTCTTAAAGCCTCACCCCAAATCCTCGTTCTCGGGGCAGGGCAGGGGGGGGGGGGGAAGGCTGCGGGGGAGGGGCGGCGGCGGGGGGGGGGGGGCGGGGCTGTCTGGACTACTCTCCAGCACACCTCTCTCCATCCTGTGTTCTCGCTCCCCCTGCCCTGGTGCTTCCTTCCCATGACAATTATCATCTCCTGATGTCCCATGTCATTAATTTTTTATCTTCATTTTTTTAAATTGTATGCCGCCACCAGCATCTAAGCTCCACGAAGGCTCTGGTCCCTGTCTCTCCTGTCCAGTGATACACCCTGGTACCTAGGCTAATGTTTTCCACAGGAAACACCTTTTAAAACTTTAAAGTTACTTATTGGAGGTGATGTGTGTGGTTCATGCGTAGGTCAGAGGGCAACCTGGTGAAAGTCAGCTCTCGCCTTCCACCATTGGGCTCTGGGAAGAGAACTCAGGCCCGTCAGGGTGGGCGGTAAGTGCCTTTACTCGATGAGACACGTGCCAGTGAGCCTCTTCCTCCTCCCCACCACCACCCAGATAGGTCCTAAACAATTGGCTTATGAATGAAAGTGAAAAGAGAGTACCATGATGGGCTGAAGTCCCTTGAAGGGTGGTAAGGATTTCATCAGATGCAGGAGATGAGAGTGGCCTCTGAGGCACGGAGGCCTGGGGGAAACAGAAGTAAGAGACATGGGCATAATAATTTCCAGAATGGTAGACAAGAAGCACTATGGCCATTACGATCAGGCCTGCAGATGGAAAAATTCTTTCCGCAGTTCCTTTGCTTGTGTCTGTCTGTCTGTCTATCTAAATGATGCCCTTCTCAATAATAATAATAATAATAATAATAATAATAATAATAATAATAATGGTGGTGGTGATGATGTGATAATGATGATGGTGATAATGCAAATGCTTTCATTGAAGAGTATCAGAAAAATTAGAAAAAAACTTACAAATCATGTGTCTGGTTCAGAAAAAGTGCTTAAAAACAGAATCTCTCCTTCCATGCCTATCATATCTGTGGGTGCTTGTCAGACAGGTTAGTTGAAGTGTTTACCAAATGAATCCTAAGTCACTTGACTTGAGTCTCTCTTTGCAAGTGTTCTGTATTGAGTCTTCTACAAAGGATTAAGGAGGTGGCTGTGAAGAGTGAGGCCTTCGGGGCTTCTAAAGATGGGTGTGTTTACACTGTGACTCCGAGCCGCTGGTGGAATTCTGCAGACACTGGCCATGGCCCGCACAGTGACCCTGGTGCCGACACCATCAGCCCATCACTTCTGGTAATAAAGTAGGAGACTTCTGCTTTTATAAGATTAAGCTGCTATTTGAAGCTCTTGAGCCTGATAAGTGATTAATGCCAACATCATAGCCAGGGTTTCAGCTTCCAAGCACGGCCATTTTTTTTTTTTTTTTTTTTTTTTTTTTTTTGTGGAATTTGAAGCAACACAATTACACTGTTGGTCGGCTCAATCAATTGAAAGAGCCAATCTGACTACCCCCTCAGCAAAGCGGAGATAAGAGGAGCTGGGGAACTGAAGTGTGTCTCTCATGCCATTTCCTGCCAGCTTAAGAAGGATTGCCTCTTCACAGTCTTTGTCCTGGCAGAATTAAAGCTCTCCAAGTGGAAAAGGCACTTGAGGGTAAATACCTTGAAAATGTGTGTGATTTTCCCCATTCACTATGCTTCATCTGATGTTCCAGTGAAGTGGTTCTCCCTAGCCACCGAGACACTGCAAGGAAAAATGAAGTTAAATTGATCAAAACATTAGGGTCACATAAGTAAATAAATGGATGTTGAGACTGGAAGATCATTGTTATGCACAGGATTAATGGAACTAGAGATAATGTAGAAAAATGGAAGTCTCAGAAAAACTATAGGAGGCTGGAAGAGACGGCTCAGTGATTGAGAGTACTTGCTGCTCCTGCAAAGCATCCCATTTCCAGCACCAGCATGGCAGACAACGACTGTCTGTAACTCTAGTTCCAGAGGATCTGACATTCTGATCTCTGTGGACATGCCATGCGCTTGGTACCCATACATGGATGCATGCAAAATGCTCATACAAATGATGGTGGCGGTGATGATGGTGATGGTGATCATTTCTAAAGGAGAAAAGTTATTATGTTCTTGACATGACAGGGTTTAAAGAGGAACAAAGGAGCATGTTTGAAAGGTAACTAGATGTAACTGGATGTAACTGGATGTAACTAGATTAAATGGAGGCAATGTCAGAGCTATAACTACTGTAGAAACACCACTATTCTTGGGGCTATTAAGTGGGTTTTCTAATGTAGAACTTCTGAATGACCGGTCTTAATGAAAGTGGGGGTTTGGATTGCAGGTGACTGCCACGATGCCCAGACCTTTATGTGGGTGTTAAGACCCAAATTCAGTTCCTCATGCTTGCTCAGCAAGGACTTCACCAAGTGTTCCATTTCACCCAGTCCCTTTGATGTCTATGTCTCTGAAGGAATTTCCTTAGAATGTCTAACTAAATATATTCCTATTTAATTATTTTCTGTAAGTGCACTAGCCAATTATTTATTTTTTAATTTTTAAAGGTGTACTCATCATACTTTATATGAGTAGATGTCTTCCCTGCATGTGTATATATGTGCACCGTGCCTGTTAGACTCCCTGCAACTGGAGTTATGAATGGTTGTAAGCCACCCTATGGGTGCTGGGACTTAAACAAGAGCAATAAGTACTCTGAGCCTCTGAAATATCTCTCCAGCCCTGCCAATTCATTTTTTAGCTTATCTTTTTGCTTCGTTTTGTAGGTTGGTTGGTTTATTTATTTATTTAGAGATGGAGGCTTACTATGTAGCCATAGCTGGTCTGTTTACTACATAGAACAGGCTGGCCTCAGATCTGAGTAGTCTACTTGCCTCTGTCTTTCAAATGCTGGGATCACAGGTGTGAGCCAGCATGCCTTTTTTTTTTTTTTTTTTTTTTTTTTTTTTTTTTTTGTCCTTTGAGTTTGTCTTTTAAGAAGGCAATTATAACCTGCCCGGAAACAATGAAGTTCTAACCCACAGTAGTAAGTAACAGAGTAGCATGTAGTAGCCACGGTGTGTACAGTACTACACAGAATGTTGGGAAGAATTTGCAATTTTGTTGCTCTTTTTACTCTTTGGAGAGTAATTTAAAATATACTTCAAAGAGACAAACTAGCATAATGGTCCCCCTGCACCTCTTGTCCAGTGTCAACAATGACTACATTGTGGCCAGTATTTCTTCAACTTGTCACTTTTGGGTGAAATTCCAGTCATCAAACCCTTCGTCCATAAGTAGTTCAGGATACAACTACAAAGAGGAGAGTTTTGAACCAGACATTAAAAAAATGAATTTAATAAGGCATTGTGTAAATTTTAAGATTTGTTTTATAATAACATTACAATGTTCTTCAAATATACCAAGCAGTGTCTTCACAAGCCACAGAGGTGAGAGTGCCATCCAGTACTTAATGGCTGAAGAAAGCTTGGGATGTAAGAGAATCTTCTCCATTTGTGTTCTTTTAAAGAAGTGGAAAATACACAGAAACAGAAACATGAATACTTGCAGTGTGTAGCTGACTGCCATGAAAGGTGGAGAAAACCCTGTGAGGGACATCGGTAAGATGATCCACAGTAACCCCATGAAAATTTCCTAGGCTCTGTAATGCATCAAAATTCCAAAAAGAAAGTCACTTCAAGAGCCTGTGAAAGAAGACTGCCAGAAACGTCAAGGGCTCACAAACGCCCAGCGTCCTTTTTGTTTATATGGTTGTGATATAATATAACCAGCAGAGGGCAGCAGTGCAGCAGTAACAGCAGCATCTGTGTAACCCTGGCTCCGCCCAGTATCAATCCCGCCTTCATTCCTGACAGCTCACACCGGTCATCAGGCCTTTCTCCTCTGACCACTCCAAAGGTGAGTTTGGAAGCACAGAGGAGTAAAGGTGTCTCAAGGATACTGTTTCTCAAAGGATGTCTCATCCCACCCTCCAGTGGATTGTGGTTGAAAACTCAGTTAAAATGATAGGTTTTGCTGTCTCAGAAATGTTGATTACATGTTAAAATAATAACATTGTATTTAATTGGTTAAAAAAAAATCAATCTCTCTCTTGCACACATGCACACACACACACACACACATCTTGCTGTGTAGCCTTCTCATAATCCTCCTGCCTAAGCCTCCCAAACGCTGTGTAGTGATTACATGTGTGAAAACACACCCAAGACCCCGTTCCTTTTTTACTTTTTAAAAAAACACATGACTGTTAGAATATAATTTATATATGTTGCCTTTATCTGTCTGCACGTCAGTGGCTATCAATTTATCTGTATTGGACATCTCTGCTCTGAAAACTACGGATGAGGTAGGCTGACTTCTTGACAGGCTTCAAATTGGCAGTTCAGGAGACTAGGCCTAAATCTTTGTTACTACGAACTGGGCAAGTCTGGGCAAGTCCAGGCCCTGCCCCCTGGCCTGAGGCAAGGACAAAGGGTCAGCCGCAGTTTCCAGACTTCCTCAGCAACAGTTTCCAGTCCCCCACCCCCACCCCAGCAATGGGTTCTGGAATGTCTCTAGAGATAGAGCCAACGATTAAGATAGAGGTCACCTACCCCTCCCCAGAATTCCCCTAATATGCTTTAAGTCTGGACTGGAAGCTTACTGGGGCACCTCCATCATGGTAGATGGTAGACCCCAGCATGCAGATGTCTGCAGAATAAAACACTCTCTGCTTTTGCATACTATTTGAGTCTGGGGTATGATTCTTTGGTGAGTCATGGACCCTTACATGGGTAGGGCTTGATACTCAAGCGTGGCCACAGTCGTTAGTTCACAGACTTACATCACAGGAAGGAGGGGGGAGGAGAAGGAAGAGGAGGAGGAGGAGGGAGAGGAGAAGGAGGAGGAGGAGAAAGAGATGAAGACTTTAGATGCTCAAGTGGACACAGAGATAAGACATTGCACTGTTTTACTCCAAGTACATTAGAATAGATCAAATAAAAAGGAATTTAGAGCCAATCAAAATAAAGAAGCAGCTTCGGAATGACTCAGAGTCCTCAAGGAAGCCATGCTTGTGCTTGGCTCTACCCCTGCATGCTTCAGGTCTAACTAGCTAACATATATTGTTTTGCACACAAAAAAATTGGGGGGTGGGGGTGGGCGTGGAATCTCTATTAGCTGCAACAAAAAGACTTCTGACTAGTACACCTTGGCATTGATGGAGTGGCAAACAAATAGTTAAAAACAGAGGGAGCGAGGCTGGGAAACAAATAGTTAAAAACAGGAAGCGAGGCTGG
Source organism: Mus musculus (assembly GCF_000001635.26). NCBI lineage: Eukaryota > Metazoa > Chordata > Mammalia > Rodentia > Muridae > Mus > Mus musculus. The sequence continues at coordinate 31,376,269 of NC_000078.6, forward strand.
GAAACAAATAGTTAAAAACAGAGGGAGCGAGGCTAGGAAAGAAATAGTTAAAAACAGAGGAAGCGAGGCTGGGAAAGAAATAGTTAAAAACAGAGGAAGCGAGGCTGGGAAACAAATAGTTAAAAACAGAGGCAGCAAGGCTGGGAAAAGGCTTAGCTGGTAAAGGGCTTGCCCGGCAGGCGTGGGGACCTCAGTTTCAATCTCCAGCATCCTTGTAAATAAACCTCACTACCGCAGCACACACCGTAATCCCAGCATAGGGAGGTAGAGGGAGCTCCCTGTCCCGCCAAAATAAGCAAAACAAACGAGTTGTAGGTTCAGCGAGAGATTCCCGTCCCTTCCTGAAGAAGACATTTGACACCAACCTCTGGCTTCCCTATACACCCCCCCACACACATGCGCCTGCATACACACATGCATAAATAAGGAAATTACTGTTCAAATGGATGAAAGCTAAGTGGCAAGGATACATTAACATGCTATTTGGTGATAAATAGATCAGCTAAGGTTTGCTCAAAGAAAGAAGCGGGCATCCTGTGGTTGTTTGATTGTCTTGGGTAGCCCTGGAATGTTCGCTCTGCCTGTTTCTCTGGCTTGGGATCAACAAGAAAGAGTATTTCCTTATCTCTTTCCCTCAAGAGGATTGCTTTTCAGAGTTTCTCTTATCTTAAAAGGATGAATTCTTGAAGTACCTAAATCAGAGTGTTGAGTGTTTGAACTATATTAACATCTATGAAATCGGAGAAGAGACTGTGCGACCATTCGACCATTCGACCACGCAAGGTAAAGGTCAGTGCTTGAGGCACTAGGGAGTAAATAAGAGAAAACTGAGCATGTTCTCAGCTTCCTGGCTCGGGATCCTTAGACTTAGGAAAGACTAGAAGAGTCGACACAGTGGGGGCAGGTGTCTGGGTTGAGGCTCACAAGCCGTTTGTGTATTCTCTTAGTGGATGAGGGTACTCCCAAAGCGTCTCTTGTCACTTCTTTGTCCTACCCACAATATGACTTCATGAAACCCTCGGGCTCTGGAGCTCACCAGGCAAGAGTCTCCACCTCATCTGCTGTGGATGCACTTCCTGATCTCCCAGAATGCTCAGCCACTGCTCCACTCAAAGCAGCTCCTCCCACAACAGTGGCGTGTTTGGATGCAGGGCCACGAAGCCAGTCTCCTTTGTAGCGAAGCACCCGAAGCGCATTGCTTTGTGGGTATCTGTGTGCGGGAGAATAAGCACGCCACACGGGCAGAGCTCTTTTTCCTCCTCCGTGTACCCATTGCATTCATCTTCCTCCTCCGTTTTCTATTGATAGCCAGTTCTTCTCAAGTTTCTTCAAGCTCAGTGATGGGAATAGTTACCCTTGTCCCTGGTGTACCTTAACCACTGCCCTTATTTCCCACAACTCTTCTCCAAGCCAGCCAGTCCTATGTGTTTTGCCTCCTTGAAACCTGCCCTCTTTCTCAGATGACCACTGGTTTCATACATAAAGCCCTGTCCCCTGAGCTACCTACTGTCTTTTGTTTCCTAATTCTGCCTTCTGAGTGTCAGTCCGCTTTAGTGGGCTTGTCTAATCCTTGTTATGCTGGTTGGGCGGGTTTTTTTTTTGTTGTTGTTTTTTTGTTTTTTGTTTTTTGTTTTTTGTTTTTCTGTCAACTTGACTCAAGGGTCCTATGGGAAGAGGGAACTTGGACTGAGAAAATGTATCCATCAGATTGGCCTGTAGGCAAGTCTGTGGGCATTTTCTTGGTAGGTGATTGATGTGGAAAGATCCAGCCCACTATGGGCAGTGCCATCTCTGGGTAGGTGGTCCTGGGGTGTATAAGAGAGAAGGCTGAGAAGTCACAAGAAGCAAGCCAGTGTGTGGCTTCCTTCACAGTCTTTGCTGCTTGAGTTCTTGCCTCCAGGTTCCTGCCTTGAGTTCTTGCCCTGATTTTCCTGTGGACTGTGACCTGGGAGTTGTAAGATAAGTCCTTTTCTTCCCTCTAGTTGCTCTTTGTCATGCTGTTTATTAAAGCAATAGAATGCAAACTAGAACACTAGTCCTCTGCCCGAGTCAATGAACTTAGTTATAAAGAGAGATTCTAGCTCACTAACAATCACAAAAATGGATGAGATATCGTTCATGTACCATATAAGATTATCAAAGATCCAAAAGACACAGAACCATGGAAAACATGTTACTCTGTTCTCACTCAATATTGGCATAATCAAACTGCTCTGGCTTTTTTTTTTTCTTAAAGATTTATTTATTTATATGAGTACACTGTAGCTGTTTTCAGACACATCAGAAGAGGGCATTTATTGGATCCCATTAGAGATGGTTGTGAGCCACCATGTGGTTTCTGGGATTTGAACTCAGGACCTCTGAAAGAGCATCAGTGAGCCATCTTTCCAGCCCCTGTTCTGACCTCTTTAACGAACAGATTGACATCAGCGTCTTCACCACCATGTAAATTACCCAGCAACTAGATGTTTCCTCATCTATACTAGCAAGATACTTTCTCTGCTGTGAAAAATTATAAAGATACAATGTCTCACTGAAGTTGCAAAGGCAGACTAAGTGTCTTCAAGTTATGACAAAATACATTATGCAAACATTATATCTATCATGTTGAAAAATGGAAAATAAGTCAAGGCACAGAACATCACGCATGCAAACAGTTCACTGGCATGTCACTATATCAGCCAGTAAATACACAAACATTTATAAAGGTTATTTACAAAAACATTCTTTTAAAATGTCATTTAGAAAAAAAATTTTTGACACAATGATGTAAAAAAATATTAGAATAGTCATAAACATGAAAAACAGTTCTTAGGTATGCGGGGCTAAGTCATTGAAATCAAATAGGACCAAAATAACCAAAGCTTTGAGATTACTATGAAGGAAAAATACCGTAAGCATCATCAAGAGGCAAATGAAAACCAGGAAAAATATTTACTAGTATATGTGAGAGAGGCTTGCTGTTACTATTCAAAGGGCACTTAGAAAAGAGTTAAAGAGAAACAAGCCCGAGTTGGTGGGTGGGCAGTAAAGTAGACAGTTCACATAGGACAAACTATGTAAATTATACTTAAATATAATATTAAACACGTTAAGATATTAATAAACAAGTATTAATGTATTATATAATAATTATAGTATACAAAAAAATATATATAATTTTATAAAATTATATATGTGTGGGTATATATATATATATATGTATATATATATAGTCAGAAATACACAAACCCCCTACCAAGCCCCACAAAATATACCACAGATTCAAGTGGGTGCATTGAGACTTATTTAACCCCCAGAACCAGCCTGTTGCTTTTTGTGATATATGTGTTACTTATATAAGTACTATTTCTCTATCTTACAGACAAGAGAGTTGTAGTCTGCTGAGTCCTTCATGGCCTTGGTGGGGCAGAATAACAAGGTTTCTGTCTCTGGGACAGGAAGAGCTGGCGTGGGCCTCCACAAGTGTTGATGGCTGCTGTGAGCATAAGGCCTATTTGTATAATACTGTACATATTTTCATGTTCCTCGGAGGAACGTTCTTCCTGTTAATGTTTATAACTCCATGCTATCAGAAACAGCATGAGTACAGGAGATAAAGGAGTGCTTAATGTCTCAGCAAAATAGTAAACGCTGAATCCTTCAGGACAGCCCTTAAGGCTATGGAAAAGAACTCTAAAAACATGAGTTTGAAAATATATAATTTTTCAGCTATGCAAAAAAAAAAAATAAGGACGCAGTATGAATTACATGCGGGACTTCACTAATCTAAAGAAACAGAGGCGGCTACCCAATGAACAAGCTTGTCAGAAAGATACAAAGGCAGGTAGACTCCTGAGTTCAAGGTTAGCCTGGAACACAGGCATCCAGGCCCAGGTGTGGTAGAAACAGTCATTTCAGGACAGGGTCCCACCCAGCTAGTTTAGCATCTTTGCTTAGCAAAGGCAGACAGATCTTCAGATACTTTTAAATGTTAAAAGAAAATGTGTGCTTGCAGTCTCCCAAGAATTAAGGGGCTGGGATCACTGGTGGATTGCTGATTCCTAGGGTATTCAAAAGGAAACCTGGAATAATAACTGAATTGGTATGTAAAGAAAAAGCCAGAGTTTTGGTCTGCATGAGATGAGCTAGCAGAAAGTGAGAGCAGTTCTTTAGAATTTTCTCTAGCGAGAGCGGAGCTATCTGAAGATCTCTGGAGGGCAAAAACAACTCTTCAAGAATTTTTTTCTAACAGGATTTCTGATTTTAGTCAGAAAATCCATTGAGAGTGAACACGGCTCTTTTAGAATTTTTCTAACAGGTCAGAAATACCAAGAATCACTTACAGAGTGGATACAGCTTTTTTAGAAAGTTTTCTAGCAGCTCTCCAGAGAAGGTAGTCTGAATTTTTTTCTGGCTTTCTGATTTTGATTGGAAAATCCAAGAGTTACTTTTAGAATTTTTCTAACAGACCCTGGTTAGAAGAGCCAATATATATGTATATTTTTATATAGAAGCTTTTCTGGTTTTGGCCAGAAAACCCATGAGCTATCCAGATAAATTTTAGAATTTTTACTAGTAGAGAGAGCTGTCTCAACCAGAGAGTTCTTAGAATAGCAAGAAAAATCTGTCTTGAGCAGAACACACACACACACACACACACACACACACACACACACACAGAGAGAGAGAGAGAGAGAGAGAGAGAGAGATTTGACTACACCCCGTCTCTCAGTCCCTCAGCAGTAACCCCTCTCCAAGCAGAGGCTGGTCCTTGGCAGAAGTCCAAGCAGTCGCCTTGCTTGGCTGTCACCTGTCACAGTAAGAGATGGAGCAGGAGAAGCAGGCACTGCTGTTTCAGAGCACCTGTCAGTGTGTCTGAATACAGACCAGCAGCAGCACTTTCAGTGTTGCCCAAGCTACATGCTCACCCCATCCACTCTGATCCCCAAGGCAGCAGTGCCTTTCCTCCTTCCCCAACACTCTCCTCTGTCTTTCTGTTCATTCCCACATGCAAACATACACATATATACAGATGCATATACATATACACACATATACACATACACACATATACACACATACATACACATATACACACATACACAGACATATACATATACACACATGCACACACATACACATAGACACATACATTCAAACATTATGTTGGCAAACAGATGAGGAGGTCTTGCTTCATTCTTATTTGGGTTTCAGGCCAAATGTTATCTCTTATGGAGGCCTTCTTTGATGCTTCTAGGGGTGTCCCTATTTTATCTATGTATGTGTGGTTTCTTTTGTTTGTTTTTGTTTTTGTTTTGCTTTACTTTTGAGACAGGGTCTTTCTGTGTAATCCTGTTGGCTTGGGATTCTGTGTATAGACTGAGCTGGCTTCACACTCACAGAGGTGCACCCACTTCGGCCTCCTGAGCCTGTGATTACAGGCATGTGCTGTGTTTTATCATTCCTGTCTTCCAAGCCATTGGTCTTCTCCTATAATTATCTCGCTGATTTGTTTGTATTCTTTTACTTCATCGAGTTAGAAAGCTTCCGCCGATTCTCAGAAAGCTGGGATCTTGTTTGCTCTACCCCCAGAGCACAGAACAGTGCACGGAATAGAATACTTGATAAATACTTTCTGAGTAATGGGGCTGACTAAGTGGCTCAGAAGGCAAAGGCTCCTGTGGTGCAAGCTCGTGCCCAGAGTTCAGGCCCTGGGAACCACATAAAGGTACTAGGAGAAAACTGGCTTCACAAAATTGTTCTCTGATCAGACACACATCATGTCCCCATATATGACACCATGTTCATATACACACAATAAAAATAGATTCTCTCTCTCTGTCATCAAAGATTCATTCTTTAATCACTTTTATCACTCCTCCCTTTCATCCCCCCTCCCATATTCCTTCTCTTTGGTTTTAAAAAAACAAACCACGAATTCAATGAGATGAATTTGAAACTGCTCCAACTGGAAGAGCTGCAGCTTCTCTAGAAAGAGAACACAGAAGCCAGAAAAGGTCAGAGATTATAAGTTATATAAGACAGATCATAACATATATAACAGTATTTACCAAAGGCTTCATATGTTCCTAAAATAGGATCAACAAACTCTAATCCCCGAAGGATTCTTGTTACTCTCCCATTACACACCTAGACACGCAAACGCTTATGAGCAAACACAACAGTGTTTAAAAGACATGCTTTACATTTTTCTTCTTCTCGTGAATCAATCTTGACTGAAGAGTATTCAAAACAAATTAGAAATTTATGAGTTTTGGCCAAAGAAAAGTCCAACATGGGTTTGGCTCAGGATATAGAAAACAAACTGACTGCCACTGGGCCAGCCCCAGTCCATGCAGTTGCTTTGCAAAGAATCTTCTTTAAAAAATTCTTTTTAAATTGCATTTTCAAGAGCAGCTGTCAGCCTGAGCTAAGCAACCCTGTTCCCATTGAGAGTTGCTGTCCTTGGGAATCTGACCCTGACCAGATCTCACGAGGCAGTTGTCTTCAGTCAGTCCCATCCCTGGCTCTATCCCTGAAAATCTGCAAATTTGATATAGCTGCAGTAAACCAGAATTTGAGAACTGCTCCTTTAACATCTCATTAAAGTCTGCATATTTTTCTGTAATGTGGTCCCATGCACAGTGAATAAATATAATAAAAATTTAAATAAAAATTATTGAGATTATGAAACTTCAAATAAAGGAAAAGGTTTATTAGAGAACAAGGATAAGTGAAGTGGAAGCTTAAGGGTTCTCTGGAGAGTTGGTTGGGCGGTGTTTTGCTGGGGCAAACACGTGAATGAACATCTCGTTAAAGTGGACACAGGTGTGAAGGGCTAAGGCAGACTCATGAAGGAACATTTCCCTGAAGCAGACATAGGAGCAAGGATGTTCTGCTAAAGCAAGCATGTGAAAGAACACAAGATGAAGGATTCTTTACTAACAACACACATGTTTTCATCTGCCTTTCATTGTGTAGTTGAGCTGCACCATCAAGTTTACAAGGCACCAAAAGTCTTCTGGTGGTGTTCTGCAGTTTGTTGCAGCTTCCAAGGACTTGGGCTGATTGGATGCCTTGCCGAGGCAAGACCGTGTGATGTTTGGATGATATAAATAGGATTCCACAGAGTGATGGTACAGGTAGCTACACTGTGGGTCTCAAGTCTTTGCTGATCTTTGCTTCCCTGAGAGAGGCACAGTCTCTCCTGGTGTCCCTCTGGGTCCCTCCTGCTCACTTGAGCCAAGGCTGAGGCCAGGCTGTCTCTGCTAGGTTGTACCACCTCTGCTGATTTGTGCTCACTATCCCGACTCTACTGAACTGGACTGCTGGTGTATCCATGAAGTGTTTTCGAGTGGATCAAGCTGTGGCTGCCTGCTAACCTATGAACTGAACTGCCGATTTCCAAACAACACAGACAGGAGTTGCTCTAAAGAACCTTTCAAAAAAGGTCTACTTCTCCCGTATCCTTTCTTTTCCACTATCCTTGGTGGGTGGTGGGCTACAAGGGAAGTTAAAGCATTTAAAAACCATCATTAAAAATAAAGTTTGAAAAAAAATAAAGTTACAGGTAAGGAGATTAAAATTGTAGGCAAAGAATTGAAATAATTGTTAAATTTAACCTAAAAATGATAAGTAAAAATATTTATGGCCCGGTGTGGTGGCACACGCCTTTAATCCCAACACTAGGGAGGCAGAGGCAGGCAGATTTCTGAGTTCAAGGCCAGCTTGGTCTACAAAGTGAGTTCCAGGACAGCCAGGCCTATACAGAGAAACCCTGTCTTGAAAAACCATATATATACAGAAAGAAAGAAAAACCATATGTTTACAGAATCCAGTAAGGAAATCATGCTTACACTTAACAAGGTAAGAAAAATGAATGCAGTTGAGGTATAAATGATACATCCATCCTAAGATTAAATCTCACGATCACAAAAATACATGCAGTGGTACTGTTGTGTTAGGAAATGTTCATAAACTCCAAAAGACCACCAAGGAGCCAATTCCGATGTAATCATATCAGGTCTCTTTATTTAAGTTTGAGCTTGGGTCATGCCACTGTGTCTGACACAGAAGAACGGGAGAGGGCCCTGAGCCCAGTTTTAGGCAAACATTTATAGAGGCAAGAAGGGGTTATCTAGCCTGGTACACACTTGATTGGGAGGCCATCGTGACCTTTAACATAATTGCTTAGTGCTGGGAGCCAAACTATAAGCTTAACTTCTGGGGTTTTTTGTTTTTGTTTTTTCCTGATTAGTGGTTGTTAGGAAGTGAAGTGCCAGGGGTAGGCTTGTAACTTGGGATTGTAGATTTGTTGGGGAATAACCTGGAATCTGGTGTTAGACTTTTGTCTTTTAGAGGGGAGACAGGTTAGAGGGACCCAACTTTCCCTAGATATTAGGGCTGAGGATATAGCATAATTGGTAATGGTAACATTATGATTGTTGCAGGTTAAGAAAGAATCATTATAAATAGTGTGTAATGCTTTATTTTTTTCCTCCAAATAAAGTAAGTTGTGGGTGGACTGGGCAGAGTTGACTCTTTGACTGACAATTGTCAGACCCTTCCTTTGCACCCAGCCACTTTGACAGCAGAGCTGGTGGCTGATCCACTCTTGTTTAGGTGACAAGCCGGAGTCTCATTATGATAGCCAAGCTTTCAAAGGATCCTAGAAGCCTTTCGGAAACGACCTTCCAGCTACAAGGAACACTGTTACCTTGGCTGCAAGGACTATGACTCCTCCTTCAGGAGACCTTGCAGTCGTGAAGACTGGGTGATTGGTTACCTTCACTGTCTTTAGAAGGCCTCACAGCTGGAAGACAAACCTTGGTGAAGCTGCTCACCCCACAGCCACTCTCATTCAGGTGGAGGAGGTGAGAGGCTCAGGTGACTCAGTGGGGGAATTTGTGATTGGTTTTAAAACAAGAGTCTGTACTGAAGGGTGTGCAGATTGAGTGGGAAGATGGAGAGAGCAGCTACCACAGGGCATGTCTCTAGGTTGCTAGGAACACCCACCCGCTTTGTACAGGTCCTGCCTTTTCTAGGCACTGCTAGTTACCAGCTTATATGCAACCAGAAGACACCCACTGACCAGAAAGTGTTAGTGGATCAACTTCTATAGTTAAACACATGCGCGCGCGCATTCACACACACACACACACACACACACACACACACACACACACAATCATAATATATAGTAAATGTGTTCAAGATACTGTTTACAGCCACATCTTGGCAAAGACAAAGCAAGGATGAAAGAGCTTGAAAGTTAGATAGGACATGGTTTCTCTTTCCTGCCCCTCAGCTTTTGAGATAGGATATTAGTGTGTAGTCTAGGCTGGCTTTGGACCCATGAGCCTCCTCCCCGATGGGATTACAGTCAATACCACCACAGGGCTATAGGCAAAGAATACCTCAGATGAACAAATTTATATTATAATATATATCCATTTGTTTTGTGGTTTTGGTTTTTTTTGTTTTTGTTTTTGTTTTAGATTAAGAATATTATTCCTTATGGATTATGAAAGCTGTCAAGGTTTAAAATGTCACCTTTGTCAGACTCTAACAGCAGCTCTTAGCATTTTGCCTAAAATCAGTAACTATGGCAAGAGAATTTTCCAACTACAGTTTACCACATAAATCATATAAGGGCAGCTAGCCACTTACATAAGAGCAGCCCCTGTGGCACTGTGTGCACAACCTCATCTAGTGAAGTAGGCTGCCATGATGTTAAGATGAGTTTCCCTAGTAACTGCAGCCACTGGCCAATCGGAGCTATTCTGCTCTTGCATAATACTAGAAAGACCAATGGGTTGTCTTTCCAAACACCTTCTGTAGCTTCTCTCTTTCCCCATTAAAACCCCAGCCTTCCTCACCCAACCTGTGCTTGTATCCCAGGTTAAATAGCACCCTTCCTTTGTTCCAGAATGTAAATTCCTTTGAAAGTCAACTCTGGTTTTTTTGGATGTCGACTGGTTATGGACCTCTATTCTTGCAAAGCAAGGCTAATTTACTCATAATTAATGGATTACTGTTAGGGCAATACCTTTCAGTTTCCAAAGCACTTCCATGCACATTACCTCATTCTAACCCAGAACCAAGCCAGCACATTAGTATATTTCATTTTGTAAGTGAGAGGATGCATCCTCGGTTAAAAAGTACATTGTGGACTCAGGGTTCCTCTAGGTCCACTCTATTTACTCCATCCCTTGAAAAGGGCAATTTTCTACTTCAACTTTGGATTAACATACTGTCCAATACACACTACTGGAGTGGGTGTTAATTATGCATTTTACATACAGGTTATTGGAGTGTCACCCAACCCTTTTAGAGTCCCATGAGCAACTATGCTTTTCTTGCTATACATTGAACATCCTGCATACAGAATTATTTTGTTGTGGATGGACGCAAAACTCTGTTTTATTGGAGAAAGTGAAAATCATTTGAAGCTGTTTCTCCATCTCATGGGCCCTGCTCTGTTTTGGGTTTTGACTTTATTGGTGGATACCTTACAAGATCCAGGAATCCTGATCCCAGCTAATGACTAGATCTTGTATGCTTTGTGATGGACCTGCTAGAATCTGAGCATTAAGAATGGACACCTGACAGATAGTTTTTCAATCCTAATGGTATAAAATAGAAGAGAGCAGCCAGATTTCTCTTCTGTTTTGTTAGTTTAAGATACTTGACAGTACTTTTGAATTATCCATGCCACACCTAACAGGAAAGAGGCCTCCCTCCCCCTTCTTCACTAGGGAATCTCAACTTGTTTATACATTGGAACAAATATTACACATGTGGAACAAATGACAATACAAATTGTGACTTGCTTCACTAAGTACCTGGACATAGACAGTTTTGAAACTTTGATATAATTGCTACCAATAACCAAAGTGCTGCATTAAGCATCTGACATCTGGGTCTTATCATGATACTTCTTTTCCCTTAAGCACACACAGAACTGGAATTTTTGGCTACTTTACTGGGTTCTTATACCTATCACCCTTTCCCACTCCAATCCCTTCCAACCCCTCAACACTAGATAGGCAAGAAAGAAGGTTAGAGGGGAAAGGGAACATAGATCTCTTTAGACCATTTCCTGCTGATTAGGGGCATTGAATTCCTTGGGGCAAGTCTAATGTTAGTTGTCAGGATATCTCCAACCAGCAACCAGCAACCAGCAACCAGCAACCTACAATCAGCAAAAGCGTCAGCAGGAGGCAGCAGGGACCAGCAGCAGCTAGCAGGGCTCTGACATTTTTATACCCTCTCAAGAGTCCTAGAATTCCAAATGTAAACTATCTTCAGCGAGCAGAATCACGCCCCTGCCAGAGCATAAGAAAAATCACAGTTAGCTGCTGTAGACAATCTGAAGCAACCCCCATCCACATTCCACACCTGGAATTAAAACAAAAACATAACTTACATAACATTTCTATGTTTTTAAAGAAATCAAAATTCTCACTACACACACACACACACACACACACACACACACACACACACACACACGCGCGCGCGCGCGCGCGCACACACTTCTGATTAAAATTCTAAAGGCCAGTACCCACCCTCGATGATGCTGAGTTCTGACCTCCAGCTGAGAAGGAGCTCAGGGGCCTCTCAATAAAACACTAGCCTTGTCTGACTTCTGTAAGATGAGAAAGTTGTCAGGCCTAGGCGATAATTTGGGTCTTTTTATATTTCTGTTTTATTGTTCTGTGGTTGTTTGTTTGTTCACTGTATAAGCCAGACTGACCTGGAACTTGAAGCGATCCTCCCTGCTCAACCTCCCAAATCTTCCAACGTTCAAGGTATAAAGTTTACTCAGAATTTAAAGCATATTTTCAACCAATAACAATTTCTGCACTTCAAGATGTGCCAAATAACATAGCCTGAAACTGCTTGCTTTCAGGTACCTGAATGCAATCAAACTGAAATCTTAATCAGCTTGTATAAACAGCCCTATGTGCGCCATCCCTGCACGGGGCTGGGAGGATTGTGCCATACTGGGCTCTTTTGACTCCAACATAAAAGTTGATACAGGGGTAACTTATACCTGAGGTTTTTACCAAAGTCTCTGATTTTAAGGAAAACAAAACAAGTTTCTACTCCACTCAGTGGATGATATCAACTATTTAGCACTGAATTTAAACAGCAAATTGTCAGTAACCCCCTTCTCTAGACAAACAGATACCAGTCATTCATAGGTCAGATGATTATGTTTCAAAGAATTCACAGACCAGTATAGAAAACGGTCATGAACAATCAACACATTGGGAGCTGGAGCAGTTAAAGGACTCCATATAATGGGGTACATGGAGGAGCATGCAACCCTAACTTGGGCCAGGCAGCTAGAGAAAGAGGCCAGAAGACAGGAGAGGAGTGAGACCAGAGGGTTTAATCTTCCTTGTGCTAAAAGTTTGTGTTTAAATTTTGGAAAGAATTCTTGGAGCCAAGTGGTGGATCTATTCAGCAAACACACGTTGGCTAATGCTTGCCATGACCCCACCATTGTTCTCAGTGTTCCTGTATGAATAAATCATTCGATCTTTGCAACAACTCTCTAGGCAGGGGCTCTTATCACTCCTGCTTTCCACACAAGGAAGTAAGCACACAGAGATTAGGCAACTCTCTTGAGTTGTATGGCTATTAAAAATTAAAGCCAAGATGTAGAAGTCAAAGACTTGGCTCCAAGGTTGCCACACTTTGTCATTATGGTATACAGACTCAGGGAGATGGACTGAAAGGAAGGTGAGTTGCCACCTGGAAGGTTTATGCAAGCATACAGCAGAAATGGATAGGAGATACGTCTAAGATGAAATAGGATCGTTGAGCCAGAAACAACAGTATATACCCATAACCCAAGCGCTTGAGAAGTTGAAATCAGGAGTTCAGCGCCATCCTTAGCCATAGCTCAAGTCCAGGGACAGCTTGAGTTATGTGAGATCTGGTCTCAAAACAAAAACAAAGCAAAACAACAACAAAAACCAATCAATCAACCAAACAACTAGACAAATAAAAACAGAAGAAAAAAAAAGATAAAAGACTGACATTCATACCTTGATTTCCAGCATGAAGAACTAGGTAAACTATGCAGCTTTTAGCTGAATTTGAGTATACACAGATACAAGTTTCAGAAGCACATACCAAAAATGAAGACAAAAATGGAACTACTTATAAAACAGCATTTATGTTTCAGACACTGTAAATAGTAACTTTGCTAAATTCTTATAGTTTAAACTGTGGGTACTAAGAATGCGGTGCTGAGGGTTAGAGACATTCCATGGGGTCACACAGCACAGTGCACATGTGTAGGTTTGGGCAGCAGGCCTCTTAGGAGGCCATTGGTTTTATCTCCCATATCACACGGCTGTTGGAGTGTTTCATCCCTGCCTGCTGTGAAGATTCTAGAGGAACCGCATCCTTCTCTTGAGGACTTGGGCGTAGCCCAGAGGTAAACAGGATGACCAGAGCTGGTTTTGCTTGCTTGAAGCTTAGACACGTGGTGAGTGTTAACACCGAAATCCCAACCAGTGCTAACCCTTGCCCATGGCACCCTGCAGCCTCCATAGCTTCCCACCCTCAGAAAGTGTGTACATGCAGCCGATGGCTCACCTTGGGCTCAATAGGAAACCTTTTCTATAAACCATTGGGTGCCTATTCCAGGGGCAGTGAAAGTCTTTGACAGACAATCAAATCAAATCAGGTTTATGAGATATAATACAAAATATAATATGAGATATACATGAAATTTTATACTGTTTAATGAATTGTTCCTATGATTTTTTTTCACAGACATACAGTCAGGAAATAGCCATCAAAATGAGCTGTAGGGTTGAGGATATGGCTAAGCTGTGGAGTGCTTGCTTAGCACATAGCCTGGGTTCAATCCCTTTTACAAAAATCCTAAACAAAACGAGTCTTCAGGCATAGCTCCATCACCAAAGAATTCCCTCTTGCTATCCCTTTAGATAGTTATACTTAACCCTACCAGCCTGGTAGCTGCTGCTTGGTGAGGCCCAGAGATTTTACCTGTTCCAGAACACCACACAAGTGGAATTTTACACTGTGTGGTTTTTACTCAGCAGAACTCAACTGAGAGTCCTTCGTAGATTTCCACAATCATTAATTCATTAATCTCATCATTTTACTGAGTGCTAAATTTGTTGTCAGATAGTCAATAGCTATTTATTAGGCTTGACACTGTCCCAGGTACTGAGGCTACAGCAGTAATTAGAAGAACCTGAGTCCAGCCTTTAATGAGTAATATCACAGTGTAGGGATGAGGGGGTTGGGGAGGAGCAGATGGGGTGATAAGCACATAAATAGATGTTTTTCAATTTAATTTCAAGAACTGATAAGCGTGGAACAGCTCTGATAGATGGGATAGAGTGGGGGGGGGGGGCTGAGGGAACTGGCTTACCTAGAACGGCTTGTTAAAGGGCTCTCCCAAGAAGAGATGAGGCTTAAAACCAGATGATGGGTAAAACCAAGCATGCCAAGATCTGGGCAAAAAGACAACAGAAGAAGGAACAGTGAGTGCCAAGGCCAACAGGAGCCAAGATTAGTGTGTGCAAGAAACAGAGAGAAGACTAAAGGAACTGGAGTGCCTTCTACCAGAAGCAAGTCACCCAGAAGGTCCAGACAAGGAGCCCAGTAAGGTAGGTCTGATGGGCCAGAGCCGGAGAATGAGTTCTGAGCTGTTTATAAAGGGGAAACTTTGAGGGTTTTAAATCAGAAAGATTTATAAAACGTTCTCTGCTATCTGGTGGATGGAATGAATGTTCGAGACACAGGGAGGTGGCTTAAGACACAGACAGTGGGACCTGGGTATGTAGTTTACTTAGTGCCTGGCATGCTTAAAGACCTGGACTCAAAACTCTAGCACAACATAAATCCAGCATTGTGGCCATGTCTGTAATCCTAGGATTCGGGAGGTGGAGTCAGGAAGGTCAGAAGTTCAAGGTCATCCTCAGCTATATACCGAGACCGGTCTGGAACACACGAGACCCTATCTAAAGGAAGAGGAGGAGGGGGGGGAGGAGGAGGAGGAGGAGGAGGAGGAGGAGGAGGAGGAGACGACAAGAGCAGTTCAAGGTAGGAAAGAATGACCTGACGATTCATGCCTGTAATCTCAGCACTCTAGAGAATGGAGAATTCCAGGCTAGCCTGGGCTACATAATGAGGCACAAAATCAATGGAGACAGGAAGATGTGTCTGGACCCTTCCTCGGCAGCCACTATACAGCTATGGTGACTTGACCAGGATGGTAGCAGCTCAGATAGTAAGCAATGCTCAAATGTAATACTTTCATGATACCGTAAGAACAAAAGAAAAAAAAAAAACATGCCCAAATAAACAAACGCTAGCATTAATTTATACAAAGATTTCATTTTACCAATTTTATTAGTGTGAGTCCAAGAAAACACACCAAAATTCAAAACTATATTAAAAACACAAACTAGGTCAGTGCCTAATCTGTACAGTGCAGGTGAGCTGGGGACGGAACCCCAGGGGAACTGCTTAGCCATAGGGCACATCCTGTACCATTAGCCAACATAAGCTTGTGGTTCCCCTTGCCTCTACTTTTTGGGGCAGAACCGAAAGCAATGAACACACACGCACACACACGCTCACGCATGAATGCTCACGCTCGAGCACACACATCTAGATGCTCTCAAGTGACACCGAAAAGTAAAGAGCTTGAATGTCGGTTAATAAAAAGGACAGAAAAGGGCTCGTCTCCATGGTCAAAGTCATGCCGTACCACTCTTCTGAACTTTATGGTCTATCGCTGGGAAGCATTATACAATCAATTCACAAACTGTGCTGAGTGTCTAACCAGAGCAAACTACAGCCAATCCCTGCTTCCCTCTGGCCTTCAGCTTTTCCGCCCAGACGTGCTCCCTTCTGATGGGACATTAAGTCTCATGTGAAAGATACCTGGCGCCGAGCTCTGAGATTATCATTTTGATCATCTGACAGCTGCTTTTCCAGCCAGTCCAGCCTCCCTTGTAAACACAGGTCTGTTCTAAAGACATGAAGGAGTGCATCTTAATGAAGTGTTCCGATCTTCTAGCTGTTCAGAACCTTGTTTGTTTCAAAACAGCTAACCAGTACTTCAACCACACACACCACTCCTCCTCCTAGACCACCAACAGGTCAGACCGGAAGAACAGCTGATAGCGCTTTCCTTGCCCTCCGCTATCCCACCTCTACCCTACCCCACTTCCTGTTTACATTTTGGTTTTCTTGTTTCCTAGTACTGAAGATCAAGTCAGAGCCTTGTGAGTGCCCAGCAGGTGTACTATCCCTGGGTTACATCCGGAGCTCTGCTTTTATTTGCTGTAGCTTTGCTTGGTTTTGTTTTGATTTGTTTTGAGGCGGCACCTCCAGCCCCAATGAGCCTGGGACTCCTAATATAGCCAAGGATAACCTTGACTTTCTGAGACTTCCTGAGTAGTGAGATTACAAGTGTGCACCACCATGACAATTTACACAGTGCCAGGAGCTGCGCCTTGGACTTTGTGGGTATCTACCAACTGAGCTACCCATTTGGCCATTCTTACTTTGTTTTTAAGATAGCGAGCGCTCTCTCTGATCCATTTTACCTTCACCTCTGCAGGAATATCATACACACTGTTGGAAAGGGGTTGACTCTGAGCAGGAGTAGGGTTTGTTGTGTGTCATGTTTGTATTTGCTCAGCCCGTAGCAAGAGAGGAGAGATGGAGAGCAGAGCAATGCCCAGGAGCTCTTCTCTCCATGAATTTACTCCAGGGATGTGACCGGTCATGCTCCAAAGGTACCTCTGTAGGCTAGGAGACCAGAAAATACTTCTCAGAGAAGAAAGCAAACGAACAGCTAGAAAAAGGATGGAGAGAAAACCAGGCCGCTTCCCGAGCTGTCTAGACGAGGATGGTCTCTCTATGCCCCAACCCTCGTGCCCCAGCCATAAAATAAGTGTAGGCTACTGAGAGCTCATTCACGGTCCAGCCTTGGTTCCTTCTGGAAAGGCTTCACACCTTAATGAGCTCTTTTGAAAGGCAACGTGAAGTTCCTATCATCTACTGATCTGAAGCTATTCGTCTGAAAGAATGTATTTGGCACAATAGTGGAACATGGGGCAGGAGAGGAGGAAGGGAGGAAAAGGAAAGAAAGACAGGGAAGAGGAAAAGAGAAGGCAAAGGGAAAATGGAGAAGATGAGGGAAAGGAGGAGAATAGTGTGTGTGTGTGGGGGGGGAGGTGTTATGTGTATGTGTTTATGTCTGTGTGTAGAGGTTGTATATGTGTGTATGTGTGTATATATGTGTGTATGTATATATATATATATATATATATGTGTGTGTGTGTGTGTGTATGCTCATGTGTATATATGTGTGTATTTATGTGTGTATGCATGTGTATATATGTGTGTATGTATGTATATATGTGTGTGTGTGTGTGTGCGCATGTGTATATATGTGTGTATGCATGTGTGTATGCATGTATATATATGTGTGTATGTATGTATATATATATATATGTGTGTGTGTGTGTGTGCGCATGTGTATATATGTGTGTATTTATGTGTGTATGCATGTGTATACATGTGTGTATGTATGTGGGGTGTGTGTGTGTTGCCAAGCCTGGAACCTGGGGCCTTGTGCCTGACAAGCAAGGGTTCTACAACTGAACTGTAGGAAGAATTAATTGATAAAGTGAGATAGTACCTGGTTTTGCTCATGCCACCCCAGTCAAAATTATTCTGGGGACCATCAACAGAGTGTCAGACCTGAAGAAGAGTTGTTGACTTTCATGAGCTCTCTGTACACATACATATGTTTATTAATGTTTTCATTTGTTTATTATCTTTGTGCCATTGAAATAACATAAGGCAACTCCCGGCACACAGTCACTGCTAACAAATGCTGGTTTTATTATCACTATTACGTCTAGTGTTGGTGCTGTTGCTACTCGTGTCTTCTTCTCTGTCCTCAACAGTCTCAGAGTCTAGAAAGGGAATGAGTGAGTGAACCGTGATTCACAACAATGTAGTCAGTGCTGGGCCAGGCCAGATGAGACTTCTGAGGGAATCCAGGACAGTGGCACTAGCTAGGGGTGGGCAGGGGAAGGTGCGGCTTCTGCAGATAAGAAGAGGAGCTTTGAAGAACAACTAGAAATTGGCCATGTCCACCAGCTACAGTCTTTATTGCCAATGTCGCCAGCAGACTCTGAGCATTTTAACACACAGAGATGGTGTGGAGGGAATGGTAAGCGGCCGCAGCATTTCTGGGAAAGCTGGAGTGCTCCATCCAAGAAAACATTATCAGTATGTGAGGGTGCTGATGATGAAATGATATCATAGACTGCTATTCTCCCTTTTCCCTGCCAGGACCAAAAGGGGCGTTTCTCTGAGCTGCTTCTTGGTAATCAGTACTTCCCAGTTTGGTACCCAAGCTCCTGGAGCTGAAGTCTCAAGCCGAGATCTTGTCCACATCTTAGCTGGCAAATTGAGGACTACATTACATCTCTTCAACTTCTGTACAGAACAGTATAGTCCCCTAGCAAGGCTTACAAGGCAAGGCGTGTCCTCCCTCATAGAAAGAAGGCAGAGACTACAAGTCTTTTGCTTTGGGTGTAGCAGGAAGGAAAATGGCAGAAAAACAGGCACTGACAAGATCAGATCTCTGAAACGTATTACCAGAGACTACCTTCTCTCCGGAATGGGGTGTTGATGTGGTTTGGGCCTCCTTTTGGCAGTCTTCATTTTCCATTCCACATTTCTGTGTCTTAAGTCAGAGCCATCTTTCCTGTACTACCACTTTTACAAAGTCAGTTCTAAGCTATAAATTCTTATATCTGAGGAAAATAAAGACACAAACATGTGGAAAGGAGCCGGCCAGGAGCACTGACATTGTCTTTGTTCCAACACAACTAAACTCTTAGCTAGGATTCTATCTTCACAGTTATATGAGCATTGTGCTACACTACAGAGACAAAACTTTTCTTTAAAAAAGATGTATGTATGTATGTATGTATGTATGTATGTATGTATGTATGTATATGAGTACACTGTTGCTATCTTCAGACACACCAGAATAGGGCACCGGATCCCGTTATAGGTGGTTGTGAGCCACCATGTGGTTTCTGGGAATTGAACTCAGGACCTCTGGAAGAGCAGTCAGTGCTCTTAACCTCTGAGTCATCTCTCCAGTCCCAAGAGACAAACTTTTAAAAGTAGATATCCTTTTAGAATCCAAACCCATAGGAGAAGAGAGTGCCATATAAGATGTTTTGGTAGATGTCACGAAGCCTTGTGAAGGTATGGTGCCCTGCTGGTGAATGCAGAGCTGGTGGTCTGATGGAGTCTTTAGAAACAGCAAGGAAGTTTTCAGCCATGTTAAGTTCTCTGGCTCTTTGGTTCCAAGAAACCATGAGAATAGATCCCGTGTAGTGAAAGCAACACTAGTCAGGTCCTGGAGCAGCCACAGCCACGAATACTGCTGCCTGTGGCGCAAGGGAGAAAGGACAAAGGAGAAAGTACATCTCTGCCTTCACGGAGGTTAGGAAGAAAGAACTAAATAATTCACTTAGACCAGCTTCTCCTTCTAACTCAACTCCAGTCTCCTACATTTCCCACTATCCCTGCCCACAGAACAAACCACCACAGCATTCACTGTAAAACTGTCCCAGTTCCCTAATTCAAGAGGAGCTGATGTCTGGAGGTACCAGATTGATAAGCACAGGCCTAGGATGGGCACCCCACCAACCCAATGACATACTTCAGTGGACACCTCTGCCTCTGCCCACCAGGCCTTTTGCCACATTGCTGATGGTCAGAACAGCCTATGACAGATAATAGCACTGCAGTAAGTGTGGGTGATTCTTATCAGCTCTGGGCAGCAAGGGTGCCTGTGGTGAGGTTGTGTTGGGGTAGGGCGATTAAGCCTCTTGGAAATGAATTCATTTGTGAGCTCTCATAGAAGCTTACAATGAAAATACTTTGGGTAGCTACATTACTATATCTTTCTCCCAAGGTTGACACTCTTAAGAATTTTAAAGGATTTTAAGACACTGAGTAGAGTTCTTCGTGCCTTCATCTCTTGGACTACTCAGCCAATAAAGCTAGCTGAGCTTTCACAATGCAACACCAACGAATCACCTGGTTCCTATGTAGATAACCACATTCACTGGAAAAATATCAGAGGGGCAGCTCTAAAAGCCAACCACAAGCATGGGTAGACAGACGTGTGCATTGTAATCCATGCCTCTCATCCTTTGGGTGGAGGACAGAGTGGGCTTATGGCAATCTCTGTCCTGTCAACACACAGTTCAATGACCCTGGGAGAACTCAGCTGATGGCATATTTATACAGTCGCAGTTTAGTAGACACTGTCACAGCCACATGACCAGAGTCTCCCTACCCCGACCTTTTTTTTTTTTTTCTTTTTCTTTCTTTCTTTTTCTGTCCCACCAGCATAAGAGTCATCGTTTCACTTTGAAACACTTTGGTTGAGCCTGAGCAACGTGCACTGGAGCCATTTAGAGATGAGGTAGTCTCTGAACATCTGTTCATATTGTGAAATTATTATTTTTTAAAAAATGTTTATTTGGGGCTGTATGATGGCTCATTCATTAAAGTGGACAAACATAAGGAAGGGCCTTAATTTATATCTAAGGCACCCACGTTAATTGCTGGTTGTGGGAGCCCTTGCCTACAATATCAACACTGGGAGGTGGAAACAGGAGGGCTTGCTGGCCCAGTGTTTATTTGGGGACTGGTCTAGTAAACCACACTGGTGAACCTACAAAACATCATGCTAAAAAAAATAGTAAGGCAGACCCAAAATACCAGTCCGTATGGCCCCAGCTCCTCAGAGCGGTCCCGTTTCTGGAAACTCAAAGTCACATGGCGATTATCAGCAGCTGATGGCGGGGAAGGGAAGACCGAGAGGCATTGTTTCATGAGTGGTTTGTGCTGGCCACAATGGAAATGCTATGGACAGTGTTCATAGCAATGGAGAGCTACTTAGTGTCTCTGCAAGGGCACACTCAGAATCAGGGAATATGGGAAAACCTTCCATATATAATATAAACAAAATAGAATTGAATTTCAGGAATAAAGGGTCTTATCCACTGACTTTTTTTTCTGACTTTTTTTCTATAAACCAAGTTTTTTTTTTATTTGTTTGTTTGTATTTGCTCTTTCCTGTCTCTAGAATTTGCTCAGCTGTCACTTAGCGTAATTAGCTTCTTCTTGACATTCAGCAGAAGTTTCTCCATCTTCTACTTGTATCCTTTTGCCATACTCACCTATTTATCCTCCACCTGTCTCTATCATGTAAGCTTCCAGGGAAGTTTCATCCTTGATCTGATCTTACTAAGTTGGTACCCCAAAGCATCAGTTAGAAGAACACATGTATGAATCCACTAATGACTCCAAAACTGTAAGCAGAACATATTTAACATCAGGGCCACAGACTCGGGGGTGGGGGTGGAGGAGTGGGCTGCATCTCTGTTATCTTGAGGTGCATCCTTAGACTCTTTCCTCCTCAACATCTTCCCCCTCCCATTCTTTGAAGCCTTAGTTCCAGTTTAACATCAATTAAATGAGTAATAGCTGAATCTCTGAGCGTAAACCTCACCCCACGTCAAAGTCCATTGGATCCACACCTGTTCCACTGCCCTGCCCACATTGGAGAGGTCAGGCAGAAGTTGGAGGGAAGTGACTGAAAGGTGACAAAGTTACATATTCCATTTCCTTGGAGGTGACTTCCGATGGGAATGTCCTTCCACATGAGGACTTCTTGTTAGTCATCAACTGGAATAAGGCTCAATTCTGGGATAAGCTTAGGGTGGAAATCTCAGGGAGGAAAGACTGGGATCCAACTGAACTGTCCTTAGTGCAGCATCTTTCCAGGCTCAGTGATGTTCAATATGAGCATGGTCACATCCTCCAGGGCAACATCTCGCCAAGCATGGAGTGTCATGGTCTGGGGACTATCTGTGGAAGGCCTGAGGGTCACATAGACCTGTGAGTGAGAAGCACTTTTATCAGGTCAGTCCAGGTTTAGCTTTACATGGAAACAGAATAAAGTTGTATTTATCTACAGTAATGCAATGCGAGGGGTTATAGAAGTCAGATGGTTATAATCCACAGGCATTGTGGGCAAGGTTGAAGACAGATCTGCCCTACAGGACAGCAGTGTGCAGGTGAACGAGGAGCAGCATGCATTCCTGATAATATTCATTTCACTTCAACTGTTCACTCACTTCTTTAACTACAGAAAACAACTCCTCTCTAGCCAGCCAGAATGCAGATGCAGGTTTATCAGTGCACGAGGCGTCAGGAAAACATAAATTTAAATTTAATTCTTAGAAAAAAAATCACCCAAGGTACAGACTAGAGGAAGGATCAGGCAACAAAACCTTTAATATTATTCTTCAGCCTATAGAAATGGCCCGAGAGGAAAGAAAAAAATACAGGTTTCAAATACTGGTTTGGTTCCGATGTGAGATTACTTCATGAGTTTGTGTCGCCAGCCTGCCCTTCCCAGAGCCAGCACCTTACTTCTTTCCCCCTCTTGTTTGTCTGTGAGCAGTTGCTGTGACGATCTAGAAGATGCAACTCCTGCTTGGCTACCAAGGTCACAGCGAAAGGCAACCTAATGTGTTGTCTGCTGTTAATGAGTGTCGTTCATACTCCTGGAGTCTCCTCTCATTTGGGCAGCTAGGGATTGGCATTCTCTAACAGTGGCTGTCCAAGACGTCTCACACATAACACCAATGGAATGTCCCACAATTTGTTTCACACTGTTAAGCACGTAGCATAAGGTTGTACAGAGAGAGAGCTGTGTGGAGAGAGAGAGGTGTGTGCAGAAACGCTACCAACAAGAGAATAAATATGTCTCAGCCTGAGGCATGACAGGATACTTCATGACCGTTGTTTCTGTCTTCCTAAGGGAAGAGGGACAGGAAACAAATTAACTCACATTAAGTTTTGCATAGCTTAAGTGACCAATTACTTTGCCTTTCAATCATTATTTTTTAGTGAATATGTCAAGTGTTTCTATGATTGGATTAGATTGGAAATATAATACAATTTCCCTTATTCGAACATTTTTTCTAGTAAAAGTTGTTGAGCAGAAGACTAATTAATTATGGGTATTTAACCACTTTCCCTCACATCATGTCTTACCATGTAGCCCAGGCTGGCCTTTAGTTTCAACCTTCCTGCTTCTGTCTTTGAAGTGCTGGAATTACAGCTGTACACCACCATGCCTATCTTCCATTCTTGTCTTTTGATTACTACATAGATAGATATAGGAGTGTATATGTGAGTCTGTGTGAGTGTGTGCGTGTGAGTGTGCGTGTGTGTGTGTGTGTGTGTGTGTGTGTGTGTGTGTTGTGAGGGTGTGTATGAGTGTGTATGTGTGAGTGTGTGTGTAACTTTACAAATGGACAGAAGTGATTGAAGTTAGATTATGTGGAGTTGTTAAAAAGGGCCCAATTAAATTGAAGACAGGAAAAAAAGAGTGGGTTAGAAAGACAAGAAGACACACCCTACTGAGGCTGGCTATAAAGATGAAAGGGGCCACAAACCAAGAAATGTAGGGGCTTCTAGAAGCTGGAAAATGCAGGAAAAAATGGATGTGCCCTGAGACTCCAAGAAGGAACATAGCTCTTTCAGGACCAACCTGTTGGATCAAGTACGGCCAGGTATGTCAAACTCTGACATGCAAAAACTGTAAGACCACACATGCACCCTGCTTTCAGCAGCTGAGTTTGTGTAATCTGCACATTGGAGATAGAGAACGTGTCAGGGAAGCAGCACAGGCCTCCAATTCCAGCCCCCAGGCTTGTGGCAATCACTGCAAGTCCTACCTCATTGTATCCTGAACCAGCTCTCCAGAACATGTAAAAGGTGACCAAACCTAACCCGACCCCATGACCCTTTTAGAGTTGGCAGGAGTGAGACCTATGTTCAAATCCCCTGACTCCCAAGCCCATCTGTGCACACCCTGTAGCTTTGTTTGCTCACTATTGAAGACATCAGAACAGATGCTAGTACCTTCAAGGTCATAACCTGGCCAAGATTGTCTGGGGTTGGCCAAAGGGAGAAGTAGAAGATTTTGTATCACCCCACTTGTTCTCAAGTTATGGCCAATTTATAATTCCTCCTACTGTGATTCTTGGCATTATATTCACTACCCATATCCAGACAGTAAAGAATTTCATTCATAAGTGAATGTTATAAACTCAGTAAATCAATATGGAAGAGAAAATGAAGCTCAATGCCTTATATTTATGCTAACTGCTAATTGGAATTTTCATGCATTGATAGTGGGACTGTAAATGATACATAGTATTACTGAAGATAGTTTGGCACTTTCTTACAAAGTTAAATATATAATATCATATGATCAGCAACCTCATTTCTAAGTGTTTAGCCTACAAAAACAAAATGTATATTCTGGGACACACACACATACACAGACATGCTAACACATATACACACACTATATACACATGAATAAATACACACTAGATTCACATACATGCACACACACTCACACACACACACCATGCATGGCAACATGGACAATAGCTATATTCCTCAAAGCCCATAAGCAGTACCATGAGATTCAGCTGGGGCTGATACAAACTGTGGAATACTACTCAGTAATAAAAGAAGTAGTCTACTGATACACACAGTATACATGAACTCTAATGACTGGGGGGAAAAACAATCCAGAGACTGTAAAAGCATTATGTAGCCAGGTGTGGTGAGGCATGGCTATAATTTCAGCACTTGGAGGGCTGGGGCAAGAGGGCCATGAGTTTACGGCCAACCTAGTTGCATAGTGAGAGTATGTCTTAAACAAACAAAAACTGCAGGTAGCATTATGTCATTACATAAGGTTCTTATAAACAGCAGCCACCACAGAGCCAGGAAACAGGTGAGCTACCAGCAGCTTGGGGAAGAGGAAGAGTCAATGATCCCAGGATCCATCACTCTTGTCTTGGTTGTGGTGGCCGCTACATAACTGTCCATGGTAAATCTCAGCATTCTGCCCTGGTTATGATCTTTATTGCATATAATTACACCCAATTCATCTAACTCAAAATAAGTGTTATCCTCTCCTCAAAGGATAAAGGAAAATACCCTTGGCTCCTGCAGACAATTTGGCATCCCATCTGACTAGATGACCAAAGGATGTTACCCACCCTCACTTTTTTGACTGACCAGACACCACCCTCCTGGCTCTCCTGTAACTCTAGACACAATGGCACATCATACGAGACCCACCACCACAGGGCATGCTCTTCTCCTGCCTGTGCAGCCTGGAATGCCTTTGCTTAAAGTCACCTCCCATAAGAGATGCTCCCTGACTCCGTGGCTATATGAAGGGTCCACTGCTCTCTGCCTCTATGCCCTGGCCATTTGTCTCACTAATCCTGATCTTGAATGTTTTATCATACACTCTGACAGACCTGCTTGTTGCCTGCTTTTTCCTGGTGAGAGAAACACTGCAGGAGTCAGTGCCAATCTTATCCTGTTCGCTATGGCTCCCCCAATACCTAGAGTGGGACTAGGTGTTCACTAAGGAGACCAGGGGCCTTGTTGTATGCTAAAAGATTGAATCAGATGTGTTTGATATCACCCAGCATTGTAATTCTCTCGAAAAGCAGCAGTTATTTATCACTTGGTCACAGACACAGTGATATTTTGCCTGAAGCTGAATTCTAACAAACCCAAGCGGTATAAAACAGAAGGCACACAAATACAGTTCTCTGAATTGAAAGAGCTGGGCTGAGCTCCATCGGAACGGGTGGAACCAAGTCATGTTCGTTGTCCTCTGGAACATAATGGTGACCTGTGCTCCTTCACGATACCTTTGCCCCATGTCATGCTGCAGAAAGAACACAAACACCTCTAAAACAGAAAGGAATTGGTTTTGGTCCATGTATGATGCAATGAGGTATCATGGCCAGTAAATTATTAATTAATAAGTTAAACCTTTTCCTAATGAAAATGTGATTAAAAATGATTTTCTGCTTAAGCCATAGTCCAAGACTCAATTATCGATTTCTTTCCTGGTAATGGCAGGCTAAATGTTAAAATTGTAGACTTATATATTAACTAGATTTATCCCTTTTACTAAAAGGTAAAAAGTTATGTTGTAGGGACCATCTGAATGTCTCTAGCCCAGAATCCTCTAGTCCATAGACCATTTATCTGTTATAATGGGGTCCTTGTACCTGGAACACTCATCTGTCCCAATAGCCCCATAGCTTACTGAAAGCACCTACGGCAAGACTTGGCTCTTAGGGAGACTATGTTACTAGTTTCATCCCTGATCACTCAAAGAACAGTCACATAATAATTTTCCCCAACCTGGTTTCTGCATCCTTCTCTCCTGATTTACACAAAGCATTTGTCTTCATCTGCCACCCTGTGAAAGCAATGTGCCTCTTTCTTTATCGAATGACTCCCCTCACTAGACTCTAAACTCAAGGACAACTGAGGTTTTTCTTATAACTCTTTTATTTACTGTTATAGTTCCATGGCTTAAACCAGTGCCTAACACATAGTAGCTGATCAATTGGTATTAGATACACTTACATCACTCAGTGTAGCGACCACTTAATAGTAAGTTAATGACAATAATCCTGTGACAGCTCAGATCCTTTCTAGACAGCACACACTTGTTTCTCAGCTGCTGTTGACACATGGTAGCACATGGACGCACAGGTTTAAGAGCATCCTAGCATTTATTGGATGGTTAAGGTCCTTGAGTAGTAAATGCACTGGGCATTCTCCTAAAATTCTCAGTACAAACTAAGCTAGTACTGGGTAAATAGAAAGACACTGTCTTGGGTATCAGGGCTGACTGGTGTTAGGCAAGTTGTTCAACTCTCAGAGCCTCAGTGGCATCACTGCTCAATGGGCAGTTGGCAGGACAGTCTCTGATGATGGTAGAGTAGGCAGTTGGCATGACAGTCTCTGATGATGGTAGAGTGGGCAGTTGGCAGGACAGTCTCTGATGATGGTAGAGTGGGCAGTTGGCAGGACAGTCTCTGATTGTGGTAGCGCCTTAGCAAAGTGAGGATGCCCTATCGTTTCATTTGGATTACCTTACGTTTTGGGTCCAGTGGCAGAAATATGACCAACTAACTATAACTAATATGTCAGTATGCCTGGTTTTTTTTTAAGGGTTAAGGGAGACTATAGGGAGTCTCTGGCTTTATCCTGAAAGAACAATTTCCAAAACCATGAAAAAGAGAATTTCAGTCAAAGTATAGGTGTGCCGATTTGATTTGTTGTTTGGGGAATAGTGTTCCTTTTGAAATGTGCTAAATTTCAGAATGACCCAGAGAAAAATAATTGTATGCTCAAGAGAATTACTGACTGCATGTGGCACCTGAGCTAATGTCTTGCTCTTCTACTGTGTGCCTGGCACTCCACAGATAGGTGGCTATCCTCAGCTACCTGACTGCATCTACAGCTACAAGCTTTCAGATAGGTGACATCAAAGAAGTTTACAATCCATTATTGTCCTGTTTCAGAGCTAAGAAGCACAGGGCACCTAGGAGGAACCTCTTCCCACCCTTAATTAACCCATGGGGTTGTCTCAACATTGATAGGAGAATTGTCTCCCATCCTGAAGAATCCAGTCAGTACTGTCCCTATATGTCCAACAAGGTGTACATTCCTTCCCTTTGTGTCATGCCAAACTCACCTTTCTCCTGTGTTACACCAAGGCTGGCAGTTGGTTTATATGGGGAGGAGTAATGTATGGTAGCAGTTGGAGTGTGTTTTGAATCATACATGTCATTGTACCTGGTTGTTAAAAAAATCTCATAGAAGCTTTCCTGAGTGTTGGCTTTGAGGTTGGCTTATGCACTCTTGTCTAGATCAGTCTGTGTTTCATGAGGATTGTACCTGATGTGGGTCTGTAATATGTATCTTTGACCTTTATTAATGTTCCACAGGACAATTATAGCCAACATCTTTAAAGCTAACCCATGGAGGTCCTTTAAAAATGAACTATATCTACTGCAGATCTCTAACACTGCCTATGGGAGAATTTTCTCCCCTTTCTCTCCTTCCTTCCCTTCCCTTAATCCCTCCCCAATACTGTGTGTGTGTGTGTGTGTGTGTGTGTGTGTGTGTGTGTGTGTGTGTGTGCGTGTGCATCCTAGGGGCTGAGACTATGAGTTCCTGCCACTATACTAGGCTATTTTTTAAATTGCTAACAAGCTTCTAATCTTTCTGTATATATATGTATCTGTGTATATATATATATATATATATGTAATGCAAGTGTATGTGCATAAATAATCTAGAGAGAGAATATATATATACATATATTTGTGTATTTGTGTGTGTACACACACACACACATCCAGAGGAAATAAGCAACTAGCAAGACTTTATTGTATATTTCAAATAAGCAGGAGAGAGTTCTGCATGTTACCCACACAGAGAAATGACAAGTACTTGTGGTAAAGGACATAACCATCCTCCTGATTTCATCACTGCACATTGCATACATATCAGAAAACCACACTGGGCTCTCAGGATATGTATGCAATCATTTCAGATAAAAAAATTTAAATATCTTCTTAAAGAATAAACTGAAATTACTTTAAGTGATGGGAGAGAAAAGATACGAGGTACTTAAAACTGAAAAACAAAAGAAAGTAAGTTAAGATTGAGAGATAGTGTGGAAGAAGGGTGTGTGGGTGGAGTGAGTGGGAACCGGTCAGGAGGGACCAATGGGTGCAGGGTTTCAGAACGAGGTGTGGTCTGGCATAAGGTTTTTGAGTTGAGGAGGAGGCCCAGTAAGGCCGAAACTGGGATGCTTAATGCAGAGTGGAGTAACCATGTCTGAAGGGCCAGGGAAGGAAACAAGCTCTTCAGAATCCCACCCTCAGCCCGCAAGCTTCCATCACAAGTGACCCCCTTGGACCCTTTGGGCATTGGAGAACCTGGTAAGACAGAGGTGTCTCCTTTCTGCCCCCTTTCTTCATGGCAACACCACTCTTTCTCCTACGAATAGCATTCTGGTCCTGGGTTCCTAATCTGGCAAAGACCAAGAAAGAATATGGGATACAGAAAGTAGGGAGATGTACATGATATGTGCATGTGTGTGTGTTATATACTGGTGCACATGTTCATGAATGCACACCAGTGCATATGGAGGCCAGAGGTGACAGCAGCTGACTCTCCTCCTCATTATTTGAGGAGCCCATGGATTTGGCCAGACTGCTCAATGAGCTCTGGGTGGGGATCAGGTTGTTTCCACTTCTCCCAATAAGGGTTTCATCTGTCTCCACTTCCAACCCCCAGCACCAGTGCTTCAGGTGCTTGCCACTGAGCTGGTTTTTTTTACCTGGTTGCTAGGGACCCAAATTCTAGCTCTTGTGCTTGCTCAGTAAGCGCTTTGCACACTGAGACATGTCCCCAGAACATACAGGAGATTTGGGGATTTTGTGATTGTTTTTGACACAGGGTCTCTTTATGTAGCTCTTGCTGTGTTGGAACTCACTATGTAGAGTAGACTCTCCCGAAACTCACAGAGATCCACCTGCCTCTGCCTCTCAAGTGCTGGGATTAAAGGTGTGTGTTGGTGTACCCAGCAAAGGGGGCATTTTTATGTATAAATGGAAGTATTAGTTCGATTCCAATGAAAAGCAATTTAAACCTATTTGGAATAAAACTGCATTGCTGGCAATCTTTCTCTTGCAAATAAAATCTGCTCTGGCACCACTGCCTACCACCTGAATCACTCCCTTTCTGCTCCCCTAGATTCCCACATCCCCAACAAATATCATGTTCCTTCACTGTCTATATCTTATCTCCAGAGGTGAAGTCAGAAGCCAATGTAGAAGTTGGTTTGTCCTACTCAGGTCAAAGGCCCCTTTGAGCTTTGATCTTCTCCTGAATTTTGGTGACCTGGTAAAACACACACCCAGATAAGAAGCAGAGTGAGCTTTGGAGGAGAAGAGATGCTCCTCCCCAGGTGAGGCTCTTCATAGACCAGGACATGGCAGACACATAGGAGCTGCCTAGCAGTTCTACACTCTGGTTTGAGCTCAGCAAGTTTACATCTCCTTCCTGGCCTGGAAAATGTTCCTCACATCCCTACGGCTGTTCAGGCATGCACATGGTAGGTGAAAGAGGCCAATACTTGATGAGAAATCTTCAATAGCTGTTTGAATAGCTGTGTTGATCGTGCCAAGTGACCTTGACAACATCGCATAGAGGATATCCCAGCACTTGACAAAACACTAACAGGGATAATAGTGCCCCAGTCAAGATCACAAGTTTCACCCTCCTGTGAATCTCTCCTGTGCAATGGGGAAAGACATCTCTCCTGCACGATGTTGTAGGTGAGTAGAAGAGTTTCTCCACTGCCTTCTTGTATTTGGCTTTCACCCTGAGCTACTGAGAAGAAGAGCAATGGTTTATTGTCTGCTTGCCTATCATAAGCCTGGGAGACCACTGTATCTCTTGGATTAATCCCCTTAATCCTCAGAGCAACCCCACGAGTCTGGCATCAGCACCTACTGTTTAAGAGATGAGGAAAGACAAGGCAAGGGAAAAGCAATGAAACTTGGGTGATTTACACCCCTGGAAAGTGGTCAAGGTATTTGGTGCTTACACTTCTGGACACCAGAGAGGATCTGCCAGATGCCACAGTTTGTAGAGACCACTGGAAAGTAAATATGAAACCTGAGGAGGCAAAAGGTGACTTGTGGAGTTGGTTGGTGGTGGCACATGCCTTTAATCCCAGCACTCTGGAGGCACATGATCTCTGTGAGTTTGAGGCCAGCCTGGACAGCCAAGGCTACAAGGAAAAACTCTAACTTGAACCAAAAAAAAAAAAAAAAAAAAAAAGTGATCCCTGGCTGGGCAGATCTGACTACTGCCCTGTTATGGGGGTGAGGAAAGTCACACACAGACAGAGATTTCCCTCACTTGTTCATTGATATATCTTCAGAGGACTAAACCTGCCCAGTTTTTCCTTATGAGTTGAAATGGCTCTCTTTTTCAACCCCAGGAATTCAGATGGTTTCATGCAACTAACGAGTTGTGGAAAGGCGAATATATGTGCACAGTGAATATATGTGCATGTGTCTTATAAATGTGTGGTTAGGGAAGGAGCTAAAATGCTTCATTCTTGGGTAAGGTCAAGTCCAAGGTGTTCCATACACTAAGCATATGCTTCCCAGAATGTTCTTTCTAAAGTTGGTCTCACGATGTAGTTCAGGCTCACCTTGAGCCCACTGTGTGATTCTCCCACCTCCGTCTCCTGGGTGCTGGAATTACAAGCATGCATCATACCTGACTTGCTTCACTTTAAAAATTTCATGTCCGGCACTAGAATCACATGCAACAAAGAAGATGAATGGTCTAGGGAATTTCCATATCAGGTTTTTACCAGCAGTGACTTTCATCTCCACTTATTTAGACCTCTCTTTTTGGAGTACTGTTTGAGGTCTCATGCTATATAGAATGCAAAAACTTAACCTCCAGAGAGCGGTGAGCTTTTAAAGCTGTTGTGTAATTAACTCTAAATTCAGTGAAGCATCTGTAAACACTCTTCAAAATGCCTTGAAAAAGAATCTCAACCCATTGGCTTGGAAAGAGCCAAGTGAACTGAGGCCACATCAGGGGATCAGAATTGGCTCCAGTGGGCTTTCAGGTGCCCATACACGGAGGAAGTAGATAAAGGCCCATCATTCTACCATTACCTCCACCCGAGGAGCTTGGAGGAGAGCCACCAGCTATGCTCTCTATGGCAGGCATTGTACTAGGAGAATCTGCAAATATTTTTCAAGTTAATTGTTACAACCTTATAGCTAATAGCTAACGTTATTAAGCAAAAATGGCCCAACCACTTCTCAAGAACCAACTCATTTACTAGGACATCTTGATAGAGGCCAGTGTTTCACCCATTTTAAAACAGGAAGAAACCAGATCAGAGAGAGGTTGCATGACCTGCTGGAGGTTGGGCAGCTGTTATGTAGCAAAATCCGTGTTTAAACACAGCCCTAGGAATGTAGATTGTTGCCTGCCACTTCTCAGAAGGAGGCAAAAAAGCTCAGATATTGTGTTGTTCAAGGACACACACCTAGGATGGGCAGAGCCCAGGCTTATCTGACATTCACATACTTGTCTCCAACTATACCTCTCCATCCCTTCCTTTTGTGACTATCAAACTGTATTTATCCCACTTTTAGAAAAAAATTCTTTCTTCTCCTATTTTCTTTTACTTTTCCTTGATTTCACCTTTGTCCTTTCCTTCCCTTTTCTCTCTTTTTTTCCTTTGTCTTACTTTTGCTCTTCGTTCTCATTCCTTTGTCCCACCTCTTTTGCTCATGCCTTGAGTCTGTCTGTAGCACTAAGAACATAACAAAAGCTCAAGAGGTTAATGAGATATGATGCCCATTAATTTAAGCAGACGTCTATAGCTTCACAGTAATTGCCAATCTGATTGGGATCCAGATCATGACCAGAGAACGGTTATCTCACAGAACGATGATGAATTAGTCCAACTGCTAGATAAAGGGACACTTGATTTTCATTACAGTCAACCAATTGATCAGATCATTAATTTCTCACTGGATTAATTGTTTCATGATTTGATAAAGGGTTTGGCTATTGACGTGGTTATTCAGATTTACCAATTGTGTGGCTGGATCCTTAGGTGGGACTTCAGGCAGCCAGCGAACATAGAAATGTAGGCTGCCAAGAAAGTCTCCAATTTGTTGGTCTGGGGACAATACAATTCCCAAGAGCTCAAAAGTCTCTCAAATAAAGGAATGTTAGAAAAGGCATCAGCCCACAAGACTCCAGAATACTCTTGGCTCTGTAATGGTTTGGAGACCTTACGCTGTCTGTAAACCTTCTCCCCAAGATCTGGTGGTGCTCAGATCTTCATCTTGTTTTTAATCTATTCGCCTCCCCCTTTCCTTTATGCCTCCAACTCCCATCTCTTGCTGACATTTCCCACTTTCAGCAGATATTTCTAATTATGTTTCTGAAAGCACAACTTGTTTATCCCATGCATATCTTTACTCCAACAAGAATTAAATGATTTGACTTTCCTTTCCCCCTCCCCGTAATTCTATTTATGGTATCTTTCAATCTCTATATGTTTAAATCTCTTCTACAGCCTCTGTAGGAGATGGAGTTACAAACCCCTCCTTTATGAACTAACCATTACCTCCCAGAGCTCGTGTCTCTAGATGCATATGTAGCAGAAGATGGCCTAATCAGCCATCATTGGGAAGAAAGGACCCTTAGTCTTGCAAACTTTATATGCCCCAGTACAGGGGAAACACCAGGGCCAAGAAGTGGGAGTGGGTGGGTAGGGGAGAAGGGTGAGGGGGTAGAGGGAACTTTTGGGATAGCATTTGAAATGTAAATGAAGAAAATATCTAATAAAAAATTTTAAAAATCATTTTAAAAAAACCGTCCTTTGTGTCCCAAGGCAATGTCTTCTGTCCTTCCCATTGCCACTTCAATTTGGCATCTCTGACTAGGTTATTGCCACAGCCTTCTCAGTATCCTGGATGGAGGATGTATCGGCTTCCTGTTCACATTCCCACATAGTCACCGAGCTTCTTGAGTCTTCTTGAGACTCAGTTTCTGGCAGAGCTGAGCTTCAGGCCCCTATTCAGACTGTTGTAGAAATCCACTTTCTACAAATCAAACATCACTTTATTTCCATGAATGTCTTATTACTTAGAAAACAAAGGCAGGGCACATTACCACGACATCCAAGACCTTTCACAGTCTGGTCAGAATTTGATTTTCAACGTCCATAGTTTCTACTGTTCTTCCCAATCTATGTGACTTTCCAGCTGTTCCCAGATGGGCCGAATATTCCCATAACTGTTTCCCTTCACACTCGTCGTTGCTTTGTGGGAACGATCTCCATGTGTGTGGCCTCCAGTGTCACCTGAGAGATGATTGTTTCGAAGTTCAGCTCAGTGTCCCTGCTCTAAGACATCTCAGACTCTTCCCGGTGAGTGCTTCCTCTGCCACTGTCCATCACCGTGGTTCTTTTGCCCAGGGGTGGTGTTTTGCAAAGATTTAGTTACTTCTACCACTGTCGTATTCGTTTCCTGTGGCCACTGTAATACACTGGATGGCTTACAACAATGGAACACTATTCTCTCACAATTCTGGAGGCAGTAACTGTAGAATCAGTATCACTGGGCTAATTTTAAGATGGTGACAGGGTCATATTCTCTCCAGACCAGTCTTCCCCCAGCTTCTAGTGGCTGTCGTCATGCTTTCCTCTGTGGATATCCCAGCAATAATCTACTTCTCTCCCTCTCCCTCTCCCTCTCCCTCTCCCTCTCCCTCTCCCTCTCCCTCTCCCCCACTCTCTGTATTACACCTGTACATGTAAAATATTTCTCTGCCTCATTCCTGGATGCATGAGATAGCATTTAGGGCCCACCTGGATAAAGTAATACAATCCTTTCCCCCATCTTAAGATCCTCTATCACATCTGTAAAGGACTTTTTCCAAATAATGGTGACACAGGTTCTAAGAAAGGGTGAAGATCTGATATTTTAGGAGCCACCATTCTGTACCCTATATTCTCCCATTTGGGACCCCCTCAATGGCAGGGATTGTGTTCTATTCATTTTAAGACCCAACATTTACAGTAATAGTCACTGGACAAATATTGAATGGAGTATTGGGGAATAAATAAACAGAATAAATAAACTGAACTCGCTTGTCTGGCAAATATTGGCAAAACAGTAAGCACTCATCAAACATTCATTTGAGGAATTTATGGATCGTTTTTTATGTACTAGATAATGCACTTGGGACAGGAAGTTCAACAGCAGCACAGAAACAGTCATGTCATTTAAAGGGGACACACATATACAAGTACAGGGTCACATCTCATGATAAACATGAAGAAATAAAAGCGCAAAGATCCCGGAGGGAGGATAAAATAGGGCAGGTCAAGGAAGGCCGCTTTGTGGAAGTATTCTTACGATTCAAGAGCAGAAGGATGAAGTCGCGATTGTCCCAGGCAGAGGGATCTACATATGCATCAGCTTTAGGGAAGGAAAGAACTTGGTGAATTCAAGAAACAGCAAGAAGGCCAGAGAGGCTTGAGTGCAAGGAATCTAAGGGGGCGGGGGAGGGAGCACTGGGCACAGAATGGAGGCTTTGCGGTCATGTTAAAGGTATCGGATTTATGGTTCAAATGGCAGGAACTGATATTCATATGACTATAGTGTTAATTTTAGAAGACTGCTCTGACTGGTATTGAGGAATGCCCACAGCAGGGATCCAGATGAGAGTTAATAGGGGTTTGGGCTGATCTTGTAGGGGTGGATAGGGAAAGCAGAAACATGACCGGTAGAAGAGCTTCATATGCTAAATTAGAGGTTCTTCTCCTAAGGTTAAATCCTCATGCCCAGCCATGCTGTCTGGTTGGAGAAGAGAAAATACAAAAGTCACGGGAATATACATGGACCATTCGTGATCTGACATCTGGCAAGGGTGTCACAGCTTCAGATGAGGCAAGACGCATCTTTTAAACAAACCTGGTTCGAACACCTAGAAAACTACTGGCAAGGAAAATTCAAAAAGTCCTCTACTTTAGACCATATACAAAAATTCAGTCAAAATGGAACAAGTAGCAAAAATCATGCAAGCTTAGAATGAAACTGAAGCCTTGTGACCTTGCACTTGACAATCAGATTTTAGGTATGAAACCAAAGGGCTAAGCAGCAGAAGGAACATAGAGAAGCTGGAGGAAGTCTTCAAACTACACACTGAGAGAAAATACATATCTAACAAGGGCCTTGAATACCAAACAACAAGGACAACAACAACAACAACAAAAGATCTTCTAATTTAGGAACAAAAATGAAAATGTTTAAGCAACAAAGGGACAATGGGCTTGAATAGATATTTTCCAAAGAAGATACACAAATAAAAAATAAGGAAGAAAGGAAGGAAGGTTGGCATGGTGATGCATGTCTATAATTCTCCAAGCAGGGAAGCTGAGCCCAAGTGTGGTGAGTTTGGGGCTAGCCTGGACTACATGGAAAATAAGTAAAGGAAAAGAAAAACTGTTCAACATCTGATCAGAATCTCACTGATGAACTACTTCATACAAACTAGGATTGTTGCAATTAATTCCCCTGAAGTAGAAAATGGTAAGTGTTAGCGTGATGGAGAGATGTTGGAACCTTTATGCATTGCTGATGGAACTGAAAAATGATTTTGTCACTATATTAAAAAATTTAGCAGTTTCTAGAAAAGTTAAATAGAATTATAAAATAAAGCACTTCTTGGCACAGGTACACAAACCACACAGGAATTATAAATAAGTTAACAAAAAAATAAATATCCATAGTAGTGTTGCCCATAGTAATCAAAAAGTATAAACACCTGAATAACCACCATCTGATGAATAGTTAGCCAATTATGAAATACATACAACACAATATTATTCAGATCAGAAAGGGAGTGAACTTCTGATATATTCCATAACACGGATGAATCTCAAACTCCCTGCTAAACATGAAAGAAGCCAGATAAAATGTCACATCACATCATTTCAGTAAAATGAGATACCCTGAGGAAATGAGCTCATTGATGCAGAAAGCGAATTAATGTTGGTAGGAGCTATGGACAGGAGAAATGGAAAGTAATTGGATGTAAGATGTCCTTTGAGTGTGGCGAAAATGTTTGGGGCTCAGACGTAAACGATGGGTGTGCGATGCTATGGATGCCCTGGATGTCACTGGGTTATTGTGGAAATGGTTACACTTTCGCTACATTTGTTTTGTCTGAATGTTTTAAATTTTCTTCTTCCTATTTATTTACTTATTTAGTTATGCATTCACTTTGCACCCTGATGAATGCACCTCTGAGAGGGTAGAGACTCCTGCACAGACCCTCCCTCCACACCCCTTCCCTTTTCCTCCTTGAGAGTAGAGCCACTTCCCTGTTCCCTCCAGCCTGATATGTCAAGTCTCTGCAGGGCTAGACTTAAGCATCCTATCCCACTGAGGCCAGACAAGGCAGGAAATAGATTTAGGGACAGCCCCTGCTCCAGCTGTTGAGAAACCCTCATGAAGATGGGGCTTTGTCTGAATGGTGGGGTTTGTTTGTTTGCTTGTTTGCTTTTTTTTCCTTTTTACTAATATACTAAGATGGCATCTGAAGTCCTGAGTTTTGTTATGGCATTGTCATAAATACATTATTCCTGATCCCTTCCCTTCCCTCCCCTCCCCTCCCCTCCCCTTCCCCCCTCCCCTCCCCTCCCCTTCCCCCCTCCCCTCCCCTTCCCCCCTCCCCTCCCCTCCCCTTCCCCCCTCCCCTCCCCTCCCCTCCCCTCCCCTCCCGTCCCCTTCCCTTCCCTTTCCCACTGTCTTCTCCTAAATCCTGGCCCTTCCTCTGGTCCCCTGCCTCCCTTCATCTGGATGTTTTTAACATAAATTAAGTAGAGTTTTGGGTAGAGTCAGATCAAAGAGACAGTGCTGCCAGCTCCCTCCTTTTCTGTTGTATATGTGTATATATAAGCCGGCTTCTCCAAGATTTTAAGATGAGGCATAAGGCCCAAAAGAATGCTGCTGTGTTTCAATGTAAACAAAAGGATCTTTATAAAATGTTTTGTTTTGGGTTCTCAGATTTCTAGTTCTACAGAGAGACAATGACACCGCAAAATGACATGTGAATAATACTAGAAGAGAATAAGGAACAAAATATGGAAGTAGGTACATATAAATACGTGTTGATTGGACAGAAAACAATGAGATGTAATATCCCAAACCAACAGGCAAAGGGCTAGCAGGAAGGGGCAATGTGCCTGACTCTGTTGCCAAGTATGGCAAAGCTTCACTGTGTATGGGGTTGAAAGTCCCAGAGGGAGAGCACTGGGTGGGAAGAGGGCTGGGCTCTGGAGATGGGTGCTTATTTGATTCTAATTACGTAATTTTCTCCAGTGTCAAAGTTAGACCTACTTCGTCAAAAAATTTAAGGATAACTTATTATTTACTGAGCACATGGAGAGGTGGCAGAACATAAGCAAGATGTTGGTGCAGCCTGAGCCACACTTGCCAGGAACCTCTTAACTCATTATTTCTGGTTCAGCCATAACTGATGGAGCTAACCATGTTGGAAGAAGTTCTTGATAATGAGAGCCACGTTGTCAAGCACATACAATCCAGACACCATGCTAAGCATTCTATACCCAATATTTCCTTTTGCCCTTTTAAATGTCCTTTGGGGTAGCTTGGCATACAAGTCCCCAAGCTCATTGCACAAGAGAGAGATTGGAGCAGGAAGGGTGAGTTTCTGGCTCAGGTTCTCTGTGGTCCAGACTGGAAGTGCATGATATTGCTCTAGATACAGCTTCTCATACCACTTCACTATACACT
The DNA here is from genome assembly GCF_000001635.26 of Mus musculus. Lineage (NCBI taxonomy): Eukaryota > Metazoa > Chordata > Mammalia > Rodentia > Muridae > Mus > Mus musculus. The sequence goes on from NC_000078.6 coordinate 31,414,674, forward strand.
TACTGGCTTTCAAGGGCTTTAGATTTTTCTTTGGTCATTTAAGAGAAAATTTAAAAATATAGTAAGGAAAGAGACTAAAGTATCCTTTCTCTTTTCATTGTGTTGGTGGGAGGGGGTAAGTAAGACAGTATTACATGGCCCAGGCTGGCTTTAAACTCATGTAGTTGAGATGACTTTGAACTTTTGATTCTCCTGCCTCCACTCTTGGAGAGTTGATACTGCCACACCCACCTTTTCTCATGTACTTATTTGTTTTGAGATAGGATCTCATTGTGTTGTCCAAGATGGCCGCAAACTCACGGTAACCCTCCCCTTCCCAAGTGCTGAAATTATAGGCACAAGGTGTCATGCTCAGATTTTTTTATCTTAAAGATTCCTTTAAAATTTCCACCAAACTTTTAAAAATACACATTTTAAGTATTATCAGTATATAACCTAAAGAATAAAGTGAAAACATGAGTTAATGATGATATAAAAAATAAATGGAGAAATAAACAGAAGACTATCTCTTCTGTGCATAAGGATTCCAGTGAACCACTGTAGAAAGAATGAGAGAAATAGAATATTACCCGTGTAACTCCAAAATGAGAGTTGTTATAGGTAAGAGCCATTAATGGCTTAGTTGATAAAAAGTTTGAGAAATAAAACATTAGCACAGTGACCAAGCAGAACTCTTTAAAAGTCACAGGTAGGAGAAACTGTCACAGTCTGAATGAGACTAAGGAGACCTGAGAATTAAGCACATGTCATCCTGACTAGATCCCGGGACAGTAAAGGACAACACGAGAAAAACAGGTAAAATCTGAGCGTGACAATGTAACTTTAATTGGGTGGCAGTCCTTCAGTCATTGACAATGCTACCCAGAAGGAAAGCTAGGTAGAATATGAACTCTTGTTTAACTTGTGCAGCTCTTAATGACAATATTATCTTTTTTAAAATTAGAAAAAATAATCATGAGGTTAATTGGATAGTTTAGTAGAATAAAAATTACAGGCCATGGCAAATAACCTCTGACTATTTCATGGGTTTGGCTAAAGATAATATTTTTATTATCTCATGGAACTCATTTGCACCCCAACCCTTCATTGCATTGACCCAAAACAAAAACAAAAAACAACCAAACAAAACCCCCACAGTTCACTTCCCAAAGTGCATGGCCCCAGTTTTGAGGTTGAGAGAAACATCAGAAAAAAAAAAAAAAAAGAAGTTCCAACAGAAGGATGTTCAACAGTTCAAAGGTCTTGGAGACAGTTACCTTTATGTTCAACTTGATGATGCTGCAATGCCCAACTGTTTAACCAAACACTAACAGTGTGTCATTGTGAAGGTGCTTTATAGATGTAGTTAGCATCTATGATAGGTTTCCTAAAGGCAACCAACCATATGTGGGTGGGGCCTCATGCAATCAGTTGAAAGTGTTAAAGCAAAAGCTGAGGTTTTCCTAGGTAAAGAAAATACTGCCTCTGAAAGGGCTGCAATACAAAAGGGTTACATCATCAACCACGCCAGCCTCCTGTGGCAGGATGAGTCAAACACGGGGCTTGCAGCAGCAGCTCCTTCCTGTCTACTCTAGCCTAGACTCAAACCATACCAGTACTTCCTTAAAAAAAATAGACAGAGAGACAGAAGATAGAGATGTAGAGAGATAGATAGATAGATAGATAGATAGATAGATAGATAGATAGATACATAGATACATAGATACATAGATAGATAGATAAATAGATAGATAGATACATAGATAGATACATAGATACATAGATACATACATGGATACATAGATACATACATGGATACATAGATACATAGATACATAGAATGATTCTCCTCTACTGGTTTTGCTTCTCTGGAGAACATTGACTAACACTCTTGAAAAAGAGAAAAGTCTCAGAAGTGGTAACAGCCAAGAAGATCCCACAAAAGTGTGACAACTGAATGCAATGTGGGATCCTGGGTTGAGACCCTGGGATAGAAAAAAAGATGTTCAATAAAACTAGAAAGCTTGAAGAGAATATGAATTCTGGCTAATAATAATGTATCTTTATTACTTATTATCCAAAATAACCGACTCATTTAAGATGTTGTCACCAGGAAAGTTATATGGGAAGTCTCTGTTAAAAAAAGTATAATTTTTCCATAAGTCTGAATTATTTGAAATTAAAATTGTATTAGAAAAATAAGTACAAAATAAACCTTTCCCAAGGAACTAAAGTCTTCATTCAAACTTTGCAGGGTCTGAATAGGTTACAGCTACCGTGCACTCATGTTAGTTAGTCAATGTAACTTTATAGGTTGGTAAGTATTACTCAGGTTATTCGGGTATTTAGACCCCCTTTAACAGATCACTGAGGCAAAGTGACAAGAAAAATATATTTGATGTTTGGGACCCAAAGACTCTTCAGTGAACACTTCTGAATTTTCTCCCTAGAGAATAACCACTGTTCTTTGGAACTGTCTCATCATGATCAAAGGAGTCTGAAGGTCACGGGAATTGGGGGGGGGGGGCAGGCAAAATTCCAATGCTAGTGCTCATAAAAGGTTCCCTCGGTCCCAGGCCTGCTCATGCATGGACCTGACTTCTGCTGCTGCCTTTGACTGGAATAGCAGGCCCAAGGAGCTGCAAAGAGACCCTGTGGTGTCACAATGTCCAAAACACTTATTCATTTAGCCTAATGCAGAAAAGGCCATGTGAGCCTTACTATAGGTGACTTACTATACTCTCCATGTTATGAATATACATTTGGATACCCAAAGCACAAGCCTATGCTAGTTACAGAATCATAAAGCCGGTCACAGACCAGTTTGGGGGAAATTTGAGAAAGCTATCAGCTAAACCATGTAAAAATCTGAATTTCCATGAAAGACCCGCAGAGGTGAAGCTGCCTTTGTGCTATGTATAGAAACACATTTCTTCAAAAGAGTCGTAGGCACCTTCATACTTGGCGGCCAAGCTGGACTCACAATGAATGATCCCTTGGTTTCCCCCCTCCCTCTCCTTTCCTTCCTCCTTTCTCTCCTTCTCTCTCTCTAGTCCTCCTTCTCAATCTATCTTCTCCAAAGAGAAGGATGGTTAGCTCTACCTGATAAAGGAGACCTTGTGCACAGCCTGGGAAAGTAGGAAGAAACTTGATAGGGAGCAAAATGCTGATGAAGATTCAGAAAAATCATTGGGTGATTTTGCTCACAGAACCAACTTGGTTCAATTCATTCCCCAACACAGACTGAATATCTAATTTCCCAGAACATAATGGGTGGCATGATTTGTGTGTGTGTTCAAATCACAAGTGTTAAATCAGACAAGACATAAATGAGACTGGCAGGCCTGTGATAAAATATGTTAATAAAATAATAATTGTATCTACAAAACACCCACCATTGACTGAGAGCTGTTCTCTATTTATATAATTAGCTTTTAATACCATTACAGCAAGTCTATAAGATAGTGTGCTTTCAAGCTGGGCGTGGTGTCGCACGCCTTTAATCCCAGCACTCGGGAGGCAGAGGCAGGCGGATTTCTGAGTTGGAGGCTAGCCTGGTCTACAGAGTGAGTTCCAGGACAGCCAGGGCCACACAGAAAAACCCTGTCTCGAAAAACCAAAAAAAAAAAAAAAAAAAAAAAAAAAAGATAGTGTGCTTTCTATGTGTAATAAAAGAATGTACTAGAGCTTAGAGAAGTTACATCTGCTGGGGACACCAACTGGTCTAGGTTGGATTCATGTCACAGGTAACCTTATTAAACTCAGAATGCCTCTGTTTGCTTTGTTTTGTTTTCATGTATGTGTTTCTATGTTGAAGGCATTTTCTTCTAGATATGTACAGCCTTCTCTCTAAAGTTGTCTAAGGTATACTGAAGACATGGATGAATCAGGGAAGAAGAAAAGTTTAAGATTATTATGATGGAAACAGGGGTTAAGCCCGGTTTATTTTCAGCTTCAAAATCTAAAAGTAGATTTTCAATTCATTCGTAAGAAAATAGGCTTGAAATCCAAGTTTGTCGACAGAGAAGGGGCTTCTCGAAATCCCCTGTGTCCTCAAGAACAATTTCTGGGAGCAATGTGCTCTGGGTGTTCTCCAGTTTTACCGTCAAAACGTGAGGGAAAACGAACTGGCTCTCTCCACAGAAAAAATAGTAAGCTTCCCAAAAGCTTATACTTGCCTGGAACAAAGGATGTGATGGCGTTGCTTGAAGAAGACCTCACATGCCCAATTTGCTGCAGTTTCATGACCCCCGAGTGTTGCCCTGCTCACACAACTTCTGCAAAAAATGCTTAGAAGGGCTCTTAGAGGGGAAAGTATGAAATTCCCTGCGGAGACCATCTCCATTCAAGTGTCCTACCTGCTGTAAGGAAACCTCAGCTACTGGAGTCAATTGTCTGCAGGTCAATTACTCCCTAAAGGTTATCGTGGAGAAATACAACAAAATCAAGATTTCTCCCAAGATGCCAGTGTGCAAAGGACATTTGGGGCAGCCTCTCAACATGTTCTGCGTAACTGATATGCAGCTGATTTGTGGGATCTGTGCTCCTCGAGGCGCGCACACCAAGCATGTCTTCTCTTCTATTGAAGATGCCTACGCTCGAGAAAAGAATGCCTTTGAGTCCCTCTTTCAGAGAGACTTGGCGCCGGGGAGATGCTCTTTCCCACTTGGATACTTTGGAAACAAACAAGAGGAAAGCCCTCCAGTTACTCCCTAAGGATTCAGATAAAGTAAAGGAGTTTTTTGAGAAGTTACAGCACACCTTGGGTCAAAAGAAGAATGAAATCCTGTCTGACTTTGAAACTATGAAGCTTGCAGTTATGCAAACCTGTGACCCAGAGATCAACAAAATCAACACTATTTTACAGGAGCAGCGGATGGCCTTCAACATTGCTGAGGCTTTCAAAGATGTCTCAGAACCTATTATATTTTTGCAACAGATGCAAGAGTTCAAGGAGAAAATCAGAGTAATCAAGGAAACTCCTTTGCCACACTCTAATTTGCCCACAAGCCCCTTTAATGAAGAAGAACTTTGATACCAGTCAGTGGGGAGACATTAAACTAGTTGATGTGGATAAACTGTCTTTGCCTCAAGACACAGGTGTGTTCAGTAGCAAGATTCCCTGGTACCCCTATCTGCTGCTCATGATGGTAGTTCTGCTGGGTCTCCTCATATTCTTTGGCCCCACTGTATTCCTGGAGTGGTCTCCACTTGTTGAATTGGCAACTTGGAAAGACTATCTTTCAAGCTTCAATTCTTACCTGACTAAATCAGCTGATTTTATAGAATGATCGGTTTTTTACTGGGAACAGGTGACAGATGGGTTTTTCATTTTTGGTGAAAGAGTAAAAAAATGTTAGTTTGGTGGCACTGAACAAATGTGGCAGAATTTATATGCAAATACAAACTATTATAAAGTCTTTCAATTACACAGTTCTGCTTCTTGATGGGATTGTTGGAGAACACAGGAATAATTCAGATCTGATCAAGATTTCAGTCTGTTTCTTTTTAAAGTATTTCTTCAATGTCATTTGAAGTTTAGTAGTCCTAAGCCTTCCCTTCCTTCTTAAAGACAGTTTTAAAATAAATATTGTTTCTCTCTAAAAACAAAAACAAAAACAACAAACAAACAAACAAACAAAACAACAACAAAAAAACTATTTCTGGATGACTTGCTTGGGACTTTCATACAGGAGCCATCACCCAGGAAAGCTCCCTGTGGCAAGGCGGACAGAACTCGGTACACACAGTGGGATACACCCCTCATCTTCTCTCACTGCCAAAGTCCATGAGAGAAGGGGAAGAGTAGAGACGGTGATTAGAAAGCTCAGTCTGAGGAGATTTTACTCTGCTTCTGTTGAAGACTTGAGAAGAACCTCCAGCGTGAACTGTTCAACTCCAACACGGAGGCAGCCATGCTGAAGTGACCTCAGAAAGGAACATGTTGGGCAGGAGAAAGGGTGCTCTTAGGTCCCTAGAGAACTTCAGTCCCATGTGGTTCAGAGGGCCTGAAGAAGAGAGTAGAGTCTAGCTTGGGAGCTTGTCAAAAGCACTCATGTGCAAGGTGTCCTCCTGCCCCATTAACACCAGGTAATGTGTAAGGGTAGAAGAAAAAGACCGACCTAAGAAGACCAACCTGAGAGAGGAGAACACTCCCTAGCTTAGCTGCAGACAGCAGTGTAGCACCTGATACTCTTGGCAGTTGCTAGTCCAGATGTGGCTCTTGGGGACATTCTGGTACTCAAACGATGCACCCCCTACCCAAGTTCTTTAAGGCACAGTACAAGCTGGAGGAAAGGTACCAACAATATGACAAACCTGAACATCTCCAAAGAGACAGAATATTATTACTAAAGAGGCAATTTAAACTATCAGCTTGAATTTGATTATTTCATGAAACTAAAGTACATATAAAGTATCCTGTGAAAATTAAGGAGAAAAACTTCACTCTCAATGGAAGTGTTCAGGCAGAGTCTGAGCACAATGGGGTTAAATTGGTCTGATCCCCGACCCAGTGTTCTGTTTTACTATTGTTGGTTTGTGTGTGTGTGCATATACAATGTGTGAGAGTGCTGACAAGCATGCAGAGGTCAAAGGACAACTTTCTTGAGTTGGTTCTCTCCTTCTCCATAGTGGGTTGCAGAAAACTCAGGTCTCAGAGGTGCTGAGGGTACTCATGGGTCTGATGACTAAGTTGTCAGTCTGTTGAGAATGCCTGGCACCGATTGGACACAGATCTTAAATGGGTTCAATCACAGTGAAAGCTGGTGCTTCTACTCGATGTTTTGGGGGAAAACCTCTCTTTGGATACTGTAGTAACTATAACTGTGACCTAAAATTGCTGTCACCAGTTTACCCACTATGTCTTTTAAGCTGAATCAGCCATTCTCAAATTTCCTGTTGGAGGATAATTTTAATTCCTCCCGAAATTATTGGTGACTCCAAAGATCCTTCATTTCTCAGCCTCAGTTTCCTGTATCCTAAGTTAATAATGAGATCTTTTACATTGCTACTTTATCTGAAGTAAAAATAATAAACCTCTTGTAGAGTCACATAAGCAACCTTATTTTAAATTTTAAAGACTAAATTTTAGAAAGTGATGAGATGGTGTTATTTTATATTTGTGTGAGACCCTTTAATGTCTGGTTTTAATGGAGGACAACTGGATTCTCATATCTAATACAGTCCATCTATTGTTACAAAAGGCCATATACTCTTTGGAAAACTCCACTGTATGCCTAGAAACAAAATAGGAGTCTAGAGGACAAATGTTACATACTTAACTGGTCTCCTACTGCAGCTATAGCAAAGTTGCACAAATTCAGTGGCTTAAAACAATATACATTTATTATCTTACACTCCTGGAGGTCAGAAGTCCAAAAGTGAGTTAAAATCAAGGCGTCAGAAGGCATAGTCCCTTCTGGAGGCTCGAGGACAAACTCCAACTCCTTGTCTCTTTCAGCTTCTGGAGCCTACCCACTTTGCTGGGCTGTGGCCCCTCCTCTATCTTCCAAGCCTATGATATAGCATCATGACTTCTTCCCTTACTCCACTGTCTGTCTTTTATAAGGACACTGTGGTTTTATGGGAACAGCTCACATAAGCCACTCTGCCCATCTCAACTTACTCACATTTGCAAAGTCCCTTTTGCCGCATAAAGTAACATATTTACTAGCTCCAGGAAATAGGGTATGGCTATCTTCTGGGGTCAATATTCAAATTACTATAGCATTATCAGTACAGTGCCTGCCACACAATCATGGAGGCTTGAGTTCAGATCTCTAATATTCATGTAAAAGCTAGGCATGGTGGCATACATTTATAAGCCCAGCTGGGGAACAGGAGTGAAGGTGTCAGGGGAATTATATATAGTCAGCCTCCAAGAGCTCATTGGCCCACCAACCCAGCTGAAATGATGAGCTGAGAAGGAGATTCTGTCCCAAACAATAAGATGGAGAGTACTTGAGAAAGACAGTTGACATTGACCTTTGGCCTACACACACACACACACACACACACACACACACACACACACATCTGGGCTTCCAAGACTCAAAAGAATCTTCAGCACACCAGAGGTCCTAATTTCCTGATCTACAGAGAACAAAAATAACATTGGCTTTAGTAAAATGGGTATTTCTTTCTTATTTACAACATAAATCATTCAAGACTGCCATGGAAGTTCTATAGAGTCAGAATACAGAGTGCCTTCTTCGTGTTCTGCCTTAGTCTTTAGGAGTCAGATGATTTTGTTTGTAAAGTTATCACCATCTGTGTGGCTCAAAGTTACTCATTATCATATCACAGCTCTATCTATGAGCTCATTGGCCCACCAGCCCAATGAAAAAAAAAGGAAAAATGATAGAAGGAAGGTCCTTCTCCCTCTCTCTTTAGTGTGCTTTCTGGACATGTGGTCATGCCTAACATCAAGGGGCCCTGAAAAAGTAATTTCTTTTAATAGTCAACCATGGTTCAAGCTAAGATTTCTTACTATAATTAATTATTAGTCCCATCTCAGTGTTTATAAAGCAAATTGGGGCTGACAATTTAAACTTAAAGGTCAGGAGAGCCAAGACATTATCAAAGACGTGACTCCAAATCAGGTTCCCATGACCAAGCCTTTTCTGAAGCCCGTCTTTGAACTTGTCAGTTGCCCAAGTCACTCTATGTGACTTGGAGTTTCAATCATTTGTAGCCAAAGTTATCTTCATTTTCTGCACTGTTTTCCCAGTCACAGAGAGGAAACATGGAATTTTGTAAGTTCACACACACTGCAGGACCAGGTAGGCACATGACTGGGATCACTCAGCACTCATGGGGAAAAAATGGTCATTAATCTGATTCAGGCTCTCCAGTTGCTGAAAACTCAACCATGTTTCTTTGAGATACCTTGAGCGTCATGGATTAGTGAGTCTAACTTCTTATTTGGACAGCCAGTAAGATGATAAATAGACTGTTACCATGCTATAATTCAATATAAAGTCAATGATATTTTATTGGAATGATACAGAGTCTTCGTACCAGGTTCAGGGTGCTGGTTCCTTTATTACATGTTCTTAACTTGACAGTGCTTAGTTGTAAACATATGACCTAAAATAGCTTCCCACAACCTCCGGACAGCTCATCGGAAGAGAAAAAGAGAAGAAAGCCAATTTTCAGTGCCCTATAGGACATGAATTTTTAAATTAGAAATGACTACATATATTTATGATGGGCAGCCATGAGACCTAGTGTAGAAACGTGTAGGTCTGAAGAAAGCTTCTCTACTTCTGCTATATAGGGCCCAAGAATCAAACCTAAACTTGGTGCAAGCACTCCGGAACCCTCTCTCCAGCCATGGTTTTCGTTGAAGGAAATCATGTATTACTACTTTTTCTTTATAAAAATGAGAATGTAGATAAATATCATGTATCTAATATATTTGAATATTAAAATGATATTTTCATCCTATAGCCATAAAATAAGTAAAAACAAAGAATTATAGGAATTTGGAAGTGTTGAGGTGAAGGAACATTTTAGAAAATTAATTCAGGTCAGAAAAGGGATAATGGTTGTTGTTATTTAGTTGCTTTGTTTTGTTTTGTTTGGGTTTTTGTTTGTTTGTTTTGCTGGGCGATGGCTCAGTGGATAAGGCACAGGGTGACAAGCCACATTAAATCCCCATGCTCAAGAAATAAATAGGGGATTTCCCTTCCAAGATGAATAGCTAGATCTGCCAGAATCGACAAACTCCAGAGCTCTGGGAGTGATCCAAGAAGATACCTAAGATCAACTTCAGGCCTCCACATACACATGCACCCATGAGCCTGAGCACACACACATACATCTGTGCTCACACAAGTTGAAACATGCATACCCAGATGCACAACACACACATGAAAAAAAAAAAAAGAAAGAAAAGAAAAAGGAAAGAGAACTGTCTAACTGCTGCTGACATCTGCACTGTGAGCCAGAATCTTGCAATGGGTATTCAGGGGACTCCCAAGGGATATAAATAGATTTTGTTTATCTCTGCTGTCAAAATTGTTCTCCTTAGAGATACAAAGAAAAAAATCTCTGTACTGGCTGGTTTTGTATGTCAACTTGACACAGGCTGGAGTTATCACCAAGAAAGGAACTTTAACTGGGGAAGTGCCTCCATGAGATCCAACTGTGGGGCATTTTCTCAATTAGTGATCAAGAGGGAAAGACCCCTTGTAGGTGGTACCATCTCTGGGCTGGTAGTCTTGGGTTCTATAAGAAAGCAGGTTGAGCAAGCCAGTGAAAGCAAGCCAGTAAAGAACATCCCTCCATGGCCTCTGCATCAGCTCCTGCTTCCTGACCTGCTTGAGTTCCAGTCCTGACTTCCTTGGTGATGAGCAGCAGTATGGAAGTGTAAGCCAAATAAACCCTTTCCTCCCCAATTTGCTTCTTGGTCATGATGTTTGTGCAGGAATAGAAACTCTGACTAAGACAATCTCTAAGAACCAGAAGAAAAGGGGGTGGTGGTGGAATGAATTCTTTCAAATTCACAACAAAGAAACAAATTACAGGAAGAAAAGGAAACATTAGCCACCAGAGAAAAATTTACCATCCTTCATCCCTGGATCCACTTGGTGCTACACAGCATGTTCTTAAAAAAAAAGACCTACATATTTCAACGTTCTCTGTGACAATCTGTGACATTCAGATAGTGAAAGGACAAACTGACATGACTGAATTTGTTTGGGGGGCTTTTCGGGCTTCTTTAAATAGGCAAAGAGGTATTAAGATAAAATTTGGAGTTAGTCATGAATTTAGAGAATAAATTGCTAAGCCAGTTGCTATTTGTGTGAAGGGAATCTACAGTTCACAATAGTCTTTCTTCTAAATGTTGACTAGCTTCTATGCTGGATTAGCATGGGTCAGATAGAGTCTACAGTAAAATGCTTTAATATGAGAAAAGAGCAAGTCCAATGGGAGTCCCATTTCCTATTTCTAAAAATAGAGCTCTCCAGTCCTGAATAAAGGCCACTTCCTGGCTGGCAGGTGTGGGCCAGTGGTGGAGTGCTTGCCCAGCAGAGAAGGGCTCAGCACTGGAAGAAAAATCAGGTTTTGATCAGTATTACGTTTTGTCAAGAAAGCTATCTTTTCTACAAAAGGGGTTTTGTTTCCCTCCTGCTCATCACTTTCCCTTGTGTTTCTAAATGCTTAACTTCAGCATAAAGAGTGAGTGGACTAAAGTTGAAAGGACTTGCTTATTTACTTACTTCATACTGGATTCAACACAACATCTAGCAATTAAAAATTGCAACCCCCGAATAAGCCGTCCTAAATTTGCAATGAGTTGTAGTACACAGAGGGTAATATAAGTCAGAAGACTGCAAATCAGATCTGATCTTCTCATGGGAACCGTGCTTCAACAACAAGGCCATGCTCCTAACCAAACCTTACATTCCATACTTAAAAAAAAAAAAAAAAGACCACGTTCTTCCACTTAATCAATGGACACTGCCCATTAATCAGATGATACATTTGCAAGGTGCACTTAAGTCACATGCCAAGTCCATCCGATAGTGAAGTATGAGCGCTGTACATTGGTAAGGCAACCTACAGAGGACGGTTGGCAAGATTAGTACTGAGGCTCTGGAGAGACATCCGGTTACCCTGAGAGGCGGCTGTAAAAGGGCTTAGGAGGTAGAGAGGCTCCTGGACAACGATCTTTATATGGTCAAGTAGGGGAGACAAGCTAAGCCCTCAGTTCAGCCTCGTACACAAGTTGAGAGCACAGGGAAGTGGTCTATTGGTAGTGAGGGGAGAGCCGGAGGGCCTAACAGCCTGCCTCTCAGGGAACACCGCTTGTTCTAAACTTTGGTTCACTGAGAATCTCCTCTGGAAACTTGTCTGCTTTGCTTAGCTGCTCTCTGCTTCTAGTTCCTCTTTAGCAGTAGAAACAAAAGTGCCTATACAGTTTTTGAGTGCGTCCAGAGGTTGGAATTTATGCCTCTCATCTACCAAAACTATTTAAAAAGAAAAGATGGCTGCTTTTAAGATACACAAAAGTTGACTGCAGCTGTCCTTTTCTAAGTGTTTTGCTCGATCCAATCTTTATGTTGACAGACTTTTGATGAACTTTGCAGACAAGTAAAGCTGTCACGGTGAAAACTGGCCTTCCTTTTCACCCTCTGTGTATTTCCACCATGCTATCTTTATAATGAGAAAATTAGACTTTTGCTTAAAAAATATATATATCCACTTCATGAATGAGAAGGAAAAGGGCTGGAGACACATGATTGGCCTGGGTCCATCAATAAAAAGTAGAAAAGACGATGAAACTGACATGGGAGAGGTAGTGAGTGGGAGATCTTGAGTGCAGATGAGAAGTGCCATCCTGCTGCTCACCATGGGTTCTGCTCTTATGGGGAAAACAGCCATCTCTAGAGCATCTCAAGGGCAGGATGAGTGGCTTTAACTAACCTGGCTCCTAACTATGCCGCTCCAGCTCTGGGGTGAGAGAAAGCAGCTGAAAGTCTTCCTTTTAGACTTATCCTGGAGCCTGAGCAGTTGGCCAACTATCATGATGCTATTTGTCCAGTCTGTGATTCCAATGTATGCTCATAAGACAAAGGGAGTTGACAAAAGGAGTGCATTTTTAGAAGATAACTTTGGTATCAGCACGCAGTATGGATTAGAGGATGAAGCCCATACAGAAAGCAAATATATATGTGTGTGTGTGTGTGTTGTGTTTATAAAATTATATATTATATACATATAATTGTAAAATTATATATAATTTTATATACATATATAATTTATTGAACACATTCTATGTGCTAGAAACCAAATTTTCCTATTTAATTTAATTTAAAAACCAGGTATGTTTGCTTATGTATGAGAGAACACAGGAAGGTAAAGAGCTCCGCCATCTGTACCTGCAAGCACGTGGCAATGGATCAAGACTAGAAAGCTGAGGTGAGGGGGAAAGTCAACAGACACTGAAGAAGAGGACAGGGTTGACAGAAAGCCAGAAACAAAAAGGACTTAGAGCTAATGACAGCCCCATGAGCCATCTGGAGAGTGATGTGGGAGGAGTCAGGGGAACCAGAACATGAAGTTATAGTTCTGTGGCATCATGTGGATGCACTTCATGTGTTTAACCAGTTCTATGCTGGTAACTATTCAAGATGATTCAGGCCAGGCTACTGTTTATCCACAATCAGTGTTCACAACTATGAAATACTACTATTTATGAACACATATCACAATATGTTAATTTCTTATAATATAATTGCCAAGTCAAATTCTGTTTTTCAATTTTTTAAATAAATATTCTAAAAATATCGATAAATATTTCCAAACCCATAGTATTACTAAGAAGGGAATATGTGCATGGTCAGACATAAACCTTTGCTTCTTGCCATATTGGCACAGGAGTAGTGTTCTGCTACTCTATTCAGTGGCTTCAGAGTCACTTAGCAAGAGACGCATTCTTGTAAGAGGACAAAATATAGCAATCATTTGAGTGTCTGGGGAAGACTACAATTTGGTTTTTAAAATCATGGTCACAGCTAATGAGATGGCTCAGAAGGTAAGAGCACTGACTGCTCTTCAGAAGGTCCTGGGTTCAAATCCCAACAACCACATGGTGGCTCACAACCATCTATAATGAGATCTGACACCCTCTTCTGGTGTGTCTGAAGACAGCTACAGTGTACTTATTTATAGTAATAAATAAATCTTTGGGCCTGAGCGAGCGGGGTCTACCAGAGCAAACAGGATTGACCAGAGTGAGCCGAGGTCCTAAATTCAATTCCCCAAAACCAGATGAAGGCTCACAACTATCTGTACAGCTACAGTGTGTACTCACTGATAGGAGATCAGAAAATCAAAGAAAATTTAAGACTAAGAAAAAAAAAGAGGAATCAAGGAAATGTATCAAGATTTAGAAAAATAGCTAGAGAGAATCACTGAGTTTGACAGAGAAATGAACAGAATTAATTCACCGTTGGAGGCTGGGACTCATATGGACAAACAGACAATGGACAATATTAGAAACGCTGGTCATTTGGTAGAAAATTCCATCACAGTGGACTGGTGTAAACCCCTGCCAGCTCTTTAGTTCTTTCCAAAGATGAAGCTGGACCACTTCCAAAATGTTAAATACTGTTTGCAATAAAGTGTACTGTAGTTTCCAAATGACAAATGTGGCCATCCCACACCCACTCTGCACGCCCATTCTTTTATAGGCTGCCTACCTTTAAAATGAAGTCCCTAGCAATGGGAGGGGAATCTGTTATGATGAGGGAAGAAAGTCATCATGTTGTATTGAAACTTATAAAATTTAATCCTTCATTCCAATATTGCTATAAGAAGTCCTGTACTCCTACACATAATAAAATGAATTGAAATAAGAAGCAATAAAGAAAATATGATATGCACGAAATGAGAGTCATGAGTCCCTGGTGACTTGTCAGGCCTGTACAATGAGTACTTCCTGCAAATTCTTCAGCATCGCACCAAGCCTTCTTCCTCAGCCACCCTCTCCCAACACAAATAGCCAAGGATGGCCCTGTTGCCCTAGTCCATACTCTTCCAACTGAAAGACATTAAAAGCATATTCTACAAGATTGAGTGTTGATTTCCAGAATTCTCAAGTCTTGATTTTGATCAAAATACAGCACTAGAAAGTTTGTTTCTGGTTGGCTACTGGTTGACTCTTTTCCTTGACATTCTGAATATGAGTTACATCTGTTGTCTTCTAGACTTATCTTAATACTAAAAGGGGCTAACAAACATTTATATTAAGCTGAGGAATTATTTTATTTGATGGCTTTGACTTCTTTAGAGGCTGGTCCTTAGGAAGACCATAAGAAAAACTGTCTAACTTCTAAGCATTAATAAGAGAAATAAGAGAAGACAACTTGTGTGGGCAGAGAGAGAGGGGCAGCCAGTATGATCTGAAGAGTGATGGAATTGAATTCTTATTGTTAGCTTCTAAGATCAAGAGACTGGCTTCCCAGTTCAATTTCAAATATCCCTGCATTAAGCCAGAAAATGTTTTGATCTATTCTCTAAACCATAGAAATGTAGTCAATGCAGGGAGGTGAGGGATCTGTCAAGTCGGTTACTTTAAATGGCCTTAGTATATTTTTTTTTACAGAAATTCTCATAACTAACCAATTGCATCACAATATTAACACTGCAAACCCTGCTATCTAACTTCTCACATTTCTTTTACCTTTGAGAATCTGCTAGAAACTATGAAATGTTCCCTCTGAAATAGTCACACTTACCAATCACAAGCACTTTCTAAAACAACTTTTACATTGTTATTCTCCTTTTTTATATTCATGGGTGCTTCACCTTCATGCATGTCCACATATGTACCACATCTGCTCATGTGCCTGTGGAAGCCAGAAAAAGGCCACCAGATCCCCCAAAACTGGAATCACAGATGGTTGTGAGCTGCCAGGTGAGTGCCAGGAGTTGACAAATCCTCATCTCCTGAGAGAGCACCCAGTGCTTTCAACTGCTGAGCCATCTTTCCAGGCCTTTACATGTATTTTTGTCAAAATGCAATAGGAACCCTGGATTCTGACCACCAATCCCTCAGTTACATTTAAACTGAATTTAAATTCTGGACACCTTTTAATTGAAATAGACTTACATCATTTTCCTTCCTTCCTTTTCTCCCTCCAGCCCCCCCACCCCCCGCCCAGGTGCCTTCTAATCCCTCTCATGTCCCACCCACATCCCCACCCTCAAGTTGGTAGCTGCTTCTTTTATTGTTTTCTACATATATATGTATGTGCAGAAACATAAAAACAGTTTCCTGAATTCATTTTTGCTGTTTGTGTGTATAGAGCTTCAAGGTTGGCCACTCTGAATTGGACAGCCAATGCAGGGGCTCATCCCTAGGAGAAACTGACTCTCCTCCCAACAGTCAGTAGTTACCTATGATTCTTTGTGGAGACAGTAGGACCCCATGAAAATTTTTCTCCTTTGATATTAGCATGACCATTATTCCAGTCCTGCTTGTGCAGCCATTTCTAGGAGAGGTAGCCTCACAGCAAACTTCCTGGTGTTCTGGTTCTCACAATCTTCCCATCCCCTCTTTGACAATGCTCTCTGAGCCATAGATGTAGGAGCTGTGGTGTAAGGGTATCTGTTAGGGTGGGCTCACTGTGATCTGTTGATCTCTGCATTGTTTGCAGTTGCCATTTTCTGTGATAGTCACCGTTTGCTGTAAAGAGAGGCTTTTTTGATGAGTGGTAGCTACACTTATTCAGGGAATCATACACAAAGAAGGTTCTGGGCTGTGGAGCTGGGACTCAAGCTCTGAAAATTGTATCCAGAACTTTGAGGAGGGGTCAACGTAAGTGGCAAGCATGACTTTTAGGGTGAGACAGTAGGATGATATCTTGTTACTGGATGTGAGAGCCTGCCTCTCAGTGGTGCTCTAAGCCCAGAATATAATTTCTGAACAGCCCTGTGGATAGGAAACTTGATGGCTTGTGAGAACACATCAATAATCTTGTTAAATTAAGCAAATCTTTCCCATCATTAGTAAAGAACAAAATTTTAAAAATTGATTTTATTTTGTAAATGGAATAGAATTGAGATTTTAGTAGAAGCTTGAAAGTGTGTTTTTTTTTCCATTGAAAGCAAGATCAGTCTGGGCACTGGCTGAATGCCCAGCTCTGGGCTAGGCACTTGGAATAGATAGATAATAATATGGGCTAGGGAGATGACGTAGTGAACAAAGTACTTACTGCACGAGCGTGAGGTCTTGAGGTTGGCCAGCTCTTACTTAAGAGCCAGCCACAGAGGCACGTGTCTGTAGGCCCAAATGGAAGATAGACGAAGATAGACAGATAGACCCCAGAGGCTTCACTGGCCAGTTCACAATGCTGAGCTGTGGATTCATTGAGAAACCTATCTAAAAAGTAAGGTGAAGGAATGACTGACGAAGATGCCTTGATGTCAACTTCTCTCTTTGACATGAGCAAGTACCACACACACACACACACACACACACACACACACACACACACACAAAACCCACTGACCATCTTCAAGAAATAGAAAGGCTGGAAACCAAGAGGGTTATTCAAGGCATCATGCAATTCCAAGGATAAAATATGGCAGGAGTTAAAAAAAATATTTTATTTACTAAGATATTTGGGGAAATCACCAGTAAGGATGAACTGTTATTAGTTTAAGGTGGTTTCAAATTATTTGCTTCTTTTTTAAAGAAACAAACATACATCATAATGGCCCAAACTTAAAATTGATAATACCAACTGTTAGTAAGATAAGGAACAAGTAAAATTTTCCAGCAATGATGAGAGTCATAGTTAATAAACTACTTTTTCAAAACTACTCTACAGTTTTACACAGCTACACATATTTCTGTCTCATGGCCTAGAAAATTTTACAATACTTCAGAGGAATTAAACACTTGTTTACAAAACATTGTATAAGAATGTTTATAACCGTCTCATGCTAGAAGCAGTCCACAGACTCACCAGCAAGAGTATTATGAGCAAAATGTATCACATATATACAACAGAATACTAAACAACAATAAAAAATGGGCAAGTATATAGATGAGCTGCAAAAATATTAAGCTGTGTGACAAAAACAAGATAACGTACGAGAACATGCTGTGTCTCCCATTTATGTGAAGATCAAGAGTGAGTCAAACTCGTCAAACTCATCAAACTCACGAGGAAATCAGAATGGAGATTGCTTCTGGGAGTTAACTGGGATTGGCTGGGAAAGGACATGATCTGGTTTACTGGTAAGATAGAAAAGTTCTCCACCCTTAATGGGGTGGATTATCCCCAAGGTGCTAGGCAGAATAATGGCTTCTGAAGTTGACCATGTCCTAATGTCCAAACCTGTGAATATGATACTTTACATGCAAGAAGAACTTTTTGAATATGATTAAGGGTAAAGACCTCAATATGGGGAAATTATCTGAGAGAGAGAGAGGGAGAGGGAGAGAGAGAGAAAAAACTATAGACAGAAGAGAAGAGAGCAAGAGCAGAGAGATGTAATACTTTGAAAATGGAAAAGTCATGAGCTGAAGAAAACAAATGACCTTTAGATCAGAAAAGACAAGGTGAGAGTCTCCTCTAGACTCCAGCAAGGAACACAACCTTGTGGGACACTGACTTTAGTCTAGTAGGACTCATCGAAGACTTCTGACCTATAAAGTATAAAGTTATAAATCTGTGTTGTTTCAGATCAAGTGTGCAGTAATTTGCCATAGAATCAATTAAAAACCAATACGTGTGGGTATAGTCATTTGTTAAAGCCCATTAAAATGTATATTCAAAACTAGCAAGATTTACTGCTTGTTAGAGACCAAAATGCATCCCTGAAAAAGATGTTGGAAATCTTGCAGGACTTCAGGTAGGCCTTGTTTGGAAATGGGGCTATTGCAGATGAAATCAAGACAAATTCCTATCAGAGTAGAATGGAATTTTGATTCAAAGTGACTAATGCCTTTCTTATAAAGGGAAAACATGGAGAAGCACAGGAAGAAAAACATATGAAGACAGGTCAAGACTGGAGTGATGCTGCCAGACAAGGGTCCAAGAGACGAAGGCCATCAGTGGAAGGTAGGAGAAGGCAGGGAGTATTCTGGCCAAGGTCTCACTGCAACACTGCTCTAGAAGTAAGGGAAACTTCTTCTTCCTCTTCCTCTTCCTCTTCCTCTTCCTCTTCCTCTTCCTCCTCCTCCTCCTCCTCCTCCTCCTCCTCCTCCTCCTCCTCCTCTTCTTCTTCTTCTTCTTCTTCTTCTTCTTCTTCTTCTTCTTCTTCTTCTTCTTCTTCTTCTTCCTCTTCTTTTCACAGGTGTGTTCATGGTACTTTGTACCAGCAGCCCTAGAAAATAATGTACACCTCAATTTTTTTAAAACAAATCTGCAGTAGGTTATAAATCAGTGTTGTTTTAGATCAAGTATGCAGCAATTTGCCATAAGGTCAATTAAAAATTAATACGTGTGGGTATAGTCATTTGTTAAAGTCCATTAAAATGTATATTCAGAAACAGCATGTTTTACTACTTGTTAGTTACATCTTGTTATAAATCAAAATACATCTCTGAAAAAGACACTGGAAACCTTGCAGGACTTCAGGTAGCCCTTGTTTGGAAGAAAAAAGTTGAAGCCTGCTTCTTGTTCTATTTATTCCCATAATGACAGTCACAATCCTGTTTCTTTTTACATTTTCATCATATATGTGTGTGTGTGTGTGTGTGTGTGAGAGAGAGAGAGAGAGAGAGAGAGAGAGAGAGAGAGAGAGAGAGAGAGAATATTCAAGATCTACTACTCTCTTGGCAAATTTTAAGTATGTTATTGAGAGTACTAATCACAACACTGTATGTTAGAGCCCCAAGACATATTCATTTTATAATGTGAAGTTTGTATCTATGAACCAACAATATTACTTCCCCATCCCCAACAATTCCCAACAATCATTGTATAGAACATCATCTTAAAAACAAAGTGCTTTGTTTTGTTCTTTTCTTAAAAGTATGTTTTCTTTGTTGTGCAATTTATAATGTCTAGGTTATTTCCTATGTTACTTTTTTGCTATTATGTCTATGTACATTCTGAAACATATGTAATGGGAGGGATATACACTTGAGAATAGAATTCCCTAAGTCTTAGAGATGCGAATCCTTAGCCTGAGAAGATGTTTGGAACTGTTCTAGGACCAATGGCTGTGTTTATGCTCACATAGTAGCAAGAATAATGTTATAACTTCACACCCATGGCAACAGTGTCAGCCATTTGGGTTTTGGTTTTGATTTTGTTTGTCTTGTTATTTTATTTGGTCTTGAGGACTTGAAAGCAGGGCCTCTAAGCCCTAGACAAGCATTTTGTTCACGCTGTTTGACCAGCAAAAGCAAATATACCACAAAACAAATAAAGATTAAGTTTAAGAACTCTTCAAAGTTTTGCAAGGATCTATTTAAAGGCCCTATAGCAGATTGTGTACTAGAAATTGTGGCTTTCCTTTTTCTACATGTCCTATGTAAATACAGAGAAAGCCCCTCTGTTATTGCTGCTGGGTATAAAATGGTTTTCATTATGGAACACTGAATTATATTTATATTTCCTTGGTTTTCAGCACAACTGAGATTGTTGTTATACATTAACTGGTATTCTGTGGGTTTTGTGAGTTCTGCCTTTTGTCTTACTGATTTTTAAGGGTTCTTCTCTATTGGTAGTAATCTTTTTAAAGATTCAATTGGAGGGGCTGCAGAAAGCACTCTATTATTCTTGCATAGTACCTGCTGTTGATTCCTAGAGCCCACAAAGTAGTTCACAACTATTTGTAACTTCAGTTCCAGGGACCTTCTGTCCTCTTCTGGGCTCAGTAGCCACCAAGCACACATGTGATGCATCAACATATGCAGACAAAATACCCTCGCACAACAACAATATTTTTAAAATATTCAAGTGGAGCCAATTGCTTTTCTAGTCTGGAACCTGTCTTCACTTTTAATACATGTCTTTTTATGATTAAATCTTTTTTTTATTAGGTACTTATTTCATTTACATTTCCAATGCTATCCCAAAAGTCCCTCACACCCTCCCCCACCCACTCCCCCTTATGATTAAATCTTAATGATGTGCAGTTAACCATTTTTTCCTTTAAGATATTCATATTTTAGTTGGGTGGTGATGGCTCACACCTTTAATCCCAGAACCCAGGAGGCAAAGGCAAGTGGATCTTCAAATTCAAGGTCAGCCTGGTCCACAGAGCAAGTTCCAGGACAGCCATGGATATTCAGAGAAATCCTGTCTCAAAAAGCAAAGAAGAAAGAAAGAAAGAAAGAAAGAAAGAAAGAAAGAAAGAAAGAAAGAAAGAAAGAAAGAAAGGAAGGAAGGAAGGAAGGAAGGAAGAAAGAAAGAGAAAGAGAGAGAGAAAGAAGGAAAGAAAAGCAAAAACAAACCTTGCCTCCCCTCTAAAAATAAAACAAAAGAAAAAGCGAGAGCTATACGTATTTTTCTAAGTGGCTTAAGAAATACTTTTAGACTGAGATTATAGTGGCATATTATCCGCCCCCCCCCCCCCCCCGCCACACACACTTTAAAGGTTCATTTTCCTACTTTTTGTAGGAAACAATTTTGACACAGGGTCATGCTGTATAGCTCTTGCAGGCTTCAACCTCACATCCCCCTGCCTCTAATTCCTGAGTAACAAGAGATCTGACCTGGACTTTTCCATGTGGATAACCAGCTGTCTCAGCATCTTGTTTGCCATCATCTGACCTCTATGGTAAACAGTTTCAATGTATACCTTTGTTTACCACCATATAACCTCTATTATAAACAGTTTCAATGTATGTTTCTAAGACTTCCAGTTAGCGCTGCCCATTAGCTTACTTATCTCCCATATAACAAATACAGCCCTGTCATAATTATTACAGATTTTTAAAAATTATTTTTAAAATGTGCTTCATCCTACTTTTGATCTGGGAGGGACAGTATTTCATCTTAGATTACAATCTATCACTAAAGGAAGTTAGAGCAGGAATCTGGAGGCCAGAGCTGAGGCAGAGCCCATGAAGAAATATGCCTTACTGCTCTGCCTCTGGGCTCAAGACCAGCTACTTTTCTTATACAGCCCAGGACACCTTCCCAGAGACAACCAGTACCCACAGTAGCGCCCCCACCCCCCCGTCAGTTAGAAATAAAAAATGAATAACTTGCAAATTAAGTCTCTCAATTTTTTTTTTCAACTTGAAGCTTGTCTTGGCTTTTCTTGGGCTTTTGTGTTACCATATAAGTTTTAGAGTTGTTTATCCAGTTTGTAGGCTTTAAAAAGATTGTTGTTATTATTATTATATTACTATTATTATTTATTAATATTACAGCAAAATAATTATTATTATAACAGCTTTTAATTTAAATAAAAGTCTTTATGATATTGAGCCTTCACACCCATGAAAAGATACAGCAAAATTTTTCCTCAAATTTGTTTAACCTTAAAGATAGTCTGCAGTTTCCTCCATAGATTTCTTGTGTCTGTAGCTAAGGCTTAGCCACACTAATCTTTGTAACTTTTGTTACAAGTCTCAATGGAATCTTTCTATTAAATTCTCTAGTTGGTTATCATGAGTAAATAAAAATGCCATTCATTTATCTTTGCTCAGTTTCCATTCACCAGTCACAAACTGCTTTATTTGTTCTAAAATAAATCATTTTAGTTTGATAGTTCTGAGAGTCTATTTTTAGGTACAATATCTTCTAGTTCTTTCAGCACCCAAAGCCAAACATGCATTAAATCAAGGCACATTGCTCCAAACAAATGAGCCATACGTTTGTTAAAGTCATCAAAAGTGGGTAGGTTTTTAAACAATTCTTTTTTTTTAAGGTTTATTTATTTTATGTATATGTGCACACTGTAGCTGTCTTCAGACACACCAGAAGAGGGCATTGGATCCCATTACAGATGGTTGAGAGCCACCATGTGGTTGCTGGGAATTGAACTCAGGACCTTACGAAGAGCCATCTCCCCAGCCCCGAAAGTTGTTTTATATAGTTGTTAAAGAAATGACAGAGTCAAGTCGCGGCAGAGGAAAGATTGAGCAGGTCGGTGGTGGGGAGGCAGTCTGCAACAGGAAATGGTCCCAGGGTTTCTGATGTGAGCAGAGGGGAGTGCTCTTTCTGAAATGGAAAAGAGTTGAGCAGATTTGAGAGGGAAAATCAGAGGCTCAGACTTGGGCTTGTTAGGTCTAGATGCCGTGTGGGTGATCCTGCAGAGATCCCGAGCATATCTGGGTGGAGTTAGAAATCTAAGGACCTCTGGGGGCCGTGGGATTTCATTTATGGAAAAGGGAATGAAAGAGAACAGAGCCCAGGGCAGAGTCTTGGGAGCAGTGAAGAAGGAACAGGGTAGATGCATAGCTGGCAAAGAAACGTAAAGTGGAAGTGAAGTCGGATAGAAACACACGTGAACCCTTTAACAAGAGGAGACTGTGAAGAGTACAGCAGCAAGGTCAAAGGCTACATAAGAGGTTAAACAAGAAGGGAGCCGAAATATTTATTGACTTGAAAAACATCATCGGGATTACTGCTCTTAGCCTCGGGGTGGGGGTAGGGGGATGGGGTGGATCCAGAACTCAGACGGTTGCCTGGAATTCAAAGAGTGTTCCTCTCGAGGGCATTTATCGTACCAGGAGTTAGCTTGCACACACGTCTTTTGCAGCTACTAAGTTCTGCGGAGTCATCCAGGCAAGCAACAACACCTCTGAACCCCCATCTAAGCCGCTAGGTGAAATGTCAGGGAGATAACACTGGCATTTTTTTTTTTTTTTAAACCATGGCTGTGCAAATCTCTGCAAACCAATGAAATCTCTCTGTCACACACACAGGTGCAGTGGGTGGTTCAATCTCAGCAGGAAGTTGAGGAAGCTGTAGTCATCATCACTTCTGCTGATCAGAGACTCAAAGGTCAAGACCATATTGGAGTCTTTCCATTGTTGTAAAAGTTAATGAAAGTTAATTATTAAAGTTGACAGAAAGGTAATTTGCCCACCGCTCTACATAACCTATATAAAGACATCTATAATACATATGGATGCATGCAGAATCTATAGACCCAAGTAGATGCATACTGTCTCCTAGAACAGGACTGCTTTATCTCAAAAAAAAAAAAAAAAAAAACCTTCCCACTGTTGCTGAAGCGCCACACTGAATATATTAAGGTAGGAACTGAACTTATCAATCATTGTACTCAAACTGATTTCCTATTTATCAAAAATATTTCTACTTAACATGGTTTATTTAGAAGTTACTGTTCTAATCTTGAGTTTATAAGCATGAATGTTTTGAATGGTTTCACCAATAGGCTAAAAATGTGTCTGGAACACTAGCAATGTGAATTCAGTATTGGAGGAGCTTTAAGTTATCAAGTGAACGGTGTGTGCATTGTTAAGACTTAAGTAGCCTTTTCAAAGATAGGAGTGGGTTTTACTTTAATTGTTCAAATAATTCTGCTGATTCTCCACCTAAACTGGGTCTAACAGGTAGATTATCTCCTCTGAAGGCTTGCAAACTCAGTGAGCTTCTAGGAAAAATTGTCAGCAGGGGGGTGGAATCACCTGCACTTTTGTGAGAAGGGATTCAGAGAGGCCACCTGTCCCAGACATAAGGGCTTTGTCTTCCAGACAGCCAACAAAGTCCAGTAGGAAAGGAGAAAAAGCCACAGGCACTGAGAGTAAAAGGAGACAGACAGGTGGGGGTGGGTGGGAGAGATGGCCATTGACAGCAGTCAAGTACCCAAAGCCACAGCTAATAATATACAGGGTACCTATGCTACCAATGATCATACAAGATACCTGCACTGTCATTGATTTTTGAATCTAGACTCTGTTTTGCTCTTGTAAGTGCCAGAAATTTTTATTTTACAATGTTCCTGTTGGCTGGTTGATTTGTTTGCATAGGGTCTCACCATGTAACCCAGAGTGATCTCCAACTTACTAGGATGGTCTTGAAGTCACAGGCATCTTTCTGCCTTAACCTTCTGGGTGTTAGAATTACTGGCTCGGTCATTTGCTAGCAAGAGTCAGGAAAGCCATTTACTGTCTCTCAGTTTGTGCCTGTGAGTTGGCAAGAATGATACCTACCTTGCTCACATGTAGGATATGGAAGTGCTCAGAAAACCTCAAGGCCTTATGGGAATGGCTAGGAGTTCTCTTTAGTGCCCTTTGCACCTACTGGTCTGAAGTTTGTTAGAGTGTCTCCTAATATGTCTCTACTGATTTTTGTTTTTAGCCTGCAGTTTTTCTTGTTATCTCTTCCTGCCCACCTGCTCTTAGGCATATATGCATTGTAATGGCCTTTATGATTAAATCTTCATACATGTACACCACACATGTCTCTCCTACATGTCATACTTACCCCCATCACTGTTGCCCACCTCCCACTCCTCC
Source organism: Mus musculus (assembly GCF_000001635.26). Classification (NCBI taxonomy): domain Eukaryota; kingdom Metazoa; phylum Chordata; class Mammalia; order Rodentia; family Muridae; genus Mus; species Mus musculus. Next base: position 31,439,569 of record NC_000078.6, read on the forward strand.
TTCTTCTTCCTACACAGCCTCCTCCACTTTCATTTAAGGCAGTACAAATACGGACTAAGCCATGCTTCTGAGTCTGCCTTGTTTGGTTGATGACCTCTGGGGGGTGGGGTCAATCATTTTCCTGCAAACTGCATCATTTTCTTCTTCCTTATGGCTGGATAAAGCTCATGTTTGCAAATCTGTCCCATTCTCATTACCTATTCATCTATTATTGGACACCTAGACTGGGACTTAACTCAGCTATCGAAATGGGGCTGCAATAAACATAGGTGTGCAGGTGTTTCTGTTGTGTGCTGACTTAGATTCATTAATGTGTAAACCCAGGAGTGGTTTAGGTAGATGATATGCTAGCTGTAGATTTAGTTGTTTTAAAAAAAAACCTCAGTACTGATTTCCATAATTGCTGCACCAATTTACATTCCCAGCACCAGTAGGAGAGCCCCACCCCCACCCGATATTCTTACTATCTCTGCTAAGTCCACGCTTCTTTCCCACCATCCTTTGCAAGGAATGGGATGATGTTTCTAAGGTCTAACTCATGGCACAGATCTGCATGAAATGCTTCTCAGTTCCTACCCAGATTCACAATCATTCTTTCAATTTATTAACTGTCCCAAACATTTTATATGTATAAACTTGAGTGTTAGGGCTACATCACGTGTGTGCAAAATATTTTGTTCATATTTTACTTCATTTCAGAAAAACCTTCTCTCACTCTTACCACATTACAGGACATTTGCAAAAGGAAAACAAAACAAAAACCCCTAAGATTTGAGCTTTGCTCTTAGGAAACTCAAATAATGATAATACAGCATGATATTGAGTAGAAATATGTCTAGGGTACTTTTCCAGGAAGCTTTTCAGCATCTTTTTTATCATATATTACTGAGTTCCTGACAGACTACATAGGTCAATCAATGCCTGTTGAAGGAATGAAGAAAGGAATTAAGAGTGGGGCCGGCTAAATATTTTTAAGGATGAATAGGAACTTAGCAGGTTTGGGAAAATATCACAGATAAAGAAAACAATGTGGATAAAGACATAGGTGCTAAATTTCATGGTGTTTTAGGAACTTACTACTGTGCTTGTAACAAAGCAGGAGAAAATAGTTTGTATGATAAGTAAGAGCCCAAATATAGAGCGTCTCCCAGGCCATGCTAAGTTTAGATTGGTAGATTTTTCAAAAACAGGGTTTAAAACCTCGGTAAGAGTGGAAAACTGCTACATTTTTTGGAGCTAACCTCAGAGTAAACCCGAGAGTCATAGGAAAGTTGACAGCATTACTATGAATCTGAGTTAGGGTTTCTATTGCTGTGAAGAGACACCATGACTACAGCAACTCATTTCATTGGTTGTGGCTTACAGTTCAGAGGTTTAATCCATTATGGTTATGGTGGTATGCAGGCAGACATGGTGCTGAGAGTTTGACATCAGGATGGCAGACAGCAAGAAGAGACAGAGACACTGAGCCTAACTTGAGCATCTGAAACTTCAAATCTCACCCCCAGTAGCACACTTCCTCTAACAGTGCTGCATTCTTCAAAAAGGGCCACACCTCCTAATAGTGCCACTCCTTTATGAACCTACGGGGTGGTGGTGGTGATGGTGGTGGTGGTGATGGTGGTGGTGGTGGTGGTGGTGGTGGTGGTGCATTTTCTTTCAAACCACCACACTATGTATCCAACAAGTTTTTGTTCTGTTGCATAGACACAGTTGCAAATTGGGTCTATATTGCTACATAAAACTCAGTCTTGAAGCTGTTATGTATGAAATCAAGGCTTAGAAATCTCTGTGCTTTAGCCAACCTCATAGAACAGACCCTATCAGAAAGATAAACAGCTTCTTCTTTCTAAAATTAAGAAACTCAAGGCTGGGATCATTTGTCATAGCAAACCCAGTTCATCAACAGCAAAGACGTGAAGCCAGGCATGCTTACCTGCCAAATTCTCACTGTGTTGTTTGAGGCAAGCTGGCCTCAAACCCCTGATCTTCCAATGTGATAGAATTACTAGTATGTACCACCTGACTGACACAAGCTTCATTCTTTTCGGTGTACTTCCTAAATTAGACTTGACTCCCCCTGCCCTGCATTATATGGACAATATAATGATGGAAGTTGATGGAAAAGCAGACAGCTCAGAGTCTAAAAGCTAAAAACTGAGCTGAGTTTCACAAAGGTGTCTGAAGACCACAATGTATAAATAGACCTATTAAACTAGCAATGGAAGGCATGTGTTATGCATGTTCTTACCCGTTATGAACACTGAACTGAGATGTGTGAGTTAGTCACATAAACATGACTGTAATGGCTATTCCTGGTTGTCAACTTGACTATATCTGTAATGAACTACAATCCAGAACTGGAGGGCTCACCTGTAATCCAGATCTTGAGGCTGGAAAACACAAGTTTCTGACCTGGATCTTGGCATAGAAGCCGTGAAAAGCTTAGGCCCAGGCAAGGTAGTATGTGCCTTTAATCCCCAAGACTGAGGCGAGGAGACCTCTGAGTTCAAGGTCAGCCTGAGACAAAGCAAGTCCCAGATCAAGGCATGGTACACACCTTTAATCTGGGTCATACCATCTGCCTACATAAGGACATTGGAAGAAGGAAGATTCCCTCTTCTTTGCCTGCTTGCACTTACTTGCCAGCACATCTGTTGGAACCTACTTCTACAAAAGACCAGCTGAAACAACTAGCCTGGTGGGACTGGGCAGCTACTAGATTCTTGGACTTTCCATTCACAGCTGACCATTGTTGGGGTAGTTGGACTACAGACTGTAGTCATCACAATAAATTCCCTCAATATAGAGAGACATTCCATATGTTCTGTGACTCTAGAGAACCCTAAGAGAATGACCACAGCAGAAAACAAAACACAAAACATGCCCTTCTGCCTCTGCCTCCTCAGCAAATCCTACCGGCCTGTGCCACCACAACCTGCAAAACATGTCCTTTAGCAGTCTTGTCTTGGACACATGGAGAAACTTCCTCCACCCGCTCTGTCCCCCTATCCTTGTCCTGACTATCAACCCCATTTGCATGGAAAGATTCTGACTTCTAAACAATCTTGGAAGGGTCTGTGGGATGCTAATGGCCTTCGAGGCAATCATCACACAAGGGCAGGAGGGAAACGAACAAATGTTTTCCATGCTTTATATAATAATGGCCATGTATTTATGTCTTTCAAAGAAATAATAGCTCAGTTGTGTGTCAATGGCATAGATGGATTATCCTGCTGGGCTTCAAAAGCAAATGGAATCCGAGAGAACCGTGGCTTTTACGGGGAAAGTGTTATCAACTCCAGACTGGTTCCTTCTGACTTCTTTTACTAACATCTCTGCTAAACCTTCCTCTGTCCCCGCCCAGCTACTCATGCTCATCTCTTGGCCTCTCTGATGCTGACATTATCCTTCCCTGACTCCACCCAGTTCACACTGGCCAGAATAAGAGCCTCTTTGTGCCCTTGATTATGGACCCTGTCTAGCAGCTGGTTGGGATCCTCATTGGTGGTGGTACTGACCGGAGCAAGTGTCCTCCTTGCTCTCCCTTCCCTCACACACTCCCCAATTTCACATCTCCAAACACTGAGCTATGCTCCTTTGCAAAGACTGAGTCACGAGACAGAACTGGCTTACCTCTGGTTCTCCACTGGCTAGCACAGGGGTGTTTTGAGATCCGTGAGAGGAACAGTGTTTTCAACGTGTGCCAGGCAATGTGTGTCCTTTTAGGGATGTCTCCGCCAAGCCCATCCCTAGCTTGAGGAGCTTTTGATGGTATCCCTGAGAGTTCCCTTGTGTAAGAAGAGAAACTCATTCCTCCTGGGTTCAATTAAGCTCAGTTGCTAGCATTGCTGGGAGAACTGCGGCGTCGAATGAGTTGCTTCCCAGCAGAAAAGGACAGAGCTCTGAAGCCAGAACTCTAGAGAAAGACTGAGTTGAAAAGGCCAGGGCCATAAAGCAAGCCCTCTGCAGAGCGGGGCAGATACAGTGGGGGCTCCCAGGGGACTAGAGATGGAACTGGTCATAATGAGATGGACCTGAGAGGGGGGTGTAAGGACAGCATGGTGTCCATTCCTGGAGCTGTCAATGCGTTACTAACCCATAAGAATAGCTCAACTGAAAAACTGGACTTCAGAAGTTAACTCTAGGATTAAGTTTCTGCTAAAATATGTTTTCTTTCAAAGCAGAGAATGATAAATGTGTGTGATTTGGCACCAAGGCATATAAATCTACATATATGTACATGTGTGTCTATGTGCACCAATAGATACCAAAAAGGCCAAATAAATTTTAAAAGATACAGCTTGGGAAAGGAAATAAAAATGGAAACATTTTCAAATAAAGCCCAAAGTTCCAAGATTACTGGGAGCCAACTGCTCCAAGAATGAATTCCAGTTACCTAAAGGCGTTGACAGTTTAAGGAGCTTTGGGAATCTAATCACAGAGGTAAAACAAAAGCATGGAGAATCACTAGTGCGGGTGTGATGGTTGAAACAGAATTGCGGATTCCAGGAACCAAACATAATTTTTCCCCAAGGATTTCTAGAAAGAAAAGTGAACCGCGTGAGTGAAAAACAAATTAATAAAAGCACTTGAATTCTTAACAAAAGCCCGTTGCTCCCATCAAGTGCAGGCAGGATGAATGGCAAGCGCTGTCCAGCTCAGCCGCTCCTAGCTCAGCTGCTCCTCGGAGCTGCGAGCTGCGGCTGGGTGATTGGCTAGGGGCTCATGGCGTTTATTTCCTGTTAGGTGTGAGACAGCAGTGTCAGGAGAGCAGTGGGCAAAGAGGCTGGTTCCCAAGCTCTCATAGGTCTGGACACTTTCTTACACTTCCCTGACTCTTACACTCGTGCAAACCCCTGCCACCATGTGTCCTGTGAGGAGGAAGCAGGCTCCACTGTGCAGCAACAGATGGCCAGAGTTCTTGATCTTGCTGCAAGTGGGAGGGGCGTTAGAGAGCCAGCTGTGGTAACCTCGGGAAGGGGCTAGATAAGAAGTTATTCCTGCTATCGCTGGCACTGACAAAATCTGAATGAATGAATGAATGAATGAATGAATAGATAAATAAAATGCTGGTTTTGCAGAAAGAAACTATAATGTCTAGAAGAAAAAAAGATGCACTGTCAAAGTTTTTTCTTAATAAGAAAAACAAAACAAAACAAAACAAAACTAGTAAGCGTCTGTGAACACCTCAGTAGAAATGTGAGCAAAGCAACCAAACGGAAATATTTCCCCTGTGCATTCATAGCCTCATACAACAGAAGGAACATCCCGAGTCCTCATTGTAAGGTTGACTGCTTTGGAGCCCTTACTGTAGACAGCTTTGCCAGACATTCACGGCACCAGAAGTCACTGACCATAGACTGATTCTAAGTGCTAATGTCCCAGCCGCAGTGTGGGCAACTGGCCAAGAGACAAAAATCAAACAAATACCGGGAGATTTACTACAAAGAGCAAGCCAAGTACGCTTGAAGAGAAAGCTCTGATGTGAAGTACTATACAGCAGGTGGGGTAGGAGGTAGGAAGTGAGAAGGAAGGTTAGAGAGGGGACAAAGACAAGTGACACCAGGCTGAGAGGGAGACTCAGAAAGAAACCTCACAGGAACATTCCAGATTCAATAGGCTGGAGAACAGAGCGCACACTCTCAAAGGCTAACTCACAGGGAAAGTTAGAGGATGTTAGGAAACTGGCAGGGGAAAGAACAGTGGGTGGTCAAAGAGAGGTTCGGGGAGACCAAGAATTGAAGTCAGTCTCTAGTTCCTGTGACAATGTGAAGGCTGCAAACATGCAGGAAGGACTCTGTGGTAGGAGAGAGCACAATGTATGGAGATACAGTCCAGCATAAGGTAACTGTTAATCACCGTGATTTAAGTCAGAGACCAAAACTGGCCTCCTGGGTAGGTCTGCAGAACCGAGATTAAGAGGGGAAATACCAGCAGAATGTTCGCCAGCCCTGTTCATAGTCGACAATCAATTTCACGTCATAGAGTAAAGGTCTGAAAATGGAGGTCACATTTTTGACATAGTTAGCTATATAAAGAAAAGATACTTAGATTGTGGTGGGTACATAGTTATTTTCTCATCAGTAGGATAAGGATAATAAAAGTTAATGCCTCAACTGTGAGTACTAAACTAATAATGCGTATAAAGGGCTTTATCAATTGATCTTCTACTATTACAGAAACAAAAAAGAGACATGAATCTAGAAAGATCTAGATACCTCATATCAGTGGTTTTCAACCTTTCCAATGCTGCAAGCCTTTAATACAGTTCTTCATGTGTTGATCCCCAACCAGAAAATTGTTTCATTGCTGCTTCATATCTATAATTTTCTAGTTATAAATTGTAATGTAAATATTTTTTGGAGATAGAGTTTTGCCAAAGGGATCATGACCCACCAGCTGAGAAACGTTACCTTATATAGAAAATGTTATTTTATTTTTGATTGATTGATTGACCTACACATCAATTTATTTTTGTAGTTGTAGGGATTGATCCTATGGCCTTATATATGCAAATGTACTGAGCTATAAGCCAGCCCGAGAAAATGTTAACTGTTACATAATAACCACCATGTGGCAAACACCTGGAGCATGTCATATGCATTAGTGGAAGCTTTGAAACTTTTGAACATTCTCAGCCTTCACAGTCACCTTGAAACATGAGCATCATCTCCCAGTGTATATCAGAGGCTCAAACAGGCTAAGTCAGCTGCCCACAGTCTTTCTTAGAAAGAAACTTGTCATTCCTGAACTAAGTAAACAAAGTCATACTTTGTCTCTACATAGTTTCCTCTGACTTCCAGGAACTTAGAAAAATAAATGGACAGTATATTTGGTTTTCACAAATTAAAACCATTTTGAGGTCTTATTTAAAAACAAAACTCTGGTGAGTAAGTTAGAACAACCTTGATTAGAATCAAAGGGGATTGAATATGCTTTGATCTGCCCCACTGTTGCGGTACCATACCTTTGGAAATATCTGTAGGGGAAAAAAAAAAAGTTGAGAAGGACTCTCAAGAACTGTTTAGTAAGTTTATTGCTTTTTGGCTGTACACCTTTATCTTCAGCATTTGGAAGTCAGAAATGGGTGGATCTCTGTAAGTTCCAGGTGAACCTAATCTACATGCCAAGTTCCAAACCAGCCAGGGTTACATAGTGAGACCCTGTCTCCAAAATAAGAATTAAAAACAAAAACAAGAAATCCTTGCTTAGTTTAACCCAAAGGAGCTGTGTCTGCTCGTTGAAGGAAAAAGTTGTATTGCTGTGGCAAAAAAGAAAAAAAAAAAAAAAGAAAGAAAGAAAAAAGTGACCTAGGTCCCTTAATCCTGCCCTCTTTTGATCTCAAAAGGTGGTAACATTCAGTTCGGAGCTCACTCATCTGTAAATTGCATCACATTATCTCTGAGTTATTTAAGAAGCAAGCTCTGTTTGGTTTCAGGCATTTTAACCTGCTAACAGCAAGAAGAGCTCACCACATAGTTTCAAAGGGCTTCCTTCCCACTAGCCACTGTCACCAGGGAAGGCAAAATGATCGAAGCCATAGGGAATCAGTATGTGGTGGCCAGACCGGTGTACTCCACAAAGACTTTTGGAGAGGAGTTTAAGAAGACGCACAGACATCACAAGACATTCCTGGACCATCTCAAAGGGTGTTGTAGGTAAGAGACTCTTGGAGTACTGGAACGAGGGAGACACGAAGCAGTTTCTCCTACATTTTCTAGCGTTTAAGCTGTCCTTTCTGGCTCGGGTCCATAGCTCCAGGAGTCTGTCGTCCTCACTTTCCAAACCTCTCACTCCCCTGCGTGAGGTGGAAGGCAAAGGGAACACCCCCCCAACAAACACAGCTCTTCCAAGTCAGAGACTAACAGATGGACTCAGGCGAGTTCTCAATCGAAATGCTGCACAGGTCAACTCAGGGCGGCACACAGATTCTTTTCTATCTGAAGAAAAGCTGGCATTTTCCTTTAAAAAGAGAAAAACTTCTTTGGTAGTGACCAGAAAGCTTTTGGCAGGGGGAGCGAGGCCATTGTTAGTGGAAGTGAAGTCACCACTTTCGTCTTTAAGATGATGTCATCTTTGCCAACTTTCTACCTACTTTTCGGAGCCTAACTTAAATTTTGATGTTAATTCACTGACCTGTGACTTTCAATGTTTTCAGCTGCTCCTCACAGAAGGCCAAGAAAATCGCCCTGTCTTTGTTCCCCATAGCATCTTGGTTGCCAGCCTACAAGATAAAGGAATGGCTTCTCAGTGACATCGTCTCTGGCATCAGCACCGGGCTGGTGGCTGTACTGCAAGGTAACTTTTTCTTCCTTTTTTCCTCTGTTACTTTTTCTTTTCTTTTTGAAGATATAATTTGCATATTATAAAATTCACTCATGATTCATGTGTGTGTGTGTGTGTGTGTGTGTGTGTGTGTGTGTGTGTGTGTGAATGTGTACACCGGTATGTGCTGGAGCAAGGCCTCGTACCTGCTAGCTTTGCATTTTACTGACACGTTCTACACCAGCCACCCTTTTGATATGTATAACTCCATGGGTTATTCATGGAGGTTGAGCATCTAAGATCACCAATTCTAGCATACTTACCACTACCTTCTCATCCCCCCGCCCCCCCCCCCACACACACACACATGCACACACCAAATCCTTTATCATTTAATGTGTGCTCTTCGTACTCCTTCTGCCACTCATCATTAAGTCTATGGCTCAGCCTAAAAGGTGACCCATAACAGTCACTTCTGTGTCTTTAATGGGCTTAGGGGAGAGTAAGCCCAGGGCAGATGGACTTCCAATCAGCTTCAGCACAGGTCCCCAAACGCTCTTATTTTGCAACACTGTGGAGTCAAACTAAGGCATCTATAGCTGCGCTAACTCCTTTGATGATAGCAGCACTGTGATTAAACAGAGAGTCTACATGTTAGGCCCTTTCATTGATCCAAGCATTTTTTATTTTCAATTCTTTGATTGATTGTGCTACACACATCCTTTCTGAGAGACTGTTGCCTGACCAAAGACTGCAGATTCATACTCGTGAGTTCTTCTGACACTGTTAGTCTTGAACACATTTTGAGTTGCCGTGGTAACCTATTTCAAAGACCCAGTCTAAAATACTAGGAGAACCTCATGAAACCTAATGACTCGGCTGTTGTCTTTCCAGGTTTAGCATTTGCTCTGCTGGTCAACATCCCTCCAGCCTACGGGTTGTACGCAGCCTTTTTCCCAGTCATAACCTACTTTTTCTTGGGCACATCTAGACACATATCTGTGGGTAAGTCATTTACTGCATTGATATGTGATGACTTTGTTCGCTCTTCATAAATTGTATTAGAAGCTCGCTGTCAATCCCAGATTGGGCATCATTTGGAAGATTCCTGTTTCCTGTAAGAATTAGGGCCAGGGCTGGTTGTACACAGTAGCCTGTTCTATGCAGTTTTGTGATTGAACTGAATGGAGCGCGGGCGTAGGGAGGCACCTACTGACCAGCATTTACCTCTGGTTATCTAGGTCCATTTCCAGTTCTGAGTATGATGGTGGGAGTTGTCGTTACAAGAGTGGTCTCGGACCCCAATGCTTCTTCAGAGTTGTCCTCAAGCTCCACAGAAAATGACTCGTTCATAGAGGAGAAAGTAATGGTGGCTGCATCAGTAACTGTTCTTTCTGGAATCATTCAGGTGAGCCCCATTTAGTGTAATTTGTTTGTCTTGACTGGTACCTGTCTTTCTGTCTCTTCTTCCTCCTGTGAATCCTCCTCATTTTTTATTTATTTACTATTTATTTATTTATTTATTTATTTATTTATTTATTTATTTGTGGTTTGCAAGTCCCCATTGGGTGGACCGTAGAAAGTATTTTAAAATAATCTCCTTATTTATTCTTGGAGAATTTTATATAATGTATCTTGATTTTACTTACTCTCTTCCCTTCCCCTCTCCTCCCTCCCCTAACTCCTCCCAGATCCTCCCAGACTTGCCAAGTATTTGAGTCATTAACCACAACCAAAAGCTAAACACGATCTAGATAGAAACAGATAAACACAATCTAGATAAAAATAAAAGTGATAAGATAATTTTAAAAGGTATACATGGTAGGGAATGAAATGCTTAACGCAATAAAAATATCCTGGACTCAGTATGACATTCAAACATAATGATAGATAGATAGATAGATAGATAGATAGATAGATAGATAGATAGATAGATAGAGAGATAGAGAGAGAGATATTAACTTTGCAAGTTTTTTCTTTCTAATGCCTCGGTTACTGCTATAATTTAGTGGGGAGGATATTGGTGTCTTTTTTTTTTAAACTATCCATATAAAAGACTTGGGGGAAAAAAACCTGGAAAAGATTATGGTGAGCCTGCACCTTCATTCCCAAGCTCCAGGGCCAATATCGGCACGGACAGTGAAACCATCATGGGTCTCTCAAGATGAAAGGAAAAGTCAGTTGTATGAGGTCACACGTGTTCAGCCTGTTGACAAACTTTGTGCTCATTTGCTTCTCGAACACTTCTGAGTGTGGAAGACCTGTCAAGGGTCTGAGAGAGGCAGTGTCAACTTAATATGCTCACTCTAAACAATAATGATGTGGGGACAGTAAGCGCCTTTGTTTCCTGGCTAAAACCTTACTCTTTTAACATGCAGAATGCAGTTATGTATGCACTTTCTTACATTTATGTATTTATGTGGGGGAGTGGGAGTAGGGGGTTCCATAGGGGAACTTTTGGAGGTTGGTTATCTCCTTCTACCACGTGGGCCCCAGAGATTAAACTCAGGTCATCTGGCCTGGCAGCAGGTACTTTAACCCTCTGAAGCAACTTGCCAGCCCCAGTCACATGTTTCCTAAGTCACTTAAGCGACCTGTTTGAGATATGAATGGGTGCTCACCCATGCATGCCATAACAACATATTTGCTAGGTAAGATTTTGCTCCAAAGGGCTCGTGGTGAGTCTTCTAAAGACACTGCACCCAACAATGAGGAGGAAGGAAGGAGGTCTTTGGTGGGTCTGATACTTCTTGAGCCATGGTGGACTTATGTAGTAGCTGAACATCATGTAATAACGTTCAGTCTGACAGATGGAAGAGAAGATCAGGAGGAATCCTTAGTGGTAGGTGTGCCAGGAGGCAGGGGCATTGGCTTCTGTTCCCACGGGCTGAGCATTACATCTTGAAGTACAGCGGCAGGTTTGCACCTTTGGCTTGCTTGTGAGCTTGGTCTCTAACAGGCTTTTGTCCTCTCTCCAGTTGCTCCTGGGGGTTCTGCAGGTCGGCTTTGTGGTGATATACCTATCCGAGTCCCTAATCAGTGGCTTCACCACGGCTGCTGCCATTCACGTTCTGGTTTCTCAACTGAAATTCATGCTACAGCTGCCAGTCCCAGCATACAGCGACCCATTCTCTATATTCAAAGTAAGTATTCCTGACATTTGAAAATACTGAAAGCCAGACATGGTGGTCCTTAACTCCATCACTTGGGAGACAGAGACAGGTGGATCTCTGTAAGTTCAAGGCCAGCCTGCTCTCTGTCTGTCTGTCCATCTGTCTGTCTGTCTCTCTCTCCCTATGTCTCTCTCTCTGTGTCGCTATCACACACACACAAATATATGAAGTTTCTTGTTCCATGTCTGCACTCCAGTACAGTTAAGCACAAATTAAGCTACTGTGTATGGAAAACGGTTTAAAATGTGTACAGAAACAGCTTTTGGACATACTAATTTCTCCCTTTTGATCAACTTTTTTTTTTGAGATATTAACTAGGACTTTGGACACTGACATCTTTCTCTGTTACTCTTCAAAATGGTCTTATTTGGTCTCAAACCGCACTGAGAAGTAGCAGAATAGTGGGCTTGATAAGGTGGTAGTCAGATAGAACAAAACCGAAACCTGACTGGTCTGTGTTGGATCACTTCCCTCTATTCTCCCTTCCCAGACTCCATCCCAGTATGGATTGAAGCAGACACAGCTACCTTATTAGGCTAAGTTAGACTGTGCTATCCTTTTGTTGGGACGAAAGACTATTATGTTTTGAATCAGTCTGCTCCCTTTAACTGTCAGCTCTGTTGTACAGTATTTAGCATGCACGACTCCATTTTGTTTGGGTCTAGTCTGTTGGGGTTTAGTGAGGCAGTGTGGTACAAATCAGTGCCATCCTTAGTCTTTCTCAAAGGACAATCTTCAGGGTTCTGAGACAGCACCTGCTCCAAACCCTCTCATTCCCACAGAAACGTATTCCAGAACTGCGGTGTGCTTGAAATCCAGCTTGGGTCTCTTGAGCTCTCTTGGGCCTTTGGGTATACAACCCAACTTCCTTCAGGAGGTAGACTGCACAGTGTAGGCAGTTTCCATGTGACCCAGAGCAGGCCTGTCTTATGAAAGGAGTCCTTTAAACACACACACACACACACACTCACAAAATGCTCAGAAACTAGAAATGATTCTTTGGGCAAATCAGTGGCAAACTGTATGAAATAAAAAACAATACTACTGCCTAGTGTGGGTGAGACCTTAGATTTTAGTTCAGGCTCTAATTAATACTGCAAACAAAGTGAACAAACAAAAAGCAAATGAGACGGAGGAGCGGAGGGAATTCACAGTAAAGCCATGAAAATACCCAACAGGATTTGATACTAGCCAAAGATCCTTTTAGAAAAAAAAAAAAAAAAAAAAAACAAAAAAAACAAAAACAAAGACAGACACATCCCCAAAGCAGTGCTCGGTTATGCTAATTTACCCCCATTGTACCTCAGGACTACCCCTTCAGTTTCAGGGCTCACAGTTGACAGCAGCTGAGCATCGGAAGGCTGTAGCTATGTGCCAGTCTTTGGCTGTGTGTCAGTCTGTTGCCCATTTTAATCTGTTTGGAGAGAAGTGTGTCTGAATTACAAATTCACATTGTGCTTTGGGGCACCTGTGCTTCTGTCGGTAGGTCCTGGAGTCGGTCTTCACACAAATTCAGAAGACGAACATCGCAGACCTTGTGACATCTGTGATTATTCTAGTGGTCGTGTTTGTCTTTAAAGAAATCAATCAGCGTTACAGAAGCAAACTTCCGGTGCCCATCCCCATCGAACTCATCATGGTATTGATTGTCATCAGAAGACTCTCACTCATAATCTAGAGTTTTAAGGAGAGAAAGCCGTCTTGTACTCCAGGTTGCTGTGAAGTGAGCACTAGCACCAGTCTCTGAGTTTAACATTTAGCATGGGTTTCTCTTCATCGGAATTTACCTTCCCTTTATCTGGGTTTGTTCTTTCCAAGGTGGGAATAGCAAGATCTTCACAGCCAAGCTATATTTAAAAAAAAAAAAAAAAAAAAAAAAGAGCTTTTAAGCTTGAGCTGTGATGCCTGTACAAATCAGAATTGTCCTGGGGCTTCGTAAAATGTAAGTAGGTCTAGGGTAGTAGTTATTATTAGTTTTTACCTTTATCCCATTGATTAATTAATTAATTAATTAATTATCCCAATTGCTGTCCCTCCTCACAGAGTCCCCATCCCCTTCTCTTCTGAGGGAGTGGGCCCTCTCCTAGGTATCCCCCCCCCCCCGCCCCTCTCTCAGGGTGCACCAAGTCTCTGCAGGACTAGGTGCACCCTCATTTCACTGCAGCCGGACAAGGCAACCCAGCGGGGAACGGATTCCACAGACAGGCAACAGCTTTAGGGACAGCCCTCACTCCAGTTGTTGGACCCACATGGAGACTGAGCTGCCCATCTGCTACCCATGTGCCATGGTCTCAGTTCAGCCTGTGTATGTTCTTTGGTTGGTGGCTCAGTCTCTGAGAGGCCCCAAGGGTCCAGGTTAGTCTGACTCTGTTGGTCTTCCCGTGGAGTTCCTACACCCTTCAGGGTTTTCAATCCTTCCCCCAACTCTTGCATAAGAATCCCAAAGCATTATTTAATGTTTGGCTGTGGGTCTCTGCATCTGCTTCAGTCAGCTGCTGGGTGGAGCCTCTCAGGGGACAGTCATGCTGGACTCCTGTCTGCAAGCATCACAGTATCATGAATAGTGTCAGGAACTGGTGCATGCTGGAGGGATGGGTCTCAAGTTGGGCTATTCTTTACCTTTTTGTTACATTTATCTATTTATTTTGGATTGGGAGAAGAAGTTCAGGATTTGATTCTCTCTTCCACCCAGTGGAGCCCAGGGATCAAAAGTAGGTAGTTAGGTTTGGCAGCTGGTGGGGTTGGGTTTGAAACAATGGTTTGGATTTTGTTGTTGTTGTTGTTATTGCCTTTTTGTTTTATATCATTCTTAGTTGCACCTCACATTCTAATCTGGGCAATTTGGAATTCTGCAGACTGTAATTGCCACAGGTGTGTCCTATGGCTGTAACTTTGAAGACAGGTTTGGCGTGGCCGTGGTTGGGAACATGAGTCTTGGGTAAGTGCGTCATCAATGCTGCCGTCCTTGAGCACACAAGGAAGAGGCACTCGTGGTTACAAGAACCATACAAGCTCCTTGACACATCCTCGCAGCCCCTCTCTTGAACAGGCAGTCATAAAGAATGCCAGGATCCCCGGCACTTACAAAGAGTCCCCTTATTTAAAAAAATACAAACAAACAAACAAACAAACAAAAACCCTCACAAACCAAGGACTCAAAACAATAAAAACTGGGGCTAGAAAGATGGCTCAGCAGTTAAAACCATTTGCTGCTTTTGCAGAGAGTCTGACTTCGGTTCTCAATACCCACATGGCAGCTCACAGGGTATGTGACTTCCTCCTATGACCTCAGTGAACATCTGCATCCAGATGGCACACAAACACAGACACATGCACCCTCTAAAAGATTTTTTTAAAAATTAAAACTAGAAAAATAGTAAAAAATTAAAAAAAAATGTCTCCCTTATAAAGAGTCATCAGCTGAAATCAGATTTCCTGATCCATAAATGACAGTAAACAACATGGAGTGCTTCGTTGAGGTCACCAGAGCCACGTTCCAAACATCCAAGAGACACACAGAAGGCGTACTACCTGAGTAGTGCAGACAGCACACTCTGTCCTTTCTCTGGATCACACACAGAGCGTCACTGGTGGGCTAGCTCTCTGCAGGAGGACGGGAAGCTAGGTGCGGACATCTAGAGCCTCGCTTCGTGTTGTGTTCTCTGTCCCACCTCTAACCACAGATAGTATTGGTTGCTTCAGCATCCTAACCAAGGAAAGTTACTTTCCTCTTAAATAAATAGAAGACAAGTTCCTCTCTCTAGGCCTAACACATATTTGATACTTACAGGAATTATATAGATATAGCCACTATATCTACATCTATCTTAATATAGCTAAATTCCTTTAAGAGCCGATAGGTGTGTGGCTTTTAAAGCAGCATATATTTATACAAATATACATATCTATGTGTATATCTTCATGTGTTCCACTTACTCAAAACAATCATTTTTAGCTTTAAGAAGCAGTGGGAAACAAGGCTGGGGAAGGCTGTCTCTGGGTTGCTTCCTGCCTGCAGTTTTCCAGTGATTGACTGAACTTCACTTAAATGTCTTAGAGACATAAACCCCAAGAAATATAAACAAATGCAAACATCAAAGAGAATCTTGTCAGAAGAGGAAGGTTTTGAAAATAAATGATAAACCTAAGATCATTGAGTGATAATACTTATTTAGTAAATATATCAAGCATTCGCGCACTGACCCCGCCAGGTGTGTGGGGCGGGGAAGGACATAGTTTGTTTATTAACCATAAATTCTCCAGAGAGGCAGCATGACCAGGGACTCAGTGCTCCAGTGCCCGAGCACCTGAAGCTGATGGACTTCAGAATTCCTATCCTTGGGCAAATTCACTAAACTGATACCTCCATGCACGTGGTTATAAAGAGGAGCTAAGCATGGTAAAGATCCTGGAGGCATTAGATGGGTTTATGTCAAAAAAAAAGCGGTGGGGGGGGGGGAATAAATATGGAGTGTAAATAAATAACTCAATTAATAAATGATTTCACGTATGTGCCATGGTAAGTGCCCAACTTCTATTTCAAATTCAAACATCGCTACTTGCTGGCTTAGTACCTAAATGAGATACAAGGCACATAATGTGTCTTAGTACATTCTGTTTCTTTTCCTAAGTGATAAAGTGGGCATTTTAAATTTTTGTTGACCGCAAATAGACTATTACTCAGGGTAATGATTATTAATTCTTGCTACCAGTGCGTATGCCACCTTGGAAATTACTTTTGTGGAATGATGAAGCCCAAAAGAAGGAACAACCCAGAGGAGGCCATGTTAAATTCCAGGGGTGTCTTACAGGCATCCTCAGTGGGCGTGCTGTATTTGATGACGTACAGTGCTCACTCATCATTCTAGTTGGCCTTCCCACACAACTATGAAGACAAGAGAACAGTATGATTGTTTCATTTGACAAATGAGGAGGCAGGCTCAGGGAAAGTAGAGCCAAGGGATGGAGCCTTTGGCCAGTTAATTCTGTCATACTATAATGCTATATTATAATGCTCAGAAGTTAAAACAGAAGCAAAATTATAATAACAATAGAGGCCTAGTTATTTTGATATAAAATACAATCTTTAATTTTGTCTCTGCTGCTAGGTTGGTTTCTGAAAACTAAATTGCAATCCTCCTTTCTAGTTTGCCTGGACTAATAGTACATTTTCAAAACTATAGCTGGGTATTTATGATCAAAGACATAAAAGATAAAACAACAATTCAGACACAGTCGACTGGATCCAATCGTGCCCTTCCAGTAAGCATCGGGTCTGAAGCCGATGCTGACGGGAGCTGAACGTTTTAGTAGCTCGATGCCATTTGGGACAGACAGCTTTTATAATACAGCTGGCAAACATACTTGCTGTTGGAGCTTATGAGCATGAAGTTTCCTGAGGGAGGAACACTTATCTCTAAAACCTTATCACCTGATGCTAAGACCTGCTCTCCTCTGGGTGTGGTGGACTCTAGCAGTTCTACAGAGCTCGGGGCAAAGCCCAAGGCCTGCCTATCAGGCAATGAAAAGTTAGTTACCAGCGGGAAGAAGATTTTTATTTTCTTGTCCCAGAGTTGTATTTGCACAAAGAGCCTTCGCCCTCAGCCGTGGACAGTTATTGAGGGCACTGAGAAGAATGCTTTGAGCCCCATTCATAACATCAGCTGGAACCTAAGACACTTGCCTCAAGGGGAATAAGAGAACACGTGATACTCAGAGTGCGCTGGCAAGATCATACCCATCTTACCATTATTGCCAGGCTGTATTGTAAGGTTTATCAATACAGGCAGCATTAATTACTTCATGACAGTGAGAGGGGAAATGCCAAACTTTTCAATGAAATCAAGTTCTTAGGCCATACTTAAAAAAAAAAAAAAAAAAGACACAATTCAATTCAGCCCAGACGGTATCCATTCATTTATTTGCCCAATAATCTTTTGAGTTACCAACAAGTTGGTAGCCTATAGTTTTGCTTGCTTTCAATTTCAGATTTCAACCCCCTATTACACCCAGCGTGGAAGTTTTCCAAGACACCATAGGAGACAGCTTCGGCATCGCGATCGTCGGCTTTGCCGTGGCCTTTTCCGTTGCCAGCGTGTACTCCCTCAAATACGATTATCCGATTGATGGCAATCAGGTAAGCCTAGTCGGGCCCAATTAGGTATTCCATGCACATAATACTCTTCTGAAAGAGACCATTTCAGAAAAACCTTCCTCCCCTGTCGTCTGCAGGAGTTAATTGCCTTGGGAGTGAGCAACATATTCACTGGAGCATTCAAAGGATTTGCAGGGAGCACAGCCCTTTCCAGATCAGGGGTTCAGGAGAGCACGGGAGGCAAAACACAGGTATTAGAGCAGCTCTGTTGCAAGGCCAGCACAGTGCTGATGACTGGGAAACCCAAGCCAGGAGGAAAGCGGCAGCCATCATGGGGATTGTTTCATTTCTCGCAGGTTGCGGGGCTTCTCTCAGCTGTCATCGTGTTGATCGTCATAGTTGCCATTGGGTTTCTTCTGCAGCCGCTACAAAAGGTAATCGTCTTCCCTTGAGGGGATAATATATCTCTCTCTCTGCGGTGCTAAATCTAGCTCTCAGGTTCTGAAGACGAAAGCTACGCTAGGGGAAATGAGTTCTTGACAAGCTCTCAGACCCCCTCCTTAGTCAACACTGTATGGACCAAGAAGGTTTCCTTCTCCTGGCACCCGATTATGAAATGTTAGGAATGCAGACGCCCAAACCACGTTATCTACGCTACTCTACATAATGAATGTTCAAGCAGAGAGGTGCTTTGGCATGGTAGCTTCAACCTAGGTTGACTGAAGTAAAGATTTTCTTTTTTAAAAAATTTTATTAGATATTTTATTTATTTACATTTCAAATGTTATCCCCTTTCCTGATCTCCCTCCAAAAATCCCCTTCCCTCACCCTTCTCCCCTCTCCCCTGTTCACCAACCCATCCATTCCTGCTTCCTGGCCCTGGCATTCCCTTACCCTGGGGCATAGAGCCTTCACAGGACCATCCTGGGTCTCTCCTCCCGTTGATGTAGGCCATCCTCTGCTACATAAGTAGATGGAGCCATGAGTCTCACCATGTGTACTCTTTGGTTGGTGGTTTAGTCCCTGGGAGCTCTGGGGTTACTGGTTAGTTCATATTGTTGTTCCTCCTATGGAGTTGCTAACCCCTTCAACTCCTTGGGTCCTTTCTCTAGGTCCTTCATTGGGGACCCTGTGCTCAGTGTAATGGATAGCTGTGAGCATCTTCTTCTGTATTTGTCAGGCACTGGTGGAGCCTCTTAGGGGACAGCTATATCAGGCTCCTGTCAGCAAGCACTTGTTGGCATCCACAATAGTGTCTGGGTTTGGTGATTGTATATGGGATGGGTCCCCAGATGGAGCAGTCTCTGGCTGGTCATTCCTTCAGTCTCTGCTCCACACTTTGTCTCTGTAACTCCTTCCATGGGTATTTTGTTCCCCCTTCTAGGAAGGATCGAGGTATCCACACTTTGGTCTTCCTTCTTCTTGAGTTTCATGAGGGTTAGGTCATCAAGCCCTCTATCTAACACAGAGAGTGGTGCTACCAGCTCCACACCTGTTCTTAGGAACACGCCCTGCAGCTCCAAGGAGTTTGGTTTGATTCCAAAACCAACACTGTCAGCTTGTAGGAGGGGAGCAAACAGCCAGATACACCTCTTACCCTTGAGCTCCCTGTCTATCACTGGGTTTCCTTTAATAATGGTAAACAGCCCCAGTGTCCTGGAAACCACTAAGCCTACACGAAAGCAGATGATAGTAAAGACAAGGTCATTGCTCTCTGGGGCATTCACAGGGCTTCGAAGGAGTGCACAAATGGGCCAGGCAACCCTAGCTCTATGGCTTTTTATCTGTGTGATTTGAGATCAATGCTTCAACTTCTCTGAACCTCAAGTCCTTCACATCTAAAACAGGAAGGGGAAAGTACTTGCTATCCAGAGTAGTTGTGACAATAAATGATGTAAGGCACATGGAGTCCTTAATTGTACTGATAATTAATATTACTATCCAAACATTCCATCATACTTCTGACTGCAAGGGACTTAGCGATAACCCAGCCACCACTAACTGTTGTTTGCTCTCTGGGTCCTTCTTCCATGTTGGTTGATAGCTGACATGTGTACTCACCCCAAGGTGGGAGGACTCCTGGTGTGGTCACTTCTAGGAAGCGTATTGGCTGGATGTGTCTCCAAGCATCACAAAGCACTATTTGCCAAAACCATGTCTTCCACACCCCCAAATCCTTAGCTTCAAAACAAATGTCATGAAAGAGGTCAAGAAATCACCACTAAAGAAAAAAAATTAACTGTATAGCTTAATAAAAACAAATTTACACACTCTCTCCTCTATATAGAGAAGAGGCCCTGTGGCTTCTTCCATGTGTAAGTGTAAATGCAGATTCTGCTTGTCCACATCAATGTGGAGATACAAAAGAAATAGTCACCACTTAAATATCTCGCTCTCTCTCCCTCTCTGTCTCTCTTTCTCTGTGTCTCTCTTTTTCTCTGTCTCTCTTTCTCTCTTTCTCTCTCTCTCTCTCTCTCTCTCTCTCTCGCTCTCTCTCTCTCTCTCTCTTTCTCTGGGTCTAGAATGCTAATCAAAGCAATCTCTATAGAGAATCCAGGGGTAAAAAAGTATGTAGAGAAAGAAAAGTATGTACAATGAATGCCTTGTTAAAAAAAGGGGGGGGGGAATAGAATAGAAAAATAGAATACAATTGGTAATGTATCATTATCATACTTTTCTTTTCCTCTACAAAAGTGGAATGTCTTCATGTTGCCTGAGTCATAACTCTGCCTCCTTTCATCCTATGATGTCAAAACAGCCAGGAGCAATAGCTACTACTGAATATGTATTGGAAGTTTCCCAAGTGTCCACAGATTCTAAAATCACCCCCCCACACACACACACACCTTGCCTATGGTTTCTCTGTGCTATGCATGTAGCATATGTGTTTTACTATTAATTGCTTCAAATTGTTTCCCCACAGAAAAATGCTGGGGAAACACCTAATGAAAGTAGAGTGACTCTAACCAGACACTTGAATATTTTCATACATAAACATGGGAGCCAACTGTACAGTATAGCTCTGAATAGGTTGCACCTCAGAGGTGGCAACCTATATATCTGCAGTACAATAACAAAATCAGGACATTGAAAATAGAAAAGTACTTTTAGGTACATCACCAATTGTACTCTATTTTTCTATTCTATTCTATTCCTTTTTTTACAAGGCATTCAGTGTATCTCTCTCTCTCTCTCTCTCTCTCTCTCTCTCTCTCTCTCTCTCTCTCTCTCTCTCTCTCTCTCTCTCTCTCTCTCTCTCTCCCTCCCTCCCTCTCTCTCTCTCTCTCTCTTTCTTTCCATGGAAGGGTAGTTTTGCCCGTGTATGTCTGTGTACCACATGCATGCAATGCCTGTGGAGGCCAGAAGAGGGCACCAGATCCCCTGGAACTGGAGAAAGATGGTGGTGAGCCACTCCATAGGTGCTAGAAATCGAACCCAGGTCCTCTGGAAGAGCAGCCCCTCCTCTTAATCACTGAGGCATCTCTCCAGCCCCCCCCCCCCCGTTTTAATGTTACTTAAGACTTCTAAATGTTAACCTCTACTCTCACAGTGAATCAAATGAACTAAGTAGATATTAACATAAAAATGTTAATTATAAAGATTAAAAGTATCTGGGCCAGTTAAACTGTGTTCAAGACATGAAAACGAAAGCCCTGTCTGGTTTCCTTTGGTTGCTATGGTTTCTCGGTGTGAATTTCAGCACACAAATCATATGCTGCGCTCAGAATGGAACCAGTTGAAATGTAGGTAGGGGAGGTTCCTCCCATTGTGCTAGACCCACATGATCATGGGTATACGTCACTATTTAGCGTGTTGTTTTCTTTTGTTTTGTTTGTTAACTGGAACAGCTTTCATAAGACTAATTGCAGTATGGGAAACACCAGAAATGATGAGCTAACAACCCAAGAAGTTAGAGTCCACCACCCAACTGTGCCAGAGTGGGGACCTTTTAAGGGGCTGTGCTGTGGGTGGTCACTCCTAGATTGGAAAATATAAATCCGCTGGCTCATGTACTCATTCAATGACCAATTGTTAAGCTCTTCCTATACACATTTACCATACTGTGCTCTGGGAACAGGGCAGATATAGTTTGAATGGTCTCAGAGCCTGCCATGGGCTTTTAATTAATCATTCCTTGATCTGCTCATTAGCTTCCTTTTATAAAACAGCTTGATAGTTGTCATCAGCAAAGCTCTGTGACTGATCTAAGACCTCAAGCTCTCCAAGATTTTTTCCCCCCAAAGGGCAACCCCCATGTCTTTGTTTAAAAAGACAGGTTGAACTAGCCTTGCTGGGAACAACTTGTTCAAGGGTTTACATGTAGGCCTTAAGATACGCCTCTCTCTCCCGGGATATGGACTAGTCTAAGTGCTATCAGCTCATCTACGGCACAGTCATGTTCAAGCTTGTCGCTGGGATAGAATAACCTTATGCAGGAAAGCACACCAGCCCCAGCCCTGGTCTACGGGGCATTGCACACCAGAAAAGGGCGAGTCCTTCCATACGCTCTGAGGCCTACTAAGGGACTTATCTCTGGCCTTCACCTTTGCCACTATATGGTTTGATTAACTTAAAAGCACCTCTGCTGTTTATGTCTTTCACAGTCTGTCCTGGCAGCGCTAGCACTCGGAAACTTAAAGGGAATGCTGATGCAGTTTGCTGAAATAGGCAGATTGTGGAAAAAGGATAAATATGATTGTGTAAGTAGATGACTGTCAGATTTGAGGAAATGAAAAATCAGGGTGGTAGCTTAACGCTGATGCAAAATGTTTGTTTACTTTGTGATTCCTGTGAAATTTTTTTTTACCTCGCTGTTTGTGATAACTGTAGTTTATTTCCTGTCTCAAAATTACATGCTCTACTGATCATTACCTGGAATTTTAACTGAAAACGACAGTGGCACATGCCCATAACCTCAGCTGGAGACTGAGGCAAGAAGAGCGCTAGTTTGAGGTCAGCCTGAGCTTCATAGTGAGCCCCTATTTCTTTCTTTCTTTTTAAAAAAATATTATTTACTAGTTATTATTTATATGAGTACACCGTAGCTGTCTTCAGACACACACCGGAAGAGTGCATCAGATCCCATTACAGATGGTTGTGAGCCACCATGTGGTTGCTGGGAATTGAACTCAGGACCTCTGGAAGAGCAGTCAGTGCTCTTAACCACAGTGCCATCTCTCCAGCCTATTTCAAACATAATAACTAAGGCTGGAGAGAGATGGTTCAGTGTTTAAGAGCACTGAGTTCTGAGTTCAGTTCCCAACACTCATATTAGGTGGTTCACAACCACCTGTAACTCAGATTTAGAGAATTAGGCTCTTCTGGTGTCCACTGGCAGTCAGACAGACAGGTGCATACATTCGTGTGGGCATGCACACATACTTACACACACACATATGTGCATACACACATGAAAAATTAAAACAAATACATAAATGAATGGGTTCTTGAAAGCAGAAAGTGCTGAGAAGGCCTTCCTTTGATCTGTCATCATAGGCCTTGTAGGTTATGCTGAATTTGGGGGTATATGTTGCATCTGTTCTTTGTTAAATGATGTGTTAGTTTCCAGAGACCCAGCGGAGGGTATAAACTCTGAACATTCCTTCTGGAAACACGTGTTCCTTTGTGAAAGCACCTACTTGCCCTTAACTTGCCTGAAAAGCAGACTTTATAATTAGGGTCAAAGTCCAGGTATAAAATTTCTTGTTGGCATACCCTATGGTACTGCAAGAGCATAAAGCAATAAGCTGCCTTCAGTCAGCTCATGTTCCCGATACAGCACTGTGTGTGATTTTTTTAACCCTCTTTTAGCATGCTCGAGGTTTTGTAAAGATGATAGCCATTAACTAAATCAATCAATAGTACAGAGCTAAGGTTAGTACAGGCTATCCCAGTCAATCTGCTGGGTTTTGCTTGCTTGCTTGCTTGCTAGTTTGTTTGTTTGATTGTTCTTCTTGCAGTGCTCTATGGGGATCAAGCCCAGAGCCTAACATGCAGGCTAGTGTTCCACCACTGCTGTATCCAAGCCCTAATTTGCTTAATTGTAAGAGTGAACTGCTCTGGAATTTTCGCCATAGCAGCTCAATCCCCTCTCCTGAACCTGTTCTGGCATAGGATAGAAACAAGCACACTGCCTGTAGAGCCTATCCGTTTACTTGCTTGAGTTTCTGTGGCCCAGCGATGAGCCAGTAGAAATGAAGTGACCTTTTGAGACATGTCTTTGTAGGTACTTTGTTCCCTGGCCCAAGATAACAACTTCCAACCTCTGCCTTTGACCCTAGACACTCACGCTTTCTCTAGCTCTGGACCTACGATACTGCACTTCCTTAAACTCGGGTGTATGGTTGTTTTCTCTTCTTACAGTTAATTTGGATCATGACCTTCATCTTCGCCATTGTCCTTGGACTCGGATTAGGCCTGGCGGCAAGTGTAGCATTTCAACTCCTAACTATTGTGTTCAGGACCCAATTGTAAGTGTTCACTGTGCTCTGCACACAACATTGCAGACTTTGATCTGCCCAATTAGGAGAGCAAAACCAAATGCCAGTGGCTAAGAAAAGAGCAGTGTGTTTGATAGCATGCGTGCCTATCAAGACCATGAGGTAGAGGGATGGCTCAGCGATGAAGAGCACTTGATACTCTAGCAGTAGACCTAGCTTTGATTCCCAGGACCCGCAACTCTAGTTCCAGGTGAACCAATGCCATTTTCTCACCTCCTTGATGAGCAGGTATGCATGTAGTACAGATATATTCATGCAGGTGAAACACTAATACACATAGATAAAAATAAGTAAAATTATTTTTAAAAAACTGGCCAATGTAATTTCCCTCAATGTCATCCTACCCAAAGGTTTGAAGGACAATAGAATGGTCTGTCACTAGATTCCAGGAGGATACCTGCTGCTGGCCTGCTTTCTGCTCTGATACAGGTTCAAAGGAGTAGCAAACATCTCTGAGTTTGCTTTGCTCACCTATGGACAGGATGTGATCCTGTCCTAAGCAGGCTTAATGTTGTTGCCTTAGACTTGTTAAGCAGGAGAAGGAGTTACCTAGAAGATGGAATTCTATGGTGGCTGGGGGTTGGGGTGGGGGTGGGGTGTGTGTGTCCCTCTTCCTCTTTAGCTGAGAGTGCTGAACCTATGAACTTCTCAAAGACCCCTAGATCAAAAATTTTATAAAAGCTTGTAGTTCCTTAAAACCATCAAATACAAAGAAAACCCAATGGTCACATGGGCAAGTTATTTTTAACCCCCACATCCTTGTCTGTACAACTGAGTACATTCGGATCCTACCTCACCAAATAACAGCTATATTTAGCATTAAACTGCCGAGGCCTTCTCGGTTACTTTGTACAAGATTGTGATGTAGTAAAGAAGAGTCACTGTTTACAAAGCCCTGGGACACAGAGATAAGGTGTTTGCCCTCCATATCCTCTAATGAGATGGAGATTCCCCCACCATTCAACTTTGAAAAGTAAGCCTGGTTTCGTAAGCAAGGTGGGAGAATCAGTGTTGGGCTTAGCAAACGCAAGAATGATATACTGACTAAACGGTGGGTTTCTTCCCCCTACAGTCCAAAGTGCAGCACATTGGCTAATGTTGGAAGGAGCAACATCTACAAGAATAAAAAGAATTATGCCGAAGTAAGGAAGACCTATTGTTATCTTTAACTTGCTAAAAATCATGTCCAAGGAAGGCAGTGGGGCTCATCTCTCCATCTTCTCTGTCTTGTAGGTGTATGAGCCTGAAGGAGTGAAAATTTTTAGATGTCCATCTCCAATCTACTTCGCAAACATTGGTTTCTTTAAGCAGAAACTTATTGATGCTGTAAGGTTCAAAAATAATTTTTTTGAGTGTCTGGGAATGAAATGTTTCCTTGTTAGTGTGAAGGTCACTGACTTCTTGGATGTTGAATCTGAGCTGTGTCAATGTTTAGTCTACATGCCCTAGAGTAGCTAACACCACCTTAAAAGGAGCCATTTCTATGTTGGGAAATAAGCCTCTTCCTTAGAGGCCCAAGATAGAATCCTTGTTCTTAGATCCTGCTGTAAAGTAAAAACATTAACTCAGACAGTAGTTAACTGGGTTTTAGCACATATTCTTGGGGGTAGCAGCATCAGAAACAAGAGTTGAAGCATTTATGTTTGACAGTATCACCAGAGGGAGCCAGGATAGCAGCTGTAAATGTACCATTGACAATGAGTGCTTTCGGATTGGGGTAAAGAAGACAAGGATCAATCTTTGAAGGTTAAGAAACAAAAGCTAGGGTCTGGAGAGATGGCTCAGCGGTTAAGAGCACTGGCCGCTCTTCCAGAGGTGCTGAGTTCAAATCCCAGCAACCACAGGGTGGCTCACAATCATCTGTAATGGGATCTGATGCCCTCTTCTGGTGTGTCTGAAGACAGCTACAGTTTACTGACATAAAAATAAATTAATCTTAAAAAAGAACAGAAGGAAGGGGGAAAGGAAGGGAGGGAGGGAGGGAGGGAGGGAGAGAGGGAGGGAGGGAGGGAGGGAGGGAGGGAGGGAGGGAGGGAGGGAGGGAGGGAGGGAGAGAACTCTGAGGATGCTCAGCCCCTCCAGCTAGTTACTATCGTCACATTCTGTAACTCTGAGGATGCTCAGCTCCCCTGTAACACAGCCCTTGGATTTTCAGGTTGGCTTTAGCCCACTTCGAATTCTACGGAAGCGCAACAAAGCTTTGAAGAAAATCCGAAAACTGCAGAAACGAGGTCTGATACAGATGACACCTGTAAGTTTCCTGCCCACATTTCCATTGGATAAAAACTTCTAGTAAAACATAATTCAAAATCTTGCTTCCATTACTTTAAAGGAAATGCTAGATAAAAATATTCTATGCGTTAATTGATGTTATATTTACTACATTTATTTATGTGTGTGTGCACATGTGTGTGGGCACGTGTGTGTGTGGGCACGTGCATGTATGTATACATGAGGAAATCAAAGCACAACTTTCAGGAGTTGATTGGTTCCTTCTTTCCACCATGTGAACCCCAGAGAGTGAGCTCAGGGCATCAGGCCTTGTGGCAAGCTCCCTTGCCTACTGAGCCATCTTGCCAGCCCCAATGTCATATTTGAGGATCTCCTTCAAAAAAAAAATTTTTTTTTTTGGTCCTGGGAAAAGTATCAAAAGCAAATAGTATAAAGTACCTCAAATCCTGCTGCTGACCCAGCTTTGAATCCAAGCTGCAGGAACTCCTGCATCTGCATGACACCACAACACGCATTTTCAGTCAGAATCATGATAAATCTGTCACTGCTTCTCCCCCACAGAAAGGGTTTATATGCACCTCTGACGGTTTCAAAGACTCCGACGAAGAATTGGACAACAACCAGATAGAAGAACTTGATCAGCCGATCAATACCACAGATCTGCCCTTTGACATAGACTGGAACGGGGATCTTCCCCTCAACATCACCATCCCCAAAATCAGCCTCCACAGCCTCATCCTCGATTTTTCAGCAGTGTCTTTCCTTGACGTCTCCTCAATGAGGGGCCTCAGAACGGTAATTTGTGTCTTCTTGGAATCAACGAATGATTTGCTAATGGCAAATTGTATATATGGAAGAAAACACCTTTAGGTGACACATACACACATATCACTCACACAAATACATATTATATATGCCTGTACAGTACACATAACACCACACACACACACACACACACACACACACACACACACACATACACACACACACACACCACATATATCTGCCCCAGGATTGAGCTAGAGACCCATGCTACCAGCCAGCCTGACTTTTTACGTGGTTCTGGGGACCACATCCTCATGCTTGCCTGACAAGCACCTTACCCACTGAGCTATCTCCCCAGCCTGGGTACCACACACTAAATTAGAGTTTGAGACTTAGTTAAGCTTATGACAAGAGGACAGGAGTGGGGAGTGTTGGCTGGAAACACACAAAATCTGAATGTGGCTTCAGGTTGACAACTACATTCACAACCTTTTTCAAGCCGGGCATCATGGGTATTCTCAGATACTTATGGGCATTGTACTCACACTATCCTGAAAACAAAGCAGACTTGGAAACGTCTGGGACGAGGCAGAACAGTGGATATATGTTCTTATCGTCTTTTCCCAACTGATGAAATTTCACTTGACTATTTAAGTGTGTATTAAATTATATTAATTAGCCATATGAAAGCATATGAAGACCATGTGATTTAAACATAGGTCTAAGAGGTCTAAAACGAGAAGTGTGGCTGCTTCCTTTTTTTTTTTTTTTTTTCTATTTAGTTTTGTGGGGATTTTTTGTTTGTTTGTTTGTTTGTTTTTGCTTTTTTTGTGTTAGTTTTTTTGTTTGGGAATTTTCTGGTTTTGTTCTGTCTTGCTTTTCTTTTTGAGTCAGGGTCTTATGAAGCACAGGGTGTCCTGAACTTGTATAGCCTAGGCTAGCCTTGAGCGGATCATCCTCCTGCCTCTGCTTCCAGAGTGCAGGGGTCCCAGATGTGTGCCACCATGCCCGGCTTTCCAACTTATATCACATGACTGCTTGCTTCTTGTTTTCTTTCTTGTTTTTGTTTTTTATTTTAGCTCACGGAAAAGAAAACAGTGCACACATTTGAAAATATAATATTAACAGTACAACAGGAAGAGCATAAATTCTGACTAGTTTTTAAAAAAATTCCCAGTTCCCAGATGGTGCCTGGAGACGTGTTTTCTGGTGGTGGTGATGGTATTCATGACCTATTCGTTCCTGTTCACAAATGAGAGATATCTTTCTTACTGTTTGTCACCTCACCTCACCATTGGCGTTTGTTGCCTAGACGACAGGAGCCTGAGTCTTTCCTCCTTGGTACTAGATGCATCCAGCTTCTGTGAACAGGAACAACAAATAGCATATGGACTAGTTTGTGTGCTGTTTTTATGTGGACAGAAAGTTCTAGCCAGGCAGGGTGGCACACACCTTTATTTCTAGCGCTCTGGAGGCAGAGGCAGGTGAATCTCTGAGAATTTGAGGCCAGCCTAGTCAACAATGTGAGTTTCAAGATATCCAGGGCCCCGTTACACAAAGAACCCCTGTCTTGAAATACTGAATTTCTCCCCTGAAATACTAGGGGAGAAAATGAGAACGTTCTAGCCATTTCCACAGAACATACCATGTTGAAGCATAATCAGAGGTGATCTTGTGAGTTTGAGATAGAACCTTTTCTTACCCTTTTCTCACGGATGTTTAATTTCTTACTGAGGGGGCTTTCCCCTTCGGGGGTTTTATTTTTATCATGTACCCTTGTTTTTAGCTTTAGTGTGTCCTTATTGACTGTTTCAAATAAGTAAGTGATTCCGACAATACTCACTCATAAGGTATTGTGGTAGTTTATGTTTGTGACAAGTGAAAACGCTTCCCTAAAGTGTATGTCTTCTGTTCTAACAGATTTTACAAGAATTTATTAGGATCAAGGTGGACGTATATATTGTGGGAACCGATGGTAAGTTCATTATTTGTTTGTTTGCTTGTTTATTATTTTTAAGACATCTTGCTGGGTAGCTCAGGCTGGCCTCAGCCTCCAGGCATGTGCCATCTTGCCTGGTTAAAGGTGTAGCAATGTTTTCTTTCCAGTCAGGGCTGGAGATGGAGCCAGGGCCTCATGTGACTGCCCCAGCCCAAGTTCCGTTAAGTGTTTTCAATGTTCAGATGGTCACCTTAGGCTCACAGCCAATCTAGACAGGCCATCCAAAGAATAAGCATGCCACAGGATCCTAAAGAAGGAAACTGAATTTCTAGTTGAGCCAATAAAAAAATCCCCATAGAAACCACAGGCTTACACTTTGCTGTTACCATGTGATTAAATGCGTCTTATGATTTGGGTCCTAATTTCATAGCTATAGCGAATGAGCGAGTGCGTTAACTACTTTTCACTCTGAACTTGCTGGGAACATTGTTTGCTATGTCCTCGTCCCCTTGCATTCTTCAGCCATAACAACCTCGCTTTGGCTTCTCATTGCTGGCAAGGCCATTCTTGCCAAAGGTATCCAAGGGTGATGTCCAATTTATCAAGACTAAAGGCCTGTTCTTAAGGTCTCTCTATCTGAAGCCTATTTGGACATTTGGCCTTAAAACTCCCCCTACTTGACTTCTGAGCCCATTCTTTTGATATCTCCCTTTCTCATAGCAACAGTTTCTTCTACTGGCGACTCTCCCAGGCTTAGCTTTCAGCCTTCCCCATGCTTCAATCTTAAAATCTATCATTGTGATTGCATGAACTCTACCTAGCCAATCTCTCCATAGTCATGTCAAATGTATCCATGTGAATCCCGGACTGTATCTCCAACCCAACTCATAGCTGAGAGCTATGTGTTGACTGGCAGTACTGATCTTGTTTGTCTTCTTAGTCCCAGTCTCTTGCCTAGTTCTTAAGAAATGCATTTAATTCAGTGAAGACTCACTGAGTACCTACTACATGTCAGATACTATTTCAGGTGAGGACACAAGTTCCTGGCTTTGTGGAGCTTAGTTTCATGGGAAAGGCATATATCATAATCAAATGAATCCAGAAATATGACAGCTGAATGGGGACATCTGAGGTATGAGAGTCAATCTTGACAGCATTTCAACACAGAGTATTTTAGGCAGAGTGGTATATAGGTCATAGAAACTGACATCTTTCCTGGCTTATAATTACCTGCTTATAATTATAACTACTCTACTGATCCCAGTAACCTGCAATTTACTGGAGGACCTCATTCCATCCCTACAACTGCAGATGTTTGTACCCATCTGTCTCTGCCACCTGATACGCCTTTCATGCTGATGTCACCTTCCTCCCTGCCCCCCTTCCTCTTTATGGGTCATCTGTTGAAAGCTTCCTATGAACTTCCACACCATTCTCCATCCCCTTGCCCCCGCCCCTTTCTCCACCTCTCTCTAAACCCCAAGCACGCTAAAGTGCTTCTACTCTGTAGTGTTTCCTGACGCACATCAGGAGGAAGCAGTCTTCACTTGCTGTCAGAATTTCCATATCTTATACTTTCATTAACTTACCAAGACAAGGTGAGGAGCTACTGTGTGCTGGTTGTCATATTTAAAACTAAGAAAACAATGGGGGGGGGGACTAGACTGTTCCTTTCCCCCACTGTTTTACTTTCCCTGTCAACAGTAGTTAAGTATAAATGTTCTTTACCTTTTTCTCTTGCTTAGCTAGAGCTTTGAACATAGTAGTCATACGGTCATGTTTGGTTGAGTGATCTGTATACACAAATGTTGGCTAGTGCCTGCGTGTATGTGACTTCTCAAGGACAATGGGAAAAGTAATGTGAGAAGTTAAGGAAGATGGTTTATAAAACCCAGCAGGCTGAGAAAACAGGCTGCAATTAAGTCACTGGTCGATAGGGGAACTGACAGGGAACACACTGCATGCAGACCTAGAGCCATGTTTTCTAGTCAGGAAGAACAAGGGTTTTTAATAACAGCCTCATGTGTCACAGTCATCAAGTATGAAAGCGTACTCAGTGGGCTTCTTCCCAAATAAAAGTGCAAGTTCTAGGAACCACTTGAGGCTTTGTCACGGACCCTTGTCCTCCTCCCTTCCATGTGAGAGCATTAGATGTGTAAAAGATACGCAAGTTACACTGCTGTGTCCAACAGTCAACCCTCCGTCAACCAAATGCACACTTACATACAGACTTCAAATAAGCGGTCTCATGAGGAAACAAGTGTCCTTTCTAAATCATACAGTGTCTTCTCTTTCTCCAGATGATTTCATTGACAAACTTGCTCGGTGTGAATTCTTCGATGATGAAGTCACAGACTCAATATTTTTCTTAACAATCCATGATGCTATTTTGCATATTTTGATGAAGAAGGACTACAGCACTTCAAAGTTTAATTCCAGCCAGGTACAGATGCTTTAATGACATTCACAGTTGTAGCCAATCATAGGCACTCAAGGGTTTCCTCTAAATTCAAACATTGACCCTGACCAGTATTTCCACTCTTCTCAGGAAAAAGAAAGGAAATTTGACTTTACCATAAATACAAATGGAGGACTACGTAATCGGGAATGTCAGGTATGATCCTTCAGCAGGTTTATCTTCTCCAAAACATCACAAAAGTGTGTGTGTGTGTGTGTGTGTGTGTGTGTGTCTGTGTCTGTGTGTGTGTGTGTGTGTGTGTGATGGAAATCCCTAGCCCATCAGATAAAGGTGCTCATTTCCAAACCTGACAATCAGAACAGCTCATTCCCAAGTCTCCTCATGATGGAAGGAAAGAGCTGACCTTCATTGACCTTGACCAGAACTCACATGCACACAATGTTGTGTGTGCATGCACACACAGATGTGTATACACACAATTTTAAGTAGTAGGTTTTCCGCTATCATCTGTAGAAAATCTAATATCTCCTCGAGCCTCTGTGTTACATCCTCAGAAACTGAAAGGAATGCTTTGTAATTTCATGGGAAATTTTGATGAAACAAATTCAGAGGAGGAAAAATAAGAAAGTGGAAAATAACAAACTAGTGTCCCCTTGAGTACCTTTCAGTTTTCAAAGTTGAAGTAGAATTTTCAAACATGGCCTTATTCTAACTTTCTTGTAAGCCCACAGACAGGAGAACCATCTTGTCCATTTGTCCATCAAAAGGTTAATGAAGTTTGGAAATAGTAGTCACCCTCTGATATACAGGTGCTCAACTCAAAAGTTGAGCTCCTTTCATTTCTCACTAGAATGAGCTACCAATAACTTAACTGGATAGTTCCAAATAATTCTAGAACATTCATTTCTAAAACATTCAGTCTTTTAAGGCAATGTCTGTAGTATAGGGAAAGTGATTTCTTTTGTAGGCCCAAACATGGTAGGTTCATTAAATTATTTTAAATCTTTAGGACGACACACGAAGGCGGTATCTTCTATTTCAAATGAGCATGTGGTTAATAAGGCTCAGAGAAGACTTAACTAATTTGTGTAAGGTCACACACTGAGTGGCAGTGGCAGAGCTGGAACTAGGAACTGGTGACAGATGCTGCACCCTGCCTCACTGCAGTATACACTTCTATCCTTAAGTGAAAAACTGGTTGAGGGCCCTCAAGAAGCTAATGGCTATCACCAAGTACAGAAGGTGGCCCGTGGTATCCCCTTAAATGAAGAAAAGCATAATAACAGCAAGCAGGAACTCAGATTAGATGAAAATCAAAGTCTTAGGGTCAGATAACCCTGGACCAAAGGGTGGTTCAAATAGCAAAGGTGAAGTGGAAGGACATTAATTAGAGACCTGAGAGGAAAGCAAGACTGACACCACCTCCATTCAGACAGACAGACAGGCGCGCGCGCGCGCACACACACACACACACACACACACACACACACACACGCACAGTTTGACTCCAGAATTGTCACCAAGTACTAAGGGATAAGGTCTAAGAACAGTATTGAAATGATATGACATCAGAATGGAGCAAGGACCATGTGGCTTTCCGTATTGGAAAATACAAATTTAACACCAGCTCCTGGATTTGCTTAAAAGAAAACAAACAACAGTTGTGGCTAGGCCTTCAGCTGTGGGCTACAAATGGACCGTGAAGGCAGAGATAGCTCAGTGGCTTGCTGAAGGCAGAAATAGCTCAGTGGCTTGCTGAAGGCAGAAATAGCTCAGTGGCTTGCTGAAGGCAGGGATAGCTCAGTGGCTCAGTGGCTGTCGAGCTTGATGTAAGTCTGATCGCTAGAACCCACGTGGTAGAAGCAGAGGACTAAATCTTTCGAGTTGTCTCCTGACCTCCACCTGTGCACCACGCATGCCCCTCTCTCCATCAAATGAATAAATGTAAAAAAGAAACTAAAAACAAGATGTCCAACTGACATACAAGGGTGACTCAAAACAAATGTAAGAAAATATAATGCTGTGACTATTGTATTGTATTGTATTGTATTGTATTGTATTGTATTGTTACATGCTTAAGATACAAATAAGTCTTTGAAACACATACAAAGTAACTCATGGATCTGTGATAACCAAGCAACAATGGAAGGCCATTAAAGATTCTTTAAGCTGAAAAGATGGCTCAGTAAAAGCACTGGTTGCTCTTCCAAAGGGCCAGGGTTCAGATCCCTACACTAGCCTGGCAGCCCATGACAATCTGCAACTCAAGTCCTATCCTGACCTCCACAGGTGCCAGGCATAATACATACACATATGTGCAGGCATAATACATACACATATGTGCAGGCATAATACATACACGTATGTGCAGGCAAAACTCCCACATAAATAAATCTTCTAAAGAGATTTTTTAAAATTATCTTTTTTTGGTAACTGCTAAGTTCCAGATCCTAGGAAACAGTTCCTGAAAGGTGAACTTAACAGACTAAAACAATCACTTTGCTTTCTTCCAGGTACCAGTTGAAACGAAATTCTAATCAAGATACAATTCGGAAGGATTCTCATCTGTCATAACAAAAACAACCTTATACCTAGAAAGTTATTGCTAAGTTCATACATTGTATGAACGATATTTTTATTTGACAGAATTATGTTTCAAACTTTGGAACGAGATTGTTCTAGCATGGTATATTTTTCACATATCTAGTTATGAAATTATGTACATATTCCTAATTTTCTACCTTGTAGACTTATCAAGGGTAGAAAAGTATTTTGTTTATTGTATTTTTGTAGCGCAGACCGATTCCTTTCCAAGTCATTATCTTCTTGCTCAACATTTTATGGTGTATTTACACCACTGCTTTGACTCCAATTTTTACAGGTCATGCTAATATGTCTCTATTTTAAACAATTAAGCTGTACGGGTGTGTGCTATTTTATTAAATGTGTCAGTTTTCTGAAACATGCTTGCTGTGGACCCCTTCTTGAGCTGAGCGCTGTGACAACACTGCCGTGAGAACACCACCTTAGGGCAGCGGCTTCTTCTACTTCTTTTCTTCTTCTTCTTTTCTTCTTCTTAAGATTTATTTTATTTATATGAGTACACTTAGGCTGTCTTCAGACACACCAGAAAAGGGTATCGGATCCCATTACAGATGGTTGTGAGCCACCAGGTGGTTGCTGGGAATTGAACTCAGGACCTCTGGAAGAGCAGTCAGTGATCTTAACTGCAGAGCCATCTCTCCAGCCCCACCTTATCATTTCTTTGACCAGATTTTATGATTATCGCTCTAGTTTCTAAGGCTTCTAACTCAACTAGATTGAGAAACACTTTCCCTAATGCCATATACGAAAGTATTATATAAATGGTTTTAAAGGCAATTCCCTACTTCCTCCCTTCCTGGTATGAAAACTATATAAGCTTATGGGGGCTATAAAATGACAAGGCAAGAAGAGGAAGGAGAGGTGACAGGTAGCCATTGCTTCCTGGCCTCACTGGGAGAGGAGCAGGAGGAAGAGGCATGTTGTATGTGTAACTCTCAGGGCAGGAAGAGTTGTTGAGCTTTTGGCTGGAGAGTGAAATCTAACTCCCTTGGGTCCCTCAGAGGGACTTGTTTGTTTTTATCATTTTTTGAGACAGGGTTTCTCTGTGTAGCCCTGGCTGTCCTTGAACTCACTTTGTAGACCAGGCTGGCCTCGAACTCAGAAATCCGCCTGCCTCTGTCTCCCAAGTGCTGGGATTAAAGGTGTGTGCCACCACGCCCAGCAGGGACTTGTTTTTCTGGCAAATGTATACTTACTAATGTGACACCTGGGAAATTAAAAAGCAGCACCACACAAATCAGGGCCCTCAAGAGCTGAAGTACTCTGAATGGGAAACCTGGGCCATTTCTCTTTTTTTTTTTTCTTAGATATTTTCTTTATTTACATTTCAAATGATATCCCAAAAGTTCCCTGTACCCTCCCCCCACCCTGCTCCCCTACCCACCCACTCCCACTTCTTGGCCCTGGTGTTCCCCTGTACTGGGGCATATAAAGTTTGCAAGACCAAGGGACCTTTCTTCCCAATGATGGCCGACTAGGCCACCTTCTGCTACACACGCAGCTAGAGACACAAGCTCCGGGGATACTGGTTAGTTCATATTGTTGTTCCACCTATAGGGTTGCAGACCCCTCCAGCTCCTTGGGTACTTTCTCTAGCTCCTCCACTGGGGGCCCTGTGTTTCATCCAATAGATGACTGTGAGCATCCACTTCTGTATTTGCCAGGCACTGGCATAGCCTCACACGAGACAGCTATATCTGGGTCCTTTCAGCAAAATCTTGCTGGCATATGCAATAGTGTCTGGGTTTGGTGGCTGATTATGGGATGGACCCCCGGGTGGGGCAGTCTCTGGATGGTCCATCCTTTCTTCTTAGCTCCAACCTTTGTCTCTGTAACTCCAACCTTTGTCTCTGTAACTCCAACCTTTGTCTCTGTAACTCCTTCCATTGGTGTTTTGTTCCCTATTCTAAGGAGGAATGAAGTATCTACACGTTGGTCTTCCTTCTTGATTTTCTTGTGTTTTGCAAATTGTATCTTGGGTATTCTAAATTTCTGGGCTAATATCCACTTATCAGTGAGTGCATATCAAGTGACTTCTTTTGTGATTGGGTTACCTCACTCAGGATGAAATCCTCCAGATACATCCATTTGCCCAAGAATTTCATAAATTCATTGTTTTGTTTTGTTTTGATTTTTTTTTTTGAGACAGGGTTTCTCTGTATAGCCCTGGCTGTCCTGGAACTCACTTTGTAGACCAGGCTGACCTCGAACTCAGAAATCTGCCTGCCTCTGCCTCCCAAGAGCTGGGATTAAAGGCGTGTGCCACCACGCCCAGCTAAAATTTATTGTTTTTAATAGCTGAGTAGTACTCCATTATGTAAATGTAACACACTTTTTGTATTCAGTCCTCTGTTGAGGGACATCTGGGTTCTTTCCAGCTTCTGGCTATTATAAATAAGGCTGCTATGAACTAGTGGAACATGTGTCCTTTTTACCAGTTGGAGCATCTTCTGGGTATATGCCCAGGAGAGGTATTGCTGGATCTTCCGGTGGTACTATGTCCAATTTTCTGAGAACTGCCAGAGTAACTTTCAGAGTGGTTGTACAGCTTTCAATCCCACCAGCAATGGAAGAGTGTCCCTCTTTCTCCACATCCTCACCAGCATCTGCTGTCACCTGAATTTTTGATCTTAGCCATTCTGACTGGTGTGAGGTGGAATCTCAGGGTTGTTTTGATTTGCATTTCCCTGATGATTAAGGATGTTGAACATTTTTTCAGGTGCTTCTCAGCCCTTCGGTATTCCTCAGCTGAGAATTCTTTGTTTAGCTCTGTACCCCATTTTTTTAATGGGGTTATTTGAATTTCTGGAGTTCAGCTTCTTGAGCTCTTTGTAAATATTGGATATTAGTCCCCTATCAGATTTAGGATTGGTAAAAATCCTTTCCCAATCTGTTGGTGGCCTTTTTGTCTTATTGACAGTGTCTTTTACCTTACAGAAGTGTTGCAATTTTATGAGGTCCCATTTGTCAATTCTTGATCTTACAGCACAAGCCATTGCTGTTCTGTTTAGGAATTTTTCCCCTGTGCCCATTTCTTCGAGGCTGTTCCCCACTTTCTCCTCTATAAGTTTCAGTGTCTCTGGTTTTTTTTTTTTTTAATTAGGTATTTTCCTCATTTACATTTCCAATGCTATCCCCCATACCCTTCCCCCCACTCCTCTACCCACCCACTCCCACCTTTTGGCCCTGGCATTCCCCTGTACTGGGGCATATAAAGTTTGCAAGTCCAATGGGCCTCTCTTTCCAGTGATGGCCGACTAGGCCATCTTTTGATACATATGCAGCTAGAGACACGAGCTCCGGGGTACTGGTTAGTTCATATTGTTGTTCCACCTATAGGGTTGCAGATCCCTTTAGCTCCTTGGGTACTTTCTCTAGCTCCTCCATTGGGGGCCCTGTGATCCATCCAATAGCTGACTGTGAGCATCCACTTCTGTGTTTGCATAGTCTCACAAGAGACAGCTCTATCTGGTTTTATGTGGAGTTCTTTGATCCACTTAGAGTTGAGCTTTGTACAAGAAGATAAGAGTGGGTCAATTCACATTCTTCTACATGATAACTGCCAGTTGTGCCAGCACCATTTGTTGAAAACGCTTTTTTCCACTGGATGGTTTTAGCTTCCTTGTCAAAGATCAAGTGACCATAGGTGTGTGGGTTCATTTCTGGGTCTTTAATTCTATTCCATTGATCTACTTGTCTGTAGCTGTACCAGTACCATGCAGATTTTATCACAATTGCTCTGTAGTACAGCTTGAGGTCAGGCATGGTGATTCTACCAGAGGTTCTTTTATCCTTGAGAATAGTTTTTGCTATCCTAGGTTTTTTGTTATTCCAGATGAATTTGCAAATTGCCCTTTCTAGCTCAGTGAAGAATTAAATTTTGATGTGGATTGCATTGAATCTGTAGATTGCTTTTGGCAAGATAGCCATTTTTACTATATTGATCCTGCCAATCCATGAGCATGGATCTCATGGAGATCTTTCCATCTCCTGAGATCTTTTTCAATTTCTTTCTTCAGAGACTTGAAGTTCTTATCATACAGATCTTTCACTTCCTTAGTTAGAGTCACACTGAGGTATTTTATATTATTTGTGACTATTGTGAAGGGCGTTGTTTCCCTAAGCTCTTTCTCAGCCCGTTTATCCTTTGTGTAGAGAAAGGCCATTTATTTGTTTGAGTTAATTTTATATCCAGCTACTGCACTGAAGCTGTTTATCAGGTTTAGGAGTTCTCCGGTGGAATTTTTAGGGTCACATATATATATATATACTATCATATCATCTGCAAATAGTGATATTTTGACTTCTTCCTTTCCAATTTGTATCCCCTTGATCTCCTTTTGTTGTTGAATTGCTCTGGCTAGGGCTTCAAGTACAATGTTGAATAGGTAGAGAGAACTGTGCCATTTTTCTAGACTGGCCTCTAAACACTTCCTGTCAAAGTATCATTCCATCCTTCCCTGAGACGGTCCAGAAAGGCTTGTCTATCAGACTTAAAGTACAAAAATGCCGAATAAAGTTATTTAAATAGTGCCTTTACCAAAACAAAACAAAACAAACAAACAAACAAAACCCATAGAAACAGCAATTTTTATTATTAAGCTTTAGAGTCATGATCACCTTATGCGACGCGTATGCTATTTTAAGATGTGTGTGCCTGTAACTCTCAGGATAGAACATTTGTTGCACAAAAGCTTCAAGTTCCCATCAAATGGTAATATCATGCCAGGCAATGGTGCTGCCTACATTCTTGCTATGGAAATCACCAGGGGCAGACACAGCTGCTCAGATCTGGTGCCTATATCATATAACACAGCTAACCTTGACATCTCAACAGCCTCATGGAACTCACTCTTAAAAAAAAAAAAAAAAAAAAAAAAGGGGGGGCTGGTGAGATGGCTCAGTGGGTAAGAGCACCCGACTGCTCTTCCGAAGGTCTGGAGTTCAAATCCCAGCAACCACATGGTGGCTCACAACCATCTGTAACAAGATCTGACGCCCTCTTCTGGAGTGTCTGAAGACAGCTACAGTGTACTTACATATAATAAATAAATAAATCTTAAAACAAAAAAGATTTATTTTATGTATACGAGTATACTGTATACAGCTGTACAGATGGTTGTAAGCCTTCATGTGATTGTTGGGGATTGAATTTTGTTTTTAGGACCTCTGCTCGCTCAAGTCAAGCCCACTCTGAGAATCCCTGCTTGATCAGGCTCAAAGATTTGTTATTATTAAACTTCAGATGCACCAGAAGAGGGTGTCAGATCTCATTACAGGTGGTTGTGAGCCACCATGTGGTTGCTGGGGTTTGAACTCAGGACCCTCAGAAGAGCAGTCAGTGCTCTTATCTGCTGAGCCACTCCTCCTGCCCTGGAACTCATTCTTAGTTGTTCCTTCTCTCCTCTAAGATATAGAAATTTATGGACCTGTACCTCGACTTGTCTGCTCCAGAGCCAGTGCTGAAATCAGCACAGATATCTCACCCCTGATCAGGGAGAGGTTAAAATACTATGTTAGTAGAGGCAGAAAGAAAATTTCAAAAAAGTAAAGCAACATCAAAAGGGAGACCAAAGAGCTGGGGGCAGATACATTACTCAAATGAAGACATTAGCTGAGGCCTGGCCTCCCTAATAATTATTTTATAAATTAGCTTTGGTAAACAGTGTTGCCTAACAGCAAAGCATATCATTTGTAAACGTTTTGGGCTGGAGCTTGACTCTACAATGTGTGAACCAAGAAAGGAAGAATTCCTTTTTTTAAGCATTTCCATGGATTTCATCAAATTGAAACTTCCCTGCAGATCTGATTTTTCATCTTTTCTCCTCTGTGACTGACAACTCTATTCTCCGTGCTCTGGAGAAAACAAAACAAAAATCTGTCAGGAAATGTTGGGCCTTATTTGGCCTTGGTTTGGACAAACCCGAGCCTGGCACGATTTTCAAGACCTGTCATTCGTTCCCACTTGAGAATGACTCCGCACTACCTACTGACCTGAATGAGACTGCCTCTGCCTAGTTACCGCTAATGTATCAATTTGTTATAGGCCCCGTGAGATCATCTCACACCCCTCGTCATCTCACCCCATACTTCTATCCCCACCTCCTTGCCCTGTCTATATAAGTAAATTGCTGCCACATTAAATGGAGTTCCTGCTTCCATAAGACTCCTGGCCCCATGTGGTTCTTCTCAATTTGCTTGACACTCACCATTCCGCTCAGGCCCGAAGAGACCAAGCGAGTCTGGGCTTCTCTCCTCGCAGCTACCTGCCCACAAAGAGCTGACAAAGAAATCCCGACTAGAATCTGTTCAACACTGAAGCCTTTAATTCTCAAAAAAATCTAAGCAAATTAAGATTCTTGGGGCCAGGGACTGAGTTCTGACCCTCATTACAAACTGCCTCTAAACTACACCCCCATTCAGTTTATTTACTTGCAGAGATGAGGATTCTTGCATCCTAGGCTGGACTGGAACCGTGTGGCTGAGGATGCCCTTCATCTCCTGATTTTCTTGCCTCATCTTCCAAGCACTGGGAGTGTAGGAGTGTACTATCCTCCTCTTACCCCAGCTCAGCTTCACATTTAGGAAAGCAAACTAGATTCAAAGAGGGAAAGCGATACTGTTGCAGAAGTTGTCAGACAATCTGACTGTACAGTCTACACTTTATAAAGTTTTGGGAAACATTACTCCCCAAAAGAAATTAAAATGTCTAAAAACTGATTATAGGTAGGACCTAACTCAGAAATAGTATAGGTACATGTGTTTGTTCCATAATTACTAACTTAGCACTGTACAAATAAACACAGCCTGCAAAGCTATTATGAATTATGTTATTTTTGTAATTTTACTTTTGTGTTTATAATCTGGTAATATATATTTTTTTAAATCTGTGTATGGGTGTTTTGGCTGCATGTACATCTGTGCACCTGGAGCACACAGAGGCCAGAAGAGAGCATTAGAGCCCTTGGGAGTGGGGTTATGGTACCAAACCTGAGTCATCTGAAAGAGCAGCCAATGATCTTTAACTGAGCCATCTCTCCATTCCTGGGAATTCATTTTTAAGGGTGAAATAGTTTTTCTGACCACTAAGTATTGAAAACAAATACTTATATATCAAAAGATTTAGAATGTAAGCTGCTAAATAGCAGGGACCATATCTACTTTATAAGTTCTTTATGTACCCACATCTAACACTGCAGGTATTCACTTTTCTGTACACACACACACACACACACACACACACACACACACACACACACACACGTCCTCAGGTTACCCAGTTAATACCTGCAATGCTACCATCATCCCTAGTATAATTACTAAAACCCTGACTGGTTTCTGCTTCAATATTTGCCTCACTAGTCTTTCCCAACATACAGCCAGAATAACTAATCCTTTCACAAAAGGCAGGTCACTCATCTTATTCCTCTATTTGGAAGGCCACAAAGGCTTTTCTTGTCACTAGAATAAGGTCCTTATTGCTATTAACTTTTTCTTGAGTTTCTTGTCAAGACTTGGAGGCCAAACAGTATGAGTTTGTGAATGCTAGCCAAGTGTTATGAGCCAGTCCTGCCCTGAACCTCACCTTCATTTATTCTACTCATCTATTACTAAAATGAGCCAAGCAAAATCCCCCACGAAGTCTTTTACTTTACAGTGCAGTTTGTAAAACTCTGCTCCCACTCAACATGACTTTCACCTACTTAAAATCTTAGCTCAAATGCTGTTTTTTCAATGCCATTACTGCTAAGTTACAACCTACCCAGGTATGCTAACTGGCTTTCCCACAGGATTCTGACACACATCTGGCATGGTACATAATTTAATACTTATAATTGGTAGTCTCTGAAGACTGTGCATCCCATGAGCTTAATGCTGTCTAGTGAGTAAATACTTCCAGAAATGAACCTTTATGTGCCACATAGCTCAGTATATAAAATTAATGAATATGGCTTATGAAATACATTCAGCAGGGATTAGAATGTTTTCTAGATCATGGAGGGTTCTGTGTAGTTTCTACTATTTTGCTTTAAGTTCTTGGTGGACCACACTCAGCCATAGCCCTGGTTTCTTGGATTCTTGGATGAAAGACACACACACACACACACACACACACACACACACACACACACACACACGTTAGCTCATTTTTAACCGGCCTTGTGGCTCAGTGGCTAGGCTCTTCCAAGCCTCCCACAGCTAGTGTGCCCTTCCCTTTACTCCTTGCTCAACAATAAACCTGCCCTCAACTTTAGTTGCCCAGTTACCTTCTCCTTGCTCAGCACCTGAAATCTGCCCTCCCTCAGCTTAGTTGTTTCTTATTTCCCACCAGCTACTCAAGGCCCAATAGGGGAAGTGGCCAATGGCCTCTCCACCCAAGATCTCACATGGCTGATGGTTCTCTCTACACTGGATGCATGACAAATACCTTTTCTTCCTCCTGTGTCTCCCAGCTTGCCTGCAGGAACCTGGAATTCCTGCCTCTTCTGCTCAGCCATTAGCCACTGCATCTTTATTGCTTGATCAAGAACTAATTGGGAAACAGGACCTTCAGTGTTCACAGGTAGATTCTTGATCATAGCATCAGAATGACTCCCTAACCTCACCTTTTCCGTCCAATTAAAACTCTTCTCACACATAAATTGAACAAAACTAAATCATGTAAATTACAACGTATGATATACAATATCTAGACCATCATATTTGTCAATTAAAGTATTCTATCATCACTCCTAACTTAATTATAATTTAGATTAAATTATAATTTAAATCAAATTATAATTTCTTGTTATAATTTTATCCCTGAATTGTTTAGGTTTTTTTTTGCCTGTAACACCACCTAAAAACCATGTCTTTCACTCTATAACCTCTCTCTTAATGTTAAACAACTTGAGTTTGATTATGAGACTATAACTAGTCTTCAACCACATCAGAAATCTTGAGAATTAAATATTATCTGTGTATGTGTGTACATGTATATACACATACATATATGAATGGAGCATCAAACATAGCTTCCAAAACTTAAACAACTATAGAGATAGCTGACTACCTGGACAGCTCCTAATTTCTTATAACATTGGAGCATCTGTCTTCAGCCTTCTGGCCCAGAACCATCTGGCAGACAATTTGTGAAGCAGGAAATATGAAGAACTAGTTTACTCTGTCTTGGCAGAGCTTAGTAGTCAACTATCCCACCTATTTGTCC
The DNA here is from genome assembly GCF_000001635.26 of Mus musculus. Taxonomy (NCBI): domain Eukaryota; kingdom Metazoa; phylum Chordata; class Mammalia; order Rodentia; family Muridae; genus Mus; species Mus musculus. Next base: position 31,482,771 of record NC_000078.6, read on the forward strand.
TTTTTGGACAGTATATTGTCTGTAAATGATATAAGCAATTTCCGTCTAGTGGCTACCTTACTACAATAAGCAATCTTGCCTGGAGGTAAAGATGATCGACCAGGAAGCTGTCAAGAGCAAACATGTCTCATAGTCAAAAGAGATAACACTAGATGTCACAGTCTGCGGATTTCTGATGGTTTTGAAGACTAAGTCAAGCATCTCTGAACTGTTCCTCTTTGCCATTACTACTTGAATAAACTGAAAACACTTTATTATAATTAAATTACAAGCTAACATGACGGGGAGTTTACTGTCTAGCCCCTAACTTGCACTACTTCATCATCCTGAACAGTTTGTAAGGCAGCTATTAGAAGGACTGAGTCACAGCCTTGTATTCTTAAATAAGTTGCATAATGCCTATCTAAGAGTAACAATGTTAATTTTAAATTTTGTATCGATATACAGATTTTTATCAATCTGAAAACCTTAATTCTATATCAATATATAATTTCTGTACCGATTTAAGAAATTGTAACTTTAACTTTGTATCAATTACAAAGATTTTTTTTATCAATGTAAGATTATGGCTACACAATGTTTTGTTCAAGAATAAAATTTAGTAATCTATCTCTTCTCTGTTCAAAACTATGACCATTTCCAAATTATCCTTTAAAATAACAACTCATCTATAATTTGTAAAATAACCATTACCAGATGCCCAAACCCAGGGAATTGGGCTGACCACTCTCCATAGCTTTCTTCTTGTTGAATAGGGGCAATGAGATATTCTCTAAGGGGGTAGGAAAATTAGAAAAACTGGTTACTTTCCCTCTGAAGCATGACAAATACCCTTTCCTCCTGGGTCTCCTAGCCTACCTGCAGGAACCTGGAAATCCTGCCTCTTCTGCCCAGTCATTGGCCACTGGCATCTTTATTGATTGTTCAAGAACCACATGGGGAACAGAACTTTCAGCATTCACAGGCAGATTCCTGATCATAGCATGAGAACAGGCGGGCAGCTACAATGGAGCCTACTTAGCTGTTAAGAGTCATAAGTAAAATTAGATGTTAACTACCCATCAGGAGAAGCTGACCACCATGATAGCCTTGGGGGGGGGGTGCAGTGGGGATCTTACCTTTTACCTATTTTTTCTATGACTTAAATAATAATAATAACAATAATAATAATGTTTTGGAAGTAAAAGGGGGCATGGCTTTTAAATATGAAAGAAAGCAAATTAAGGACAATTTTAAAGGCAGCTTAAAAAATATAACCTTAAATGCAACAGGACAGACAGTGCCTACTACCTAGAATGGAAACAAGATGTGTTTAGGACACATAACATTTTAGGAAGATTGCTTCTCCCATAGGAAGACCCTGCCCATGTGTGAGACAACTCAACTGTACTATGTGTGTTGCAATCCTATCATTTATGTCTGAAAACTGAGATGAGACTGTGAAACTTGAAAACTAGTATGTCCTTTGGGCATAAGTGGGGAGACACTGAGATTTTTAAAGCTAAGTCTGTTTTTATTAGGGGTGCTTCAGAATGGCACTCCTCTCTAATCTTGATATGTCCAGTACTGCTTTATTAGATTGTACAACTATTATAAGTAAATTCTGCTTACTTCCTAGGCCAGATTTTAACAAATTATAAGCCAGCAAATAAAAATAAATTTATTTCAACCAGAATATTTTTGAGTATAAAACCTCCTTTGTCTGATACCTTTGATGGCTAATCTGAGAAACGTTTTTGTTTTAGGTACTTGCAATTTTCATGTACTTTCAATGTTAAATTATCTGAGTCCTTTTCTAAAATCTGTGTGCCTTTAAGCAGTTCTGTGTGCCTCTCACAGCAAACAGCCACTATTTAAGAATGGCAAAAATAATCTTTTCTATTTATACTTCCATTATATCTGACTAGTATTTACACTACTTTGGAAAAGTAGCTTTTACAGGGAAAAATGAGTATAGCTCTTTACCATCTTAAAAACAGATCTTCCTCCAAATACTGATAAAGTATTTGAAACAAACTCTGAACAAATATACCAAAGAAATACACGAGCCAACTTTTTGCTTATAAGTGTTTAAAAGGTGAATCTAATTTTACTTTAGAACCATGGAAAGTTCTGCAGTCTCCCAAATATGTCATCATTAGGTTTAAAGACTCATCTAGGCAAAATAGTATTTATGCTTCCATTTTATTGTTTTAAAGAATTAAACTGCCACCTCAGTAGTCTTAAGAGCAATTAATGAAACATACATACATTTAGACTTATGTCCATCATAGATAGCTTCGAAGGCTTCCCTGAAATGTGCTGGGATTCACATCTTTTTCCTTAAGAACAGAAACACTTAATAATAATCTTGTTATCTGTCTACCCACCCACCCTCATTCAAACAATTAACTGATGAACTGAAGTCTAACAATTAAAATTCTATTACAAAACATTCATCTGGCCTGCCTCCCAGCATAATGGTTTTTACATTGTTTTTTAAAGCCTACAAGAATTCTCATAATGTGGGATTTTTTTTTTTTCATGATACTGATTTTTTTGGTCCAAAATACAGGCTAAGTGGTTTCTTACCACACTTAACCCCAGGAAATCTCAATATAAGAGCTTCTCATAAATAGTTAAAAAGCTCTTACATGAATCTGGCTATTTTCTAACTACATGAAACAAAGGGGTTATTTGGATTTTAACAGTAATATTTAATAGCTCCTAAACAGGGGCATGAAAAAGAATCAAGTTTGCACCAGTCCAAGTACCTACAGTAATGACAGAAACACTCACCACATGTCACACTATTTCACGTCCATGCTTCTAATAACAAGAATTTCTCACTAGAAATAGTGCATGAGCAAACCAGATTCTCAAAATGCTACATGTGAAAATAAAATTATTTGCTCAAGAAAAAACTGCATTAGTTATTTCTGGCCAGCCAAGGATGAATGGCCATGTACATTATTTCTTCTGAAAGTTCAGAAATGATTTTGTATCTGATCATCCACCATGAGAATGTTTTCCTGTACCTGACAGAATAAAATGGTTAATTAGCAATCAGTATACCCCTTGTCAAAAACCAATGTTCTAAATTTATATACTACAAACTATCTAATAAATGTTATCTGCACACTACACACCATGTTTATATTATGCACCATTTTAAAGGGGAAGAAAAGCTTCACAAGAGTTTAGTCAATCCAAAGGATATACGATAATATCCTAAGGATGCTGACTTAGAAATATGTATAAACTGAGTGGTCATCTCCAATGGACTGTAACAAGCCCCTATAATGCAAACACTGACTCTAAAGGCACCTTACATGGCACTGAAATTCACAATCTAACCATGACTTTTCTTCTGTCCAATTCAAAATTATCTGGTTGTCCTTACTATTGATTCGACAGTAAATTGTTCCAATTTTTGACTGTTTTACCAATAAAAGAAATGATAGTTTTAAAATTTCAACTTAGAGGAAAAACTCACCACAGCCACAAAAACCCGAGTACATGCTAGCTTGTGACTACAAGGAACACCGTCTGCTAATACATTAGTCAGATTCCTCCACATCATTCAAACTGCAGTGTGTAATTCCATAAATAAGAACACACTATGCACTAAAACACAGAATCAAACTGAGAAAAAGGAGATTTAAATAAAGCCTAGTCAGCCCCAAACATGTAGGTTAAGACAGTGAACAGAGAGCACATTTCATCCAATAACAACTTTAAACAGTCCTATAAAATAATGTAACTTAAGACCTTTAAGTGTGACAAGTTATGTGATTGTAGCCACTCAGAAAAAGCGTCAATGAGAACAGCACTCACTGGCAGCTTAGAGCCTGTAGAGCAGGTCGGTTTCCCAATTACACACTACCTGGAGACATGCCAGCCAAGCACAGTTACAGAAACGCTGATGATCTGCAGCTGCTGTGAAAAGGCATCCGAGTGAACCGTATTACAGAACTACACTTTGAACTTTCAGTGCCTAAAGTGTGAATAATTCCCTACATTTAACAGTCTGCCTGGTAACGATTTAGTAGATTTTTACTTTTAGGATTTTAACCTTGGAAAATTAGTGGTAAAATATGGGTTAAAAAATGATATGGCTGCACTTAAATTCACATAAAAATAGCATTTTTACAACCATTTTGAAATTTAATTCTTTTACACAGGTTAACAAAATGCATCACAAGAAAACTAAACATTGGGTTTAATAAAGTCAGTATTTCTCAAAGTGGAACAGTGAATTTTTTTTCAATTTTTTACAAATGGTCGTTTTGGGAAAATTTATCACATCAAAGTAACAGTTAAGATAGAATTGTGCTCAACCAAGCCACTTATCTGCACTACAGAATAGTACTTGAAAGCAATCCTAGTCAGATTAAAACCATTTTGAGAGACAAGACTTGTGTTAATAGCTACCTCAAAAGAGGTAGTTTTCCTTCCACAGTCAAAGGTCAATTAAGATTGACTAATCTTTTTTTTCCTTGTCATATCTTCAGTTCAAAACACTATGATCACTGGTAATACGGTCTGTATCTTGTTTGATCTGGATGATGCGGTCCAGGTAGTGGGGTTTGAGAAGGCGGGCCCTGCATTCGTGGAGGAGGAGGTGGCCCTCTTGGTGCAGGCCATATACCAGGACTCATTCCTCCTGGTTGTGTAAATGGAGGGCTCAGAGTTCCTTGGTCTTCAGTAAACTGGGGTAAAGAGTTAGGATTGTAATGGTGAGGAGGGGGTGCAGTTACAGGTGGACCACCATGCTGAGGTGGAGGGGGTCCTGGAGGAGGATGATTCATATAAGGTGGCATCTGGGCAATAATATGTCCAGGGGGAGGGGTTATTGGGGGTGGAGCAGAGGTCATTGGTGGAGGTGGAGCTTGGCTATATACCAAGTGAGGAGTACCTGCAGCCTGGGGAGGGTGTGGCATTGGATGGCTTATTGGTGGTGGAGGAGGTGGGGGTGGTGCGTAATGTTGCTGTGGAGGCATAATATGATGAGGGTGAGATACCACGGGCTGACCCTGATATTCAGGATGGTGATGAGCAGGTGCTGGGGCAGGAGGTGGTGGTTCTCTAGCACCTGAACTGGAGTCATCCTGAATAGGGACCGTTATTAAATTGCTGTGTTTTCTTGTTGAAATACGAAAGGTTTCCTGACTGACCGAACGAGGTGGAGGTGGAGCCATGGACAATTCTGCCGGAGGAGCACGAATATCCTCATGTGGCTGATTATAGTGCTCATGTGGCACATGCTGCAGAGGAGGCGGTGGCATCATGATGTGCTGCTTTGGAGGAATATGGCTCATATGATGCTTGTCTGGTGGCATTATGAACCGATCGGGGATGTCAGTTGGTGGGGGGGCAATAGGAGGATGAACATTCTCAAGTGAAGCACGGGTAACGGGCTTTCCAGCTCTCATATGGCGATGGTTGATATGAGCTTGTAAGTCTCTCTGAGACAGATATGTTCTCTTGCATCCTTGAACAATGCTACACATAAAGAGAGAACCTCGTGTGCACTGCTCAATCCGCTGCACAGGATCACTACATCTAAACAGGAAGAAAAAAATGATTTACTAAAGCCAAAACACAAACAGCACATTTAATTTAAGCTTTAATTTAAAATATAATATACTTGCAAAGTTAACAGTGAGTATTGAATTACTGTTAGTGGACCTCTAACATTTTCTATTTGTATCAGAAACTAATCATCAACATCTCTACCAACCAGAGACTATTTTTACCTCAGAACTCTAAACACCAAAATAGAATTTCTTAAGAGACCTTCTATTTCCCAATACTTACAGCTCATTAATATTCTCTAACTATAGTATGATTTACATAGAAGAATGACAAAGCAAAGGATCTATCATTTACAACCAGGGAGTTGTCTCTTTTCCTTGTAGGAGCTAGGGTGCTTCTAATTTGTGGCCACTTTGCACATTTCTTGCTTTTCAGCCATCTAATTACTACACAGTCAGAAACATATCCATGCTAAATAGGGTAAGGTCTTTTCTTTTGCATGATGCCCAAAAGCAGTAGCATATACTATTTAAATTAATTCTGGTTGGTAACTTTATTTCCTGCCCTTGGTTTGACAATTAAGACAGGTTTCTCTCTAGATAGCTAAAGACTACACTGGTGAAGTGCATACTAGAACACATTTAGTTACCTGAAAACTAAATTGCACTTTTAAATAGTAATAGTGAAACCTCTATGGGCTGGAGATATGGCTTGGCAGTTAAGGGCACTGAATGCTCTTCCAGAGGACCTGGGTTCAAATCCCAGCACCCACATGGCAGCTCACAACTGTCTGTTAACTCCAAGATCTGACACTCTCACACAGACAGGCATGCAGGCAGAACACCTATGCACATAAAATATAGGTAAATAAATTAAAAAAAAAATCTATGTAAAAGAGAGAATCTTTTAATGTTCACTACATTTAATGTTGCATTACATTTTAATTCTTTATCTTAATGGAACAATCACATGTTATATTAAGCTAATGCACAACACTGGGCTGGGAAAGGCATTAGAGAAATACTTCAACAAAGGCTACAATATATACTTCCAAATTTTATATTCTTCTGAATTATAACTCTATAGAACATATAGTAGTATCTTTTAAACACAGTATATATTTCATAATCTATAACTTTAAAAACCTAATGAAATATACCAAGAAAATCAGTTGTCATTGGGTCATTAACAAATCACCCCCTTTTTTTCTTAGCAAAGCCCATATCCTGCACCACAGAGGGGAAATCTTTTCTTACAGTTGTTTATAGTTTTGTTAACAATCAATGGTGTTCCTTGGGGTACTTTCAATTTTAGGTTTAGAGGATCTGGAAACCCTTGAGCTAATCCAAAGTTTCACTCCATTTTTCTCAAGGCTTTCTTATCAGGGGTTCCAAATTAATATAAATTTTCACTTTATTATAGAGCTATCCCAAGACAGATACCATGATGTATAACTTCGAGTCTATCATGATGTCGTTATCACCCAAAACACACCTGTTTGGGTTATTGGAAAACAGGAATAGTAGTGTTTATTATATGCCAATTCTACTGTTCATTAATCCTTACTTCATCTTAAAAAGAATACAGGGAGCCGATAGCTATAAAGCCACTTGTACCACACAGCTGATCAATAGTCAAATGGGGACCTGACCTCAACCATTCTAATCCTGGGGCCAGTGAGACAGCTCAGCAGGTAAAGTGCTTTCTATGCAAGCCTGCTCTTCTAAGTTCCATCCCCTGAGCATAGGTGAAGTTGGAAGGAGAGAACTACTCCACCAAGTTGCCTTCTGACCCTGGCACATGCTCATACCACCCGCCACATTATTCACATACAATTAATAATAAAAGATGTTAATTCTCACTTTGGAAAGAGGTTGTTCTCAATCAGCAAACCACGCTATACTTGCTTCCAGGTATGCCAGACACACACAAAAGAGAAAACAAGAAACCGCTCTGCTGTCCAACACTGTTCCCAGAGATGTCATCATTTCAGCTACTCTGAATGAACTGACAATGGCTAGCTCCATCTTCCAGAGAAGGGGAAAACTAACTCCAGGTTCACACAGAGTGGCTCAGCCAGCACGTTTGCATCCTTGTCTAGTCCCATTACTCCAAAACCTTTAACCCATCTTGCTTATAAGCCACTACTACTAGAACATCTAAAGATGATCATATCTTACCCTGGGCACATCTTATCTCCTTTTTTTTCATGTAAAATAGCACAGTCATAGCAAAAGACATGCTTGCATGGAATCTGTAGGCAAAAATATCATAGTTAAGCATCCTAGAACAAATTAGAAATTTTCAATACTAATTGTCAGTACAGTGATCTACCAACAGGAGGCACATAGGAGTTAAATGAAAACTTATTAAGACTATATACCAGAAGCAGCTAGGAGGGAGGGAGGGAGGGAGGGAGGGAGGGAGGGAGGGAGGGAGTCTGTCTGTCTGTCTGTCTGTCTGTCTGTCTGTCTGTCTGTCTATCTATCTATCTATCTATCTATCTATCTATCTATCTGGTTTTTCAAGGCAGGGTTTCTCTGCTTAGCCTTGGCTGTCTTGGAACAATTCACTTATCTCTGCCTTCTGAGTGCTGGGATTATCTATCTATCTATCTATCTGGTTTTTCAAGGCAGGGTTTCTCTGCTTAGCCTTGGCTGTCTTGGAACAATTCACTTATCTCTGCCTTCTGAGTGCTGGGATTAAATGAGGCATTAAAGTGGGTGGCATGCTCCATCACTGCCCAGCAACCATTTTTAATCACAAGTTTTTGAAAATGTTTTGAAAACTTTGGCTCTTTTTCCAATAAATACATGTCCATCTGTCCATCTGCTAACACACTGCTTTTTCTTTGTGGAGAAGGATCTCATGTTCCGCTCAGATTGCCTTACACTCTGATGTACCCAAGGCAACCCTTGATCTTACGATCCTTCTGCCTCAACTTCCAGAATGCTGGGACTAGAAGACTATCCCCCCTTGCCTGGTACCTGCTTCTATTTTCAGATACGTGAACCTATCAATGCTAAAATAGTCCCTGCAAGTAAAAAGCTCCTGAAAAAGAACTCTAAATGTGTTTTATCTTACCATGTTTCTCCTGAAACTATTTTAAAACAGTAAAAAGAATAATTATACTAAATTCATGGTATTATTAAACTCCCCCTAGCTTTTTTGTACATTATTATGTTATAAAATTAGTTATTAAAAAAAATCTTAGTTGTCCTTACCATTCTCCCATAGACTTTAATAGGCAGTCCACATTTGTCACAGAAATGTACTGGTGTATCGTCCTTTTCACCTAAGATGTTTATCTGTTGAAGTGATAATTAAAATTATCTCTTTAGGCAACTGTACTTTTCAATTCACACAGTGAAATGGTTAGAATTTCTTAAGTTGTTACCATAAACAGAAGTAAAAAGTGATTAGTATAATTCCATTTGCTTGTTCTTCTTCTTAAATAGCAGCTAATGATTTTACTTGGTTCTACCAAAAATTACTTCAAATTATTTTATTTATTTATTTTTTTGTTTGTTTGTTTGGTTTTTTTTTTTCTGAGACAGGGTTTCTCTGTGTATCCCTGGCTGTCCTGGAACTCAGAAATCCGCCTGCCTCTGCCTCCCAAGTGCTGGGATTAAAGACGTGAGTCACCACCGCCCAGCATTCAAATTATTTTTGAAGATGGTAAAAACAAGCAAGTGGACTTATGTGTGCTACACGTCACGACATACTAAAAATCCACACTTAGTGGATAAGTACTTAATGCCTAATTTCTAATTTTTCACTTTTAGTTATACCTTGAAATCCCAAAAAAGGTGTCCTGGAAATCTTCGCTGATTCCCAAAGAGTTCGCCTCCTTTACAGTCATATCGCTGTTCTTCGTTATAATCAAATCCTTCTGAGAGAAAAAAGTTACATTACATTTTCCAACTTCAAATTTCAATTTAAAGTATATTTATTTACATAACAAAATTAAAAGTATATATATTTACTGAAAAATGTTTCTGATAACTTTCAGAGATCTAAAAACATGAAAATCAAAATTCCTAAAACTACTCTAAAACAATAAAAAAACAAAAACAAAAAACTAAACCTATATTAAATTCATGTTATTATAAAACTTCCCTTAGAGTTTTGTATATAAAACTAGTTATAAAAAACGTAGTAAAAGTATTCTAGAGTCCTACCTCTACAACACCAGGCCTTAATTTTACTTACCGTTTTCCCACAGATTTTAATAGACAACTCACATTTGTCACAGAAATTAACTGGCATATCATTTTTAAACTAGAGTTTAAAATGCCGGCTGGAAGTAGTCTTCATGATCATTGAGTCCATCTCTAGTACTTTACAAATGACAACATACTGTGGGTACAGCAGCCACCATATAAGCCACGTGCCAGAGCCAAGAACAGACCTATAACCGAGTCTCTTATTCAATGCTCTTAGCAACTCCACTAACCACCTCTAATATAAAACCTCACCAATTATCACCATGTTGTTTACGGAACAGAATTTAGGAGTAAGACAGATCTTCTAGAACTTGAATGTATGTTAACAGCCAGATTTCTATTCTGGAATTAAAAAACCAATTACTCAGTATTTATGGTAAACAAAACATCACTTAAAAAAAAAACAAAACACACCCATAAATATTCTAAAGTATGGGCCAACAATCTGTTACTATAAAAGGCCACAGTACAAAACTTAGGCTTTCTTGGTCATATAAATCTAGTTAATTCTGCCACGCTAGTAGGAAAATAGCCACAAGGCAATACTCTTAACTGAACAGCAACTTTATCTATTTTAAAGGAACCAAACTTGGCCTGTAGACCAGCTTGCTGACTTCTAACAGATGGCAAGACAGGAAGCGGTTTTTATATTCATGAAACTAGGAAAGGCCTTTTAAAGAATATATTAAAAACAGGAGAGAGCAAGCTCTAGTTTAACTGGCTTCCTAGAATGTCCAAGTTCTTTACAGTAATATTTTATATACAAAGTTCAAAAGATAAATGAACTACACAGACATTTAACAAAGCCAATATTATAAAGAATTCAAAATTAAGAGAAAGGCAGCAATCAAAACAGAGCCTGGAACTGAGGCAAGAACTGGCGAGCACTATGAAAAGGCATCCAACCACACTTAGGCTCCTGCCTGTGACCACAGCACTGACAAGGCCGAGGCAGCAAGACTTTTGACCTTCAAGAGCAGAATGGCTATCCAAGTTCTGCCTCAAAAAAAGTTAAATTAATAGTGCAAAATACTGAGTATGTGAGTAGAAACTATACCACACCCTTTCTGAAGAATTTAGCAAGATCTGATATATTCTGAAATGTACAAATCAAGTCTTTAAAAACAGTCATTTGTTGTGTACATGATATGGAGGGAGGGGTCTGCACATATGGAGAGTGGTGGGTGGAGGTCAGTTCTCTCCTTCCTTTTAAATGGTTCTAGGATGAAACTTGGGTCACCAGGCTTAGGGCAATTACCCTCACCCATTTCAAGAATTTGGCCATCTTCTCAAGTCAAATTTTTAATATTCACATTACAACACAATTACGGCAAAACAAGTATCTACAAGAAAGTAAAATAAATTGTAGGATATCTACAGACTAAACATCTAGGACTACTCATTTGTTTGAGACAGGGTCTGTCCTCAAACATTAATCCTCTTGTCTCAGCTTCCTAAGTGCTGGGATTTCAGCCATGTGCCACCTCACCTGGGTAAAACTATATTTTATTTTTGGTTTTTCTAGACAAGATTTTTCTGTGTAGCCCTGTCTGTCCTGGAACTTGCCCTGTAGACCAGACTGGCCTTGAACTCAGAGATCTACCTGCCTCTGTCTCTGGAGTGTTGGGATTAAAAGCATTCACTACTACCACCCAGCTTACTTGAAAGATTTTTTTTTAAGGGGCACTAGCATCAGTTTTATAGAGGACCGTGAAAACAAATTTTACTTTTAATGTAATGCTCTGTGCAATACCAGGGGAAGGGCGCTTAAAAAGGGATAGAACTAAACTAATTCTAAAATAGGTTTAATAAAATCAGATGGATTACTTGATACACTCAGATAAACAAGAGAACTCTTTTTAAAATTTTACTTGTATTTATGTGCATTGGTGTTTTGCCTGCATGTATGACTACGTGAGGGTGCTGGAGTTACACACAGTTGTGAACTGCCATATGGGTGCTGGGAACTGAAGCTGGGTCCTCTGGAGGAGCATTCAGTGCTCTGAATCCCTGAGCCATCTCCAACCTGACAACTCAGTTTACACTCATTTCAGTTTACACCAGTTACCTTCATCACCTTGCGGGGCCTTTGCGGGCATCCTGCTGACAGTCCTTTGAGTCCGAGGTGCCGGCTTAACTTTGCTGGCTTGTTTGGAGATGAGCTTTATAGGGATTCTTCTGCGAACATCAAGACCACCCAAGGATCCAGAACTATTAGTGCCTTGTAACTCATTGTCTATATGAATGTAAGAAAAGAAATTGTAATTATGTTTACTTTTCTTTTTGAAAATTGTTCTACAACAAGTATAAAGATAAAATCAACAACATCAAACAATAAACTGAAGATCTTGGCTCTGATTTTAAATACTAGACTGGTAAGTGTAACTGCTAATAGTCTTTATTTGGGGTAAACCTTTAAAGAAATGCTTTCGGTTAAGCTTTAATTAATTAATTAATTAATTATTTATTTTGTCAGGGAACCCTTTCAGAAGCTGATAAAAATTATAGAACATTTATCTTTCTAAAAAATGAGCAATAAAAATTACCATACAATTCTATAGTAGTTTACAAAAAGATAACCCTCTTTAAAAGTCTAAAAACCTCTTACAGATTGTAAAGATTTTTAAAAATAAAGGAGAAAAAAAAATTGTCTTAACATATGTGCCTAATTATCAAACAGGTGAAGTAGCCATGCAGTAAACTTAGTAAATTTACATAACAAATTGAAAATGCAACCCTAAATCTGAAATATATTTGAAAATGAAGTTTTAATTTATTATGTTTAGGGGGGACTGCTGTGGAGCCACAGTGAATATGTGGAGGTCAGAAAACAATCTGTGGGAATCGTTTCTCCCCTCCAACCACCTGAGCCCCAGATGTTGACTTCAGGGCCTCAGCAGGTAGCAGTGTCACCCGTTACGCCACCTTACTGGCTTATGTGTTGGCTTTAAAGAGGTAATTATTCCCTTAAGCATAACATTTTTTTAAAAAATTATTCAACGGAAACAAAAATATATCATTTAATAGAACACATGCATTATTTGTACTATAACATTTCTAGAGACACAGGCAACAGGTATCTTTAGTTAACAGTCAACACTGCAATGGAAAACTATTAGTTAGACCTGGGTCTTAAAAAACAAGACACTTTCTAGTCCTTAAAAATCTTACCATCAATGAAAAAAAGGAATTCTTGTTCATGAATAAGGGGCACATTATTTCACAGGACTGAATCACATAGAAGTACATAAAAATATGTAACACAAAGTATTAAACTTTACCTTAGGATAAAAAGGGAAACACGTAAGGGTAAAAAATGCAAATATAATCTTAAAATTGTAGTGTCTGCAACACAAATTACGGAACAGAGCTCCTGCAAGAGTTACAATCGAAGCTGAGAGCCAAACTGTCCACGTTAAATCCGGCAAAACACAAATGTGAACGTAGTCTGCTAGTACTAATAATGTCCACTTCTATAGGCAATACCAACCAATTAAACTCATACCCTCTTGCCCTTTCTATCATCAAAATAAAATGAAATTTAAAATGGGTTTTAATGATTAAACATGTTTACTTTCTACTCTTATAACAGCTAACTCCTCTCAAAATCTTTCATGGAAAGATTAGATGAATAGCTACAATCTTGAATTATAATAAACCAACTTGATCAATCTTCAATACTGCACTAAAATGGAGTGTCTTTCATGTATTTCAGCAGTCTCTGCTGCATTCGCTCATCTATATATAAGTACCTACATAGATCTCAGATAACCTTTTCCCCTTGCACAAAAAGTCTTCCCACCTTTCCAAAGAACTGAACTAGCCAACATGTTGCCCTTCAGATATCACAAGAGTTATTAGTGTGTCAGTCTGTGATTGACAACACACTACCTGCACAGCCTTCCAACCAGCTCACATAACCCAGTTTCCCATTATTTAAACAGTAGCCTGGCTCTTTCACGAGCCTCTTTCTAAAGCTACTGTTTGCCTCACAGATTTCAAGGGACAAAATTCTGAAGTTTGTTTGTGTGGGGCCACCCATACACAGAAACAAAACACAAAGCATGTAATAAATATCTGGATGTTACATAAGGGATAAAAAGAATAATTGGGCCATTTAAAGTAAATATACCTTTAAAAATATATTATTTTATTATATAGTTTTAAAAACAACACACTTAATATTTTATCTTGAATAAAAGGAGCCAAGGAACTTAAGCCAGGTATGTAGCTCAGTGGTAAAACCTGTCTAAGGTCCTGGGTTCAGGTCCCCAGGATCTATCTCCCCCAAAAGAATGAAGCAGTATTTTAAAAATGTGGGTTCCTTTTACCTAAGCACTAACCATCTCTTACAATGACTAAAGAATGAATCAAGTGTTTGCAGGGTCTTTATTGGCCTGGGTGCCCGTGAGGTAAGAGCATGGGACAGAGCTGGCCTGAAAGGAGCTGCAAGGGTGCCATCACCTTTCTGCTGCTTCTCTCCACCCCCGAGGGCCCTGAGCTCACCGCTGACACTGCTGCAATCTAGAGAAACACTAAAGAAAGCAATACGTGTTTGCCATTTAAAAAAATTCTAAATTTTTTTTTTCTGGCAGAATTCTACTTCAATACTCCCATTTACAAGACCTCTTGATCCTTTGACATTAAAAATCATTATTTTGAGAAGTCTACTCAGTCAGAAAATTGTCAATTAACTAGCTAACTACCATTTCTTGGTTTGCCAAAGGCTCTATGATTCAAATTTGTATTTATTTTGTGAAAGTTTGAGTCTTTGGCTTAATTTCATATTTTTCTTCTCAAAATGTGCAGCAATTAAAACTGAAGCACGCCGGGCGTAGTGGCGCACGCCTTTAATCCCAGCACTTGGGAGGCAGAGGCAGGCAAATTTCTGAGTTCAAGGCCAGCCTGGTCTACAAAGTCAGTTCCAGGACAGCCAGGGCTACGCAGAGAAACCCTGTCTCAAAAAACCAAAAAAAAAAAAAACAAAAAAACTGAAGCACTAGGAGACTTTGTCATAACTGATTTAAAATCTAGAAAAGCTAACATTAAACAGAAAGGAGAGCTGTCTGGAAACACTTTTTTGTTGTTTTTTGTTTTTCGAGACAGGGTTTCTCTGTATAGCCCTGGCTGTCCTGGAACTCACTTTGTAGACCAGGCTGGCCTTGAACTCAGAAATTTGCCTGCCTCTGCCTCCCAAGTGCTGGGATTAAAGGCGTGCGCCACCACCACCGGGCCCTGAAACTCATTTTTTAACCTTAGCTAGGTCAGTAGTGATTATTTTCATGTTAGAATAATTTTTATTTCCCCAGGCAATCTTTGGCTAATAACTTAGAAACTAGGGTAATACTTTTACCCATGCAGTATCAAGACACTCTACTGGGAAACTCAGGTTTTTTTCATTTCTCTCACATACTTCCACAAACCAACCTATTAGCAGCTGCTGGATTCTCCACCAAAATATTTGTGGCAACTGCCTACTCTATGTCCTGCTCCCACTCCCCCTGCCTACTCTCTCTGTCCTGCTCCCATTCTCCCTACGGCGTTGCTGGGGACCCGTGCTAGCTGGTTAAGTTGCTCTACCACTGAGCTTCGATTCAACTAAACTGAGCCTCCCTCTGTGGCACTGCAACCACCCATAGATGATTTATACTTACTTCTGTTGTTCCTCTCCTACACCATTCTCCATAGAAGAGTCAAAATTGTTGCTTCATAGCCACTTAAACCCTTTATCATGATTTTCAAAGTCCTGAAAAAGGTAATTTGTGTTCTCCTTCTCAACTTAAAGCTAACTAGTCTACCGACATTTGGTCCTCTCTATACCTTCCTACCATTCCAAAAACACCTTTCCCTGGCACTCTGAAACTTCCTACTCCATGGGCATTCATTTCTCTCTCTTTTCTTTTCTTTTCTTTTTTTTTTTTTTTTGGTTTTTCGAGACAGGGTTTCTCTGTGTAGTCCTGGCTGTCCTGGAACTCACTCTGTAGACCAGGCTTGCCTCAAACTTAGAAATTCGCCTGCCTCTGCCTCCCAAGTGCTGAGATCAAAGGCGTGCGCCACCACTGCCCGGCAAGCACCTGTTTCTAAAAGTTCTCACCACAAATTGTAAACAGCTGTTAAAGAAGAAACCAATCTGCTTGTCTCCTTTGACAGAATGAAAACTCGAAGACAAGAACGTAGTCTTATTGTTTACCATTCCACCATTCTATCTCCAAGCCTACAAGTATCTGCATGCAATTATATAACTTAGTGTTTGAAGACTGGGCGCACTCAGTCAATTCCTAAAGAAAAAGCCTTTCCTCCTGCTTGGCGATAAAACTGTCTGAAGCACTCAAAGCCAAGTGCTAAAACTAAAACCAAGAAAACGAAGCCAGCAGAAATGAGGTTTGAAGCTACTCGTAATATGCGATGTCCCCAAAAGATGCGAAAGGACCACGGCCGAAGGACCGGGCATGCTTTGAGTTCCGGTAGAAAAGATGCTCCGCTTATAACTTCGAAAACTATATCCGACTCTCTTCTCTAACCACTAGTCCGCGAAAAGCCAACAAGACAATAACCACAGGCGGTGACCACTGCAGCAGCCGCCCGAAGCCGAGAGGCAGCAGGAAGTCTCCAACCCACTCTCGCCCAGAGTCCGGACGCTTCTCCAATTCCGAGAGTGGAAAACGCCCGCCTATTTCCCCAGCAAAAGTGCAAAGCAACCGGAATGAGAACAAAAACAAAAACAAAACTGGGACCCTCCCTTTCCAACAAGTCTGCGCGGAGGAGGGTCCCGAAACGAGCTCAGCGGCACCAAAGGAGCCGTGCTGCCGGTCTCCAGGATGGAGGCACCGCTCCGGAGGGTAGGCCGGGAAGCAGCAGACTCAGCCCGGGACCGGGTCTGAGCTTGCTTCCTCTCCGCCACGTCCCGGCGCAGTGGGGCGAGCATAGCCCCTTGTGCCTGCTGGGCGACCAGTCCCACACGAGCCACGGGGGCAAGAAACTAGGACCCCCGCTGCCTCCGCCTCCTTACCAGTGTGATCCATGATTCGGCTCGCGGGGCACAGTGGGAACGGAAGTCAGTCGCTCCGGAGTCGCAGTAAGCGCCTGCGCCCTACCTTCCGGAGCGCAGAGGCGGAAGTGCGCCCGAACTGCTCTCACGGGCTTCCCTCCCTAGCCGTAGCACCCGACTCCGGCGAAGGAGTCAGACATAGCCAGGACTGAGGCGGGAAGAGGGGGAACACGAGGGTTTTGGTGTCGAGGCTGCTAGTTCTCCCCAGAGGCAGCCCTCAGCTGTAGGAATGATACTTCTCGCAGTGAGAAAGCAATAGGAACCAAAGGGAAGCGCGGCAGGCAGGTAAGCCGCCGCCCGCCCCCCTGCGGCGCGAGGCCTTCTGGGATTTGTAGTCCGCCCAGAGCGCAGTCTCAGCCGTTGGGCTGGTCCCACCCCAGCGGGCGGAGTAACGGTTTGGAATGCCCCCCGGATCCGCCGCCGGGTGTAGAGAAGTGTAAACACGCACGCTCCGTGGGTGCCCGAGGGAAGCTGTGTTAGGCGTCCGGGAGGGAGGCAAGGTCCTCATTGTCTAATTGTGCTTTGTCCTGAGGAACCCCAACGCCCACTCGACACGCGCGTTTGCCCTGGCTCCCACCGTAGTTTCTCAACTGAATCGCGTGTTACAATGCTAACTAGCCCATGGCTCTAGAGAACACCACCAGGCTCCTGGAATCCCTGCTAAAGCTGGAGGGAGCACCAGGAGGTCCCCGTTCAACGAAAATACAAAGCAGTTGTGTGCAAAGGGGGTGAAGGAGGGAAGATAGGGACCGATGGAGTCGGAGGGAGAGCGTTAGAGCTTGACTAGAAGGAAGAGATGAGAAAGGGCAGGCCCCGACTGAAGAAAAGAGAGTTACCACAACAGGCGGTACCTAGTTCCAGTTCTTGGTCCCTGGGGTCTGTGGTTGCCGCTTTCATCTTGCTCAGCCAAAACAAAGAAGAGTGTCAACGGCGACTGCTGAAGACCTTCAGAGCACCCCCCACCTCGATTTGGCTCATAATAGGTCTTCTGCCTTCCCCAGCCCTTCACACTTGAAGCTCTCGTATGAGTAGAAAGGAACACAATTAGTGGAAAACATCAGCCTAGGAGTCAAGGGATTTGGGCTCTATGCTTGTCCCTTGGTGACGACATCGTTACCTTGGGTTGTTCACGCTTTCAGTGCCAGAGTTCCTAGATCAATAAAACATTATTATGTTGGCCTTTCTTAAAAATATTTTCACAGTACTCAATTCTGAATCAAGTATGTGTAGCAATGTGTTGTGTGCGTTGCACAGTAACAACGGTGACTAACACTGCAGTGATCCTAGTGTAAGTATACCATGTTATTTAGTGATTGTCTTAATTGTGGTCTTTTCCAAGACTCCCACTCATTGCGGCTTTACAAACAAGGTTGTAGGTACACTCAAATAAGGACATTTCTAAGTCGATATCCTTTTGGTTTTGTTGTTGTTAAAAATGTAAGTTTCTGTACTACGGGGTGTTTTTCATAATTTTTCAGTTGCTGGAATTAGTCGGGTGGGGTTGGGTACTGGTATGTCTCTCAATCTAGGGCTGATGCGCTGGGCTATTTAACCACTGTCTGCTACAGAAGGAACTGGGACAAATGGCTAAGTGTGGTGCGTACTTGCTGGCCTCCAGGAGGCTTCCTCAGTATCACAATATCATAAGTACCAGTGGCTCCTCTCAGCCCCGTGGACCCTACACTTCAGCTCATGGGCTTCCCTCCCCCCCCCCCCCAGGCTTTGCTTTTCTGTATAACCCTGGCATTTGTCTTTCCCTCGTCTCTTTCCCTCCCTCCTTCCCTTCTTCCCCTCCCCTCTCTCATTCTCATTTTCCTCTCTTGTCCCTATTTCCTCTCGTGGCTGGGTCCAAACCTCTGGCCATGTTTGGTCTACTACTTCCTCTTCCTGCTCAGGGCTCACGCAGATGCCTCTGGCTGTGCTCCCCCTCATAGCTACAATGAAAACCTTACCCTCAGCCATACCCTGGAGAGGTCGTGCTTCACTTTATACATCTGGTGCTGAAAGCCTCTGGTTATACAACACCTTAGATTGCCTAAGAGCTGGCTTTTACCCAGGAAGTACTTGATAGCCACCACCCCCATCAAACTGGAGATTGATTAAAAAAATAGGTTAATGATAGTAATACTAATGACTATTAATACTAGAGAACTGGGATTTAAAAGAACTTTCAAATTGTTTTACAAACTTTTACAGTTTTCTCAGTATTTTGTGGTATATTGTTAGAAAATTTTCCTGGGGTGCCCTAAAGGCTGAGACAGGAGGATTGCAAGTTCAAAGGCAGCCTGAATTACATAGACTGTCTCGGCAAATAAAAAAGGAAACTTGCTGAAGGCTCAGTTTAGTAAACAGTGGGGCATGTCCTTGATGTGGCCCAGCACTCAGATGCCCGGCTTCTGCATCTGTGCTTTCTCCCCCCATTTATCATAGTTGCCATGTTCTATCAGTGCAGGAGTAGTATGACAAGATAGTCTCTTAAGTTCCTAAGTTGGATTATACACAGGCCTGTATGTTCTTGTTTTCAATTTTTATTGGCTGTAAAGCTAATGAGTTTTCTTGTAACATTTCCCTTTCTGTAAAATGTACACTGACCATACTCACCCCTTCTATTATGCATTTCCAATCTCCCCTCCAGCTCCCTAGTAGTTTCTCTTACTACCATGTCCCCTATATCCCACAGATGAGAGGAACTATGGGATGCTTATCTTTGTGATACCAGTTTTCATTTTAATATGATTTCTAGTGTTATCCATTTTCCTATAAGTTCCATAACTTTGTTCTTATGATAGAATAGTATTCCATGTGTGAATGTAACGTGCTTTTTTAAATCATCCATCTGTTATTGGACACCTTGGTTGTGTTGGCTAGTGAATATTGCCACAATCAAATGGATATGCAAATATCTGTATAGTAAATTAACTCATTTGCCTAGGCATATTCCCAGAAGTGGTATGACAGGGTCATGTGGGAATTCTGTTTTTAAAGGAACCTCCACACTGTTTTACATTCCAAGCAGTGGTATAAGTTTCCCACCCCAAACCTCGCCAACATGTGTTGCTTCTTGATTGCTTTGATACACATTCTTACTGGGGAAATTTTTGTTTTCCTAATGGCTAGAGATGTTGAACATGTTCCATGTGATTTTTTAAAATATGTTTTGAACATTTCATGTATTTATGTGTACAAGTGTATACTGCTTGTGTGTGTTTATGCACCACATGCATGCAGTGCTCGTGGAAGCCAGAAGAAGGCATCAGGTCTTTTGAGACTGGTTGTCTCAACAGATGGCTGTGAGCCACTGTATTAGCCAGGGCTCTCCAGAGTCACAGAACTTATGGGTAGTCTCTTTTTTAGGGGAATTTGTTGAAGACTTACAGTCTGCAGTCCAACAACCAACAATGGTCAGCAGCAGCTGTGAATGGAAGTCCAAGGATCTAGCAGTTGTTTAGTCCCACAAGGCAAGCAGGCAAAGAAGAAAGAGCGAATCTTCCTTCTTCCAATGTCCTTATGTAGGTTGCCAGCAGAAGGTGTGGCTCAGATCTTCTGAGATTCATAGCCACTATGCCTCAAGATCTCCATGCCAAGATCCAGAAATTTGTATCTCCCAGCTTCCAGATAGGATCACAAGTGAACCTTCCAATTCTGGATTGTAGTTCACTCCAGATATAGTCAAGTTGACAACCAGGAATATCCACTACAACTAGTCACATTAAATATTGTACTAAGGCTGAAAAAATGGCTCAGTAGTTATGAGCACTGGCTGCTCTTCCAGAGGTCCTGAGTTCAATTCCTAGCAACCACAAGGTGGCTCACAACCATCTGTAATGGGATCTAGTGCCCTCTTCTGGACTGCAGGCATACATGCAGGCAGAATGCTTTATACATAATAAATAAATGACCTTTTTAAAAATTGCACTATTTTATTGTATGAATTTGAATAAAATGGTAATAGAAAATGTTCATGTAATTTTTATTTAAATGTGTTCTTACACAACTTATACACATATGCAAATAATTGCAGACCACTCTCATCCTCAGCCTCTCACATCTTTCTACCATCCCTGTCCATCCCGTTGCTCTCCACAAATCTCTAACATTCATGTCCATACATCTTATTTTGTTGCCCATTGGTTTTAACAAGGGCTATGCCTGTGAACATGGATTTGGCACTGTGGGTTGGAGACTGGTGGACTCAGAGGTAGGCACACAACTGAAAGCAGTAATCCCTCCTTTCCCAGACTCTGTCTCTACCCAGTAGTTCAGTAGTAAAGAGTAGGGCCACATGAGCCCTTCCATTTTATAACTGTAGACAGGGGTAGTCTTGAAGTAACACTATAGTTGAGGGTTAATGATTGTAGTGGTTGTATCAACGAGAGTATAGAATTTCACAGACCTTCATCCTGTCTTCCAGCATACCCCTTCTGCAAGGTTGCCTGAGCCTTAGAGTGGGTGATATAAATATCTTGCTTAGGGCTGAGACCACAGCTGTGACTTATTCTCGGTATTTTGGGAAGCCATGAGTCTCTTGCACTTGGTGCCGTTCATTGTGAGGAGAGGGTTCTCTGAATAAGGCTTCAAGTAGGTATGAACATATTCAGAAGGTAGTTTAATGCTATGTCAGTTTCCTTAAATGACAACAATAAGTCCCTCCTCTGGGCCTGTGACTCCACAGACCTGTGTCATTAAGTGGGGTTTATCGTGCCAGGCATGGGTCATTCCCTTCTGTGGAACAGGCCTCAAATATAACCAGAGAGCCCAACAGCAGTCATGCCACTATTGCACAGGCAGGTAAGGCTCGACAGGATGTCTTAGTTCATACATTTCCCAGTAGTGCCTTCAAAAGCTAGCCAACAGGGATGAGGTTTCCAATTCAGTTCCATATTGCTTTTTTTTGTACCTGGCAACCAAGGTGTGTGGTGTCTTCTGCAATCTGATCTTGTGAGCAACCAAGAGGACTAACAAGAGCCTGTATTGTAACTCCCTTCAGTGTGTGTGTGTGTGTGTGTGCGTGTGTTTAATTTGGGTTATATGATTGTGGTCTTCTATATAGCTTCTTATATTTTTGGTTGTGAGCCTAGCCTTTAATGGCTGAGCCATCTCTCCAGCTCCTATATTGCTTCTTTATATTCCCTTTGTCCCAGGTAATTCTCCCCACATATCTGCAATCTGCCCCTCACCTCCCCCACTGCTTAGACCTTTCCACCGATAGTATCCCCCTCTTTACTATGCCTTTAGGCTCCTCCCTTAAAGTGCCTCCCTCCAGGTGTCCCTCACAGCCAGAAGCCACTCAGCCCATAGTTTGAAGGATCAAGAATGATAAAGCACCTGAAACATGGAACCAAAGACAATAAAGCTGCCGTAAAGAATTTTTCTCATAGCCTTTCTCCCCAGACCATCCAGTTTCCCACTGATCTCCAGCTGAGTCATCTGTTTTAGTTGTCAGCAGACACAAGAGCTCGGCAGGGGAAGTCAGGCGCCTTGTATTGCTAGAGTAGAAGTGGGGCAGAGACTGCTGCGTTTATAGTGCACCTGCTGCTATAGGAACGGTGCTGCTTATCTACCCATGAAAGTGTAGGGGGCGGTAAGTACCTGTGCCCTTAATCGTGATCATCTCAGTCTATTTGGTGTTATCACAAAATATGATAAGATTGGGTGAATTATAAACTTAAAGTTTCTTTCTCAAAGTTCTAAAGGATGAAAATCCCAAGGTTTAGTGTCTGGCTAGAGCTGATTTTTTGGTTCGTAAGTGGAGTCTGACAATTATCTTTACTCTTGTAAGAGGAAAGGTATCTTTCTGGTGTCTCTGTAATTTTATCGTAACCCAAGTATCTCCCCTTATCCCCACCTCCTAATACTGATATAACGCCAATTAGGTTTTGACATATGAATTTGGGGGAGACAGAAGCATTCAAACCACAGCAAATGTTATTCCTGAATAAAATGAATTGAGGCGACTGGTAGCATGTTTTGTTTTGGAGATAGGATCTTGCACAGGCAGGCTATCCCCCATCAGATCTGCTTTGTGGCCAAGGTTGACTTTGACCATGTGCCTCCACCTCTGAGGTGCTGAGACTATATGCATGCAGTACCACACACACCCACTGCACTGGGATTCTAGAATAGCATCCTTGTTTTATTCTGTACAATTTTGAGTGTTATGGGTTTATATTTTAGTTCGATTTGGGGGGTGTATTAGGGTTCTCTAGAGTCACAGAACTTATGGGCAGTCTCTATATAGTAAAGGAATTTATTGATGACTTAGTCTGCAGTCCAACTCCCAACAATGGTCAGTAGCAGCTGTGAATAGAAGTCCAAGGATCTAGCAGTTGCTCAGTCCCTCACGGCAAGCAGGCGAAGGAGGGAGGGAGGCATGGAGGGAGGGAGGAAGAGAGAGGGAGAGAGAGGAGGTGTAGCCAAGATTAAAGGTGTGTGCCACCACACCTTTAATCCCAGATGACTTTGAACTCAGGGATCTCCCAGTCTTAATCTTCTGGAATCCATAGCCACTATGCCTCAAGATCTCCATACCAAGATCCAGATCAGAAACTTCTATCTCCCAGCCTCCAGATTAGGGTCACAGGTGAGCCTTCCAATTCTGGATTGTAGTTCATTCCAGAGATAGTCAAGTTGACAACCAGAAATAGCCACTACAGGGGGGGTGGGTTTTTTTTTTTTTTTTTTTTTGAGACAGGGTTCTCTGTGTAGCCCTGGCTGTCCTGGAAACTCACTGTGTAGACCAGGCTGACCTCAAACTCAAGAGATCTGCATGCACCATGGTGCCCAGCATTCAAGTTGAACTTTTCATTCATATATTTGAATAAGATGAACTCATCACATGGACTTAATTGAGGGGAGTTTAAAAGAAATGTAAATTTTAAGCAGAGCTCTAGAATTAAGAACATATGTAGTGTAACTCTGTCTAATGGATTCTGCTCAGGTGGCTGCAAATTAACATTGAGACTAAGTGGTCATGCCTGGTGCTTTACAGCATCCTTCCCTCCGTGCCATTGGTCATACTTCTCTGTGAATCCCTAAATGATCATCTAGCTGCACTGCTATTATCATACCTTGTTTTTTTTTTTAAATCTGGTTTTATAGAAGAAAAAGGATTGGGAAACTTTTCTAGGTTAATGAAACTCAAGAGATTTAGAACTAAATGCAGTACTTGAAGCTTTAGTCTCTGGATGCCATAGGAGATGGGCATGAAAACATTGGAGACATTTTAAACACATATATGCTAGAAAATATCAGAAATGCATTATTTTCTCTCTCCTCTCTGTTTTTTGTTTGTTTGTTTTTGTTTTTGTTTTCCCGAGACAGGGTTTCTCTGTGTAGCCCTGGCTGTCTGTCCTGGAACTCACCCTGTAGACCAGGCTGGCCTCGAACTCAGAAATCCGCCTGCCTCTGCCTCCCAAATGCTGGGATTAAAGGCGTGCACCACCACTGCCCGGCAAATGCCGCCTTCTTCTTCTTCTTCTTCTTCTTCTTCTTCTTCTTCTTCTTCTTCTTCTTCTTCTTCTTCTTCTTCTTCTTCTTTTCTTCTTCTTCTTCATTTTTTAAGATTTATTTATTTGCTTTATGTATGTGAGTACACTGTAGCTGTCTAAGGACACACCAGAAGAGGGCATCGGATCCATTACAGATAGTTGTGAGCCACCACGTGGTTGCTGGGAATTGAACTCAGGACCTCTGGAAGAGCAGCCAGTGCTCTTAACCGCTGAGCCATCACTCCAGCCTGCATTCTTTTCTTAAGCAGTAATGGTGCATGAGTTGTTAGAGATGCATACTGATGAAGTCAGGATAGAATATAATGACACAGCAGCCACCTACAGCATCAGCAAGGTATAGGTAAGGCAGTCATAGCTGTGTGTTTATGGTGGCTGTACTGATGTGTAATCTTCATGTTAAAGACTGAACTTTTATGGCTTTCCCAAATCTGAATGTTGATATCTTCACACCCAGCTTTAAAAAGTTATTTATTATTACATGTGTGCATGAACCTCAGGTCATGTATGGAAGCTAGAGAACAATTTGTAGAGTAAGTCGGTTCTCTTTCCACTCTAATGTGGCTTCTAGGGATCAAACTCAGGTCTCCAGGGCTGAAAGGCAAGTAAGAACCTTTACCCACTAAGCCATCTTGCCATCCCCAACGTCCAGTTTTATGGTATTATAAGACTTCCAGTGGGTGATTAGCATTAGATTCAGGCACGTAGGTGGAGATAAACAAACTGCTTCCTTGGAAACCTGTTGGTGTTTGAGTCTCATCTCCAGGGCACTAAAGCACACCACCATCTGCTTGCCTCCCTTATACAGATACATAATGCTGGCTTCTTTAATTGCACAGGTGACTTGCTGCTGTAGAGCTGTGGGTACAGTGGTGAGAGTTTGGCTCTGCAGTGTCTCTCTGACTGATCTTGGAAACTTCCCAAACGTCTCCTTGTCTTAAGTCTCTTTGTCTTTCAAGTAGAGATGATCGTCTCGGTCTGCAGGGGACTTTAGGAAGTGAAATTGACCAGTGACTTTAACTAGCCATAGTCCCCATCATTTCCTTTCTCAGGTAAATAAAAAATTTCTAGACTCAAACCTGTTTAAGGAGATAATGTCCACTAGGTGGCACCAGCCCATGGGTAAATAAAATATCCCAAGATTCTGTAGTCAAAAAATTGGAAATTATAAGGAAACAAAACTGCAGTAGTACTAATTAATGTTCGTATCTACATATAAGTTTTCTGTACTCTCCCCCCAAACTAAGACGGTAAAGCATAAGACAGTAAAGTTTTGTTCTGATTTGTGACTCAAGGCCCCTGTGTGGATACAGTTATCCTTGGGCTTGTGTTTTGCAGAAACCTTCTTGGTTTTTGTTTTTTGGGTTTTGTTTGATGTTTATTTTGCTGATAAGGTATGATTTGGAAAAGTCCCCTCTTGAAAACCAGTGGTTTTTGTATAGCCGTTGTCTTTCCTGATTACTCCTTTACTCGGGATTTACTGACTGTTTGCTGTGTG
The DNA here is from genome assembly GCF_000001635.26 of Mus musculus. NCBI lineage: Eukaryota > Metazoa > Chordata > Mammalia > Rodentia > Muridae > Mus > Mus musculus. The sequence goes on from NC_000078.6 coordinate 31,508,565, forward strand.
TCTGACACTGTTGCAGGCCCTGTGATAGAACTCTGGCTAGGTACGATACTGCTCCAGATGCACGGACAGGTTGTGATGACAGAGTTAGCAGGCGGGCACCCAGGACAGTGACTGGGGAGACTTCATGAGTCAGACCCTCTGACTGTGCTGCTGCGGTCACAGTCAGAACCTTGCCAGCTTACTCAAATGCTGTTTTCTCATGCTCTCCACAATCCTCCTTCCAACACAGCATCTCAGAATTGCTGAAATGGTGACCCTCTCCCCCTTGGGAGAAAACAACTGCTTCTTGTGTTCCCAGCTTTCACCCTCTACCCACTATTAAGCTTTGCAGCCTCTAGAAACTTGCTTTCATTTATTTTTGGTTTGCCTTTGAGGAAGGATCTCTTTGTGTAGCCCCTAAGCTGACCTCAAACTCATGTTTCTCCTGCCCTCACCTGCCTTTTTTTGGGATTATAGTATCACATCTATTTTGTAACTTGCTTCCTAGTGGGGTAAAACTGACACTGTTCACACAACAATTTCGGACAGGTTCTATGCTCTGAAGTGCTTAGAGCAGGTCATGTAGGGTAAAGCACAGACCATGCTTAGAGTAGAGCACTGTGGCATAGAGCAGCCATGGCACAGGATGGCGAATGCATATGTATGCTCTGGGCAGAGAATGTCTTGTTGGGAAGATGCGACCTGGGAAATAAGAAATCCATAGTCTTTGCTTAAAAACTTCAAGAAGTTAGGTTAGAGGAAGAGCTAAGTGCAAAGGTGTTGAAGGACGTGGCTGCTGAAAGGACAGAGCGATGCTAGTGTGCCTAGAATCTTATGATTTCCTGAGGGCTGGCTGGGGAAATGACTTCCGGGAGGAGAGGTGCCCATGCACTAACAGATTTGGCTCAGAACAGAATGATGAACTTAACACAGGAAAGGAGTGGAACTTCTTGCACAAATAGAGGGGCTTCCTTGATGGGAGCTGAAACACCTACCTTACAGTTCCTTTCCTTAGTTTAAAGAATTTTTCTCTCCATTTTCTCATTCCATCTGATTATTTCTTCTCTTCTACTTTCCGCACCACCCTTTAGTTAAGCTTGTCTGCAGGGCTCGTGCAGAGTACTCTTATAGTTGTCTATGAAATATTTTCCTGTAGCAGTCTTATTCAGCCTAGAGCCCTAGACTGCACACTCTCCTCTCCATCTCCCAAATTCACATCTCCCCTGGCTTTTTAATTTAGCTGTTGTAATGGTTTCAATAGGTGTGGCCCCCATAGCCTCATGTGTTTGAATACTTGCTCCATAGGGAGTGGCACTATTTCGGGGATATGGCCTTGTTGAAGGAAGTATATCACTGTAGGGGCAGGCTTTGAGATCTCCTGTGCTCAAGCTATGCCCAATGTGGCTCACTGTCTCTTCCTGCTTCCTGTGGATCAAGATAGAGAACTCTCAGCTCCTTCTCCAGCACCATGTTAGCCTGGATGCTGCCATGCTTTCCACCATGATGACAATGGACTGAGCCTCTGAACTGTAAACCAGCCCCACCTAAATGTTTTCCTCTGAAAGAGTTGCCTTGGTCATGGTGTCTCTTCACAGCAATGGGAACCCTATCTAAGATAGCTGCTCTTTTGTTTTTGTTTTTGTTTGTTTAGTTTGGTTTTTCAAGACAGGGTTTCTCTGTGCAGCCCTGGTGGTCCTGGAACTCACTTTGTAGACCAGACTGATCTTGAATTTAGAGATCCTCCTGCCTCTGCATCCCAAATGCTGGAATCAAAGGCATGCACACACACACACACACACACACACACACACACACACACACCCCAGGTCTTTTAGTTGCTTACTTGACACTTTATTTGTATAAACACATCTTTAACTTAACACACCCAAAATGAGGATTTAAGGTTTTTGAGTCCCCTACCCTTCTGAAACAGACAAACTGAAGCACGGGGCTCTCTGGAGATAGTCATGGTACGTAAAGTGTCATGCTCAACGTTATTTGTGCTCTCTAAGATTTCTGGTTCTTCTCTTTCAGAACATTTGAAAGATTATATTTATGTGTGTCCTTTCCTTTAGTTCCAGAAATAGGAATGGAAACCCTGTGTTGCCCCTTCCCCTTCCTTCCAGATCTGCTTGCTTCCATGAATACCGATGTGGTCATGTGCTGAAATGTGGATATCTAAGATTAAAATAGCCTGGAGTGCTGGGGCAGGGCATGGAGGAGCCCTATCCCAGCAGTCAGTCAGTCTCTCTCCCTCTCCCTCTCCCTCTCCCTCTCCCTGTCCCTGTCCCTGTCCCTGTCCCTGTCCCTGTTCCTGTCCCTCTCCCTCTCCCTCTCCCTCTCCCTCTCCCTCTCCCTCTCCCTCTCCCTCTCCCTCTCCCTCTCCCTCTCCCCCTCCCCCTCCTCCTCCCCCTCTTCCTCCCCCTTCCCCTCCCTCTCCCTCTTCCTCCCCCTCCCCCTCCCTCTCCCCTCCCCCTCTCCCTCCCCCCCCTCCCTCTCCCTCTTCCTCCCCCTCCCCTTCCCTCTCCCTCTTCCTCCCCCTCCCTTCCCTCTCCCTCTTCCTCCCCCTCCCCTCCCCCTCCCCTCCCCCTCCCCTCCTCCTCCCTCTCCCTCTCCCTCTTCCTCCCTCTTTTTCTTCCTCTTCCTCTTCCTCTCCCTCCCCCTCCCCCTCCCCCTCTCCCTCTTCCTCTTCTTCCCCCTGCCCCCGTGTGTGCACATGTTTATTGTTGTAACCTAATCAAATCCATCCTAAGTGCTATGTGACTACATGGTTTTTTTTTTTTTTTTTTTTTTTTTTTTTTTTTTTTGACAAATGTCTTCCAGCCGTTATTTGTGACTAACTGGCATCCATATGTCTCCCTAAACAGAACTTCTAGAAGTGCAGTGTCCCACGCTATCCCTCTGCAGTGTTCTCAGTTTCAATAATTACCATGCATTTAGTTACTCAGTCAGATCCCAAAGCAAGGAGCAATTATCTTAATTCCACTTCTTCCTCAACACTAAGCCTGATCCGTGAGAGCTTCTAAATGTGTCTCTCATACATCCCGAACCTTTACAATCAGCTTCTTCCTGGTCCTGCCTTCAGACGCCCAGATAGCAAAGGAATTCTAGCCCCTACCCCCTTGCCATCTAGTTTCTACTGAGAACTAAAATGGTAGGTTCTCTTGTAGCCTTTGGAGAAAGTGCCCTGCACATAAAAATAAACCAACCTGCACTTCTCAGAAAACCCTTTTTAGAAATGTAAATCTGGCGGGGTTTGATGACCCCACCACTCCGAAGGATCTCGAGTTCAAGGCCAGCCTGGTCTATAGAGTGAATGCCAAGGCTACACCGAGAAACCCTGTTGCAAAAACAAACAAACAAACAAACAACCATAAACAGACAAACAAGCAGGATAGCTGATTATATTTTTTTCTGTTTAAAATGCTCCCTATAGCTGGGTGTGGTGGTGTTCAATTTTAATCCCAGCACTCAGGAGGCAGAGGCTGGTGGATCTCTGAGTTCAAGACCAGCCTAGTCTACAGAGTGAGTTCCAAGACAGCCAGGGCTACACAGAGAAACCCTGTCTTGAAAAGTATGCTTTTAGATGTTGTAGGCCATACTCTGGCAACCTTCTTGACTTCCTTGTCTCTTGCTACACTCGGGTTCGAGACAATACCCCCTGCAGCAAACTGCATTATGTCATGCCTTCAAAGTCCATGCTGGTGGTTCTGCTTAAAACCTGCCCGGGGCTGTGTGTGCTGATTCTCCCTGTTAGTCTCTCCTCTGATACTTTGTATCTCTGCCAAATATCTCCCATCTAAGGCACTTCCACAGTAACTAGTCTGACCTGCAGGGCCTTGGCTTCTGCAGCCACAGGTATAAATAGTTGAATTTTTTGCATTGCATGGTAGTATCATTGATAGCAATTAATTTATTATATTATCTCAAGGGGAATATTTTTGTTTTGTTTCTTTACAGTGCTGGAAATTGAACCCAGGGCCTTGTATATGCAAAGCATTGACTACTGAGCTAAGCCCCAGCCTGTCCAGGGAGGAAAGTGAATGTTTTCTACAGGAAGAAACACCATTTGCCATGATCTGATCAATATGTTGTTTACATATATTAAAATATACAGTACCTTGTAAACATGTACAATTATGTCAATTAAAAAGCCTTAATGTTTGAAAAAAGTTGTATATGTATTCAACCCACAGACTTATCAGTTTTCCTTAAAAATGCAGTGTAATTAATCTCACAACCTGTCCACTGTGTTGGGTACTGTCATTAATACAGAGACGATGTAAAGTCCAGGCTGCGGGGCGTGGCGGTGCACACCTGTAGTTCCTAGGCCGATCTCTGTGGATACGGAAGGATGATTGCTTTTCTTAGTATGTTTGCTTCTCTGTTAATCATTTCCCACATTAAAGTATAAATTTCATTAGAACGGAGAGTGTATCTGTTTTGTTTACGGTTCCGCAGATGCCCAGTCCATAGCCTCTGTGCCAGTTATAAAACAGGTACCAGGTAAAGGATTGCTGAATATGTGACTGAGGAGGAGCTGACGGAGGGCCTAGTGCCTCAGCTTAAGGGTCCGGAAGCTGACGAAGCAAAGGACGTGGATCTCCACATCTCTCCTAGTAGCCCTTTAGCTTCCTGGGATGAGGAGACTAGCAGTCTGGATAGGCCAGTCACCCAGTGTGGAGGAGAGCTGAGGCACCACACTCCCCAAGTTCCAAGCGCTTTAATTCCTTGGGAGGAGGTGGCAGAAACATAGAGCCCTCATTTACTAAAGCTTGTTCTTTTGCCACAGACATTTAATAACTGGTTTAAACAAAAATATTAAGCAATCTCTTCTTTGTTTTAGAGACTGAATGTTCCTTTTTTTATGAGCAAGTAAAACCACAAAAGTCAGTAAATTCCAAGTGCACACATATTTATAAGGGAAGAGTAACTATGATTTAACTCAGTATCTACTCTCTCTCCCATGTTTTTAAATAGCACATATTTCTTTCTCTTGATTATTAGAGTAAGACTTCATATAATTATATACAATACTAAATCCTGAAAGAATAAACTATGGAAACAATCACATCAATGGGACTGGCTTTTATTTCTAAATCACAAAAGCTACTATGTCTTCTTTCATCTCTTACTCTCTCCTTGGGAGAAAAAAAAAAGAAACAAAAACAAAAGCTTCATTCATCTCTACTTTAATTTCCTCTGAATCTATTTCTAGGTACCTAGGTCAGCTGATTGGATTAGCCAGGTAATGTAAGCCACCACTTTGCCTTTATCTCTTACCAGATGAGATTAAAATCCAAGCTCCTTAATGCAGTGTGTGAGGCCCTTCATTATCTGGCTCCTGTCCACCTTCCAGCCTTTCTCACCACTTCCTTCCCTGAGTCAGCGGAGAGCTTACAGACAAAGGCCGTGGACTCACAGAAGTCCTGACTGTGTCCAGACCTTTCCTACTCTAACCAGAAATGTGGGAGTGCCACATGCTACCAGAGGTGTTGAGATCCGCTCCAGGATTCTCAGTCTTGTTCATCAAAGAACACAAGAACTGACTCGGGGAAAGCTTGAGGACAGTTTGACTAGAGTTTAAAAAGAAAAAAACCTGAGGCCGGCAAGCTTAAACCTCAGTGGCTGTCTAGAGGAGGAAAGAGAGAAAACTATGCAATGTGAATTAGTAATGAGGTAATTAGTAATGAGTCAGTAATGCAGGTCAAGCTACATGGCAGTCAGAAGACACCTGATGAAAGATGGGGGGGATCTTCAGAGAAAAGGGAAGGAAGCCTACAGTGTCATGCTCAGGAAAAGAAAAAGAAGAAGAGCTACACGTCCCAGAATAAGTGTTAGAAAGCAGATATGCTTGACAAGGCCATGGCTCCATAAGCAATATACTAGGTACAGAATTTCTGTGAAAGAAAAGTAACTATCTCAAAAACATACAAACAAACAAAAACACTAGCTCATTAAAAGGATTATTATTCCTCCCATGTCTCTAGCTTTCAAACTAGGTGGATCCATCTTCCCAAGGGATAGTCCCTTCAAACAGTGGTTGACTAGTCCATCTGGATTCACCTTTATATTTGGGGTAGCTTGGAATGTAGGAGCACCCCACACTCAACTCCAGGTAACCTTCCATGATTTATACTCCTAACACCTCACACAATCAGGGCTACTTGCAATCAAGTGCAGAATGCAGAGAGGATCAGGAGGAAGGGAAGAAAATCTCAGGTGAGGGCTCACTAATCTTCCCTACCCGCCTCTATGTGAAAGGATCAACAGGCAACACCCAACCCCCAGTGGTTACAAGTGGTCAAGCTGTCCTAACAAAGACTGCTCTTATGGTGAAGACGTTCAACAACAAAGGCCAGCCTCACTGGTCACCTACAACAAAGGCCAGCCTCACTGGTCACCTACAACAAAGGCTAGCCTCATGGTTAGGCTGGTTGGCTAACGATTCATAATATTCTTTCACATCTAAAGAGCCCTGTAGATGTCCTGCCTTGTGGTCTAGAGCTTCTTATGCATGGGATGGTACTAGGTAGAAATGAAGCAGCAGAAGAAAGGTGTTTTCTCCGAGGAGACTCCCTGAAGGTCAATGCAAACAAGACTAAGTGTTCATGATAACTGAAGTTTAATATCATGTGTGACCTTTCAACTCCCAAAGTCCTTGTTCAGCCAGAAGTCTAAGGGTGATGTAACGCAGCAAGGGTTACCTGACTCTAGAGTATCTTTTCAAAGGGACTGCACTGGTCTCCTTTCTGATGCTGTGATAAAACAGACGGAAAACCCCTTGGGGAGAAAAGGGACTATTTTGTTTGTACTTCCATTTAACAGTCTATCAGCCAGGACAGGAGCACAGGGACCCTGGAGGCATGAAGGACTGTTGCTTGTTTGTTTCCAGGCTACCTTTCTTGTACCTCCAAGGACCACCTGCCTAGGAATGTCACCACCCACAACAATCAATAATTTTTTTTTTTTAAAGCACATAGCCCATCTGGTGGAGGCGTTTCCTCAACTGAGTTCCCCATCAATTCCTTCCAGGTCACTCTAGTTTGTGTCAAGTTGACAAAAAGCAGCCATTAAGGGATTGATCCTCAGATGGAGTCTTGTGCTTGTGGGATAATTAAACTTGATGTTGGTGGTTGTATCTGTACATGAGATAAGATTGTGTAGAGCTGTATGGACACATGAACATGTAATTGCAGCTATGATGAAATGTGAATGAGCTTGGTACTCTGTATTAGTGCCAATGTACTATAGTTATAGTTATAGCTCACATCTGGGGAGACTAGATGATGGGTGCTTGAGAACCTTACTGTTTCTTCAAAAATTCCTGTGAAAGCATGATCATTTCAATATAAATGTTTTACATGAAGGTAAAAGAAGCTCAGAGTATCAGAACAGTTCATCTTCAACAATACATTGTGACTGGTTTTAAACTACAAGATCTTATACAGAAACAGTAAGGTCAACAGTACTGTTTTTTTGGTTTTTCGAGACAGGGTTTCTCTGTGTAGCCCTGGCTGTCCGGCAACTCACTTTGTAGACCAGGCTGGCCTCGAACTCAGAAATCTGCCTGCCTCTGCCTCCTGACTGCTGGGATTAAAGGCGTGTGCCACCATCGCCCAGCTCAACAGTACTCTTGAAGAGATGGATAAAACAGGTTACCTCAGTTGCTACAGAGGCTGAGGTCTTCAGTTACTACAACAGGAGGAATGCTCTCTTAGCTTAGCATCAAAGCCAGTCTCTAGCCCTTTTCTTGAAAAGCCAGATAAGCAAGCAGTTGAGTTGTGGTAGAACTTAGCTATAGTTCTGGAGGTTCAGAAAACACTGTCTTAAAAAGCTGCCATTATCTTACCCATGTTAACCTTAGCCAATGTCACTAACTGCTACTTACCTCTGTCATCTAGACATACGCATTGGATAGCTAGTGTGTATTGGCACTCATGCTTCTGGGTGCTTGAAATGTGTTCATGAACAAAATAAAGGCCTCTGTCATATGGCAGGCTTTATATCTAGTATGGGAAAGAGAAAGGAGAAAATAAACAGTATATGTGAATTATAATTCATACCAGAAGATGATGACTCTTACAGTAAGAAGACACGGGGCCAAGGAAGGAGGCCCAAGAACTCAGGAGATGTCATTGTGTGGAACAAGAGAGGCTCTTGCTTGTATCTGTGAGTTCAAAAGAATCTGCATGAGATCAGTCCTCTGCTTTGAGTTGTCTTCTCCTCATGCTCCCAGCAGTTCTTTCTGCATCCTCATCATTATCTTCTTCTATTTGCCCTTTAGCTTCTCCCTTTGCACATGCCTGTTGGTTCCCGGTCACTTCCCTCCATCAGTGCCATTCTCTCCATTGTGGCTCCGCCACTTTCTAACCATCTCTTCGGTTTCCTCTGACTTTCTTCCCTAACTATAGCTATTTCTGCCTCTCCCGTTCTTTCTCGACACTTATCATTATCATTATGCGGCTTGCTGGAGGGTGAAATTTATATAATTAAACTAAAAGTGCCTGGGACTCTAATGTTTATATGTATTTTTCATGGTAAGCGTGTCCTGTTCTTGCCTGACACAGATGCAGAGTAACTTAACTTTTATTGACTGTCATTTGGAGACCTAATTCCCCAAAAGAGCAGCACCCCAATATTTCTGAAACATGGATCGATAACTCATAGGAATGTTCATAGTACAGCACTGCACTATTCATGAAAACTAAAATTACAAACAGCATAAATAACCAAAACCAGTTGAGTGGCTTAATATTTGAAAAGTAGAACACTAAATAACAGGAGAAGCAGTGAATGGCTGCTGATGCAGAGACAGATGACTCCTCGGGACTCTAACAATCAAATAAGACAATACAAAAGATAAGGGGAAGATGAAATAGTAGTTATAATTATTTCTTTCAAATAAAACAGGTTTTAGTAGGTATGGTGATACATATCTACAATCCCAAAAATCCAGAGAGTGAGATGGGAGAATCTCTAATTCAAGAACAGCCTTGGCTACAAAGCCCAGGTCCCAAAACAACAATAAAACAGGCTATAGAAATTAAGACAACTGTCATTCTAGTGACAATGGCTAAGAGATAATATGGGAAGGTTTCTGGGATCAGGGTATGCTTGTGTGTTAATATAGGTATAAACTAACTGGGATGTACTCATTTTGTGAAATTTCTCCAAGCAGTATATTTATAATTTGTACAAAGAGAGAGCACGTGTGTGTGTGTGTGAGTGTGTACGTGTGTATGTGTGTTCATGTGTACGTGTGTACATGCACTAGCGTGATACTGGGTTGAAAAGTTTGCTTAAAATGATGAAAGCTATTGTATAAAATAATCTGGCAGTGATTTGGGTGAGAAGCAGGAGAGCCCAGGTGTCTGGGGAGCGGCCTACTGCACTGATGAGTCTACAGCATGAAATAACAGGACAGGGAGACGAGCAAGGACAGCAAACGATGGTGACAGTGGCAAACCAGGAAGGCAGGATGACCCATTGGGTAGAGTAAAAGGTAACATGGGGGCAAATTTCGTAACACACACCTGTGTGCTCTGCACTGAGGAGGCCCAAGACTGGACTAGACAGGGCGAGACCCTGTCTCGTGGAAGAAAACACCAAAACCAAAACCGAAACCAAAGATAACTTTACATTTATTAAATAACACATATAAATATTTCCAGATTTACATCCCCTGGCTTTGTTTCTTTTGCTATTGAATTTTATATGCAATACTGAAATCATCTTGTATGTTAGAAATTTAACAAAGGACAGCTTTAATTTCAAGTCAAATTTTCATAGGCAGTACACACTACACAATATACTCGTTAGTCATAAAATGTGTGAGAGTATTCTTATACTGTGCTGTGACACAGTCTTCTATCGTCACCGTGGACCTAAAATTTTATAAGACTCAAGCTTTATTGTAACTTAGAACTTCGGTATTTCCTTCAAAGAAAAAAGCTGTACTTGATTCTTTTGAACAGAGGTAGTCCTCCATTTTGTGCAAGACTACTATTACATAGTTTTTAGAGATGTGATTTGTTGCCATTATAAGTAAATATCCCTGTAATATTTTCTTATAATGATGAGGATATGATTGTGGGCATGCCCTGGTTAGCTCTAGCCAGAGTGCAGAGTCAGCTACCCAGATGTGGTGGCTGTCATCTTCCTTCAGAAGTTGACACCTAGCTTCTCCATGTATTTAAGAGGAAACCAGGAATAGACTGGAACATCATGCCTTTGTATACCGAGCACATTTAGCAATGTCACACATCTGTCCGGGGTGCCCTGTGGCTCTCAAGCTCAGCACCTCAGCTAAGGCTGAGTGCAGAGTACAGTAGGAACTAGGTGTTTCGTGTAGAAGGCCAAGATCTATATCTTATGTGGATACCTAAAAATTGTTGGTACTCAGAAAACATTAAGTTAAAAAGAAAGCTAAGGAATATTCTGGCTTTAAAATGAATATTTTTAAATATACACTTCCAATGTGTATATTTCAAACTAATTTTTTAAAAAATTTTTGTATTCATTGCATTTAGAATGCCTTGTCTTTAAAAGCTTACATTAAACATAGACGACTATGGATAATTTACTTGTTAGGTTGTTTTTAAAGTGGTTAGAGTTCCATTTCTGACTGTTTTCTCTGAGTCCTATTAAATAGTCAGAAAAAAGATCATTCTCATCACGGTGATTTTCTGTCCAAAAGGATTTGGTCAAAATTGTCTTCGTGTTATTTTTAAAAAATATGGTCTTACTAAGTGGTCCAAAAGACCATGAACTCTTGCTCCTCCTGCCTCCGCCTCTCAAGGCTCAGGATTACAGGCGAGTACCACAATGCCTGGCTTTCATGTTAGATGTTACAGAGAAGAGAGCTTAATCTGCCGCTATACAAGGAACACCTAGAAACAAAAAGCTAAGGTAAAATTGCATTTTAGCTGGGGTGACGGTGGTGCAGGCCTTTAATCACAGCACTAATTAGGGGCCAGCCTGGTCTACAGAATAAATTCCAGGACAGCTAGGACTACACAGAGATACCCTGTCTTGAAAAACAAAAAGAAAAACAAACAAAAATGAATAGATTATAGGGATTGGAGAGATGGCTCAATAATTAAAAACACTTGTTGGCTCTTGCAGGGGACCTGGGTTCAATTCCCAACACCTATATGGTGGCTTGCAATCATCTATAACTCCATGACCAGGAGATCTGATGCCCTTTTCTAACTTCTTGGGCACTGGCCACACACATAGGTGAACAAAACACTCATACACAAAATAAATAAAATCATTTTTAAAAGATTGGTTTTATTTTCTTTAAAGTTCATTAATGAGTACACAGTAATTCTACCTTATCCTTCTTCTCACTGTGGTCAACACAACACATGGATTTCAGAGTCAGTCAGGAATCTCTGTGATTAGTCCTTCCTAACTCACCTGCCCATAGAAGCTGTTGGGCCAGCCTAACAGAGACAGATGGAACCCTTATGGGCTCAGACAGCAAACCTGCTTTGGCATCCAGCACACAGTGTGTCACAGCAGCACATAGTGAGTCACTGCAGCACATCCGAACATTGCTAATTCTCAGGGCTAATTCTCCTGGTTTTGGATATTTTGCAGCTAAGCTGCTTGTTTCTGCATTAAAGCATCAGAAACAACAAGTGTTTCTTGTGTGGTGCCTAAGAAGCTTCAGACTGTATTATATTTCAACGTAACAGTAAGCGGATGGCTGCTGAAGTGCAAAGAAACAGTCAGTGCAGAAAACACTTGCAGAGACTGGGCTGACAGCCAGGTTCTGTCTAGCAGTCCTCTCTCAGGAAGCAAGTCTACGCATGGCCTGTGGATGAGAAGGGAAGACGAAATAGTGACCAACTCAGCTCTCCTTGGGGCTACATCATCTCTTTTTAAAATGTGTTTTTCTAGTATTGGTTGCTTAATTTTAGCAAGGTCTCTATCTTCAGAGAGGAGACGATTCGAACTCCCACACTTCTAACTGGCGTTAGAAAGCAGCGATCACTGCTCTCTGGGCACTAAGAACAAAGCACTCTTCACATACATCTTCAGTTTTCACCGCGCTGTGTTATCATCTCTAGTTTACATGCAGATACTGAAATCACGCAGGGTTGTGCTGGCTGAACAGCCAGTAAGTACCAGGTTGAGGAGTAGCTCACAGGTCTAACTGGCTTCGATTCCCAAAGTGCTACCGTGCTTCATAACCTTAGAAACCATGGCCGGACGGTCACTTTATGTGGAAATGAGTAGTTTTCTATTCCAGTGTGACAACCACTCAAGTTCCCTTATTTTACGTTTACTTGTCTGTCTGTTTGGGGCAAGATCTCTAGCCCAGGTTAGCTTCAAACCCCAGATGTAGCTGAGGATATCCTTCAACTTCTGAGCTTCTTTGCCTCCACCACTAAAGGGCTAGGATCACAGGTGTACATGATGGTACCCATTTATCCTGTGCTGGGAATTGAACCCAGGACCTCATAGAGTCATAAATTACCAAAGCTTGGTTGGTCATGACTTTCATAGATTTATTAAACTGATGGGCCAAGACACCAGGTTTGTGATTTTTAACCCAATATTACTTTCCTCTACAAACTTCTCTGCCTGACTTTACCGCAGAGATTTGAGTACTGCCTAGTGCTTCTCATCAGGACCTGGGAAGTCATCGCTTGCTTATCAGACTTGTCTGCCCCTCGGGTTAGAGAGTGAATAAACTGCGTGTGACCTTGAATTTGAAGCATAAACAGGTCACCTAAGTATGAGTGGAGGACCCTGGTCCATCACCACTTGTGTGCAAATGCACATGTCTTTCTGATTCCTGTTCAGTAGAGCCCAAGATTTTGATGTAGCTATAATAAAAACAGACATACATCTTCTAAATATCTTAAGCTCAAAATAGCCATGATTGCATGGTTTCCATGGCACCCGGACTACTTGTAGGGCCCCTTTTTGGCCATTGAAACTCTTACAGACTGCTTGTCTGTAAGAGTGGCAGGAGCTGAGAGCTGCTCTTGGAGTCTAGTGGAGACAGAGCTGCTATCTGTATCGGACAGCTGGGCCCAAGGGAAGGCTGGTGTTGCTAGGGAGAGCACTGCTCAATGGTTATTACACAAAGGCCAAGCTCACGTCTATAAGCACAATTAACAGGGATTTCTAGCCATGGAAAAGTCCCTGGAGAACTCACTGGTTGCTAGTGTCTGGAAATGTTCACAGAAAAGCTAAATTAATTGAATCAGGTCAGTGAAGGAGGGATTTCTTCATGGGCTGAGATATCACATGATTTGTTTCTAAGAAATCTTTCAACCTATAATTCTTTTTGAATTACTTCTCAGCCTTTTGGTTAAGATCAAATATAAAATTTTCTTCTTCTTCTTCTTTTTTTTATACCCTTTGGTAGTTTTATGATAAATTCTCTGATTTTTTTTTCCAATGTTGCTCTCAATTCTCTTAGAAGTGAAGCCCTAAAGTTATGCAGAGTCTTCAGGTTCTGTTAACTAGGAAATAGTGTGAGGGACGGGCACCGGAAACAGCCTCGACCTGGATAGGAGGAGATGTGTGAGCCATCACCGGTCAGGTGACAAAGGCCTTGTACTCCTGAGTTAGAACTCCCCTGTGTCCCCTTTTGCCACGCCATAGCCTTAGGTCTCTAGGAAGAAGCATGCTTTGAATTCAGTGTAAAATATGAACCAGACTACAGCTACCAGTCACTGGTTATCTCTGTGTGCTCCAAGTCTGTGAAATCCTGAGGCAATTTCCAGTTTCTGTTTCTCTACAAAGCTGCAGCTTCCAGATGTTTTTGGATTTTTCTCCCCAAGTGGTTCTTAAACCTACCTATCGTTTGTTTACCCAGGTTATTCAAGATGAAATGCAATTATTTTTTTCACAGCAGGATTCAATGACCTTACCTCATCCTGAACATCGAGCTCTTCTGCATTCATCTCTGCCTCCATCAGATCAAGAGGGTCTTTACAGTCCCGAATGCGAGCGACCTTGACAAAGAGAGCATACACAGTGTTCACGGACAACACACTAGCGTCAAAATACAGCCAACACCACGGAAAATGACTTACAGCTTTGCTAGTACTGCCATCAGCGATCTGTAGGCCTCAGAATTCGCTTCTAATTTCTTCTTCTTTCATAGTTCTCATGTTGGGATTTCCCCTTTACCATTTTTTTTATATTCAAATGTGAGCTGATCCATTCTCCATTGTATAAAGTCCTCTAACAGTCCTCTTTTCTGACCTGCGGCACCTCTTAGCATGACACCCCCACTGCCTTCAACCAGGAAGTTTTTTGACAACTCACCTAAGATCACTTTTAAAAGATTTGCGCACACTGTGATTACACTATGATAGTCTGGTGACTGAGGACAGTGTAGGCTCCCAACTTGAATGAAATTTAATTTTATTGAAGGAGGAGTTGACAGTTTAGGACAGTCCCCCTTTTTTGGGATAATATATGGTTTAATCTTCCCTACAGAGAATACAACTTGCATTTGTCTTGTGCGTAGAGAAAGGCATTTCTAAAGCAACAGCAAACATAAACCAAAGCTAAAAGGGTGCCCTCTAATACTGCTTTTCTACTTTTTGTATCACAAACAGCCCAGTGCTCTTCATTAGTGAGAAAATTAGAAGGCTAGGTTCCTGCACACATGGTCTTAATGTGAAGGGAATGGCAAGATTTGCTGTAACTATAGATTGTGACTATTCTGGGATAAATCTTGTGATAGACCAAATGGTGGAAGAGGCTCTTATCTCTCCATTCACACTATCCTTCCCACACAAGTCACTATGAAGAAGAGGAAATCGCTGCATGAGGACGGTTCAGGTTTCATGCAAGACCCTGTGGAGACAGGCAAGGCTCCCAGTCTCACTGGAGCCAGGAATACTCTGCCCACCTTGCAAAGAATCATTTATACCCTAGCTAACAGAATGAAAGTGAGAATCTAGCCCTGTCACTCACAGCACCTCACTGACAGAGTAAGACAAGTTTGACACAGTGGGACGTCACAGTGTCCCTCACTCAGCTTTTATCACATTTGTGGTATAAGATTTTACATCACAGTGGGTACAAATTACCTAACTGCTTTCCTGTTGAGAAGGAACTCGGTATATTGTTTTTGTTTTACTTTTAATACATGATTTTGAAAGCTATATGAGCCAGCTTTGTTTTTAATCTAGATTTAGAAATTTTGTAAATGCATAGAAACCAAAGGTGGTGAGTTTTCAAATGTAGCTTTTTTTTTTTTTAAAGAAAAAAGTTTTGTTTATTTTACGAGTATGAGTGGTTTGTCTGCACGTATGTATGTGTGCCATGTGTGTGCCTGGTGCTCACAAAGGCCAGAAGAGGGCGTCAGGTCCCCTACAACTGCAGTTACAGACGGTTTTGAGCCACCATGTGGGTACTGGGAACTGAACCTGGGTCCTCCAGAGAAGCATCCAGTGCATTTAACCACTAAGCCAGCTCTCCAGCCCCTAGATTTTCTTTTTAGTAGGTGTGGGTTAGAGGTTTTTTTAAACTCTTGTGCATTTGAGATGGACGCTTCTAATAACTTGGGCTGCTCCTTTTACCAGGTACATTAGCAGAACACCCTCTGTCCTGACAGAGCTGAGAAAAAGAAGAATGTAAGAATGTTACCGTTTCTAAATTAGTTTTACTCCAAACACCAACTTCTGATCTGTGGTACAAGATCTGCTTATCCTAATCTTAGAAAACATGAAAAGTAATACAACATGATTGTTACCAGGATAATTATTTTTCACAGGTGGTGTTGGCCATTCAAATGGACAGTGCCCCCTGAAGGCTCATGTATCTGAACATTTAGTCCCCAGTTGATAGCCCTCTTTGGGGAGATTATGGAACGTGTAGGGGGTGGAGCCTTGCTATGGGAAGTATGTCACTGGCGGTGGCTTTGAGGCCTTGCCCTCTTCCTGTCTTCTCCTCCTGTGTGTGGATAAAATGTGATCAGCCAGCTTCCTGTTCCTGCTTCTATACACTGTGGACTTTAACCCTCCGGAAACATAGACTAAATTCACCTCTTGGTCATGGTATTTTTCAGCACAGCAACAGGAAAGAAACTACGACAGTGTTCCAGATTCTCTGTGAAAGGGTTGGAAGGAACGGGCTTCTCATCTAGGCCTATCCGTAGGCCCAGGCAAGGGGTCCAGCAGGTTCGCATCTTCTAGTTATTTGTGAGTAGAATTGACAAAATAAAGGGTATAAGACATTTTAGTGTTTTCCATTTGCATTTGTTTAGGATTAGTTTGAGGGGAGGGGTGTACCTGTCTGTGAGGGTACAAGCGAAGGTCAGAGGTCAATATCAGGATGCTTGCCTTTGTCACTCTCCATCTCGTTATTTTAGATAGGGACTCTCACTAAATGTGGAGCTATCGTGGCTATATTGACTGGCCAGAGAGCCATGGTGATCCACCTAGCTCTACACCCCAATAGTGGGCCACTGGCACGTACAACCAGGCCTGTTTTTCTGGCGTTTTGTTTATTTTTATTCTATTTACATAGGTGCTAGAGGTCAGACCCTTCACCTTGCACAGCAGTCAAGCCTTTTGTTACTAGCAGTCTGTCTAGCCACTCCTTCTTTGTTTTTTCTTTTTCAAAGGTATCTTATGAATCAAATATTACCTTAAGATTCCTCATTTGTCTAATATACACCACATTTATGCATTCACATCACAGAAAATAAACCAAGATTCTGTGTTGTCTTCTAAAAAAAGCATCGCAGCAAATGCCACATCCGTCAGTATAGAACTCTCGTACCTTAGTCCTGGAGGCTTCTGAGCAGTCATCGGTGTCTATCCTCATTTCACTGAGGAGAAACGGTCTCTTTGACATTCAACAGCTGGCGGAAAGCCAGAGGTTAAGCTGGGTTTCAGACTAGAGTTAGGTGAAATGTTTACCGTCTCTAGCAGGGAATCCTGGCCTTCTCTGGATTTGACCTGGTTCTGCAGATGGAGGATTGCATCATGAACCGTCAGAAAGAATCTGTCCTTTCTAATGTTGTCATCAAAGAACCCACACTGCTCCATCTTTTCTAACACATCATCTGCAAAGGAAAAATTTTAAAGTTGGTAGGGGAAAAAAAAAGGATTTTATAATATCAGCTTTTGTAGTGCATTCTCTTCATGATGTTCTCATGTCTAAACTGTGAGCCTGCTCTATCATGGCTTATTTGCCAGCAGCTTGCAGAATGGCGATCCCACAGTTGCTTGCAGTCTGACTCGGTGGTCTTGTTAAGCCAGTGATTCCATCCCCCAGCTGCTGTGAGCTTGGCCGCTAGTTCACAGCCATGAATCTCTCAGAGAGAGTATTTTCTCTGGCCGGTGGGAGCTGTCTGACTCAAAGAGGCCAGGGAGACTGCACACACACACATACCTGACCAGAATTCACTGATTAACAGATGAGAGCATGAAGTGGGGCCTTGCACCACCAGTCCTGCCTGGGCAAAGCCTCTGGAGTAATCAAACTGCTGCCACCAGGTGCTTGAGCAGCTTTGCCTAATGCCCTGTCCACCCCCCCCCCCACTACCATCACCACTTGTGCATGAATCCCCATCTCAGGTTCTTTCAGAGAACCCAGCCTACCTACGGCTGGTGCCATCCTCCACTTACAGGCAAGTCGCAGAGACTCATACCCTTGGCATTCCTCCTGTTCTAAGAGTCTTAGCCATCTCACCCCTGCTTCGCCCAAAACAGTGTTCCCTATTCACTTAACACCATTGTCAAGAAACAAGTTCCGATACTTTGCCAGCTTTCTGGCACAGATTGGAAGAAATCTCTTTCAAAGCTCAAAAATGCCCTGAGATATTGTAACTGGTCCAGAGTTGTTTGTGTTGATGAAAAGTTTTTAGAAATAGCGCATGATTATTTAACACTGTGGTTAATTATACAGTTACAAGTAACGTAGGTGACACATTTTCTTAGACATTCTGTACTACAATACAAAACAGTTCTCTTCTAATTTTATTTTATTTTTTTTAAAGAACATACATTCACGTTCCAAGGGAGGAGATGAGAAGCATGTTTGATGTATAATCACATAGGCATTTACCTTGAAGCAGAGCAAAGTACACATTCACATCAATTCTCTGAAATTCTTTGACAATCTAAAAATAGAAAAGATTTCAGTCATATTTAAAACATTTGTTTGGGAGAACTGTCAATATTTCTGCGGTTAATCAAGACTTTCAGGAGAGTTTGTTACTGGAAAACTTTAGATATTTTCAGCCCGCCACGATGCTGCATCTAAGTATCTTAAGACACGGTAACGTAGTGCACACAGGTAATGCTAGCCCTCAAAACACTGAGGCTGGGGGATTTTAGTTCAAGGCACTTGATCATATAGCAATGCCCTGTTTTAAGAAGACAGGAAGAACACCACCTAGTGTAGGGCAGCACTGAGGAGCTCAGTGAAAATCTGCAGAAGGAAACGATGAGGTACTTGGGCTCCCAAACAGGTCTTGCTCACTATAACAAAAAGTATAAGAGTGTATTAAAAAGTAAATACTGGGACTGGAGAGGTGGCTCAGTGGTTAAGAGCACTGACTACCCTTCCAGAGGTCCTGAGTTCAAGTCCCAGAAACTACATGGTGGCTCACAACCATCTGTAATGAGTTCTGATACCCTTTTCTGGTGTGTCTGAAGACAGTGACAGTGTACTCATATTAAAAAATAAGTAAATAAAAAATAACTGACTAACCATGCAGGTCTTTGTTTTAAATGGACCAATGCCAATTACCTTGTTTGTACTTTTGTTCTATAGCTCTTTACACCCTGTAACTGTTGAAAGACTTAAGAAAGGGATACGTAGAATTTCTCTAATATCCCATAAAAGTAAATGTGAATTCTCAATGACCATTAATCGTTTGATTTTTAGATACCCAGACACTAGGCCTGTGAGCAATTGTAATTGTCCCTATCACATACACAGCTATTCAAATGTGGGGCATACTCTGGCATTAGGGCTCTACAAAGTCATTAAACCAACAGGCCAGCATAATCTCTTATGGGTCTGAGTCACTACACAGAGAGAGCGAGATAAACACTGCCGAGCCAGCATGTGTTCTCAAAAGAGCTAACAAGACCCGCTGAGAGAACAGAACCTCACAGCATAGCCTCAGTCCTTGCCAAGTATAATTACTTACCGACCCAGCACCCACACTCATGCATGTGTTTCTGGTCCTGCAGTGGTCCCTCAACTAGGCTACGCTAGACAGCAGCCTGTTTACTGTCCTCCTATCTATTGTTGGTCCCTTACCCTGCTGAGCTCGCTGTCTGGCCCTCCTGATACCAAACTAAAGTTTCATTTAAACTTGACCCTTAGGATCACACCTATTTAAAGTACTCTGAAGCATTCTACAGGGGTTTATTCGATTGTTTAATGTTTGCCTTCCTCTCTGGTAGAGAAACCATGGCTGCCTCATCACATGCGTCTTCTGTTAGGTGGAGCAACTGGCACACATTGAAGCATCCAAGAAAGGAACTTGAAATCCTGCAGCTGCTGCTGTGAGTGCTTCTGTCCGGCATGTTGCTCAGCTCTTGCCCTGACTTCCTGGGTCTAACCTGAGGCCGGCCCCTGCTGCAGAACAATGTCTGCTCTTTTAGTCCTGTCCCGTTGCTGTGTCTATAACAAGTAAAATAGAATACTCAATGCAGACTTTGCCACTTTCCTTTTTGTCACGGTCCATTTATGTTCTTAGAAAAATAAAACATACTAAGTGTTAGCATCTAAGAGGTATCTATGTGCCAGATACTCCCCTTTACTCCCTCTATGCATTGCTTATTTGATCTTCATGATACCTGGGTAGTAAATACTATCATTATGCCGATATTAGAAAAGAAGAAGCCAAAAAAAAGGCGGATTGAGAAACGTGTTCTTGGTGCTGGAGGCAGAATTCACCTCACAGAGCCTGACTGCAGAGCTTATGCTCAGTTGCCAAAAAGGAGGAGGAGGAGGAGCAAGAGGAGGAGGAAGAGGAAGAGGGAAGAAAATTCACAAATTACAGAGCCCCTTCACCAGGCTGTGTGACCCATTCCATCACTTCACTGCACAAATAAACAGAGCCTCACCATTCGCAATGACCTCACTCCTACCACATCCAGGAAGGATACAGCTCCGCAATCCAGCACCAGGCTGTGGATTGGCACCTTTGGGACATTCACTTTCACCGGGAGTTCGGAGTTCCAGTCCACTTGAATCTCAATTTCTTTGGTTGGGATATTAAGTTCCTCTGGCTCTTCCACATCTTCATCAGGCTCGAAGGCATTATTTGATGAGCCAATATCACTTATGATCCCGTTCTAACGAAGAAAACACCTCGGACTTACTTGTCAATAATAATACCAAAAGCCTTTCAGCAGTTTACCCCAAATGCTTAAAAGCCTTGCACAGACTCTTGTTTGGAATTCAAATACGGCAAGGGGATGCAGTCCTGAGAGATGGATCCTGCACTTTGGTGCTAAGAAGAAAATGTAAGAACAGAAGCCTCCCCCTCCCCCAAAGAATGGATTTCTGGATGATTGTGGGACTTTCCCTGGAGATACAGAAAAGTTACAGCAACAGCTGCAAACATTCACGAAATTACAGTTGCAGTTTCCTATCACTTTCTATTATTTTCAGTTACTTTTGGCACTGAGTTTGTACCTTGTCCTCTTCAGTAAAAGTGTTTAAAATGAGTACAAATACTTGTTTTTAATGGGGAGGGGTCAGACTCTGTTTGCAGGGGCTCTGTGGGTTTCATTTATCCCTGCCCTTTCCTGTCGCCTACATAACAGATCAGCTGTTCTCAGATCCACACCTGTTATGGCCCATGCGCATCTGGATACCAAAGGAGGGTCAGTTGTCTAACTGCTTTCATCAGAGAAAGGACCGGGTGGGGGGGGGGGGGAGGGAGAAGGAGTTCACCTCACCTTGGTTGCCCTGAGTTGTCCTTTTTTGATGAGTTTCTGTATTCTTCTCAGTGCTTTCAGCCTCTTATTATATACTCTAATGGCATCAAATCCAACCTGTGGAAATAAATGTCAGTTACATAAAATGTCTGCTTCCTAATGTTCCACGGCATTTACTACCTGAGTGGCTGTTTCTTTTTTACTTTTAATTGTGTGTCTGTACTTGTGCTGTGCACATGTGAGTACAGATAAGGAGTTCTGAGGAGGCAGAGGACGCCCTGGAGCCGATGTTACAGGTGGCCGTGAGTGCTCCTACATAGGTCCTAAGGAATTGAACTCGGGTCCTTCAAAGAGTTGTATACTCTCCTAAAGGCTGAGCCATCTCACCAACTCCCAGAATGGAGATTTCTTAAAAGATACTATTTTGAAAGAAACCCGGCCTGAAAAGAAATTGTGAGGTCTAGGGAAGTAGACTCCTCTTTCCTGCCAGGCACCCACCCCACAAGCGATGAGGAGGGAAGACTAGTAGATCAGAGGCTTCAAGTCAGCAAAAAAGACAACAAGTAAAGTTTTAGCTTTAAGTCTGTATTTTCTTGATGTCACAGATCCACTTGGTTGGGGGTGGTGTGGGGAGTCTACTCTGGAAGCAGGAAACTAGCACGCTGGCAAATTCTAAGTTCCAAGCATGGCATGTCACTGCACACAGAGCCTTCTACTCTTCCTCTCCTCTCCTCTCCTCTCCTCTCCTCTCCTCTCCTCTCCTCTCCTCTCCTCTCCTCTCCTCTCCTCTCCTCTCCTCTCCTCTCCTCTCCTCTCCTCTCCCCTCCCCTCCCCTCCCCTCCCCTCCCCTCCCCTCCCCTCCCCTCCCCTCCCCTCCTCTTCCTCTCTCTCAGTTCACAGGTTAACACGCTTCACAAACACCCAGCATGCCACCTTCCTCACACTGTTTGTTGGTGAGTTTATGTCAACCAGACACAAGCTGGAGTCACCGGGAAGAGGGCTCTCAACTGAGAAAACGGCTCCAAAGATAGGCTGGTAGACAAATCTGTCAGAAATTTTTTTGATTAACGATTCGTGTGGGAGGGCCCAGCCCCCAGTGGGCAGTGCCACCCTTGGCCAGGAGCTCCTGAGTTGTATAAGAAAGCAGGCTGAGCAAGCCACAAGGAGCAAGCCAGTAAGAAGCACTCCTCCATGGATTCTACTTCAGCCCTGCCCTGGTTCTCCTTCAGTGATGAATACAAGGGGCAGTTGTATAATGAAATAAACACTTTCCTTTTGGCCAAGGTGTTTTATCCCAGCAACAGAAACCTAAGAGATTCCCAGCAGCTGCAGCTAATAATTCTTTTATTAACTTCTAAATTATTTTATTTGCATGTGCATGGATGTGAGCCTGTGTGCAGGTGCCCATGGGGGCCAGAAGGGAGGCCCGGGGCCCTTGAAGCTATATGTATAGGTATTTATGAGCCACTTGACCTGGGTGCAGGATCCAAACTCATCCTCTAATAGATCAGAAAATATTCTTAACAGCTAGGTTGTCTTTCAGCCCCTCTCCTATCTTTTTTTTAACATTTAAAAATATTTCTTAATAAAATTAGGTAATAAAACTAATACATACGAGCAAAACCACTCACTATATGAATGAAACTATCTTTCCAAATAAAACTTTTCAGAGCATGGCACTGCTTTGAATCTGTTCACAAAAAGCATTCTCTCACTTGCCTCTGCCAGAGCAACCTGCTCACACAGCCTCTGGAACTCAGCCCTCCCAGCCTTCTGTCTTTTGCTTCCTACCTTGCAAGCCTCAGGCCCCTCCCCTCCTCTCCTCCCCTCCCCTCTCCTCCCCTCCTCTCCTCATCCTTCCCACCCCTCTCTTTCTCCTCCCCTCCCCTCCCCTCCCCTCCTTCTCTTCCTTTTCCCCCTCCCCTCCCCTCCTCCCTCCCTGTTTTCCCCTCCTCTCTCCTCTCCCACATTGTAGGTTATTTGGAGCACAGATGTTATGATATAGTTATTTGTTCATTTTATATTTTGTTTTGTGAGACTACGTCTAAGTCTGTAGCCCTGGCTGGCCTAAAGCTTAACAGCGATCTTCCTGCCTGAGCTTCTCAAATGCTCCAATTACCATGCTGTGCCACAACAGAGTTTTAAATGCCCTCCCCAAAAAGAGCCAAGCATAAGGCCTTATTCCTGGCTGATACCTGAGAGATGAGTGAAATCCAAAAATGGGTTTAAAAAGTCAAACTTGTAGAATAAAATACTTACCGTTGAATTGATACATTTTTTAAAACCATCGACATTGCCGTAAAAAATGGGACTGGAAAATCTCAGGATCTTCACCCCTTCAGGCTCTTCAAGCTGGCATTTTTTTTTTTTTAAAAAGGGAGGGAGGGAGGGAGGGAGGGAGGGAGGGAGGGAGGGAGGGAGGGAGGGAAGAGAGAGAGGATAGAAGGAGAGGGAGGAGAGGGAGATCGAGGTTAAACAAATCCACATCTCAAATCCTCACCTCAAGTCCCGCCCATTGTGGTGGCATGGTTACTAAGAGGAGCTGGGCAGAGCTCCTCTGAGCTATGGGGTGTTACCCAGTAGGAAGATGCACAGCATCAGAGGCCACAGAACCAGAACAGAAGCAGAGTCCAGAATTAACAGTAGCTAACGGGCTCCCGCTACCCGTATGAAGAAAGCGGCTCTAAAGGCAACATGACTGGTCCCCAGCCTCCTCCGCTACTGATGGTTTTGATTTTGCTAAAATTCTTTGTGCAGGAGGATGGACAAAAGACATCTGTGGGGTTCAGAAACTGCCGTATGGTGTTTTTTGTTTGTTTGTACCCTACTGGGGTGGCTGCTCCAAGAGCGAATCGCACAGCGCCATAGAGTCATCTAGTCCTAAGCATTTACAGCCAGGTTAGTCTATCCCTTTCATGTGAGAACATCCGGGCCGGAAAGGCAAGTCCCGCCAACACAGAGCTCAGAAGCTGGAGTCCATGCTAAGCCGCAGAACTGAGCAGTGGTGCTCTGCCGTGCAGTTGCCTATCTCTTGTACAGCCTGGTTTCTAAAAAGCAACAGGATTCTTATATGTGTTTCTATAGACACGCCGTCCTGTTACCATGGCGTATTTTACACAGCTTATGATCTCCGGAAGCTAATGATACTTTTTCCTCTTGATGATACTTGGCTCAACATTACAGAAAGATTATGGAAATAAACTAAGTAATAGCTAGTAGAATTCCAGGTTGAATGTAAAATTCCCAGCACCCACATGGTGGCCCACAACTGTAACTCCAGTTCCTGGGATCTGGCACACTCAAACAGACATACATACAGGCAAAACATCAACACACATGAAAAATAAGTAAATACGTTTTTAAATCGTCCTTAAAAAAACATGAGAGACATTAGGCAATTTTATAAAGACTATGGATTACAGACAAATATAATTTCTATTAAATATCTGCAAGTAATCTAATTGCCTACTATATTTAACCCCTCATTATGAGTTTTTACACTAAAATAATATTCAACTAACATGGGTAAGTATCCTGTGATCGATTTATGAAGAATCCAAAGTTCTCAAGACACTCACAGTCTGCTGATGGACTTTCCCAACAGAAGTCCTCTTGGCTTGTATCTAACATGCTAAAAGAAATCTGAGGCTCCTTGAATTCTGGGCTATCGAGCCTACCTGGGACAAGTGTTTCATAAAGGCACTTACGTTTTTATAATGTGTGATGCTTTTGTAGATGTCTGTGCTGGGGACACTTCCAAGGCCATTCCATGAAGGGCTGTAAGAAGAAAAATGAACACTGGAATTTTATCTTTTAATTTATTTTATTTTATTTTTTACAACAGTTAAAAAGTTAAAAAGAAATCACTGCTATGAGAGAGAGCATCGTTCTGGTGTTTTGGACTCTGCCTTTATTGCCGATGACATTTTCTTGTATCTAACTCTGAAATGAACAGCTGGTGTTTGCGTGGGACTGAAGAAAGAACTAACTGTGAGTCTCTTCTGATGGCTGGGAGACATAATGAGCAGTTTGGAGTTCATAACAATTTATAGCAGAGGCGTCAAGCTTTCTCACATGGCAAAGCTGGAAGCCCGGCCGTAACTCTGAATAGCCAGCACTATTATCCCTGTTTTATTAGTTCATAAAATAATGTCCAGAGGAGCTAGAGGAGCCACTGGGTGAAGGACGCATAGCATGTCTTTCACACGTGGGGCTTTGGTTCTTCCACTCCTTGTGATTTATGGCAACCTGCTAATGGATACGGTGTCTGCAAATGATCAGATTAGTCTCTGCTTTTAAAAGCAGCAGCCTTCCTGAAGCAACCCTTGCCTGTTGACCAGATCACCCGTTTCCTGTTCCTGGTGCCATCAGATAAAGTCCTTGTCTCTCCAACTGTGACTAGTGGCATATGCTGAATGCAGCCCCTGGAGAAGGATTAATTGTTTGGGGGTCCTTTCAGCATTGTGCTTTCTAGATCAATGTTATAATTACTGGAAATTAAATACTATAAACGGTACTGCTTTTTGTTGGCTAGGCGCCCGGTTACCAAACCAGCAACTAAATTGTACCACCAAGCTTTCCCTTGGCACAACACTGAGCTCATTTTTAAGTTAAATCATAAGTTAGTCTTTCTCAAAGAGAAAGAAAAGAAAAGCCACCTTCCTTCTCAAACAATCTCCTAAAAGGCACACTCAACACAAGAGGCAATGTCCCCTACAGACAGTTTCTTCATTGTTTCCTTGTAGCAAACTGGGCCCTCTGGAAGTTAATGAACCCTTTCAGGACCCTGTGCTAAGGGAGCCAGTCACAGCCTTTCAAGTAGAAACCAGCATGCTAACAGAGGGCGGGTGGGCCGAGAGCTGGTTGGTGGCAAGGGAGAGGTGAGCCCATGCTAAGCTGAAGATATCTATGTTGATGTTTCCCAGGTTTCTTCTTCCATCACTGCCCAGGCAGAGAAGAGGGCAAGCATCTGAAAAGGCAAGGAAAAAACTAAAAGGGGCAGAGGCTGTGCTCCGCAAGCCCAGGAGGACACACAGCTAAAACCAAAGTCAAAACAAAACCTGTCACCAACCAGATAATCCGCCTTCAGCCTGCCTCGCCTGCCTTCATAGTCTATTTCCACCATGACTCATAGCTCTGCTGCATCCACGGAGCATACGAACTAATCTTGTTTACTTCACATAATTGGGCATTATGTGCCTTGTCTGTCGGATTGGAATGAATCCTGACTGTAATAACCATTGTAAAGGTCGCAGTCATGTAATGAGTTACTAGCTCTAAAGAGTAAAATACGTAGGAATACATTGGAGGAGCCAACTTGTTCTGTGCCCGGTTCCCAGTTTTATGACTGCTGCCCAGTGCCTCTAATTTCATCTGATTTAACCAGGATTGAAACAAAGCAAGTTCAGACTTTGGCTGATCCGTGTGTCTAGCTTTCATGTTAAGACAATCAACCAATGGAGAGCAGAGCGGAGCCTGTGAGGGAAGGGATAGATAGGGAGTGAGCTGTGTTGGGATTTAAGACTTAGTTCTGCCAATTAGTAATTAACAGCATTAAGAAAGATCTCTAAGCTTTCTGAACTTAAACTTTCTCACCTGCAGAGTCAGACTAATTGGACCTACTCAACAGTGTAAGGCAGTGTGTAACTCATACACTCAGTCAGTACATGATATTATAAAAAGAAGTTGTGTCGGATTTAATGAAAACAGGCTAGGAAACGTCAGGCTGTGCCTCCTCTACTATGCCTGAGTTCGTATCTGGTTTTTTTTTTTTTTTCAGGGGAGGGAGGTTGTTTTGTTTTTTAGTACTTACAACTGAACTCTCAGGACCACAGTCAGTAGTGCAAATAAAAGGCCAGCTAGCAAGCCGAGGTCCAGCCCCAGAATGATGGACATTATGCATGTAAACACCCAGATAACCTAGAGGGGGGAAAAATGAACAAGATCCACATTAGTTCATCAGAAAACAATCAAGTGATTGAGAATGAATCTTCCCAGAGATCTAGGACCTTCTCATAGAAACATAGACGCAGGCGTGGCCTGCTCCAAACTACTCTAAGTGTGCTCTGGAGTTACAAACATTCAGGCTAGATTTAGGGAATGGACATCGTGAGTGACAGGCACATCAAGACACGGTGCTTCATTTAAAGGGAGTTGTGTGGTAGGTGACTTACAGCATCAGTCTTATTCTGCTTCCACAGACGAGGAACGTCACACACCTGCATAAACATCCCTTTCAGGTTGGCAATGACAACGGCCGCCAAGACTGACTGTAGAGAGACAGGGAAGGCTGTGTTATCCAAGGCTATGGTTTCTGCGTGTTGATTTCCGATATCCTGCTATTACTCTTATAAAAGTCTGGTGAAGAGAAATTGGTGTACAGAAAAGCAGGGTTTTACCTTCTGCAAGGGTTCCAGAAGCCTCCCCAAGGCAACGATGGCAACCATCACAATCACAGCTGAGATGAGGCCAGCCACCTGAAAGACACTTCCATGAGGTGGGCACACCCTGCTCACCACAGGAGTGCACTCAGCCCTTCCTCATCTCTCCCTTTCCGCTCAGTATTTAGAAAAATGAGCATTATTTACTGAGCCCATGCAACATGGTAAAAAATACAGAGCAATATATATCCACTATATGCCCAGTATTGTTGAGAAATTAAAGAGAATACGAAAGCTAAAGCTGTTAAAGTCAAGCTAGTTTGAGTTTCATTTGAGTGGCTAGTGCCCACTGATGTCAATTTATGTCATCCTGCCGGTTGTTTGATGTGCCATGAGACATAGACCCTCCCAGTTCCTCCAATAACAGAGATGGCTGTCAGACTTTTGGGAATGAATCCTTATGACACATATTAGGCTCTTCTGCATTGTGAAGACAGCAGCCATAATGGTTACTCTAGTAACAGACATACCTGTAGCTCATAACTTCCATGAACACCTCAGGGAAAATAAATTAATCCATCTTATCACAAATTCACAGCATCACACCGGCACACCAAGACCACTGCTCCTGTCTCCTCCAACAACTGTAGGCACAGGTTCCAACCAAACACTGGCAGCAGCAGTGGAGCAATCATGGGGTAAAGGAAGCTCAGAAACTTTACCTTCGCTGGCAAAGAAAAGTTCTGCTAAGATCCATAGAGAGTAAGGAGAGAGGCTGGGGGGGTGGGGACTATTCCTGGTCTGATCAGTTGGTTTGGCCAATGAGATCTCTGCTGAGACAGCATAAGGCATGGCTGATCTGAAGACTAGAAACTCTGCAGCAAAGGAGAAAAGACAGGGAAGCAGAAGCAGACAGGTCAGAGGAAGGAACAGGAGAGGTGAATGGAGCAAAATCCCAGCCCCACGCGGCACCCAGCGAAAAGAAGCAGGCATAGCAGACGTCAGGGGACACATTCATTCCATTTGGCATACTGGCTATTTATGTTTAGGTATGGGTTGGCCTGGGCAATATTATGAATATTATAAATATTAAGAATATCACTCTACATTGTCTACTTCCTCTTCTTACCTATGATCTTCTGGGTCCATGGCCCAGGTTTCCAGCACCATTGTGAATAGATTCCTCTTCTGTCTAAAAAGATAATATTCTCCTCCCTTCTTCCCCTCCCCCTCCTCCCTTCTTCCCCCCCCCCCCCTCCCTTCATGTCTTCTATCTTCTCCAGTTACTTGATCGGTATTTATTGAGTCACTTGCATTCTTGCTAAGGTTGAGGGACTTTATGAGTTGGTAAGAGGTACATTTGGAGACAGGGACAACTATCTGCACAACCCAGGACAGGAGACTGGCCATTCACTCACCAAGGATATATAGTAGAAGTCCCTAATTATAGACTCCAAAGCTGATTTTGATCACACTATCAAAACCTTTAAGGGATTAATTACTTGACTTTACTGTATAAAGCTGGTTTGTGGGAAAGCATAGACCTAACTATCTTTGAGAAGACTCAGTTTCTGGCAAGTGAATTACTGTTAAGTGAGAAGGTAATTAGAGCTATAAAGTAATTTGTATTAAGAATCACTTTTTTTTTCTGAGCCAGCAGAAGTCAGTGTAGCAGTGAGAGAAAGAACAGGGAGGGAGGTTTGGCTCTCTACAGTCCCAGTATAGAAAAGAGTTAAAGTCCACCAGCTCTCGTTCTTCTGTTTGTTCTTCAACAACTGCATGTCTGATACTCCTTAGGTGCCAGACCCAGCGTGTGTGTCACAGATGCTAAGAGGCCATTTCTCCCTCAAGGTGTAGATAATCAGCATTTAGTCACCAGTGCATGCTAGGACTTCACACTGTCTAGTTTAGACCTCTCAGCACCCTCTCGAGGTAGATATAAGTGGTATTCCCACTCATACTGAAGTGGAGGCTCTAGCATAAAGTAGGAGAAACCACACAAAAGGACTCAGTAGTTTGACTGGTCACAGGTCCCTGGATTTCAGTGCAAGGTCTTAGACTTTTAACCCTAGAACTTAATATGCTTTCCAGTAATTAAATATCAAGCCGGTTCTGCCTTGTTTCCTTCTTCATTCCGACCTCCTGGCTTCCTTCCATGCTAAATATAATGCAGGCCAGTGTGTGGCCGAGGATATTAACTTACCAGAACACCATGATACCCCAGCCCTTTGCCAAGGAGGTCACTTTACATGACATTATTATGGGGCAGCCAGCCCAGGCCTTGTTTGGGCCTGAAGTGTAACAGCAGGAGAATGGCCGGCAGTAGATCCAGCTGCACCCACAAGGGACCAAGCATCCTGGGGAGACCATCAGTGCCCAACACTAATGCAAGCTGCAGGATCTCCAGATGCTGACAGCTCGAGCCTGCAACAGGCCTAGCCTGGGCTGAACTCTGACCGCACCTCCTCTTGGCAACAGACCTCTGCTTTTGCTTCATGGTGTGTACTGGTTCCTTCACCTATTTCCTCTAAACTAGAAATATGAACAGGAAGTATAGTAACTTGGGTTGGAGAGATGGCTCAATGGTTAAGAGCACTGGCTGCTCTTCCAGAGGACCTAGGCTCGATTCCCAGCACCCACTTGGTGGCTCTGTAACTCCACATCTGTAACTCCAGTCCCAGGGGATCCCATACTCTCTTCTGATATATATATATATATATATATATATATATATATATATATATATATATATATATATATATATATATATATATATTGCAAGGCTTCAAAACACTTCATTTTTCTGCTGGAGATTGGACTCAGGGCCTCACACATTCAGGGCAAGCATTCTAAACTATATCCTCAGCTTTTGTTCCCCACCCTTTTTAAGATTTATTTGTTTTTGTTACATAGGTAAATAACTGTTGCTATCTTTGGACATACTAGAAGAGGACATCGAATCCCATTATAGATGGTCATGAGCTACCATGTGGTTGCTGGGATTTGAACTCAGGACCCCTGGAAGAACAGTCAGTGCTCTTAACCTCTAAGCCATCTCTTCAGTCCTCCCTTTTATTTTGTTGTTCTGAGTGTAGTTCTGTGTGCAGTTATGAGCCATGTAAACACTGACAAATAAAAATTTGGCAATCATGGTTCCAGGAGCCCGTAAATATTGCTATTAAAGAATTTTTTTTGATAAGGGTTGGGCAAGTCAAAGAGATGAGGCCCAAGTTGGATCAGATAAAGAAACACAAGTTCCTCTCTGAAGGCTAAGAACTGTTGTGTCCAGTTTTGTGGAAGCTTCTCTAAGCCACCATCCCCCTCCTGTTACCTGCTATCAGGGTTATCCCTCTGTCTCTACGTACCTGTGTCTTCCCCCCGGTGCTCTCCTGGACAGCCGTTCGAGACAGAGCAGTGGTAGCCACAAAACAGGAGAAAAATCCAGAGAAGACGTTGCTTATCCCAAAGGCAATGAATTCCTAAGGGAGAGACTGTGTGACAGGGATGCTGCAGAGGGAATCATCCCCAGGCCCTCATCGAGTGTCCAGCAGGATGGCTCAGTAGGCACAGGGGCTTGCCATGAAAACCTGGTGACATGAGTTCAAGTCTCAGAACCCATGCAAAGGTGAAAAGAGAGATTTGACTCCACAAAGTTGTCCTCTGACTGCCACACATGGTCCATGGCACACGTGCCCACTCACATCATGAGCATACACACAATAATCACTTAAAATAGCAATAAAGCACCAATTTAAGAAACAGCTAATTCTGTTGGGTCAAAAGCAACATGAAAATTAACTATTAAGCTAGAAAGAGAGCTTCTCACGTGGTCATTTATTAACTTAATAGTTAATAAATCAGTGCTTATGCAAGCTAGCTCTATGTAAACTTGATACAAACTAAAGTCATTTTGGAAGAAGGAACCTCAATTGAAAGGCCTCACCGTATTTGACCTATTGCCAAACCTGAAAGGCACTGTTTTCTTTTCTTTCTTTCTTTTCTAAATTTTTGTTTTGTTGTTATTGTTTTGTTTGGTTGGTTGGTTTTTCTAGACAGGGTTTCTCTGTGTAGCCCTGGCTGTCCTAGACCTCAGCCTATAGACTCACTCAGAAATCCACCTGTCTTTACCTCCTGAGTGCTGGGCATAGAGGCATGTACTACTGCTGCCTAGCTTTAGGGCTTCTTTTGTTTTCTAATTAATGATTAATCAGAGAGCTCAGTTCACTGTAGCCGTGACATCCCTGGGCTGGTGGTCCTGAGTGCTAAAAGAAAGCAGACTGAGCAAGTCTCGAGGAGCAAGCCAGTAAGCAGCATTTGTCCATGGCCTCTGCATCAGCTCCTGCCTCCAGGTTCCTGCCTTGAGTTCCTTCCCTGACTTCCCTGGATGACAGGCTACAAGCTGTAAGCTGAAATAAACCCCTTCCTCCCCAGATTGCTTTTGGCCATCGTGTTTTTATCAAAGCAATAGAAACCCTGACCAAGACAGTGTTGATTTAACTAATTTCTTAAGAAGTAAGGTGACTTGGTATGCATATTTCAAAATAATCTTTAATTAGCTAGGACAGAGATAAAAGCTAGTCAAAGAAACCAACACTTTCCTTAGGTGAACCCCAAGTCTCCCCTACTCGTGTTTCTTGTACTTGTTCTCAGCCTTATAAATTCAGATCAGCAGATAGGTGACCATACCTGGTTCCCATCGATGACATAGTCATGCTTGGTGGCGTAGACTTTTCCTACAGACACTGCAATAGCGTAAGCCACCACAGCAATGGAAAAGGATGCAGCCAACATGTCCGAAAACAGGCCCACAGATGGCAGGACAGGAGGCAAGAACCTGGCAAGTGAAAAACTATTGTGAAGATGTGACAACCTTTTCCCAACCTTGCCAAACACTCTCTTCACTCAGTGACGTGGTAGACACAGAAGGACATAGCCCAAGGAAACAAACAGGATAGGAGGTACATACATAGGAACATCTGCTTTTCTACTTTCTAACCAGAAGCCAGCGAGAGCTGCTTGCTGGCTGCTTTCAGTGGCTCCTGCGTGAGAGGGTTTTGTTTTTGTTTTTGTACCTCTAACATAAGTACATCTGCCACTATCAATTCTTTAATCCAACTCCATCCATGTCACTTCACATGGAACATTTTTTTCCTCACACAATTTTACCTTCAAGGTCTTTGACAACACAAGAGATTCTAGGCATATTATAAATTTTAGTCTATGTGAAGAGATGTCAATTCTGTTGAAGAGACAAAGAAAATATAATACTGAAAGTACTCAGCAAAAAAATTCTAAAGATCCATGATATTTAAAAAATCTTAAATTTAAGAAGGAAAACCCCTCAGCCCACATTAAATGTGTGTTACTGAAATCACCCTGCACAGTCACTAGAATAACTCAGCGACCAAGTTTCCGAACTAGCAAAACCAGAGCTTCTCTATAAACTATTAAAAATTAAGCATTATAAAGTTCTGATTATGAGATGCATCCCCAAATGTAAAAGTGTGAAGGAAGAGTGTTAGTTACCTATAGAATGTCCATTTTGTGCAATCCCAAAAGTCTCCAGTCATTAAAATGAGTCCCCCACCTATGTCACTTATAACAATGTGGGAATGGGAGTCTTAGAGACAAACTGTAGAGAGGCTGTGAGCTGTTGAGCATCTCAGGGTCCTATTGAACCTTTCTCTCTCATTTTTTATGTGAGAGCTGCAGTCCAAAGAATAAGGGAGTGGCTTGACACTTGGTGGGGCCATGTTAGAGACGGGAATATAGGGCAGTGTGAAGTGCTAGACTGGCATGAATCCTCTCCTCACAGGGCTAATTTTCAGACTTCTCCCCCGTGCCCCCTCCTAGCCTATGTGTAGGCTCTGGAATGGACCCTGGCTGTAGACAGCATGTTAGGAACTTCAACCCACGCTTGAGTGACTCATTATCACCTGCTAGTGTAGAGCTGATTTTATAGCTCACTTTATAGGATGCTTCCAAAACCCAGTCAAGTCTATTTCAGATAACCCGGGCTCTATCAAAGCACATGACACTCCTGCCTCTGTGACTGCAGTGTTCTCTAAATATTACCCAGTCCTCGGCTGTTGGAGTTAAAAATTGTAAGTATGAAATCAAAGGATTTCAGTCATTCAGTGCCTTGATGATTTGAGGCATGTTGTTTAAATCTACCAAATCTCTTTCATTGGCTGTCACAGGGGACTGTGCCCTCTTCCCATGAAATTCAATAAGATATTATTGTGTAACTAGTCAGTTCCTTGATACTAGTGATGCTCAACCTAGGCTGAAAGAACCTAAGCCCAAAACCTTCCCATCACTACTTGTAACTTCTCAATGGACTTCAATGGTATCAACCATCTGTCCAAAGTCAATTAGAATTAAGAATATCTTTTATGACCTGACATAACACTTTCTAAACTGCATGATCACCCCATGGGCCTGCTAGCCCTAGCCCACCCAGTCTGACCCAATGAAGGGAAAGAGGCTCCGGAACACACATCCTAAAGACACAAGGATGAGCAGCAGCAGTCCCTATTGGGCCAGATTCTTGGGGTCAATCAATATAAGCAGTAGTTTCTCCTTTCAATTAATGGATGGCCCCAAATTGTCCCAGCCTTTCCATACTTATAACAGAAACTGAGTAGTTTCCATTATGTGACAAACATGCTGATTGGATTTTTAACTTCTTTGTCTGGGAAGTGAAGGGAGTGAAATTCAGAGCACAAAAGCATGCACATGCGTGTGTGCACTCATGCATGCTCTCTCTCTCTCACACACACACACACACACAAACACACACACACACACACACACACACACACACACACACACACACACGTACCATGGAGATATAGGGTGGAAGAGACATTATTTGTTGAAATGAATGAGAAACTGGGGATGGAGACCAGCTGCATCAGGAGAGAGGCAGGCTATGACTGGTGGGGAGGGAAGGTTTGTGTGAATCTCTCTGGAACACTAACACACTAACTAGACAATGATAGGTTGGGGTTTTTGGTTTTTTTTTTTTTTTTTTGGTTTTGGTTTTGGTTTTGGTTTTTTAGACTTCTTTCTAGTCTTTATTAACCATGTTAGATAATCAACAATACATATTTTAAACAAAAGAAATATTTCTACATACTTGAATGACATCAATTTTTCTATTTACATTTTTGAGAAAGCCATAATAATTTATATGATGTTTGCAGAATAAAACATCAGACCAATCACATTTCCCTGAGGAAGGGATAATCAATCTATAGTAAATTACTTGTGCAATTAATGTGAACCAAAAAATACATTGCAGTGATTAAGGAAAATATATATAGGAAGATGGCTTTTTTAGATGAGATGCTAAAACTAAGCATTAATTGACAATCATCAAAAGAGTACGGTATATATTGAAACTGGAGAGATAGCTCAGAGGTTAGGAGTGATTGCTGTTTTTCTGGATGGCCTAAGTTTGATTCCCAGTACCCACATCAGGCAGCTCACAACAGTCTGTGTGCATCTTGCTTCTGTGGGTAGGTTGTGATTTTTAATCAAGAAAGAGTAGAGAGGTGGACAGAGCTGTGAGAACACCAGCAGTTTCCATTACAAGGACAGAAAGGGTAGGACAGTTTGGGGCCTTCCATTAACTGTGAGGAGAAGGGATTATTGCTTATATTGACTGACTCCAAGACTACTGATGAACTCTGTAATTAATATTACACATGTGGTAGACATGTAGGCTTCCTCTTGACTGCAGTGTGAGCCACCTCATCTACCCTGCATTTTTATGAGCACTCTCAGAGGCAGTTCACAAGCTTCAGTTAAGGCCTCAGCTGTGTAAAACCATTGTCTTACAGAAGAACTTTCCCAGGGCCATACAAGCTGACAGTGACAGAGATGGATAAAGTACCTCCGCCTTTTTCTCTCCTAATTCACAATCTATCTATCTATCTATCTATCTATCTATCTATCTATCTATCTATCTATCTGAAAATAATGCAATGTATTTATAGGTATGAAAGATAGCATTTTTGTCTGTGGTTGACTACATAGTAGAGAGCTTAAGTCAGACATCCTAGAAACAAACTACACATAATGCAATCAATGCTAATTGTGAGTAAGTTCATATTACATTGTAATTATATATGTGTGTTTTAATCAGTAGTCTGTCACTAAATGTACATATCCTGCCTCACTTTAAGACAATGGAGCATACAGAGTCTGCTTTCATAAATGGCCTGAACTTGGTCCCCACATGCGCTGTTTGTCTGATGTGTAGTGCACATGACATTTCCCCAAAATCACATGCAAGTAAGACTATCAATAAATAGTAAAGCAAAACCAGTAATAAAAAGCTCCATTTAAACAAAGTGCTGCCCTAGTTTATTAGTGCCATCTGGAAGGAAGGCCACACTCACCCACTTGGGATGGACTTAACAATGCCAGCATTGTAGTTCTTTTCCAAGTTGGCCCCATAGGAAATGGCAGTAGCAATTATTGTCTGAAATAAAAGAAGAGGAAAAAATTGGAAAAAAAAAAAAAACCCAACTCCACTGGCTTTAACAGTTCCTTGCTTGTCACCCTACTTAGCGCTGGATTTTCTAACCACGTATTCTACTTACCACAATCACTTCTATAGGAATGGGCACCGGGATTCTGTGTTTAAATCGATCATTTAGTTCCTTAACAGCCATACAGACGATGATGGTCAGCAGCCCAGCGATGAAATCGGCAATATTGGTGTCACCGATATTTTGAAAAATCTCAATTAGTGTCTGTAAGGAGAAAATAGATATGCTATATAGATACCCACATAAATACAATTCTCCCACAGGAAAAGTCATATCACATCAAACAGCACATGTGAGTCTTATCAAAAAGAAAAATCCTAAAAATTGTCCTGGTAAGATGTCTCAGTGGGTTAAGGCTCTCGTTGCCTTAACTGATGATGTTTTGTGTTCCATCCTCAGACCCATGCGACTGAGGGAGAGAACTAACTGCTGAAAATTGCTCTCTGACCTCCACATCTTTGCTGTAGCACACATGAAAACATACATGTACACATATACATACACACACAAATAAAGATATTTAAGACTTATTAAAATGTATTGGCTAATAAAAGAACCATTTATTTTCTAAAATACATGCATAAATAAATAATGTATATCTATTTTTAAGATCATAAAAATGTATTGACTAATACAGGAGCACTAAGTCCATGAAATTTCTCAAACTCACACAACGTTACTGACTTGGAGAAGGGAACCAACAGGTGGCTTTTACATTTTTGTGTTTGCTTATCTATATTTTAGGAGAAAATGGAGAATTTTTCAATGGAAAACTGTGGACTGCTATCTTTTACTTATATAAAAAAATGTATATCCTAAGGAGTTTTATAGGTGCCATTTTGTGGGGTTTTGTATATGGGTGTGTTAATGAAGCCAAAGTCTGACAAGCCAAAAAGTCCAATAGCTTTCCTTTGTTCCCAGGCAACATCTTAAGTAATGTTCTTTCCCCAACCTGAATGCTATAGGAAATAACAATAAAAACCTCCAAAAATGGTTCCATATGGAAATCCAGATGGCCCTGATCAATTCTTTATGGCAAATTAAAACCACAGGATGGGTACATAGGTCAAGTATATACTGTTTAGAATTTAGCTTAACACTAAAAGCTATTTTCTCCACGTGGGCAGATTAACAAGCTCAAGGAAAACTCATTTTGTTGTAAACTCGAGGTCTCTCAGACATCAGAGTCTTCTTCAAAGGAACCAGTATGGGAGAATCCTGGGCAGAAAACTAGCACCTTTGCTCTGTTGCGGTCTGTCTTGTGTCTCAAAGAGGCACTCCTTAAAAGTAGAGTTACAAATGTTTGGGACCCACCATGTGGGAGCTGGAAACAAACCCAGGTCTTCTGCAATAACAAGTGCTCTTAACTGCTGAGCCATCTCGCCAGTCCCTGGGAATTAATTTTAACATATTCAAGGCCACACAAGCAGAAAGTGGTGGAACCAAGATTCTAACTCCAGTCGGTTGAGGTTCAAATACTATGACCTTTAGCCACAGTGCTACGCCTCGTCTACTCTAACTGCTAGCCTCATACCTGTCTTGCAGTGAGTGCTTGGTAACATTTGCTGAAAGATGGAGTCCTTGATGTGGGACTAGGGAACTGAAGTGGGGAACATCTCTGGCAACCCCACCCTTTTATATGTGTGTATGGCTGTATATTGTTTTCAGATGCTAATCTTTTTTATCTTTTAGCTCAAACTGGCTTCAAACTATGTAGACAGAGATAACCCAGAACTTCTGATCTTTCTGCCTTCACCTCTCAAGTGATCACTGACATGCATTCCATGATGGGAATTGGCCTAGAGCCTCATGTGTGTTTTGCAAGCACTCTACCAACTGAGCTACGTCCCCAGTTCCTGTTTTTTTTAAATACACTTTTGCATGACTTCATTCCCTCAAGCCAGGGTGACATCATGTTACTATTATCACCATGTCCCAGGCATAGGTAACATACTTTATTTAGAGTATATACTTAGATCTAAGAACTTTAAATCCACTTTGGATGATCTAGATTCTTCTTTTGCATCTCTTTTGCACACTGAATCAGCTTTGAATCTACTGTTCCTTTTCATGTATAATTGCTGAGACATTTGCATTATACATTTTATGGATGTTCATAATTAGGAAGAGCTTGAGAGACATATCTCCAATAGTTTCATTTGAAAAGCAAGAATGAACTAGAAAGGCTTGAAGTAATAATTTTATAATAATAACTTTTCTGGAACTCGCTTCGTGCCATCCCCCTTCCCAACTACTCTCTTCTGACAATCCAGTAATATAGTTGCTACTTGCAATCCTATGCTGCAGAGAAGGAAACTGAGGCATGGTGGTTTGTTCCTAAGACTAGTAAGTAGCAAAGTCAAAATTTGAATCCAGACCTACTCAGTTTCCAACCTGAGCTTTCAGCCAGTTTCCAATATGATCTGTCACTTAGTTTCAGAGGCAATGTCGGACCAGAATACAAGTCTATTACATCTCAGCCCTGTTTTTGTTTGTGATGCCACCTTAATCTTTTTTTGTGATCCCTTAATCTTCTGAAGGCCACAGCATCTGGGAAAGCTTTGGAGCAGTTGAAAAATGGTTTGCAAAAAATGTCAGTCATCCTGCTTGCTTCCCTCAGAGAAGTGTGTCTCGGTGGCTGAGCGTACAGAAAACAGATTCTCCGGGTTCAAGATGGAGAACGAGGGAACCATGATGTTTCCGGAGTGATATGCAACACTTACGTAGATAATGGAGAGGATGCCGTTGTAGTTTTTGGTTGAAACATTGAGCACGATCTTTAGCTGTGAGACCAGTACTTGGAAGGCTGCAGCGGTTGTGAATCCGCCAACCAAGGGGTCTGCCAAGTACCTCACTATGAATCCAATCTGCAAACCTCCAAACACCAGCTAGGGTAAGAAGAGAGGAAAAAGTTACATGTTTGCCGGAGAGAAGGGCCAGCTCTGGAAATAGTAACAAGTTAAGCTTTGTAACAGTGAAAACATTGGTAGGCTGCCTGGGGGACAAAATCACTTGTAAGAAACAAGTGAGAATTTCCGGCTTCTCCCTCCCATCTACCGCTTTAGAACTCAAAATCCTCACTCGACGTAAAACTCAAGTATTTCCATCTATATGTACTATGAAAAGCAAAAATCATGTTGCTTCTTTCCGTGACTTCCAGGCCACCTGGCTGAGCGCATTTGAACACTTTTTCATTCATGTCTCCTGCACCCGTTCCATGCCCACCTTCAGATAAATTCCTTGTTTCTGTTTGCTTCCTTTCTCTGACTTTGGTGACAAGTGATTCTGGTTTTAGTTTGTTCTTTTAAGTTTTTAAGATTTTCAAATCCATTTTAGCATCTGACATAAAACAATGTTATTTCGATATATATATATATTTCAGGTAGATTGTTTTACTGTTACATGCATCTTTAAGTCTCCATATTTTAAAGCTAATTATTTCAATAAAAACCACACCCATCTACTACCTGTATGATTCCAACTAGAAGAGTGAGTGTGCTTGCAAGCAACACTCGGGCCGCATCTCTGGTTCCAGTGTCTAACGTGGTCGAGTTCAATGCACTTCCGTTACCGCTGGGCACAAGAAAGTGGTCATCTGGAGCCATGCTCAGAACAACAGATCCCACCATTAAACTGACCACGGGGAAAGGGCCTGGGGAAAAAGGCTCTGTCAACTTAGCAGTACGGAATCACAAACATTTAGACTCAACACATCTGTGTACAACTAGAAAAGCATGCGATAGTTAGCTGTAACTAAGAAATACTGTTTAAAGAGGCTGAGAAGCAGATGTCTCAAGGCATCTCTGACTCAGAGAGGACAAGAGTGATGTGTAAATGGGTGATACTTAGGCAATGTTTCATGTGCTTAGTGAGTGTGTGGCAAGGTGCTACCCCCGCCTCACATGTAGGATCCTTATGGCACAGGCGTGGGAGTTATCAGGAAAGGTTTCCTGGCAGAGACACATGCAAACTGAATCCTTACTTGTTCAAATTCAATATTTAGCCACCATAATCTCATCTCTTGGAGTGTCCAAAATCCTGATCTCTGTACACACATACCTCCATCAATATCACAGTGTCCAAATTGACAAAGGATTGAAACACATATTTTTTTAAATCATATGCCAGTTAATAAAATCCTGTTTTTTGGGTTTTTGTTGTTGTTTGGTTTTGTTTGTTTGTTTGTTTGTTTTTTGAGACAGGGTTTCTCTGTATAGCCCTGTCTGTCCTAGAACTCACTTTGTAGACCAGGCTGGCCCCGAACTCAGAAATCCTCCTGCCTCTGCCTCACAAGTGCTGGGATTAAAGGTGTGCGCCACCACGCCCGGCTCTAAAATCCTGTTTTTAAAAAAAGATTATTTACTTATGTATAACTGAGTGTTCTATCTGCATGTACATCTGCATGACAGAAGAGGGCATCAGCTCCCATTACAGATGGTTGTGAGCCACCAAGTGGTTGCTGGAAATTGAACTCAGGACCTCTGAAAGAGCAGACAGTGAACTTAAGCGCTGAGCCAACTCTCCAGCCACAATCTTATTTTTTTAAGTTCTTATTTATTTTATTTACTACCTACATTTTTCCCCATGGTGATGATGGTGATGATGATCCTACCCTTTGATTATAAAAGGCTTTATGGTTGAGAGCCCTCAATACTCAAACCTAGTAACCAGGAAGATCTAAACACAGAGAACGTCAGAGGCAAACACACTTGTCTCTTTGGTTCTCCAAAGAGAGGAAGTTGATTCAGTCACTAAGTCTCTCCTGACCTGCTTCTGCAGACAAGTCAGAGGCTAAGTACCATGAGAGATGCAGCCATGCACAAGGACTTGTGATAGATTAGAGGGCATGACTACATTTGCCTGAAGAAGATTATCCAGGCACCACGCCTCACCAGTTCACAGATACAGCAGCAGGTTTGTCTTCAGTGCTGATGTCAAAGTCACGCAGAATCATATCAAAACATTTATTTTCTGCAACGGTCCAGGAATAAAAAAAAAAAAAAACCCACCTTGAATGTTAGGGATGAAAGGAAAATCCACTGTGACCACGCCAAGAAGGCACATGAATCTTTTATTTTTTTTCTAATTTGTCTTGCAGGATTTTGCTAGCCTTCAAATATTATCTTATTGAAATAAGAATGTTCTTTAATGAAATAACAAATCAGTATTTAGTGAACATAATAATTCACTAAGTACAAAATTAGCCTAGTGCATTTAGATCCTGTAAAGATTATTCCCTCTGTCAATATGTTGGAGGAGAACGCTTTTGAATAGAATCAATTTTTTTATTACATTTAAAAATTTTAAACCATGATAAATTTCAAAAGTATGTTTGAATTTTCAGCCTTTCAATTTCATCTTCATTAAAGCACAGTCCCATATGTAGCTAACATTGCCAGTTAATAGAGAAAGTGGGCAAGGCACTGAGTTTGGTTCCTCTGAACTCATTGGCAAAGGTCTGGAGGCATTGCATACATAACACAGCAGAAACAACTTACAAATCAAGTACAGCTGTAAAATATGCTTGTAATTACCAACTGAGATGTGTCTTGATGTTCCGAACACAAAATACGTCAGGATAGGGAAAAAGGCAGAGTAGAGACCGAACTGAACAGGTACTGCTGCCAGCAGGGCATAAGCCATCCCTAAAGGTACAACCGACACAATAAAAGTCACAAACAACAACAAAAAATGACAGTATGTTTGTAGTACACAATGAAAGGCTTTCCCAGAGACATACTCAGTTTATGGATTCAAAATATCAGCCTGTCCTGAGTGCTCTTCTTATTTTGCATACAGACCTTGGCTATGCTAGGATACGGACTCTGACTTGGCAGGGATGGTGAGTGTCTCTACCCCCATCCCCTGCTCAAATGAACTGGCTCCACTGCTCAGGAATTCAGTCACTAGCTGGTGATAGCAGTTGGAAAATAATCAAATCATTTCTTATAGACTTTGGCTAGCCCAGTCTAAAAGCCCCGACCAGCTTACGTGGGTAGCTCTGTTTGAATCCCCACCCCTCTGTGCTCCAAAGGACATAGACATCATT
The DNA here is from genome assembly GCF_000001635.26 of Mus musculus. Classification (NCBI taxonomy): domain Eukaryota; kingdom Metazoa; phylum Chordata; class Mammalia; order Rodentia; family Muridae; genus Mus; species Mus musculus. The sequence goes on from NC_000078.6 coordinate 31,550,428, forward strand.
ACACTTTCTCCTTCCTCACTGAAAAACAGATGTTAGATAAAAAGCAAGACAACTCTACCCTGATGAGGGAGGCTGACCCACTAGTGGGACATGCCAGGAATTCTCTGGGCCATGAGTCTCAGGCTATGGAGAAAACAGCATTTAAGTGGGCATGGGAGTTGGAAAAGGAGAATAACACATTCTTTCCCTTAGTTAAATATTCCCACAGACAACATGCATTATTTCTCTATTTCACACTTCAGGAGTGAAAATTCAGACCTTTGACTCGAGTCATTAATAAAGAACCATTGTAATGATTTTCTTCCAATAAAGAAACAGTTAGCTAAATTATACTCTAAACATGGTAATTCTACGTTGTAAAGAGATTTGGGGGAAGCAGGGCAACATGAAACTCAAAGGAAGGGAACTGAAGTAATATAGAAACACGTTTCCCTAACATAAGCAAATGTAAAGTAAAACTTTAAAAAGCTGTTATATTTTCATTTATTTTGTGTGCACATGTGTATGTGTTGTGGAAGTGGTGGGGAAGTAGGTGTGGTGTGCCCCAGCGTGTACGTGAAGCTGAGAGAACTTTAGAGAGTTCTCTCTACAATGTGTGTCTCAGGTACTCATATTATTGACCATCTATTTTTTGAAAAACTTGTCTGCGTGTACGGCTGTGTGGTATACACGTGTGATGTATGCACACATGTCTCCAGGACACTAGAGGCTAAGGAAGGCATCAGGAGTCCCACTCTGTAGGTCTCTATTACATGCCTTTATGACATCATCTCTCAGTGAACCTGGCTAGGCTGGCAGTCATCAGATCTCTGCGGTCTTCCTGTCTCTGCTCCTTCACAGTGCTGGTGTTAAAAGCAAATGACCACAGACTCTGCTTTTTACACGGACACTGGGAATTTGAACTCAGATCTTCATGCTTGGGCAGCAAGTGCTCTTCACTGCTCAGCTGTCTCCCCAGCCCACTTCTTTAATACTCTAGCTACTAAAAGGAAGTAAGAATAATAAGCTGTCCCAGGAATGCAGAACAGAAAGAGGGCAGATCTACACAGAAAAGACCAGAAAGGGAGCAGCAGAGAGGAAGAAAGCCCAGACTACACTACCTGCTTCCTATAGACACTTTTCAAGTTCTCAGAGGAAGAGTTCCCTGAACAAGGTGCTGTATCTCAGTCTTCCTCTCTGCCCCTCCCCCTACACTTCTTAATATGCCTGGAACACAGGGATATTTTCAGTTTTCATACACAGCATCTATTTAGGGGTAACTTTTATTTGTGCACAACTGGTTATCTTTATTGCAAAGGAACTTGGTGCAACATTTTTGAAATAATACAGTCTCTAAAGAAACAGACTATTGATTGAAAGTGTGAACTTCATGCTGGCGCACAGACTGGATAGGATGGCTGAATGTACGCTAAATTGAAACCATCTGAAAGGAAAGGCCTTCCACCATGTAAAGATTCAGCATGACAGGCCAGGAATCTAGACTTCTTAGCTTCAAAAACCATGAGAAACACATTCCTTTGTGTGTTAAGTAGATCAATAACTGTCAAAGATAAAACTAGACAGGAAACTCCCCACAGCTATGAGTAAAGATACCAACAAAAGGGCTTGTGGGTCTTTTGTGGTTTAATAGGATTTTTGTTGTTATTGTTTGCTTTCGTTTTGCTTTGTCTTAGGACAGACAGGGTTTCTCTGTGTAGCCCTGGCTGTCCTGGAACTGAGAGATTCACCTGCCTTCTAAGTGCCGGGATTAGAGGCGTGCGCCACCACCACCTGGCAGGATACTTTTTAATATTAGAAATCAAAAGACCCCACTACCCTGGGCAAAACTCGGATGCCTCTCCCAGCGTTTTCAGGGCCCAGCTGGTAAGCAAGTCATCGACTCTGGCATCTCTGCAGCTATAGGCCTGGAACCCCACCCCTAGTCCCCGGGCCTATCCTCTCTGAGTCCTTACTGGGGCATCTCTTTATCTTCATAAGACTTCTACTATGAACCAACTACTCTGCCCACACCACTGTACCATCTGCCCTCACTTCCATTCTGGGTCGTCAGCTCGTCCATTCCTTCCCTTGTCTTCTCCCCACCTCCTTCCTCTCTACCTGGAAAACCTTCCCCCAAACCGCCATGGGCTCCAGAACAGCCTTCAAGCGAGTATACAATTTAGACATTGCACCAACTTCTAACAAGTGCTCAAAAAATCCCTGATCCCCAGCCCCAGGCAGGCACTGTACTCTGCCTGGCCAGCCGGTTGCAGTTCTGTAGCAAGTGTGCCCTTTCTCTCTCTCTACACAGAGCTCTATCTATCTCAGAGATAGATCTCAGCTCTCTCTATCACAGAGCTCCTCCACATTCTTGAGACTTCCCTTCCTAAAGTCCCTCTGCCACCCCTTAGACGGATCTCATCTGCCAGGCTACTCTTGACAGCTCAGTAATATGCTCTAGCAGCTCCTGCATCAAACAAACAAACAAACAGACAAACAAACAAACAAGCAAAGTCTCCTTCATCCCTCCCTCCTTTCCTTTCCTTTCCTTTCCTTTCCTTTCCTTTCCTTTCCTTTCCTTTCCTTTCCTTTCCTTTCCTTTCCTTTCCTTTCCTCCCTCCTTTCCTTTCCTTCCTCCCTCCCTCCCTCCCTCCCTCCCTCCCTTTCTTCTTTCCTTCCTTCCTTCCTTCCTTCCTTCCTTCCTTCCTTCCTTCCTTCCTTCCTTTCTGCCACATTCATCTTGTGTGTTTTTCCAATTCAAAGTGAAACCTCTTAAAGGCAGTATGTGCCCTCACCGTTGTCTCCAGTTACCAGCTCTTCAGTGTTTCCCTGCCCCTGCCCCTGCCCCTGCCCCCACCCTTCTGGCCAGGCTTCTGATCCCACATTCCTCTAGTTATCTTTTTCTTCCCTTCCAGCTTTGTGAGGCAAACTCCCTCAAGTTCTTCATTGCCCTTTCCTCTTTCCTGTCAGCCTTCTCTTTCCCATTCTCCCTGGCAACAGCAGGCATGCCGGTTCTTTCCTGTTATTATATGTTTTTACTACTATGTGGTACTGCTGATGTCTTGCAATGCTCAGCAAGAGGTCTGTCACTGAGCTACATCCCAAGCCCTTGTATTTTCGACTCAAGTGTTGTGCTACATAGAGTAGCTTGACCTGCAGCTGTAATCATCCTGCCTCTTGTATTGTATGCTTAGAATGAGTACCATCACACCCAGTTCTGGACCTTTAACCAGTTCCAATATGGTCCTTTCCTGAGGTTTTTCTCTTGTCTAGCCCAGACCTCTTCTCTGACTTTACTCTAATGTCAGCTTCAGTTTCTCCCTTCCTTTCTTTCTTCCTTCCTTCCTTCCTTCCTTCCTTCCTTCCTTCCTTCCTCTCTCTCTCTCTTCCTTCCTTCCTCTCTCTCTCTTTCTCTCTCTCTTTCTTTTTCTCTTTCTTTCTTTCTTTCTCTCTTTCTTTCTTTCTTTCTTTCTTTCTTTCTTTCTTTCTTTCTTTCCTTCTTTTTTTTTTCTGGAATGAGCAATTGCTATCTCACAGAATCTAAGCCTAGCATATCCCAAGGGATGGCTTCATTCTCTGCCCCACACTTGCTCCGCAACCAGTCTTTGTCATTTTAACAACTGACAGTCATCTCCCCGATTTGCTTAAACCAACATCTCAGAGCCTCCTGAGTTTCATCTGCACTTACCAGTACATGATGGGGATTGTTGCTGCAGAATATAAATGTCATAGCTTGCAGCACTCTCTAAGTCCTGGTAGATCCAGCTCAAGGTGAGCCCCTATCCTCGGGGCTGAAGCAGTGAGCCGCTTTGGGGACATTATGTAATCAGGCCCCTGAGAGTGTCTCCTTGCTTCACTCAAACCCAGATCTTGCCTGGTTTTATCTCAGATCTCACACACATAATCCACCACATCAGAATTCTTCTGTGCCTCTCTGCTTATCCTCAGGGCCTTTGCATCTTTACCTGGTGGTTTTCTTTATCTCATCCCTTGGGCTCTATCTAAATCTCTATTCTTGGGTTAGGCCTTCTGTAATCCTAGCATCTAAAATAGACCTCTCTTCCCAACTTAATTCCCATCATACTGCAGCCCCACATCTTCCACTGTACTTGGGCTCCATGAGGTCTGTGCCTGTTAGTGATAGCTCAAGACCTGTCGTACAGGACTGGGCCATAAAAGTTTATTATGTGCATGAGTGATAAGCATGTGTGTGTATATGAGAGAGCCAGACTAACCTCCCAGATACTTACATAGCAAAGATAACCTTGTAGCTTTATTTCTGAAAAACAGGCTACCTATAAAGTGAGGGACAAAGCCTGGTGGTGGTGGCTCAAGCCTTTAATCTCAGCACCCAGGAGGCAGAGGCAGGAGGATCTACAAAGCTAGTTCCAGGACAGCCAGGGATACACAGGGAAACCCTGTCTCAAGAAACCAAAATCAGAGGTTGGAGGTGGGGGGGTGGGAGGTGGGAAGGAGGAACTACAATGTACAAGTTATGAATCACTGAATCCCAAAGCTACTACTCACCCACTAGAAGATCCAGGGCAAGAATTTCTTGTTTATTAAAGGGACTGTAATGATGGTCCCTATCTTA